>NC_135270.1:52520874-53120874 GCF_051311805.1 Agelaius phoeniceus
GGTGATGTGCAGAACCTTGGGTAAAATCTGTGGGTTTAAAACTGAAGTATTGGTGGCAGACTGAAAATACTTCTCTTGTGGTACATGCCAGACACAAAAGTTTTAATTAAGTAATGTACCGTGGACCTTTTATTTTTCCAGTTATGTGCTTTTTTTACTCTATTTGGAAACTATACTCATGTCGCTCTGTTGGCAAGGAAATCTCTGTATTTAACATGATTAATGCAGTGTTGCTGGTTCTCCCCTGTGGCCTTGAAGCACTTTGGATGTTTGCAAATGCCAAATGAGCCACATGAAACACTTTCAGGTATATGCTGTGGCAAACAGGCTTCAAACACCATATTTGTGCCAAATTAGCACTACCTTGTTGGCTAGTGAATGAGTACATGGACATTATTAAAAAAACCCCAGTACAGTGTGTTTACCTCTTTTCCATCCATTGGAGAATCCTGTACTCACAGGGGACAGATAATGCAACTTCTGCATAGCAATTTATAGCAGAAATAAAAATTTCTGCTATAAGCAGAATATGCCTCATTCTTGTACTTTACAAATGAGATACACTGTCACAGGAAGTATTTGCAGAATGCAAAGAGGAGTGGTTACTTTTCCCAATTTCTGCCATCTTTGACATTTCAGAACCAAAGCAAGGAAGGCAAATATTTGGACCCTAAATTATGAGTGCCTTCTGACCTGCTGTTTTACAAAAATGGGACAGGGCAATGAATGTGTAATGGATACTCAGTAGTGAATTAGCACTGCTAACAGTGCTAAAGGTAAATGGCCTATTGCCTTCATCTCCCTTTTCTTATTGTTCAGGAGTAAAGAATCATCATGCTTGAAGGTAAATCAAATCTGCCTTCTATGTTGCAGTGTGAATAGACTGTGGGTTATGCATTTTATCTCCCTCTAGGCTAGATAATCTGCCCTCCAATGTGGCTGTTATGCCACTGCACTTAATATGTCTTTTTCTCTTTCTTCAGCTTCTCACCTAATCTCACAGACAATCTAAACAGCAAACAAGCCACAAAGAAACAGTTAGAGAAGGTATTACAAATTTTACTGTAATGCAAGACTGAAATAAGTACTTTGGGTCACAGGGATGTGCTCCCTATCGTGTTCTGTAATCCATTTAATCAACTGATCCGGATTTTTCTTAAAATTAATTTCATTTTAGCTTTTAGCCCCATTTTTATGGTTACAAATAGTCTTTCAACTACAAAACTAAATATATTCCTGCTCAGTTATTGCTCTTCTTTTTTTTTTTTTTTTTGTACCCATGATGTCCTGGAGCTTAAAGCACTTATCTACCTCTCTGCTCACTCACAACTTTTGTCGACTCATAAAGGATGAGATGGGGGTGAGGGGAAATGAGGTAGTCAGAAAAATTACTTGTGAATATCTGAAGTTTAAGAAGGAATTTCCTTGTAATTGAGATGATAGGTGAATTTGAAGATTGACCTTTTCATCTCCTTTGTTCTCCCTGTTGCCTCAAGTCAGTTGCATCTACTGATTTGTGAGACTTGGCTCCAAAGAAAAGAAATTGCAGAAATCCAGCTGAGGGAAACATAAGGACAACCTGCAAGAGCACCCTAATATCTCAGGGATGAGGTTGGAGGGGATTGAGGAGGTCAGGACAAGTCTGGGCAGAAGGGCCTGACCAAGAGATATCTGAGGTGAGCAATTTTGCTCTGTTTCTACCTCAAGGACTGATCTCCTTGAACTCTGGATGTTTTTTGCTCTTGTCACTAAAGCAGTTTTGTATTTTCAGTTAAGATAGAATAGTTATTTTGGTAGTTTTTTAAACAGGACTTGCTGATGGCTGCTGTTGGCACCTTGCTCCCGTATTTCCCAAAAGAAGGGTGTGTTTGTTTACTGTCCTGAATACAGAGCACCAGTAACAATGCAATGAGGTTTTTAATGCCTTGTTTCTCTGAGTAAAGATGAAAGCACTGAGTCAGAAACACACAGGCTCAAAGTGCAGTGTCAGAGCTAAGATTCTCCTGCCCCTGAACTCTCTGTGCAGTGGTGGCGTGCCCCTTGCCCCAGGTGCCCATGGTTTTGCCATCTGTGTGCAGGTAAGGCCTAGGGAAGTGGCTGTGAAATTGAAAAGGTATCAGCAGAAATAATTTCTTTGAAGCAGGTTTTCTGCATAAATGTCTGCATGTTCCTCAAGAAGAGAAAGATCCATCCCTTGACTTAAGCTAAAGTGGTTCCAAAGAAGAAGCCTGTTCTTCCTTGTAGCAGAAACATCTGTGTTGTAAATGTCAAATCACTGCAAGATTTGTATTTTGATGTCATTTGTAGCACAGACTACAACCATTTTTCATTCAAATAATATATCTTGGCTGGGAAGCTGATAAGCAGTCTCTGAGATTTAGTTATCTTTTTCTTTCTCCTCTACAGATACTTTCTGTGTGATTTAATCCCTTCCAGTCCCAAGGAAAAGCTTTGAACTTCTCATGTATTCTTATGAGTTGCACCAAATAATCTCAAACAGATTTTTGGAGTCGTGACCTTTGCCAGTGTTCAGTTCTCTGCCTTTGCTGGTCAAGTGAAGGCCACCAGGGCAAGTTCAAACTTTTGACAGTGGATGGCTCTACTTCTTTGCTCTGGGTCACACAACTTGCCTTCATACAACTCTCCTTCCTAGTGGTGCCACTGACTTTTCTTTCATTGTTGCTCTCTGATGTTCATTAAGTTTTGTTTTTAATAGTTCACTTCATCCTCTGGCAGGGATTTTTATAGTGCTAAAGCCAAGTAACCTCCTTTCCTCTTGTAGTCCGAGCCCAGAAATGAGATGTTCACAGACTGAAAATGTTCAGCTTTGCATGTTGGGGAAACAGCATTTTTGTGAGGTCAAAAAGTGGAAAAGAATCTCCATTAAACAAAATTCAAACTAAAGGCCTACATCTTCCAAATCAGCATGAAATATGCTGCCTGGGCTTATGGCATCTTGAACAGGGATTTTTAAGATTTCCTTACAATACTGTATGAATATTAAGATCTTTTTAGGAAGAGATTTTGAAAAGCCTCTGGCTTTCCAAATAGGTATATATAAACTGAAATTCATATGAAAAACTTACAGTGAGAAGAGTGTAAGAAGGCACAGTGATGGACAGGCTGATTACACTATACTGGATGACCTATTGATTGGGCAGTGCATCCAGTTCAGTATGTTTAATCATTTTCCACTTTGCACAGGCTGCTTTATTGCCCTGAGCTGGCACAGCTCTTGTCTGCACATCAGGGTGATGGAATACAAGCAAAGGGTTCTGAGCAATTCTTGAGCTTGAAGAAACAACATGTACTACAAGTAATAATCAGTTCTGTACTGGGTAGGTGTCTGCAGGTTGGTGGTGTTGCTTTTCTTTGTTTGTTTCGTTGGTTTTAATTGTTATTTCATTTTTCAGTATCAAAACACTTAACAGCACTTAAACACTGCCTGGAACCACACTGTTCAGATCCTTTCATAAAACATGACTGTCATCTATTTACTAGTAGTAATGGCAGTGCCTCAGCAGTGCTAGCAGAGATGATTGGGAAAGATGTCTGTGTTAATATGATAAATGCCACTGTTCAATTTCAAGCAAAAAAAAAATTTTACACCACAATGTCACACATCAATTAATTTTCTCCCTTGCTCCAAGCTGTAGCTAATCTATGTATTTGCAGCACACCTATTACTGGACTATTTATAGACATTTTCAGGTTTGGTGTTTAGAAGGGTTTGATATTCATTTAACTAATTGGGCAAAATAAAGACTATCCAGTTTCATAAATAAAAGAACAAAAATGAAGAGTAACCACGTTATTCTGAGTACTAGGTGACCTGAGTTAAAATGGAATTCTACACAAACATTAATTATGCTGTGCGCTTCCTGCTGAGTAACTGTGTTCAAGAAAAATTGCTCCTTACATGTCAGTGCAAGCTGTCATTTCAGTGAGTATGTAGGGGTTTGTAATGGGCTGAAATGTGCACCCTGATGTTTTATACAAGTGACTTCCACAACTCTATTCCTTTTAGGCTCTGAGAAAAGACTTCTGTACGTTCACAGGAAATGTGGGGCTGGCTTCCCTGGATTTTTGGAAACAACAGTGATGCTTTACCTATGGGGGAAAATATTTTTTTCCCTGGGCAGTGGCTCTCAAAATTGTGGGTTTTTTTCTTCTCTCATCTAAGTGCACACCATATTTCATGCATGAAAATAAGGATATGATGAGATCTAACAGTGGCATGTGCAGACATGGAATCGGTCACCCAGATGCCCATGGCTACAAGCACAAGTATGGTATCTACACAAGAGAAGTGAATTTGTGTGTATGTTCATGTCTGCCTACCTCTGTCCACAGCCTAAAATTCCTAAAGGAAAATAAGGAACTTGCCCCAGTCATTTTGATATTTCTGTATAGAAACACTTTGTCTCTTTCTGGTAAATGCTTTTCTTTAAACAATAGAGTTACAGATCCATATAATTATAATTGATTGAGCTCAGTGTTTATCAGAAATTATTCTGCTGGATGACATCTGTTACAGGGTAAAAAAATAAATACTTCTGTCCTCAAATTGAACCATGTAAAAGGAAAAAAATACTGAAATTAAGTACATGTGCAGTAGATACAGATGTTGTCCTTTAAACTCTCATTCCATCCAATGGGAATTTCAGTGTATAAAGACTGGGAGTCTATAGAATCATAGAAAAAATTAGGTTGAAATGTGCTTCTGAAGGTCATGTGGTCAAACCTCTTTTTCAAAGCAGATTCAGTCAGACCAGGATACTTGAGGCCTTGCCGAGTCAAATTCTGAATATCTTTAAGGATGGGAATCTCATAATCTCTCCAAGCATTCTACATTACTCTTCCTCTCTCCTATTGTCTGGTCTCAGACCATTGGTACAACCGGACTTAAATTTGACCAAAATGCACACCAAGAAAAATGCTCCATTTAGAGAAGACCAAAACCAATGGCACTCCAAAATTTTTGTCTCTTAGGAAAATCATTAGTGAGAACTGGAGAAGAGGGGAGAGGACTTGATAGCAAAGCACTGAATCTGTTAAAGAATTTCACACTTCAAAGGCTGCCTTGCAATTTCTAGTGAAAAGTTTTAGTGGAGTAATTCTTGCAACTAAAGCCCCTGCAATGGGCAGGAGCATCTTCAACAGTTCAGAGCTCCATCCAACCTGACCTTGAATGTTTCCATGGATGGAATATCTACCACCTCTCTGGGCAACCTCTGCCAACCTTTCACCAACCTGCTTGTAAAAAAAAAAAAAGATATTAAAAATTTCCTTTAAGGGACAATTTAATTTTGTTTAGCCTAAATTTAGATTGAAACCATTTATCCTTGTCTTCTCGCAATTAATCTTCCTAAACGGTGTGTCCCCTTCTTTCTTATAAGCCTCCTTTAATTACTGGAAGGCTGCAAAAAAGTCTCCCTGGAGCCTTCTCTTTTCCAGGTTGAACAAACTCAGCTCTATCAGCATTTCCCTCTCCAAGAGAACATGTTCAACTTATGACTAATTGAACAGAATCAGTCTTCCAAAAGAGTTTACCTGGTGTTTAGCTTGCTTCTTGTTTTCTCCACTGACATTATTAATAGTTTCTGCCTGGCTTATGGCTCTTTTTTCCTACTGAAGAAAGGGGGGCAACTCTCTTATGGTGGAACCTCAGAGCAGTTGGCTATCCCATTGCATGACAGAGGTGATTTCTAGGATCCAAATCTGCAGACATTGATTGTGGCACTACTAGAATAGGAATAAAAAAAAAAAAAAAATCACTGTGTGCTTGTCCTCTCAGTGCCTTTAATAGCTGCTGCACAATGAAGGGTTGGGCATCCTTACTTTTTTCACTAATGTAAAACTTCTTCTCTGAATTCAATATAACTACACAGGACTAAGGAGGAGGCATGTCTGTAGCCTGCAGTAGAAAATCCAGTTTAGTCTTTGTGCTTTACTATCATCAGTGGTGTGCTGCAGGAATGGTCAGAAGACAATAATTCTTCCACCTGTGTGTTTTATAGGTCTTCCCAGTGCAGCTGCAGTATTTATTCATTCTCATTCCAGTCTTGTCGCCTTCGATATCCTTTTAATTTGATGCACGACACCTTCTCTGCCAGAGCAAAATGCCACAAGCAGGCAAGGTGCTCACTTCTGAGGAAAAGCAGCCTGATCTGCAAGTCACTTTTTTCAACCCCACAGATTTTTAATTTTTTTTTTAACTCTCTCAGTTGGAAAGATACAGCGTACTTCTAGTATTGCAAGTGTAAGCAGCTCTGCATAACATTAATTTTAGGGAGAACTTTTCAGAGGGTATTTTAGGAAGACTCAGCAGCTGGAAATGGATGTGTCTATAAGCACACAGACTCATGTACAATGTACCCAAGCCTGACACATGAATAGATGCAGTGCTGGTTCAATTTTCCTCTTGGAAGCCATGAAAAGCTGGGGTTGTCTGTCTGGGAGCCACAAATAAAGAAGGAAGGCAGGTGAATGCCTTGGCTGAAAGCTGTAGCTACAGAAAAGGGACCTGGATTGCAGGATTCCCACTGCAGAACCCCAGGACCAGGTGCTCTCCCATGCTGTGTGATGGCTTTGGGCTTGGAACAGTCACTCACAGTCTCTCAGACACTGGGCTAGGGGTGCTGCAGTTGCTGAGCTTATTCATGTAAGTGCTGAATGTTTTGTTTCAAATTACATGCTGAAAATGTCCATTTGTTCCCATTTGAATATACTCCATTCAAACTTGCCAAGATTTATGTTCTAAAATGGGAGATGATGTCCCATTCTTTACAATCACTGTATTAGCACTCAAATAGTCCTGCTACCCAGCTGGAGAGTCCTTTGAACAATCACAGCACCTAAATATGGGAGATCCATATCAAGAATGCAGTTTATAATGCAGAACTTAGAGTCCAAACAGCACTTCTGACAATGGGAGCAAAAGCTGCAAGGGTCAGAAAAAGTAAAATGCACTGTTTCTTTCCATGCCAAAGCAAAGAGTACAACTTCAAATGTGAACTACAGAAACTGCTGCAATGCCTTATTTATCTAACGAAGACTGAAGTAACTCATGAGCTTTTAATGACGTGGAATCAAAGAGCAAATATTAACTCTTATGCAATGAGTCATCTGCAGATCTGAATCTTCCTCTGGTGCCCTACTAATCAATAAACTCTCTTGTCCTACCTGCATCTGGTGTATTTGAATTAGATAAGCACTCGATGGAGGTGCCTCATAGCTTTCTATATCCTTACTTCATGTTGTCTTTTTAGTCTCAAAAAAAGCTTCCACCTCTCCCATTTTACAGATGAAAACTGAGGCCTAAAAATGTTAAAGGTAACATTCATACAGTCCTTGAAATCTTCAATCTCCTCTGAGAGATTTGCAGTATCTTTTTTGCATTTGTTTTTGTTTTGGGAGATAAAATATTTTCTTAAATTAGACTGCTTCATAGACTTTCCTGTAAACTTGCTTCCAGCATGGATACAAAGTTCCCCCTCACTAAACAACCTTCTTGGTTTCTTTTACCCTTGCTTTTCAGACCTGTAAGGAGTGTGTGTGTGTGTGTGTGGTGTATCCCATGGCATCTCCAGATTTCTGCCAATATCCACTTCTGCTTCCTGCCTCTCCTGCCTGGGTGCAGGATGGAATGCCTCAAGTTTTCCCACATGGCAGAAGACTCTCTTTGTTTTGTTACATCCCTCTAAATACCTGCTTTCATTGTCCCTGCAAAAAGAAAGAGATCTGAAAGTCTTTTTGATTGATGTCTCAATCTGTCTTTTCATCTCTTCTGCTGCTTGTTTCACCTAGATTCTGTCACTGATGATTTGCTTTTAAATGTAATGGATAAGCTTCCCAACCATCCATCTCCTCCTTTAACTACAACTCCTTTCCATGCATTAATGACTGAAAAGTTACATTTTCATTTAAAGTGAATTTGCAAAGCAACCTTTAGATAATAGGCAGTTCTAATATTCTGACATTGTTGAAGCTATTAGAAGAATAAATCAAAAGAAAATTCTCTTACTGCCTGCACAAAATGGGGGGAAGGATAGAGCAGAGGCCCCAATACTGTGATGCTACACAACAGCAATTACCATAAACTGAAAAGGGCATAGAAATGGTAGCTAGAATTGGGCTTATCTCCCTGAAGTTGAAAGGTGTCAGAAAGAGGGGGGGAGGAAACTCCACCATTGAAACTGAAGTCATGGTAATTGCCTTCATCTCACACTGTTTTTCATTCCTGATTGGATGACCTTTTTTAATGCACAGGAAAACATCAGAATAAATCATTCTGAAGATTACCTGTAGAAACAGCAGTGAGTATTCTGATCTGAATGCAGCTGAATCTGCTCATACTGGTGGTGGATTTAGCTCAAATATACTTCTAATAATACTTTTCTTGCAAGAATATATGCAATGATGCTTATCCAGTATCCCCTAAGTGATGTTAGGAGCCTCTATCTGTGCAATGAGTAGCACTGATTTTGTGGGGATTATTTGTACTTTGGGTCAAGTTAAGAACAAGTCTTTGTATCTGGATCCTTCTTCACAAGGGTTTTCTGCTGTGGAGAGGAAATGAGAAGAAAAACAGTCTTTTTGAAATAATTTGTGAGACAGGGAAGAAGTAAGCAGTTCCTTGAGCATTTTGATTTGGCTGAGGAATGTTCTGCTTTGGAACTTGTCCCTGCTCCTTGGCAGACTGAATCCCCTCATTTCAGAAACAGTTATTCTGCTCCTGGAGCAAGAGCTTTGCTCCCTTGTTCCATGTTCTCTGCCCTCTTTATCTTATTACAAAAATATCCCTGTATGTGGTCTCTTGGCTTTGACAGAAACCCCTCAAAGAACTTGGAGAAGTCACTTACTCATTCTCAGCCTTGCCTTTAAGAGGGCAGCAATACTTGCAGGAGCCTCAGAGGGTTCTTGAGAGAGGGATGACATCTAGAAGTGCAAAAGTTCCTTTGTTGGTCAGACAAACCTCCACAGTGAAAGCAATGATTTCAGATTTCCCTCTCTCACTGCTGAGCCCCTGCTCTTTGTTCAGGGAAGGATAGGCAAAAAGGTATGGCTTTTATTTCCTTTACATTACATTTCCAATACAACATTTACAATGTGAATGCTTTGCATGCTAGTTTAGAGGGTTTTTTAGAATGTGACTGATGTTCAAGTACTCTAATGCTCACTCACATCACTGTTATTATGCAGGTAAACAATGTCCCCACCTTCACAGGGCCAACGCTGCTGTACAGCTGGTGAGAACCATTATTAACTTGACCTTCCTGTCTGATTTGTACTTATGCATCTAATAATAAATAATCACATGTGGAAGAGTCAATAGAGAAATAATGTAACACACTCCTTTTAGTACCCTAATTCAGCAAAATAAACCATGAGAAGTATATCAGTAATGTACTATAGTAAGTGCCCTCAGCAGCTTCTGTATTTCAGCTGTTTGGTGCCCCAGCATGAAGAAAATTATTCTGGTAATTAGTTATATTGTTATCTAATAGTTCCCAGACAATATTATATTTTCTTTTTGAAGGAACAGGCCTTTCCTTCTCTATCTCCCTTCCCCATTACAAAAAAAAGTTTATCTATGAATCATTCCCCTTGCTAAATCACCTTTTTTTTTTTTTTTTCTGTTTACTACTTTCTCAAAAAAGTTCACAGTTATTGAAAAACAGCTTCTGATCCACAGCTGAACTGATGGAGCTGCAGGAGACTCCCTCTTCTTGCATCTCTCTGAGAAAGCCATGGGAACAACTGGGCTGGCACAGGAGCACAGGTGGGGGGATCAGTGGTGACAGCACTGCAAACAGACACTGCAGAAGTCTCCTATGAAACCTGGGTTTCTGCTCACCTGGGCTTCAAGGGAAGTAGGAAAAGTGAAAAGGATAATGAAAGAGACTGGCATTAAAGCAGATAGTAAACCTCAGTCTCTGAAGTTAGAGGAAAAATAATCTCTGTTAAACTTGCATGTCCTTAGGTATGGAGTTTTCAGCTGTTTCTGAAGTAATATGGTGAAAAAGAATAGTCTGAGGGTCAAAACTAGGGTGAGAAGGAGCACACTACTTCCTGGAAGCACTCAAGCTGAGATGACATAAATAAAGAGAATAATCTCTTAAAAGCTGCTGGGTTGCAAAATACCAGAGGCTAATTTTCTGCAGACTTAACATTTTGGGAGGGAAAGGGTGAAGCTGTTGATGGAACAGGAGGAGAATCCCTCCAGAAGGCAAATGGGTGGGAAATGCATGACAAAAACACACCAGACTAAGGAGAGGTGGGGAGAAAGGCTGGAGACTTCTGCATTTGAGTGTAGGTGGCTATGACCTCAATAAGAAAGACACTTCCCCCAGTGTCACCCTCGGTCTCAAAGTGATTTTTATCCCTCCTGTTCCAGAGGAACAGACTGTCATCACTCTTTTTTTCTGTCTCACATCACTCCCTCTGTGGTACTATTTCTTACAGCCTTAGCAGGAAGCATCTTGTTTGCATATACCTCTTATAATAAACAACATAATTCCTAGTTTACTGAATGCCTCCAGATTTTGTGCTTTCTCAGTACTGGCCTTGTTGCTGTTGTCCTTTCAAAGTACTCCAGTTTGAAGAAACCAAGATTTTGTCTCTAACTTTTTGACTGTAGAGATATTTTGTTTTTTTGGGTGTTTTTTTTTTTTATTTACTTAGTGACTCAAGCTCCACAAAGTACCATTCTTACTTCTCACCAGCTGGTGGTCCATATGCCACTGCATCTCTACTCTTGTAAATACACGTTTGAAGTCATGCTCATAGATCAGACTTTTGGTGGTTAATATGGCAATATGTTAAAATGTCAAGCAATGCAGAATGAGTGAGTCAGGGGGAAAAAATAGAAGCGGTATTCTGCACATTTATAAAATTTTCCTTCTAAAGGGCTCCAAGTGGTCTGCAGACATCAGGGGATTCCTGCTAATCTGACAGGGTCATCACAGGGCTGGGATTCGGGATCCACAGCATCTTGATAGAAGCATCTCTGGGAGGCAGTGGCTCCCAGCTTCTCAATGTTGTCTACCAGCATGTTTAAACTAAATTAGGAACAAAAAATACAGTCTGACACATTGCCCATGAAAGATTGCCAGCTTCTAACTCCAACTCTTCATTACTCTGGAAAGAGTGGTGAGTGTTCTGTGAGGAGATGGTAATTTGTGACTTGGTGCTCAAAAAATGAAAAGAAAAAAAAAAAAAAAAGAAATCCTTTGAACTTTGACATTGCTTTAGATAACATCCTAATGACTGTGGCTGCAAATTGTGTCTGCAGAGCAAGACCATCAAAGGCTTCAAATCTCTGGACCTCAGTCCATATTTTCAACTCAGTCATGGCAGCACCTTCACCACCTGCATTTCAAGCAGAGGTACAATCTTTGACCTCTCATACTTCCTCTTTTCATTGCATAATTGCCCTTTAAATTTGGCAATGACTCTACAAGCCAATACCCTCATTTCTAGTGCTGAAGAAAGTAGTCAGGGTAGAGCAGAAAACGCAGCTAAGAGCTTTCTACAAAAGAGATGCCACTAGTAAGGGGGTAATAGTTTTTGTTGATTTTACTGATTCTGCTGTTAATAACAATGCCTTCTGTCATTGTGAATGTTGTAGTCAACCAGTCTCCAATTCAGAGGCTCACAACAAAAGTATAAGGAAACAATTGTGCCATAAATCCATGCTGCAGTTGTATGCCAACTATGGGTGCATGGATGCAGACTTATAGTTGGAAACATTCTGGATATGAATGACAGGAGCATCATGTGAGTGATTTATTGTTTACAGGAATGTTCAAAAAGTATAAATAGCATATCTTTATAGAAAAAAGAATGTGTTGTTTTCTTCAGTCTCTTACCATTTACATTAATCTCTCTGCAAAGCTGTAGTGAACTCTTCAGCTTCTGTGTGGTCTGTGCAAACCAATATGTAATGTAGCTAATCTATGCATAATGAGGTAGATAACACTCAAAAAGGAGTTGTGGTTCTGGGAAAAAATTGGAGTCCTCCAAGGATGCAGTAATGGATTAATTCAGTTACTTAGAATTCAGCATGCAGCCATATCTATGCCTATTTATATCTCAAGATGTTTCCCAATATTGTGCCTATAGAGATGATGAATAAGGAGATGGGATGGCCTACAAATCCAGGCTGGCAATTTGATCAGAACTGTCTGCTCTGCCTGCCTTGATAATTAGTGGTTCAGTGCTATAGGAACCTTGAGATGAAAATCCTAATAGACTTTGTTTTTACTTTTTTAGGATTTGGAGTTCTCTTTGGGGGATGCAGATGAGAATGCAAAGAACTTCATAGACACAGCAGAGAAGTCCAGTCCACATTGTGTTACTGAAAAGCATTCATTAAAATTTTATTATCAAAATTCTAAGTCAAACTTTCCATGTTCACTAAGTCCAAGTAAAATGATGCTTATTTGCTTCACATTCTTAGGTTATAATAAAAGTTGTTTTCCACACTGGGCTATGGGAGGGTTATCAGTGCATTAAAAAAGAATGGTTTTAGATGAAAATAAATGTTCTTAAAAGCAAACTATATTGAGCCAAACTAGATTAACACTGTTTTTCTCAAACAGCTCCAAGTCACTGTGTGCTGGAATTAATGGGACATCTCTCTTGGAGTTTTTTCTGTTACATTTAGATGATATTCAGTTCTAGTTTGTAAAGAAAACCCTCCAGAAGCTCACAGCATGTGAAGCCCGTCAGTCCCAGTAAGTGAATCTGCTGAGGCTTTATCAATTTAAAAAGCATAACACAGTTATAGGAAAGCAAGTTGAAGTCTACAGTTACTGTAAAACTCTGCATCAGCAGCTTTGTCAAGGCAGAGAAAAAAAATGTTCTTGTTTTCAGAAGTTACCATTATCCAGAACTTTTGGCATCATATGCAGTAGACAAGACAGCTTTAGTCCTCTGAACTGACATTTGTTAGCAGAGTACTTGTTTAGTGCTATAATTTAGTGTATTTTTAGTTTTCAGAAAAAAAAAATCATGACTTTTAGGTTGTGATTTCTCTTGTAGATTGAGAAGGAGGGAAGTGGGGCAGGGAGGGAGGGAAGTTGCTTTGTTGCTAAACAGTATAGGTCAGCTAAATTTGGCCCAAAGAAACTCACGTCAGTCTCCTCTACCTATGACTCATTTCTTCCCTCTCCTGCTCGTATGGTTTGTTGCCAGAGCTACCCCTTGAGTTATACAAAGGACTAATTAACCTTCTTCATGGAAAAGCCAAGACTCTTGGTCCTGCCTTCACATGGAACTGTGGTTGGCTGTGTATCTCCTAGAGGCTTCCTGCTCTTGGTGCCTTCTGGAGTGAAAGAGTTTAATAAAGAGCATTTGATGTAAAGACAAGACAATGTCAGCATCTCATGAGGAAATAAAACAGGCCCAAGCAGCCATGAAAATATGCTTTGGGAAGGCTCCACTGCTGGGAATGTCATTTTGTCAAGGGGGCTGCAGTGGTTCCAGCTGCAGAGCAAGGGTACTCTTTTGCCTTCCACAAGTGAGAAAACAGAAAATTCCATCATTCTCATTTCCTCCATCAGCCCTATTTACCTGGGGACATCTGCAAGCTTGTCAGATATGTAGGGGCTCCAGAGCAAAGACTGGAATTAACTGGGCTGTTCTAGACTACATTTTGAAGTGTGGGCTGAAAATCCACCTGGAAACCTGCCCCTCATACTCACTGCACTGGGTGACATTGGTACAGCAGGGACAGGGATAAGCCAGGAAATGTATTTTTTTTTCCAAAAGGTTTGTGAAGGCTCAGAACTGAAGAGGAACTGGAGAGGTTCAGACTTGTCAGGGTCACACTGTTTATGTGGCTTGGGACTCCAGATGTTTCCTTCACTGTGTGGCTCTGCCCAGAGCTCTGTTTGCAGGGCTGCAAGGAGATGGCAATGTGGGATTTGAGGGCCAGCTGCTGTGCAGATTTGGACAGAAATCACCCAGACCAGTCATGCACCCCTTTTAGCAGCAGCCTGTCTTTGAATTCAGCATTGGGAAGTAGGACAGAGGATCATCTGGGGATGTGTAAAAACTTCCTGGTCAGTTTTGTGACTGGGACAATCAAATTTTTCTGTGTGTTGAGGTATGATGTTGCTTTGCAAGTAATTACTTAAATATTATTGCTGCTCTGTCGTTCTTCACTCTGCTTGCATTGCTTTGGGCTAGTTTGCTGTTTTTCTCATTTTTACCCAGTCTTTAGAGTATTTGACTCAATCGTTCCTTCTTTATTTCTTGGTCTCTTATCAGTCTAAATCTGAATGCAAATACAAATAAAGGCATCATTTTTATTCATAAGCTGAGTGTCAAAAATAAACATACTGTTTATTTTGAATTTGAACAGAACTGTTTCAGTGCTATAAATTGTTTGAACGTAGCCTCAAAAATCCAACTTCCCAACAGAAAACAGCACTTGCCCCATCATTAAGGATGAGTTTCTGTCCATGAATGCACCTTGTTAGTAGTTTCACAATGAAATGATAAGAATATTGGACAGAGTTACAAAATATTTATTTTTCAGCCACTCATGGATCTGCTCTAAATCTTGGAATTAATTTGGTACATCTTGGTCTGGACTGTTTCTGATTAACTCCTTGGAAATACTTCTTCCTTTTTACAGGACAGAGATAGGCTACATAAGAAGAGGAAATCATATCTCAAAGGGCAAGTGACCCAGCAGTTACAAACTTAATTAAATATGTACATGCAAAGTCACATGCCACACATTTAGTGCTACTTAAATTGTATTTTCAAACACTCACATCTGTAGAATTTCTTAGCAGTAAGACCAATTATGCAGATATATAGGCAATTTCTTTTTTTATCTGTAGACTACTCTGTACAGGTAAAGCATTGAATACTGTGTTAATTTGTGCAATACCTTGGTTAAACCAGCATACCTGAATTAAATAGTAGCAGAAAGATTTAACACTAGAAAGCAAGATTTTTTAAACTAGAAAGCAAGAAAAGAGGAGTGCTGATTGCTTTCCTCTTCAATTGGCCTTTCCTCTTCTTGCTTGCTGCAAGAATGAGCTCTTAGGTGGTATCAAGGGAAAAGATTAAGTAGCCACTCATTACTGGGAATTCCAGTATAGTTCTTGGAATACCTTAAAAATAAAGCAGTTTCTTAAACTGATCCTTTTATCTAAGTGGCAGTTATAGCTAAGAGAAACATAAATTGAGCTTTTTGCTTGACCTGATTTGTATGTAAGCTTCAGAGTTAAGGCCCTTTGCTCTGACATGGATATGAAACTGCTCTTGAACAGCAGGCAGCAATTTGGAGCTGCTGAGTCATGAGAGTTTCTTGTGAACATGAGGGTCTTTGTAGAACAGCAGTGACTCCCTGAAGAGCTCAGTGTTCCCCAAAAAATTTGAAGCTCCTCCTTTCTTCTATGACATCCTCCTCCTCTGTCTCCTCCTTCTTTTGAAAGTGGGAAAAATCACGGTAAGGTGGTAAAAATTTGCATTTTGCTCTGAACAGCTGAAATGGAATTGGTGTAGTCATGATGTCCTAGTATGTCATGTAAGTCAGTCAGCCACTTCTTTGCAAACAACATGCTGCTCAAATACTGCTTGCCCTCTGAGATGCAGGTCTGCTGCATGAGTTGTGTGTGTATGTTCACTTGAAGACAACTTCTCAAGTTTGGTTTTGCTGACATGGTGACGGTTGGGCAAGCTCACAATGAAAATTTGATTTTTCCATGACTTTCAGAGCTTAAAAAATGCATATATGGAGAAAGTCATGCTTTAAGGAATGATAGAGCTGCATGTGGCATGGAGGCCCTCACTTTTATGCCAGTACAAACATTACTACAAACCAAGAAATGAGCAGTGGCTCTACACTGTTCAGTGAGGCAGATCTTATTTCTCCTGGAAGAGTTGAATAACAACAGTTGTGCAGTTCACACAAGCAGCAGGATGATCATACACATGAGAGAAATCCTTCAAGGAGCTACAGGCACTTATGATCCCGCTGTTCTGCTGGAGGGTTCTGTATATTATACAATACTCCCATTCTTGAATTCCAAAAAGCATGGTTACACCTCACTATCTACTGTCTGTTTTCAGCACATTGTACTTCATGCTAAGCTGGCTTTAGATCATCACTAAAATATAAAGACAACTCAGTCTTTTCAATTTTTAATATGAAAAGCTTAATAGTTTTGATATACTTCAGATGCTTTTGATTTTTAGAGAACACTGCATCAAATGTGGTGATACAGGTTTTATTTGAATGCATTCTAAAGTCACTTGTGTGTAAATCAAGAACTGATTGGTAAATTAAATTGCCTAAGCCATGCCAGCAGCAGCAGAGCTGGAAATTGCAAAAAGCCTGTAATAAAGTGTTGCAGACGAGTTATCTCCTTTCTTTCATCAGTCTGTGAGCTGTAGCAGCAGCAAGCATTCAAAATCTACTTGATTTCACCACAGAGCACACTTAAGTGCAGTTCACAAACTGCACTGTCCTTGAACCATCTGGGGTCCATAGCATGAAACCCCTTATGTTCTTCAGCTTATAAGATTGTTTTGTTACTGCTGCAGTGGCTGCCACTGTTTGCTTTGCAAGTTTCTGCTTTCACTGCTCAGCACACACCCCTCAGTAGCTTTGGTAAAAGTCCTTACATAAACTGAAGCCTAATTGCAATAAAGGGGAGGCATCCAATTTTCCCACCTTTGAATTTCTTAGAATAATGGATAATTGTGTCTTTGGAACTTGAAGGGGGAGAACCCAACAACAACAAAAAAGAAACTGTTCTCTAAGTTCTGCTCCTTATGATACAAAGTTCTGAACTAATCACAAGCACTATACAAAATGGAATTTTCTTTCTTTTTTTCTTAGACATTTGTCTGAAATGCCTCCTTTTATTTATTTTTCTTTTCTGAGAAGCTCATGGCATTGCTCAGTGATGCATTTTGCCTTGCAAGAAAGGGGTAGGCAGATCATTATTTGTAAGCTAGGCATCACTGAGGTCCAGCCTCTTCCCCATGACTCACTGCAGCTCCTGGCTGATGGCATGGCTCATCTACTCCTACCTACTTCCTTGGTCTCTTCAGATGTTTGCTCATCTCCCACTTGTCCCTGGAGGCCACTTTACACAACTCTACCTGGTTTCATTCAACTTGGATCTGTTCTGCCCTCTGTTTCTGTCATGTTCCTTGTTTGGTGGATGCTTTTGCTTCACTCCGTATTTATCTAGAACTAAAGGATGCTATAACACAACACTTGTTACATCAGCTGATGGGAATGGTTCCTTGCATACTGACATCACTGCCTTTAGATCATTCTCCCAAGCAGCAGACAGAAGCTCAGGGCACAGGATTGTAGCATAGCATAGCAGCAGCACTCCTTCCTCAGCTGAAGTAGGGCTGGTTTGACTGATTAGCACAGGGAATAGTAATAGTGGAAATTAGGTGTGATAAGCTGCACAAGCATACTGTGCCTCTGACAGCACTAACAAAATTCTCAGAGGTACTGGAATAGGTAGATCAGCATGGCTCTGTGCCTCAGCCAATCCCAGTTCCAGGGCTGGAGCTCCCCTGGGGGCTGTGACTATATCTGTGTGTGTCCATTGCTCCCATTGCTATGTTTGACAACCACCAAACCCAAAGCTGAGTGTAGTCTCAGGGGGAGAGAGAGAGACATGTGCTTTAGCTACAGTCACACCCTGGATGGCAGCAGGAACAAACCAGCTGTGATGAAAACAGCATGGCAGGGCTGTCACTGCTGCTGGGGCTGCCTGGCAGATAAAAACAGCTTCCAAAACAGAGAGGAAATGAGAACCTGGTTTACCTGTTTGAATAAATGTTAGGCAGCTTTTTTTTTCCATTTCCTTTTCTCCTCCATCTTTCAAAATGCACCCAAAATTCACCCAACTTGGTGACTTTTTTACCATCACCTCTAGTGACCCCAAACTCATGGCCCTTTCATGCTAGCATTTCCCTATGCTCTATTTCTCCTGAGCTTGCCCCGTTCCCTCTCTTTGCCTGTGTCCACAGCTGGGGTTTCACATCCCAGCATCAACTAGAGCCTGAAGACACTGCTGAGCAGATGGTGGAGCTGCTTCTTGCACAGCCCTGCTGCTGTCCTGTGGCATTTTGCTTCTGTACAAGGCAGTGGCTCCCAGCATATCAGCTGTGGATGTGAAGACCAGACCTAGGGCAAAGTAAATCATGTTTGTTGGTTAACTTTCTGGGAAAATAAATCCTCCCCTTGTGTTCAAGTATGTGGTAAAATTAATGTAGATACAGGCTGAGAGAGGAATAAGGACAAGGTGGGGATGGCAGGAAATTGCAGTGTGTTCATTAGCATATGAAGAGGGCTATATTTATACCAAGTGCAAGGAAGGCAGCATGATCAGGTGGGCATTTAGGAAAGTATTTACATTTCCAGAAAACCATGGCAGAGGCTTTTCCCTAGAACTGCATGTGCCTCTGATGTTCCTTTTGAAGAAACCCATATTCCTCCCTTACCACAGATGAACTCAAACATGCTTGAGAAAAGTCCAAGTCTAAAAATTCAAGAGACTTGGATCAAGCTGCTGACTTTCTACCAGCTGTGTGTGCAAAACAAACCACTTTGCTTTCATATGTTCTGAAACAAGGACTACAGTGAAAGGAAAATGGTACCTCACAGGTTCCTTGAGACACTTTTATCAGAGATCTCTGGGTACTTAGTTAAGTGCCCCTACTGATGCTACCAAAATAAAGTAATCCTCAGTTGAGGAATACCAAGATTATATTGTAAAGTGGAAACTCAGCCTCCTTGGAGGAGCTGTGAGCCTGGCAGCTGGTCATGGTGATGATGTGTCCTGTTTTGTGTACTTTTAGATATACAGTTCAGCTTGTAGTGGATCTTGAAAGCTTAGAACTAAGACTATTGATTTATACAGTTTCTGAATAGTCACTGAAATTTTAGGAGTGCGTTAAAAAAAAAGGAAAAGCTTTTATTGAACAATATCTGTCTCTTTAAGTGGCATTTCCTGTGGAGTGACATACTCTTCAGTGTAAGGAAGCTAAGAAGCTGATCAATGTTTGTGTATAAAGTATTTCTAGAGATCTGTTTTGCCAAACGTTACATCATCCCCACTCAGAAAGTTTGTCTATTATAGCCTTTATTTCCAGCAGGATGGAATAGAAGCAAAGAAAGAGTAGCCAGGAGTCTGTACTGGAGTTGCAGTGGAACTGGTCTTGCATTTGCAATTTTTTTTTATTGAACCCATAGAATGGTTATTCTATGGGTTCAATCTAAGTTGAACCCATAGAATAGTTAAAGTTAGTACTTTAATAATACTTTAAATAGTTAAAGGAGTACTTTCCAGTCTACTGGCAATTCCATGTGCCAGCCACCACAGACATACAAGGCCTCAGGCTTGGAAGGCTTGTGCTTCTCTTGCATATGTGCACCAAAGATGGGACACTGCTGAGTCAAAATAAGATAGTATAGGTATGTTTGAAATTCACTATATTAACTAAGATTTTTCAGTCCTTGTTTATAGACATGAAAAAGAACCAGATCCAAAAAACTGTATTTAAAAGGCTGGAGTCAGAAGTAATTAATGCTTAAAGTGACTCTATAACCATACACAGCCAACCTACATAAGTGCAGATACTCAAGAGGTTTGTGATTAGTAGTTAGCCTTACTCCTGCCTAATATATTGGTACCTTGAAATATTATGAACACTGTACTGCTAAGAATCATTTACAGTGAGAAGACTTCATTGCAAAAACGGATTCTTTTCAAAGTTTTAGCACAAAATTGCATGTTTCTACTTCTAGAGGAAGGTGTCCCTGTGTCAGGCTAAATATTGACAACCTCCCACCCCTGCTTCCTACTTCTCCTTCCACACATAGCTCAGTGACAGCAAGCCCCTGCTGCAAAGGACAGCATGTGACATTGCAGGTCACAGCAGCTCCTGGGTCTGCAAGGGGAATTATTGCTGCCTTATGTGAGACGAATCACATTGCTCTGGACAGATTCTCAGTGAAGGAATGTGACAATCAGACTTGTATTAGTTTGCACTGCTGCTTGTGCTGCCTGGCTCAATGAATTTTATGGCTGAACAAAGCACAAGCTACCAGTGGATCAATTTTTCATTCACCCCTCTCTCTGAATGGGCCTGGCTGCATCAGTCCTTGGAGACACCCCAGATGGATCCCCATTCTCCTGGGCTGGGGAATGTACAAAGCTCACCCAAAGACTTACAGAGCTGCCTTGATAAAATGTTTGGCCCTGTGGGCCCTCAAGGACTGTCATCTGTTCTAATTTAAAAGACTTTCTTCTCTTGAAGAGCACTGTGGAATGCAAACCTGTATTACCCTGACCCTGAGAGTTTTCAACCTGGCTTCACTGCCCTGTGGTTATGCACCTTCCTCCTGTTGTCCTGTTTCTTTAACAATGTTTTTTACCTTTTTTCTCATTACAGAACCCCTTTTTCCTCCTTCTTTTGCAGGAATCTTGTACCCTCTGTGCACCCCAGCTCCACAGCTGGGGCTCTGCAGCCGCTGGTCCTTGGGCCAACACATCCCAGGTGATGTGGAATGCAACATCCTCAGCTGGTGGCAAAAAAGAGTGGGGAAGGAGCTGGGCATAGGAGATAGGGCAGAACACAATGAAGTGTCATGTGGGAATGGCTTTTCCATATTACACTGCTTTCTGCATATAACAAAAAATACCTCTTTCCTCTCAGCCTGCCATTTTCCTCTCGTTTCTTTCTTTCTTCTCCTAGCTTCGGGTTACCTCTCTTCATGACCTCTCTGAAGCCACTGTGGTTAAAACACAGGGTAATTTGTTTTTTTACCCGGGTACCACACTTTGATAGGTTTAGAAAAAAGCTAATTCTCTCCGGGCTATGAGTTTATCTTGCTTAAGATAAGGACTCCAGATAGTTTCCTTAAACTGCCAAGGATTCTGTCAGTTTGCATCCAAGGGAATGAGACAGGAGCCTAGAAAAGTTTGGGATGGAGCAGTGCAGCTTTTGCACTGGGTCCTGCTGGAGCTGCCCCAGCCTGGCTTGCTGCTCTGCTTGGGAGCACAGGGAGCTCTGGAACTGGCCTTGCACCTGCTGGGCTGATGGGGATAAAAACCTCTGCCAGGTTTTTATTTTTAACAGAAAATTTCTTTAACTCCTGAGAGAGACTGACCCTTCTCTTTGTTGAGTTAATAGTGAAGCTCCTGCTTCATTTCAGTGGGGCAGGGTCGACTTCTCCATCTGTGCAGTACTCAGGGAGTACTGAGGTAAAGACCGGCAAGCCTGACAGCTGCAAAATTGTGGTGTTTGGAAATTGGAACTTTATGAATGCTTATTCTCATTGTAAAAAATTCTTGGTTTTTTTTTCACTACATTCTGCTCATTCTCCTGGGCTCTGCAGCCCATTATTGCAAAAGAAGCAAGACTAAAAGCAGAGGCCAAGGCATGCTCAGGGAAGTATTACAAGGATTAGACTGCATTTGTGCACACATGCTTATCCAGCAAAGATGTAAATATATATTCACTAGCATCTTCCAAGAGAGTCATTCATGACAGAAGTGTGCATACACTATAGGTTATTGTTTGGAATTTTTATTAGACACCAGTCCACATACTGAGGCACTTTCTCAGGCATTACTCAGGAAAAACTCACAGCTTTAACATTTTAGTTCTTAAATACATGAAAATCCAGAATACATTGCACAGTGTTTTTCTTTCAGCACAAAAGTTACAATACTTCTGTTGTCATGAGGCTCTACAAAAGTGTATAAGTTAAGTGCTTTAAAAATACATTCTTAGTAACTTTTGGACATGAAGCTTCAAGTCTACTGTAAGAGACTTAACCTCCTTCGCCTCAAAAGAAAATCAGGATTCTGTTTCCAGCCCAGAATTCATTAAACACTTGATCAAATTTCTGTTGTTTTGCATTTGCCCAGCTATTTCTTGAATTTCAGAACTTTTCTGCATTTCTAATAACTCAGGATAGCCATTCCAAACTGAAGGAATCTAAAAAGTTTTTCTTGGACAAGAGTTGTCACTAACCAGAGTAACCAGATACAGAGAAGGAATTTAGGCTTGTCCAATAAAACCAAGTATGATCATGGCCAGTGTATTTGATTATGAAAAGAAGTTCCATAAAGTATTTAAAGGCTAGTAAAAAGTTAATCTCTTACCGATCACTTTGATAATGTGTTAGTAGACAAGGTTTTACTAATTTTTAATTCATTTATTAAAAAGGGCTAAATGCTTTCTTCTTTCTTTTCTTTCTCAACAACATACACAAAAGCAATATCCCCCCAAAGCAGACTTGCACTAGGACATGAGATGGAAAACTTATGTTATAAAACCCATCTCCTTTTGCTTAAAGCAGAGAGATGTGCTGAGAAACTGGTACAGTATGACAACATTTTAAACACAGAGGAGACAAGATTTATCTGGCTGGTATACAATATAAAACAAAAATCGAACAACAATGTTACAGTGCTATATTGAAACAAAACACATTAATTAGATGCTTTGAAGTCAAGCCTATATTTTCTTCAGCTTTTTCATGAATTATTGATCCACTTTCCTCATTAAATGGAATGGCAGGCTCTTGCAGTAAATGGACAAGTGGCTACAACATTTATATAATCAAATACGCTCTGCATCTGGCAATAAAACATGTTTGTGTGTAAAACATGCTTTCTGAATTGACATCCCTGCAAAACAGATTTACTAGAACAACCACATTCCTTTTCTTTTGTCTGTAAAGCACAGCTTGCCTTGCACCATCATGCAATCCAGTATTCTACTCTGATCTCGTTAAGCAAAATATTTTCCAAGAGCCTGTATTGTGCATTGTGCAACAGAACATTCCTTCTCTATAACGAGATGTAAATAAACTGTCTCACTTACCTTATTTTCTCCATTTCTGCCGCAGAGGCCTACAAGAAATCAAATAATAGGAGCAAGTGAATGAAAGAAAACATTCACTCTGCAGATTTATGCATAGTTAAGGCTTTCCGAATGCTTCTCGGCAAGTGGCTACAAAGCGCGGGCGAGCCAGCCCCACATCTGCATCAGCCGAGAGGAGCAGCGGCGGCTGAAGTGGGGAATGGAGCGGAGCGCAGCGGGAGCCCGCTGTACCCACGAGCCATGGGCACCGGAATGACTCAGTTGTAGCGCTGAGGCAGAGAACGGGGAGGGGAAAAAAAAGAAGGAGAAGGGAAAAAAAAAAAAGAAAAAAGAAAAAAGCCCAAAGCAAGCAGCAGCAAGTAACAGGTTACTGAGCCTCCTGGGTTTCCCAGGGAAAGTTGAATTGCGGTGCTACCCTCGGTGCGGTGGGCATGGCAGCGGGCTGGGCTGGCGGGGATTGACAGTGACTTCATCACACGTGAATTCGGAGCTCAATTCATCATCTTTCGCTGAGCCCGACAGATGGAAGGACACCAGCTCGCCTCCTTCGTGGGAGTTTCGAGTAATCAAATTACTTTCCTCAAGTAATGCACTATCTTGACAATTAGCATCTCAATGCACGGAGGCGTCGGGTTAACCCTTTCCGTGCCGCTGCCCCGCCCGCAGCTCCCGGCCCCTGCCCCGCCGGGCTCCCGCTGCCCCCGGCCCGCGGCTCGGCTCTGCCCGCATCCCCACAGAGCCGGCACGGTCCTGCCTGCTCGCTCCATCAACCTGCCTCGGGTTCTCTTGCCGTGTAGATGCTGCCAATTCCTGCTTGTCTATAGCACGGAGATTCATTAATTTCTCCAGCATTACTTGTTGGCATAGTCTTGTTAACCCTTTGGTTACTTTTTTGTCATTATCTCGGGCAGATCCTAAATAGCTGCTCCCATTTCATTTCAGCACAGCACTGGCACAGGATCTCATCAATTCTCCCAGTCCCGCTTTATTGTAACTAAGGAATGAGCACTCAGAGCAATCCTGCAATCTCTAGAGCCAGACAAATCCCAGCATCACAGAATCTCTTATTTATACTGAAAGCATTGGCCATTAATCATGAGCACTTTAAACCTTATTGATTAATGGCTAACAATCATATTTGAGTATGAAATAAATTAAAGATTAAAAATAGAGAATGTAAATTTAATCAGTTAACCAGCAGGAAATTTGTCAAACTGCCTAATAAAACATCCCAAATGACAAATTGTTGGTTCTTCATTGGGTCACTTGTCTTCCCTTTTTCTCATTTACTTTTGATTTGCCCATTAGAGAAGTTGTCAGTCAGGTTGGTGTTTGCACGGCAATTTCTGATGTCAAACATTAAGGATTTTAGCCATTCACCGTGACTTGATAGGCAGGAAGCCAGCTGCAGGAAAAACGCTCCTCAGTTTCTCAGTAACATATGAAATGCTTGTTTACATGGTCCTTGCTATGTAAACATGTATTGCATACCTGCTGTGTTGGAACCACACTGTTGTGTGTGGAACCTTGAGATTAAAAATGTAACCCAAGGACCCATAATTGCTTTCTCTAATTTGTGTCTGTCCGTTGAATCCTGCATATTCTGTAGTACTCAGGGAATAGATTCAACATTTCTGATCAGAAAATGAATGACAGAGGCTTTCTCCCTGGGCATGAGAATCTACTGGCAGACCCACTGCCTTGCCAGCTTGGCTCTCCAGACATGAGCTCTCCAACACAGCCCTGCTCATCATGTTCCTGTAATTTTTGGGGAGATGACAGTTCTTTTGCACGGCTGCTCACTATTTCTTTGCCTTGAACTCTGGGAGTTGCTGTGAAGACAGGATACTTAGAATGCCTGATTTTAGAGCTTCTATTATGGCAATATCTGCAGCCATCAAGGGAAGATACCTGGCCTTGCTTTTGCCTAGTGCTTTGAATAATGCTGCACTCCTGGGGTCAGTGTGGGGGTTGCTTTGTGTGATTAAATCAAAGTATTGAGAAGAGGAGCTGTAGACTAATGTTTTGGTGATACTCATCTGTGAGCACAAGTGAGTCATTGGCTGCCAATCCTGACAGGAAATTAGTAGGGAGAAAAAAGCTCAGCAAATGCCTAACACCAATTCAAACAAGAAAACTAAACCAAGCTGCAATTACTTTTCTTTTTTTTTTTTTTTTTTTTTTCCTGGTAGGGCTGGGTTTTTTACCTCTCACAGTGAAAGCTCTTTGTTCCATGTAGTATGGCCAATTTTCCTTTGGACTATTGAGGATGTTCTACTCTGCCTTTCCCTGGCAGGTTGTGCAGTAAAGGAATGTCTCCTCTCTGATGTGGAAACTTTGGGGTCAGATCAATCCTCTTCAGGGAGGATGCTCTGCCCCAGAGCATCTCTTTCCATATCTCCCCTCTGATGTGGAAACTTTGGGGTCAGATCAATCCTCCCCAAGGAGGATGCTCTGCCCCAGGTCAGGGGCCTCTCTGGGCTGCAGCACTGCAGTGCTCCATTACATCTTTTGACAGGGATCCACTTCCAGTAAATAAATAGGAGCACAGGACAGGACTAGAGCCTGGATGTTCTTCAGTAGATTGCCCTAGCTTTCAGCCTAGGGAGTCAAATGAGTATAACAGATACGAGAAGTGGTGAAAACAAAGACAGGAGCATCTGTAGAAACATGGCTTTCATCCCAAGCAGTTTATTTTCTCAGATAGCTGTGTCCCTTAGGAAAGTAATTTTTTATACCCTTTTTTCCTTCTTCTTCTTTTTCCATTTCCTCCTCTTCTCCACATTTTTTTTCTTTTTTTTTTTCTTTTTTCCCCCCAAAAAGCCTGAACAACTCACAACTATTTTAAAAATCTGTGGTTTTCTGAAAAAGTTCTGTAATTACAATGTGACATTTTTACTAAGGCAAAATTACTGCCCCTAGCCAGATCCCTGCCATTGATTTAGCCTGTGGAAGTTTAGAGATTGCATCATCCTCCCACTGTTGTCTATGAAGGCTCCTATCTGAATCCTCTTCCTGAATTGATTCAAAAATATAGTCTAAACAGCTCTGAATTGGCCATTTTAAGGACAAATCTTGTCCTCAAACTCTTATGGAACCTATTTCAAGCAGATAGACTGAAGTAAAGTCTGGTGCAAGAATGTCCTTAATGGTAAGTCATCCATAAATTGTTGCTTGCTAGTGTGTTGATTCATTTAAAGTGATTCTTGATGCCTAAACTGAGCAGTGATTGAAGCTGTATGATTTTTTAAAATTAAATATTTTAAATTAAGATCAGTAATTACCTTTAATTATAAAAATATCAGATGTGATTTATTTACATGGGGTTTTTTTTACAATATCAATGCAGTATGACTAAAGAATTTATTTAATTGGCCTAAAAATAACAATTTTTGCTTTTAATAAAAAGTTTGGTCTGAGTAACTCAATAGACTACATTTCTATATACAGTCTCTTTACTTAAAATACTGAGACTTAAAATAATGAGGTTTGAACATTTTAATTTTTCAGACATGGTGAGGCAACTATCCCTGGAAGCACTTTTGGGCAATGACTAATAATATTAATAGAAACCTGATTTTTTCCAAGTGTTTGAAGGAAGCAAATGTGATACACCAAAAACTACCAAGACTCACCTTTTTTGGAAGTGTTAAACATTTAAAAGTACATTTTTGAGCAGATATTGAAATAGAAGTTAGTTACCTTTCTCCTTTTTTTAATTTATTTTTTTAATATAATCCTCCACCTCTCACTTATTCTAGACTGCAAGTTGACATTCTTTGATATTCTTTGAGAACAAAGTCATTTACTGGCTTGAATGATGCTGTTAATGGAAACCCCAGGAAATTTAACTGAGCTTTTCTCCCTCTTTAGAATATGGTTATTACTGTTTAGACAGCATGACAACCTCTGGGTTGTTTTCAAGTTAGCAGAGTGAATGAAGGATACTATGATCCCCTGATTTTTTATCTTTCCATATTTCATTAATGAGTCAAACAAGCTCAAGACATTGGCAGAATATTCTTAGTCACTGACATACAAAAAGCTTAGTGTAGTGATCCAGTTATTTGGGTTTTTAATATAATCAGGGGCTATAGTACTGATTATTGAACCTAAATATTTTTTAATGAAAAAGTCATGTTGATGATCTATCATTCTATTCACTTCACATTGTGTTTACACTTTATTTCCTTTATGATCCCTTTCTGTGGGATAAACAATCATGGGATTTCAGATCTTTCAGATGTCTGAAGAAATTTTTTTCCTCTAAGATCTTGAGGTTAATTTTCATCCTTCTGCATCTGCCCAATGTATGTGTGAAAAAGAAGAAGTACCCTGGAGGTGAATTTTTAATTTTACTTATTATCTTTTGTTTTCTTGGAAAAAGCTTTTCATTTTAGAGAAAGGGACTGGACCCAGGGTCTGGCTCAGTGCTCACCAAATCCTCCCACTGTGTTCAGTGACTTTGGAGTTGCACATTGGCTTCTTGCTACCACAGGTACCAGAAAAGAAAATGTAGCAGGAAGTTACTGCCACTCATTTACTCTTACTGTTTACTCAGACTTGTTTATTATTGTGGAAGTTACTTTTATTTCTTTGTTGAGGAAAGCTGTAAATGAGAGCTCATTTACAACAGAAGCTGTCTGGATTTCTGGCACATTTGTAAACAGTCACATGTTTTCAATCCAACTATTTAACTTCAACATTCTTTTCTGCTCCCTGTTGTACTAGAGTTCTATTGGTAGAAACTACTGTGGTCCTTTTTCCTTTCTTTTCCAACAGAGGACAAGAGTTAGAGATTGGATTAAAGAAAAATTACAGACTACATAATTTGATAGGATCAATCTTTAATTAGATGTTAATCAATTTTTAGAGATTTCTTTTATTGGCTTTAAAGTACCACTCAGACAATGCCTGAAGAAAGAGTAAAATTTAATCTACAGAAACTTTAAAAGAGCTGGAAGAAGTGTCCATTTGCATTTGATTGTATTGAATGTATCTGATAGATGTTTACAAATGAAGGATCATCTTCCTGTAAAACTCTTGCCTGAAATTTTCATGGAGATACATAGAGAATTGAGTCCAAGCCTCCACAGTTGCCACTGTAACAGATATTTTGCTCAGAAAGCATGTGCTCCACACCATGGGCCATAAAACACCTCCACTATGCTCATCTGAAGGTATTTCATGTATGAAAGGTGAAGAGGTTTAACACTGAGGGAGGAAGGCAGAAGCTGACAAGGATAACAGCCTTTTCCCTTTCCATACTATTGAACTTGTTGGAGCCACTCAAATGAAAAACATTTTCTCTTGGGAAGAGGAACATCACACGTATTAGAAAGAATGGCAGGGTTCCATTAAGCTGTGGTGGGTTTTCACATTGGACACAAGGAAAAGCATGTGTCAACCAATTTAGACTTAGCAACCACAAGTAAGGCATAGCAAATCTCTCCACACCACCATCCTGCATTTTCCCAGGATTGCCTCCCTATCTGGGACCAAATTCTGATGTTTCTTGGGAAAGAAGAAATCCTCCACAGTAACATTAAGTTACAAACGAAAACTCAGAAGTTTGGGACAAACTGCAAACAGCAAAATATGGCTATGGACAAGTGGACCCAACTCAGAAAACAAGAAGGTAAATTGTCTTTTTAATTCTTTGAGCAGATGATTAAGTTCAACATGCAGAATTTTTACACTGCATCGAACACCGGTACTCTGTCATGCAATGTCCATAAGGCTGCTGGGATCCATCTTGAAACAGATTTACCCTGTTTTTTTCTGAACACTATAAAATTGATTGAAATTAGAGGGTGATTTTAACCATGTTAAATTTTGTATGACCAGTCCTCTCTTTGATCTTGTATCAATTTTATGTTTAAAGCTTATTACTCCCACCCTGTTTTTACATTCCCATACACATTTATGAAGCGATGTTTTATCTGAGCAGGAAAACAAGATGTGGTTCTCTGTTGTCAGAAGATTGTATTCCTTTCCCTCAGTCATTTCAGTATTCCTTCTCTGGATCTGTTCCAAATTACCTTAAATCTGATTTGAAAATGGGTGATCAGAATATTCATTATGTACAAAGCACCTTGGCAGTACCTTGTATGGTGGATGTATGCTTCAGTGACTCTAAAGAAAATATATATATGCAGTGCATCTCAGGCTTCTCTCAGATTTCTTGTGGTTCTCTCTCATTTGAGGCTCACAGCTGTTTTACAGTCTAACACACACCTGGATCTCTGTTTCTTTGCTGCTGACAAATGATGAGCTCCACAAAATAAAGTATTGATGTGGATATGTTGTGTTAAAATTCCATTACTCTGCTTATAAATAAACCAGTTCTTATATGAGCTTCCTAATTGTTGTCAATACCTCAAAATGCCTTTATTATTTAGGCAAACCTGTTTATTGGCTCAAAGTCACTAACAATTATTTACAACAAAATGTGTCTAAAATCTTTGAAAGTTCCAATAATCCCCTTCCAACATGACAGTCTTCCATTTTAACATTTACATAGGCTTTTCATTCAGATTAATCATCTTGAATTACTCTCTATTTTATAACTTTTAGACAGTAATTCTCAACTGAGCACTTTATGAGCTACTTTGTGCAAATCTAGATAGATCATGACTTGTTCCCTGAGTGTGAAATTGCTTCTCTTAACAAAAAGTTACTTTTGCAAAAATTGTCATGTTTTATGCCACCTCTCTTCATCCTTGATTGCTCAAGTTGCTTGACCATGAAGCCTTCGTTTCGCTTCATGTTACATTTTCTCTTCACCACTTAGGATATATTTGTACCATTGCACACAGAGAAAAGTTTTGCTTCTGAGCTTGCCTATTCATGTGTCAATTAAGTGAGATTTTAGACTGGGGATTACTACAGGATTCCTGACATCAGCAGAGTGAATAGTAGTAGTTTGCCTTAATTATGATGGTTCCTGTTAAACCTTCCTCATCCTTCCTCAGATATCCTCCAAATACTCCCTGTTCACTATCATTCATACTGAAAGATGAGGCAGAGAATCTCCTTAATAACTGGACAAGATCTAAGCTATTCGGAACTTCTGTCTGACCTTCAACATAGGTCTGATCTCACTGAATTTTGGCTGAAATAAACTGGGAAATAACCATAAGAAATAAGATAAAAAGAAATATTGTGAATTTTTCTCCCAACAGGCATTTAAATTCTCCATGACACATCCTGCATGTGTGAACATGTATCAAATAGCAACATATTAAATTGAAACTGTAACCTAAAGGCTTCTCTTTTGCATGGTAGGGAAAACATAGCATTCTCAAGCTGTTTTATTTCCTAATATTTTAGAATCTTTATTTTGCTTCCTTAGTTTCTTTTTCACTCTGTAAAGTCTCAAAACCACATTCCCAGCAGGGGTAAATTAGCAGAGCTCCACTGAAGTGAAGTCTTGCTGATTTATATCACTGGAGGTTCTGCTTTTAAATGGCTGTTTCAATGAGTCAAGCTGATTTCTGTCATACCCAGTACCCCCAAGTAGCATGAATGCTGTAGTTTCTCTCAAAAAATGGTCCCAAAAGAAGCTACACCTCTTCTCCATGTCACTGGGCAAACCATCCAGTGAAACCTGAACAAAAGACCATTGAAAACAGTGGGCTTCCTGCCTTAAAACAATAGTTCAGACTCCACTTAAATTATTCGGTATATTTTTGCTCAATCTTATTATTTGAACCTGTGCATGTAACTACTGTGATTAAATGCTTTGTTTTTATGAAAACAGTCCTTGTAGTCATCAGCAGAGATGAGGATCCATAGTGCTAGGAGCTGTACAAACTCTTCAAATGAAAAGGCAATATTCCATGACCTGACCAACTCAAGTAGGGACAGATATGTACAGTGATTTTGTTTCCTTTATGGTGCAGCCACACAGCAGCACTTGTGACCATGGATTGAACTGTTTTCTCTAGAGTTGTTCATCATCCTCTGATGCAGTAACATTACAAAAGATAAAAACAGTGAGGTGAAGCCACACTGCTTGCCCAACCAGTCCTCTGTACTCCTCAGTCCCATCCAATGTGACCCCACCAGCAACTGTGTAGCTGTAAATACTTTATGTGAGACTGAGGAGAAAGAGTAAAATGCAATCTAGTTGACTAAATGGACTCTATGTCTCCTAAACTAACACATAACACTGCCAACTGCACGTTGCCAGCACACATATGTGTCTGTCTGTAACACACAATGTGGTAACTGCCATTACACACATGATATTAAAGCACTTAGCTACAGCAGTTGTCATTTTAAAAGCTCCTGTTTGTCAATAGATAATAAAAAGTGGTGTCTGAGACAGTCAGGAGTAACTCCAATGTCCTGGTGCTCTGACTCCTGCCTGGGTAGGTGTGGATTTGTACTGGGTGGGACCAAAGCTTGGCTCACCATGGATGGCACATGAATTCTAACATAGCTGCTCCTAGAAACTTCTATGTTTACATCTTTGTATCTCCACATATGTTCCTGCATAGTGAGGATGTTTTGTTCATGAATGTTGAAGATGGGAAGTGGGAGCAAGAGATGGAGTGGGAGCAGAACTGCAAAATTCATACATCCTACACTTGTGGAATTTTGTTTGTTACAAAACATGCATTTTGTGCTCTAACTGCATCCATACCTGTCTAGGTGATAAAAGTAATCATATGGAGACCTGTTAAACAAAACTTCACCTTTAAGTTCTGTTGTTGTCCTTAGTTCTGTGCCCTGTGTTCAGAACCACTCCTAAAGTAAATGTTCAGAGGAGGGCAACCAGAGTCCTAAGATGCCAGAATACTTCAAAGCAAAACCAAGATTGCAATGAATAAAGATATTTATTTTTCAAACAGGGTAAAGGTAGCTGTAGAGAATGGAAATCTACTATTTTTTGTGTTCAGTGTGGATTAAATAGGAAATAATGGATTCAAAGTGAAGAAAAAAATGTAGAGAAAGTGTTAGAGGTCTTATTTTAACCATGGAGATAGTTATTTGCTGAGGAGATTTCCCATAGTAGCTGTGGCATGTTCTATAAAGACTGGAAGGATTTACACATAACTTTGCTTTCTTGGGGCAGGAGGACAGACTAGACACCTTTTATGGTTTTCCTGACTCTTCTGAGTCCATGAACTAAGGCCAATACAAATCAGTGGAAATTTTTCTTACAAAAAATGGAGTTTTCTCCCTGCTTTACTGCCTTTGACATGAGTCAGTTCCCAAGGCACCACTGCTTCCCTGGGACCTGTACACTGGGGACTCGAGCAGGTCTCCTAAAAGTAGGACATTTGTGTTCATGACTTTTGTCACTTGTGAACTTGTCTATGGACAGGCAAGAGTAAACTAAACAAGGTGCACCAATACACCCAGGCAATGTCACAGATATTTCCTTCAAATAAAGGCAAACTTCAAAGCTTTCACTTCTCCTGTCACAACACTGGTGGAAAACAGTATCTGTTTATTGATTCACCTTATTTTTCATCCTACTTCCAACCAACAGGAGTGGGGCTTCAAAGTCATACCAGTGGTGCTACATCTATTTCTGGAACAACAGTAATTCCAGGGAATAAAAAGCCATGGCCTGTGATGGATCATTTGGATTTTTGCCTGTAATTGTTTAAGAGAACTTTACTTAAGCAATAAAAGAATGAGGCCAGAGAATAATGCTAAGGAGATCTTTGATCTTCCTCCTTCAAACCAGTCTTCACCAAAGGAATAGGAACTTCCCAAAAGATAAAAAAAATCTCCCCAAAGCCAGAGCAGACTAGAAGGGAATTAGGATATTACTCGAATGAAATGAACTTGTTCTAGTCACAACTTTGACTTATGTGCCAGGAAAGTATAAATATGGGGAAGCAAAAAGATCATATTCCTAGAAGTGCTGTTGGTTGATGCTGCTTTTCTTTTTATGCCAGTGCAAAACCTGCCTTGTACATTTGTGCCCTCAGTTGTGTTAGTGTACATGCAAAATATGCACCTGTAAAACAGGCATATCTCAGCCCTTCTCTGTTAAATTGTAGTGTTTTCTGCTATCCACATGGAGGTCAAGAGGTGAAGAGGGATCATCATATATTCCTAATATATATCATAGGTGGATGTATTTATATAGATAACTCACTTAGAGCCTTAAGATGGTGAATACTAATTACCATAAAATTAATCTGCTCGGTAAGATAGGGCTTAGAGAAGTACCTGTTCTAAAGAAAGCTCGAGTTCCTTAAGGGAGTGCCAAGGCCAGGCAGGGTCAGTTAAAAGGCAGAAGAGACTTGAACTTTATTGTCCCAAGTTTTTAACTAATTTAAAGTAGTTAGTTTTTAACTAACTAACTACTTCATCTATTTACTACTTTCTAGGCAGGGTATGAAAGTAAGAAAGCTCCTTTTTCCAGCTTCCCTCTGCACTCCTGCGTGAGCCAGCCAGGTTCTCACTCCAATATTGTCTAGGAAATTTCTTAAGCTGTAGTGATTTTTGTTTCTGCAAAGCCCCACTGTTACTGGTGTGTGTCAGCATTGCTGAGTCCACTGGTGTCACTGTAATAATTTGAAGTATAATATAAGGTGACTTTTGTGTTGGACTTGGATGGTGTCTTAATTGCTACAGGGTCATCAGAGGTCTTTTTATTTTCACTTCACTGTGCATTAGTATTCTTCTCAGGGGTTCTTTTCTGGGAGTTTAAAGAAGTCTGTTCTTACTCCTACACAAAACGTGGAATTGCTAGGCTTTACTGTGGAGACATTAAATCAGACTCTGGAGATTCCTTTGTCAAAAAGGAAGCTGTATTGTTAAAATTACATCTGGCTTTTGCACGTGTCACATTTCACAGAAGCATTGAGCTTGTATTATCTAGTGGCTTTGCCTGCAGTCTTTCTTCACACAGTGCTATTTTTAGATTTTCATACTGTTGGAATTCAATAGTCTAGTTGTCAAGGCAAGCACAAGAAGATAGTTAAGGTTGAATTTGTCAATGATTCAGCCATGTTCATTGCTACTATTACTATATAATCTTACCATACTGGGGGACAAATACCACATTTAGGACATGTAATTGCACGGAACTGTCAGGTTTTAGATTGAAATTATAAAGTGCTTAAATATAATTACAATCTAAGTTTGAATCATTAGAGGGTAAGTAGAAGGTTATCAGAAGATTCTGGGGGAAGCTATAGTTTTTTCTGAAAGAAGTGACAGTCACCCACAATGTGACTTCAGCTAATATTTTACCCTTTGTCCTCTCTCCTGCCACTCTTGTCCCCATGGGCACTTTCTTTCATATAGTCTTTGTCTTAGTACTCTCCTTTGAAGGAGAAAATAGCCAAGGTGCTCTAGCCAAGGTGCTAGATGAGGACAGTGAAGGATCAGATCAGAACATTGCTCTGTCCTGGTGCATGAGGAGAATTGAAGGCATTTGCAGTTAAATAGGATCAGGATTAAAATCCACAAAAAGGCTGGCTCCAGTCACCTACAGATTGGGGTTTAATATTGTGATGTTACACTGAATAATTGAAAAGTCATGAATGAGAAAATAGACATTATTCTTCATAGGTGGCTACCTTTGTAGCATATACCTATTTAAACCATGCTAAAGGCAGTGATCCAGTAGAGCATAAAACTGATACAGAGATCTGACCACAAGTGTTGTTTCATTGAAAATAGCATGCTCTTGTGCCTAGAAGAGCTCCTGGGTCATAAAGAATATAGAATTTTAAAAATCACTAGATTATAGACCTCAGTGATTTCCAAGATTCTTACTATCCTCTCTCAGTGACCACAATAAATGACTCTGATTTAGCAGGTATGGGATATTTCCTCTAACTTAGTTAATATTAAGAGATGGAGTCAATGTAAAAACTCCACTGAGGCACCCCTGCCTCTGCCTGCACATGTTCTGGGATGTTTGGGTGCCAGGGAGACCAATGCACTTCTGTTGCAGTAGCTGTAGCCTGGGAGATGCCAGAGGTACAGGTGGTAAAGGATGTGGTTTGAGGGTGCTCAGGGTGCAGATTGTCTGCCTGTAAGGCAATGGAAATGGTAGGGCTGGGGAGGGCCAAACTCTCCCTGTGAACTGACTTAAATGAGTTCAGCTCTTCCTATACTGGCAAAAACTTGTCACCACACGGAAAACAAGATTCTAGATATCAGACACCCAAGGTACTATTGATTAAAAAAGGATGCAAGGGCGCCATATTATAGATACAAGATAAGTACCTACTTGGAGAAATCCTAGGACTCTTAAATTTTCCTGTTGTACAAACTTTAGTTTAAATCACAATTTTTAAACAATAAGCCATAAACTTCAGTTGTTTGAGTGCTGTCTGGCAGGAAAACCCTGATTATTGCCAGTTTGCTCTTTGCAGTGTGGAAGATTTGCAGGATGAAACAGCAGTCTCCTAGCAACCACAGATCCTGTAAAAATCTTCTCTTTGATAGTTCTTAAAATATGTTAATGCCACTAGATATTGCAAAATAAAACATTGGGATCCACACCTAATGAAAGAAAGAATTTTGGTTTATATCTTCAGTCCAGAAAAACAATCCACTAGTCAGCAACAGTTCTGACAGTGACTCAACCCAGTTTGGGTTCCTAACCATTTTTGTTTTGTTTAATTAGATCTGCATTACTAAATCCCAGTAGTGCAAATGCTTATACTAATAATTGTTTATATGACTAGTCCCAGTGAACTTCATGTGACTATTTATGTGTTTAATTACTTGCTGGACAGAAGATTTACTGTCTGAATTTTAGTGGGCAATATTTTAAAGGACTGCTCCTCTCTCTTCCCCTGGTTATCTACAGGCATCTTATTAGGAGATTATTCTCTGACAATTTTTTATGCACATACTGAGAAATAGAGAATTTAAATCTTGAAAGCAAAGTTCAAAGCTCACATCCTTATGGGAGATTTTGATTCAGCAATTATCTTGTCCTCAGAGCATCTACAGAGTGCCTTACCCCTCCAAAGTGCAGTAAATCTTTCAGGGTGAGACCCTGGGAGCAGGAGAGAAATAAAAAAGGAGCGAGCATGTTAATCAATTCAAATGCCTACTATGAGGGACAGCTGCAGTGGTGTGCCAACAGACATCAAAAGGGCTACACAGATGTAAGCCAGCCCAGGATGCAAGACTCTGCATTTAATGTAGAATCCCAAAGGATTTATTCATGCTGCTGCATTGCTATTTTTAATGAATGAAGCAGGAAGGACCATAGTGCCAGGGAGAACTTATTGTAAGGCAGTGAAATTCCTATTTCTGAAAAATAAGGAGGAGAGTTCACAAATGGTTTTTTGTCCCCCTCAACCATGCCTTTCTGAAGAGACAAAAGAATTAAACAAAGAACTGCATGAAATAGCTTCTTAGGAATCTCAGAATTAGCAAAAATTTATCTTCCCATATGGAGCTGAGCTATAAAGAACACATGCATGCTAAGTCTCTGTAGGGCAGTTGAGATAGTTAGACAATGTACAGCATTTCTCATCCATTTCTACTGATTATTGTTTAAGTGCCAAAGAATCTCATTAGTTTCATTTTTATTATGTTCATTATAGAGGCTTCACAAAGATGAAAAACGCTTTTCCTTATTCCTCTTACAGGCAAAGAATACCTGACCATTTGTGGTCACAATATCTGCTTGGCTTATTTTAGAGTGAAAAAAGAGGTGATAGAACAGAAGTGAAGCATTTGAGAGGCAGTATCATGTCTGTCTCCTCCAGAGCAGCCCTGCCTGAGCTCTTGAGTGCAAGAAGGGAACTTTCCTTCTGTTGAAAGCATTTCTATTTGTAGCATATTGAAAAGAGCTGCTACTAATTTCTATGCATGCAATCAGTGAGTAAAGCTGCAGCAAAGTGGAGGGGCATTCTCTAGGTAATGAAGTTCTCTGTAACTGAGGACTATGGCCTTATTTTGAGGAGTTGTAAGCAGGTATTTCTAGATCTTCCAGATCTCTTATACTGCTAAGAAATATTGCAGATATCTGATTGTGCCCTTGTATGGAGTTCTGACATTCAGAATCTTTTTAGAAGTAATTGCAAAGGCAAGGAAGTTTCTTTCTGTGAGTTCACTGGTGTGTGCTGTCTACAGATACAGCCACTCAGATGGTTACTGCAATGGTCCCAAAGGAAAGCTTTTTACAAACTTTATTTATTTATAAGTGAGATTATAAGCAAAAAATGAAGATTGTAAACAGACCTAAAATAGTTAGACAGTGTATTGCTATTTTTATCCTACTCTTCCTCTATTTTTATTCTACCCCTTAACTAGCAAAGAATGATGATGGAGTTTCATGACTGTAAAGAAATACCTTTTTTCTCTACTCAACAAGAGTTTGTTTCTTTATGCCTGCATCACTGTTTAGCACCATAGTACAGCTTGTCTCCAAGTCTGAATTCTTGTTATAAGGGAGACAGATTAGGCAAACTGTACTCTTTTGTGACCCCATATTATTTCTGAGCCACAGACCATATGTCAAGCAGTGCTATTGACCAAGGTCAGTCAGCCACCTATTCACATCCCAGGTGGCTGCTGTTGAGATTATAAAAAGGGGCTGAAATGTAAGGAGAGCCTATCAAAAGTCTGTAGAGAGAAGAAGAATGGAGAGGTATCAAATAATGACAGCGTACACCTGCAAACTTGTCATGTTGCACTAAATAAATTTGTAAGAGAAGTATTGTGGCTTTGAAAATGCGTCTTCCAGTGCTTTGCTAGGCTAATGGTGTTCTGATGAATACCTGACAAAGAGTTGGGGAGCAGAGGTTCTCACTTTTCCCAACCTGCAGAGACATCACAAAACTGCTCTCTGTCTCAGGAGGTCAACAGAAAGTCACCAAACACTGAGTGTTTGTAGAAGAAATGCTTTCAATATGGGCCAGGGAAGGTTCTCCCGTACTAAGTGTCAATGGAAGAGACTGAGCAGAGCCACATCCAAGTGACTTCAGCCCCAGTGTCCCTCTTAATTATTTAAAAAATACTTCTGGATAGATATAAATGGAAAAAGAGTGGGACGCGAGAGGATTTTTCTCCACTGGCAGCAGAACTGCTGTTCTGAGGGTGGGTTTTCTTTAGCTGTCATTATTTCAAAGGGGCTGGGCAAATTTTGAACTTCCATCATTGCTATAGGAGAATGTTAGGTTTGGGCATCAGAAAGACAAATGGGATGAACAAGAACAGTCATGCAAAGACTCACGGATATTGCACAGGCTTGGAGAAACAAATATCTAAACGTGAACCTAATAAATTAATGAATAGTGCTTTATAAATAGTGTCACCACATGCTGGCTTTCCAGTCAAGGTTAAATGAAGACAAAGTGACTTTTAAGAAGTCAGCTAAAAAGGGAGATTGTGATTTAAGATGCAAAGAAACCTTGTTAGAAACCTTGATTCATTTCCTTCATCTACTTCAGATTTGCTTTCCATTAAGCTTCTTAAACCCTACTATCACCAAGATAAATAATTGGAGGTTTAGGGTGGAGGTTTAGGGTCTAAGTCTCCACCTATCCTACAATTTACAGTTTACCAGCACCACAAATATCACTGTTTCTTCCTGTACATTTATGTCACAATCATACAGTGACAATTACAATCATAATTTTATTTCAGTTAGGAAAGCTGTATTATGCACTGATTACATGAAAAAAGACAAGGATAATACAACTAATAAAGATTCAACTAGTTAAGCTCTATAAACTGAAATATATTTTGTATCTGTCAAAGGTTTTATTTTGCATTTAAATTGATTTTTTGTATCAAAGAGGGAAAATATTGCTGTGGTTCAAGACTTCATCTAGTTTCACAAATCTTGCTTTTCACTTCATTCTTTGAGTGACAATGGAACTATCCAGGAGATGGATTTGTGCCTTAGTGTCTCTGCATTGGTACAAGTAAAACAAAGATTGTAAACAAAGCTTTACAATATCACAAACAGGGAGAGAGAAAAAGAACCAAGGACTGTGAAATCTTCAGAATCAAAAGAAGATGGACTCAGTTAAAAAAAACCCACAGGCAGTATCATATCTTTAAAACTTACTATGGCAAGGAAATGGGGCATTAAATTAGGTATAAATTAAACTGAAGGTGCATTTATGTTGGTAGTGGTCTTTGATGTTACAATACTGTTGTGAATATAAAGCTGTAAAATAATAGCCCTTGTCCAGAAATAAACAAAGGGAGGCCATGCATCTGCCAAATGCTTTGTAGTGAAGTAGAGGAATTTTAAGGCTGAGAATCTGCCTGAGACATTAATCAGGGATAGGCAGATCAATAAAGAGTAAAGCATATAAACACCTTCAAGATATGTAGGGGCAAATAGCATTCTCATGGACAAAATAGAAAAAGTCACAGGGAGAACTTCAGAGCAGAGAATTTTCATCTCATACAGCTGTACATTTCTTCTTCAAACAGTGATAACATGAGGAACTCAAGTAAGAGAACCAGAGAAAGGATTATGCCCAGTGTGGCAGAATACAGAATCCATTGAACCAAAAAAAATTATATAAAGCATAAAATAAAAGGGATTGAGATAATTAACTAAATTAGGGAAGAGTTAAAAAGAACATATCTAGAAAATCTAGGAACAAATGGAAAAGATAAGGCTTAGCAGAAAAAATTTTGACATATAATATTATAACATTTTTGAAGTCAACTTACCAAGAGACTTTTTTCACAAACACTGTAGGAAAATGTCAGAGCCAACCAAAGAAAGCCCTTCCTATGATATCTTTTACAACTGGGAAAGGATCTAAATTTACAGACTGAAATTCTGGCTCTGTTGATCTCCTGTGTGATTTTTCCTGTTTGATGCAACTGCTTCCAGCATTCCCTCCAACAGGCATATTCCTGTAGGATGGAGAATTCTCTTTAACTTCCAGTTTGGTATTAGTATTTATCAGTGAGAAGATGATATCATGCTACTCTCTCTAGACCAAAGGGAATAGCAGGGATGTGCCTGTAAGCCTGTACTTCAGACATCACTAGGAAAGGGCTGTTGGGATCATCTCTTTAAGGCTGCAGCGAGGCCAGTCTAGCATCCTGGCTATGACTACAAAGCCAAATGCACCCTCTGAAAGAAATATTTCGTGTTGCCAGGTCATTATTTCAAAAAGAAAAGCTGCTTTTTTTCCTCTTTAGAGCAATAACTGACACACATGAAATGAGCCAGTCAAGTTTTATAGGGAGCATTCATACTTTTTATTACACCAGTTGGTACATTTCTGAAAAGCAAAGAGAAAAGCCATGACATCATTGAAACTTTATTTGGGAGATACAGAGGTTTAAACACAAAGAGTCTTCATTGTTGCTTTCTTTCCCCAGGTATAACACTTGGCCAATAGAATTTCTCTTGTTCTGCAAATATTGCATATATCCTTATATTATAAAAGCTAGAATAACTCTGCAAAAATATGTGGCATTGATTTATAGCCTTCCATATTTTTCTACCACTGTATACAGTTGAATTTAGCTTGGTGATGACCTAAACACTCCCCTCCTTCCTAGTTTTCAACATCAATGATTTCCAGAGTTGCCCTTTGGAATTCAATGTTCCTAGTATTGTAGCATCTAAACTAAAAGTCCTACCCCTAATGTTGCACAAGAAAATGAATGAAGTGACATAGTGAGTGATTGGAGAAGAACTCATAAGTAGGAACTAACTTTCAAATTCCTGCCAGGTAGAATTTGGATTATGCCTTGCTGCCTGGGGATTTATATACTTTCAGATGAATGTCTGACTTCACTCTGATTCCTATTGATCTTTTCAGACCTTCAGGTTGTTTTGTGACAATAAGCTCCACATGCAACTTACTCTATTTAAAAATCACTTTTGATCAGTTTTGATCTTATTGCCTTTCTATGTCATTTAAGTCTTTCATTCTTGCTTTATGAAAGCAGAAAATGGAGCACCTGACAATCATTTTTCTTACCATGGTTTTGTATATGTTTCTGCTAAAGATAATGTGCTCTTTTTGCTGTCTCTTCCTAAAGGAGTCTTTTAACTTTTAGTTCACCTTTCCTACAAGCTTTCTTTCTGATTGTTGTTGGCAAGGTGATGATCAGAATTATTTTCTGCACTCTAGACCACAGTTAGATGGTCAGAAACATTAAATTTTTTCCTGCCTGTGTAGTGTTATAACTACAGCAGTGTTCAGCAGATCTTACTAGTGGGTTTTCCATGAGGGTTTTTTTGTTCCTGTCTTTTCCCCCACAATAAATTTAAACTTCTTGTCACCAAGTGCACTTGGATTGTCAGTATTGAACTTTGCCTTGTGCTCTATCTTCTTCCAGGTCTGTTAGTTCTCCTTGAAATCTTTTATCTACTGATTTTTCTGAATAAGTTTGTGCATCTTTAAGGGTTTTTCCTTCACTTTTTGTCTCCTTTCCCTACATTATTGCTAAAGTATGACTCAGCAGTCCCCTTTATGTTCAGCCTTTAACTTTTACTAACCTCTTTGAACATTTAGCCTTAAAAATTCTTTTTCCTAGGTTGTTTTGAATAGCAAAAAATTTTTACTTCTCTTTTAGTCATTCCTGACTTCATTCAGCTGGTACACATCCCCCTGGGACCTACCAAATGTGGCATATGTAATCTTTTATGACTTTAAAAAGCCTCTGAGAAGGAAAAGTTGGAGAATTACACACCAGTCAGCCTTGCCTCTGGTCTGGAATAGCCATGGAGCACATGTTCTTTGAATCCATTTCCACACACGTGAGTTTCTTCAGTCACAGGATAATTGCGTCTTTCTTCAAAAGCCTGGAATTTTTTCAGTCTTTCTAAGGCTGATCTTGCTTTACTCTGTGCACAGAGGTGAATGTACCTCTTTAAAATTCCATCCCATTTAAGTTTCAAGTCCAAGGTTGTGTTAGATTCTTTTCAGCTAAACAGAATTCCTCAATCCTCAGTAGTCTCTGTTTTATGGTCTCCGAGTCTAAAAGTAAGATCTTAGCTTCCTACACCTGGGTATATAATTTTATCATTGACTATTTAAATAATAGTCTATTTAAAGACTATTTAAATAATAGTTCAATAAGTTAGAAGTGATATCACTCTGTCCTGATATAATAGTTTATCACACTATGAATGTTTGCATTAACCATGAATTAATCATGAAAGGTTTTCCTTGCAATCACCAATGAAAAGGCTTAATACTCTTAGACTTGATTTTTCAGATCTTGTAAGGTGATTTCCTTTGAAACAACTCTCTAAAGAGTTGTTAGTCTGTTTTGTATGCACTGCAAAAGTGTTTTATTGCCATAGTATAGCTCCATACATTTTTCAAAAGAAATCATCATGTCGTATTAAATCAAATATCTGGGAAAGACTGTTACAGCTGTTCTTTTAAATTCATCAGTCCTTCGGGGAACTTTGGCCAGAGTGTGAAGTTGACACTGTCTACAGGGATGGCAACATTACAGTATTTCTTATCAGAGTGATGGCATTTTATAGAACTTCGAAAAAAATGCAGTTTAATTATTTCCTTCCAACCTGCTGTGATTATGCAAGACTCAAACTGAGAAATCAGCTGTTACAATTATTTAGCATCATAAGCTGAGACTCAGGCTCTGTGAGGACTTTGCAATGCCTTCTTTTGGGGGTGTCCTTTGGTCCTTGCTGCTAAGACTGGGGACTTGACTGAAGCACATTGTACTTCTTTCTGCACTGGTCAGCTGTGTTTTGTTTTCCTTCCCATTAAAAGATTGACAGGACAGTGGTAGTAGAGGGAATAGAAACCAGTCTCAAATGGTACAGAATCAGGATTACTGGGCACTGGAAATTTACTTGGCTGCCAGGCTGACCAGCTCACAGGTGATGAGATTCCAGAGAAACATCACCATTTTTGTCCTGGGAATCAATCCCAAAGATACTCCCTCTCACCTCCAAGCAGCACCTGTCACATACATCTCATCCAGTTTGGGAATACATCCCAAGAATGAGGACAAGTGGTGACTCCAAGCACTGGTGAGCACTCTCCTGCCTGTTTGTTTCATTGCCTGACACATCAGGAAGCATACTCCCTCACAGTGAGTGTTTGCAAGATTAAGTTCTCAAGCCCTATTGCTTTGCCTTTGACTTCACATCTCAGTAATGAGTAGTTCCAGGGTGGCTATAATGCATAATACATTGATAATAACAGCACATGTATCATTAGACTTCCTACTTGCAGTATTTGTCATAATTCTTAAATCACACTTCTTCACAAATAAATAAAACCCAGCGATAGATAATTTCAGGCTTTTATAGCAGAAGTGCACAAAAAGCTATAGTTCTTTGAGCACTTGGGTTTTTTTTTTCCCTGACTTCTCTTTTGATATTTTGAGAGGTAAAGCATTAATATAAAACAGTGACATGTCAGTTAACTTTTAATGTATTTTAATGGAGAGAGGTAGAAATGCATCACTGAATAAAAAGAATTTATTGGAAGAGCTGTAGGCCCAAGGTGAACGTGCAACACCCCATTGCACCAGTGGTAAATAAAAAAATCCAGAAATATTAAAGAGAAGCAGAGCTGTGAAAAAGGTCTGCTAGATCAGGTATTTGGGGAAATACAGATGACAACTGGAAAATATTTTAATGGTGCACCTATCGTCTCTGAAGGCAATAGATAACAGTGGAAAGCAAGATAATAAAAAGGTAGATTTATTTCTCACAGTAACAAGTTCTGCTGCACTTCTACTTAAATTAATAGTTTACAGTTAATCCAGACACAGTAATTTAACTGCAAAACTGCATTACAGAGGTTTGAGTGCTGTACTTGACATAGAAATGCAAGATATTTTTAGTTCTGAGCTATAAAAGGAAAGTGCAAATATAGAAAGTCTGCAACGGAACTAAGTCTGAACCACAACAGCTTTGCAGGCTGCAAGTCCTGCCAGTACTGTCTGTTAGAAAAGGCACTGACTGCTGGAAGACTCAGGACAAACCAGAGACAAGACAGTAACATTTGCCATGACATGCAGTCATTCCACACAGTTCAGAGTTTTCAGGCGTTGACAGTGCATTGACATTCTACATGGACCTACTTTAATTTATTAATAGGAATAGGTTGCCCAGGGAGTTTGGAGAGTTACCATCCCTGGAGGGGTTCCAGAGGCATCTGGGTGTGCTGCTGGGTGTGAGGTTAAGTGGTTTAGAGGTTACAGGGCCAATGATGGGTTAATGGTCAGACTGGATGATCTTAAAGGTCTCTTCCAACTTTGATGATCCCATGGTTTTACGATTCTATTTTATTTTTGTTGCATCCACCCCAACTGGAACTACATAAGTACAAAAGCATAGTTTCTGCAGGGAGAGAAATTTAGATGGTACACAAAGGCGTTAATATGTTCATAGATTTAGATGCCCTTAAAAAGACCAAGGAAGACAGCATAGCAGATTTACTTTTACACATCCAACACCTTTGATGGAAAATCCTGTTATACTTGATGCTCAAGGAATTTCCCTAGAAAACACATTAGTGCTACTACTAATGTTTACAGAGTTGATGCCCTAATCTGGATGAAAAATAATGAGGTTATGTGATAATAGGGTGTAAGTAACTTTGGAAATAATCAGTCTTACTGGTCGGGAGCAAAAAATTATCAACTGCAATACAGAAATTTTCCTTTCAACAAGCTGAAGCAATTGAGAAGCTCATCATTCCCTAGTTACCTTAGAGGGACACATCCATGGTTTTGTAAAATTCTGTTATGACTAGGAGGTTCATAAGCTATGCTAAGAATGAAATAATAAAAATGTATTAGTGACACAATTCAGTGTCAATCTATGTGCTCTTGTGAAAAAAGGAAAATGTACAGTCATTTGTGGAAAGAGGTAATTATTTTGGTGAGCGTGTGTCTAATTTAGTTGACCTGGGAATGAGGCCTGCAAAACTGCCCACTGGAAAAGGACCGCTCACTATAAATAATTTTAGGAAACTGAGGAATTAAATAAACATATGTTCATGCCTTGGAGCATTAGGGCAGTAAGCACAAGATTCTGTTGTCCCTCAGTGCCTCAAGAGGGACTCAAGCAATACCAGACCTTACCTTGCTGGCCAGATTGCCCACAAGGTTCAGAGACTATCCCTAGTTGGAATGGACCCATTAGGGGTCCAACTCCTGGCCCTGCACAGGACACCCCAAAGACCACAGGATGTGCCTGGGAACACTGTCCAAACACTCTCATGGGCTGGGTGCTGAGTCCCCTTCCGTGGGCAGCCTCTTTCACTTAGTTGTTTTCTCTCAGATTTAAAGACTATATGATATTCTAAAACTCATCATAATGTAATTATCTATTTAAATATCTATATAATTATCTATTCCAGGAAAAGATCCCATGTTTTCAGTTTCAGGCTACATCTTAAAAGTTTTTAACAAAAACCAAAGCAAAGCATAAACACTTCAGAATAGCAAGAACAGAAACACTCCTAAATATCATAGATTTGATAAGTACTACAGGGGGCTAGGAAAAATTTCCAGCATACATTAGAATAAAGGATTCCTCATTTTTCTAAGGATGTTTTTGCAACACATCCATTTTATGAGAGGATCTTGAAACACTAAACAAACTGATTAAGAGTTATTTTTATTTTGCAGCTGGAGAAACTGAGGAAATGCCAAATTTGACCGTTACCCAAAGTTACACAATAAAGCAGTGGAGACAATTGTAAGAAAAGCCAATTTTATTCCCTATAAATCTGTATCTAAATTTACCTACATTTTACCACAATGTTTATCTGGAAAATAATTGTTGGCACAATAAGTAACAATCATTGGAACAGCTGTGGTGTTAACAATTGTTGTTCCACAGAAAGCAAGGATTTAAAAGACATTTGTTAGCCAGTTCATCCTACAAATTACAGCAGTGCATATGCACCTTCATACAATTCCATTATAGCTTAAAGGACGCATACTAATATTTATTATAGCTATTAGGCTTCATAATTTTGAGAAATGTAAAAATCAAGATATTGATCAGTGGTACTAAAATAACTGAGTTACTAGAAGAGTTACCTCTTGTTTTTCTTCCGATGATGGAAGTTCATTAGGAGTGGGAAATACTTAATCCCTGCTTGTCATGATGTTTAGCTAATTATTGCGTTATTAAATAGTGACTCAGCCAGAAAGGTTCATTTGTTTCTTCCTTCTCAAGTGGAAGAGCTTGAAAGCTAATGCAATGGGAAAGTGAAAGCTGAAACTTTCTTCTCAGCATCCCACTCTTTGTTACTCACATTTCCCAACATGGGGGAGAGATGTACTTCCTTCAAGGAAGGAAGGAACATTTAAGATGTGAATGAATGCAAATACAAGAAAAGCAGGAAACCAACCAGAGCTGTCAATACACAATTTATAGAGCTGCAACACTGCTGGGGTAATATCAGTCAGAGATGCAATCACCTGTAAATGGAATTCCTGCAGACCTGAGCTCAGAAATGAGACATTAGCTACGTTAGTACCCAACACTTGTTCTGAAGGCCTGATGGTTGAAGAACAAAGCCTCTTTCCTTCCTAGGTTGCTTCCTGCAATGTTAGTTTCTACACTCCAGAACGATTATGAGCAATATGATACAAAAAAGCTGCCAGTAGCTTGTGAGTGGAACAATCTCACTTCTTTCTGCCCTTGCCTATTTCCAACATAAATAAACGCATAAATAATAATTTGCCAACAGCTTCCCTCCTGCTGTAGGGAAATGTTTCATGTTTGGTTGGAATAATTAACAGGCATTTTGTTATTTTCTACTACCATATGCTGCTTTTCTGCTCTGTATTTGCAACTCCTCAGACCAGATCCCAATTTTGCAGCACTAGGAGTTGAATGGCAGATTGCTTGTGGAAGGTGTGCAGAGAAAGGGGAAGGGGGGGAAGATCTTATGCACTTCCACCTTAACACTAGAAGAACTTGGGGCTGCAAAGGTCTGCTTTTGTAGCTATCAATGTAGCCATTGTAGCTTTTTGTAGCCATTTATTTTTAACTGGGGACTGTGTGGCTCAACAAAACAGCCAAACTAATTTTGTTTTAATTATTTATTGTGTTCCAATTCTCATGACTGATTCTGTTTTAATTGTATTTTTAATTAACTGCATTGATTCCAATGGACTGTACACTTCCCTCACGGAACTGCTGACTGGTTTAGCTTCCATTTTGTTTTACTACAACATCACAAAAGGAAGGAAGAGAAGACAGGTTTATCCAGGGAAAATGAAGGGTCTTTTCTGCATTTTGCTGGTGAATATGGGCACTTGTGAAGTTAATTTTAGGAGGTTTTTGTTAGCAATTTATTTTGTTAGCAATTTGTTACTCCATGTACATTTGTTAGCCATTTGTTACTCCATGAGTAACTCCGGTTTGCTTTGCATGGGTTGCAATTAGGTGGTTCTGTTTCCTCCTTATGATAATTGGGCAATATTTTATCTTCCACTGCTGCTTGGGGATTGACTGGGTGGGAGTGGCAGGAGGGGAGTTCTTGGCACAGCACTGCCTCCATCTCTGCTCCCTTGGCATCCCATTGTGGGGCTGGGGACTTCCCTGGCTCTGCTGGGTCAGCCAGGGGTACCAGGGGCAGCTCCAGCCCCGTGTCCTGGGCACCTTCCAGTGTCACCAAATTCTGCTCATGCCCTCCAGCCTCTGACTGCTGCTCCTCTGAACAGTTTGCTCTCTTACCAGCACGCCCAGTTTTCCCCTTGCAAGCCTGTGAATCAGCCCTGAGTCTCCAGAAATGGGATGTGTCTGGTGCTCCCCTTGCAGCACCGCGCAGCATCGCAAGCGGAGCCAAGGTCTGGCTGGCTGCTGGAGAAATAAGTGGTTGTGAACCAGCTTTGGAATCCTCAATAGCTGCTCATTTTAGCCATGTTCATAGAGCAGGTTTTTTACTGCAGTTATCCAGGGATAGCTGCTCTTTGGAGGAAATACCTCTTAATTTTTAAGAGAGCAAGTGAACAGGCCTGGTATTTATTCCTCATTCTCTTTTGTTTAAAATTCTCTCTCTATCCAAGTAGGGAGCAGAGGGCTGAGACTGCCATATCCCTGATCATTCTTGCCCAGCTAACATCAAATATTAATGCAAACAGCTCATAAGCTTGACAGATACAGATGTGATTTGAATAATTTTAGTTTGTCTTTGCAGGTATTGAATTTACTGCCAGAAATTGAGAGTTGTTGGCCAACAGTGTCACAAGAGAAGGCTCTGCAGACTAGTCTAGGAGCTAGTTGTTCAGCAAGAGGTGTTCCAACACTGGTGTATCCAGCTCCCTTGGGTTCTTTCAATGTTAAGTTCTGAAGAAGGATTGGAAATTCCCTTTTGGTAGTGAAAAAGGAAAAGGAGTTGGATGTAGATACACTGCTGATTTGAGAGATGGAGACAACTGTGGGATCTTTAAACAATTTTTGTCCATTCTAGGTACTGAATAAGTGTGACACAGAAAAAAAAAACAAAACACTTGAAAGCTTTTCAACTGAGAGTGAATTTCAATACAGGAAAGGTTTCTTTAAACTTGATAAATAGCTGCTTACTTTTGGGAAATCAGCATTTTTTGGAATTTCAAAAGCATCCTCTCAAGAGTATTACACAGGGGCATAAACACACTACTGTAGTTTCCAACTCAGATAAAGAATCAGAATTACATGTTTTATTTAGTCTCTGTTGTTAGAAAGCAATGGTATCTCAAAAGAAAGGCACTGCTTGCTAATAGCAAATAGTTTTGGTACCCCTGAGACCCTGGTCACAACTAAGAATCATGAACTTATCTCTCAATAAGCTTTCCTATCAGTTTTGCCTCTACCTTTTAATATTTCCCCCCTTATCTTCCCAGCTTAATTTTGAGAATATCATGTTTTAAACTCAAGATTTATGGCATCTACTTCTTCCTTATCCACAAGATGTCTTTTCCTGTTGCCTAAACCTCCTGGCACTGAAGAGTTTCATCTAAGAAGGTCAAATTTAAGCTGCTTTGCAAAGAGGAAGTGATTGAAACAAATGCTCCTGCTAGTCAGTGAAAATACCATTTTTTCAGCTTTATGAAAAAATATATATTTTATAAATATAAAATTCCCAAATGGGTCCTTCTTCTCCTTCTTTTCCTTCTTTTCCTCCTTTGACCTGAGGTCAAAGCCTAAAGTTCCTGATATTCTGAGACATGAGTTATGCTATTGGGGCAGCTAGGCTTAATTTATAGGACCCACATTTAGTACAAAATCCTTTTAAACCACCCTATAATTCATAAAAGTTTATGTTCTTTGAATTTGTTGGGATCAAAGTTTTAATATTATGTTTTCTGATGGGAGGCCAAAACCCATGGCTCACCAAGCCTACAGAGGAAACAGAGTAATGCAAATGCAGCTTTGGCAGATTAATGTAATTCTGATTCCCTCTTTTCTGTCCCCAAAATGCTTGCTGTGGTGGGTTCATATTAATAAGTAAACTTTTATTTTACTCCAGTTAGATGTTAGAACACAGTGGGAGTGCTGGAGCAAAGTTACATCTATGTTTCTATTAATTGCATGCAGTACATCACTGAGCAGAATTTTAATAGAGCTGAAAACCTTTCGATGACTGGGAAAAAAATATCAGTCCCTAACAACTGAAAATTAAATCAGAGCAACCTCTGGCTCTGGGCAGTGCCTTGCACTTTAATCTTTTCTTGGTAGAGTTCAGAGATTTTAACTACATGGACCAGGAAAATGCTTATGTTAAGTATTGCATGTGGCTGTATGAGAGAGTCACTGCACACCCAGGTCTTTGCTTTTATGATCTACCACAGCCATGCTATGGCAGGGCAAAACCCCACATTTTGCAAATATGACAAACACAAGCTGTTGGATGAAGGAAGAAATGAAAAATGAGTGGAAGCACATCTAAAATCTTTGTCATAAATAACAGTTGTAGACCAAAGCTGGACCAGAAAAGAGAGATCTAGTAATCTTTTCAACCTCTTGCTCTTTCACCTTCCCTTGCCTGGCTTTGCAGTTTTCAGGCATCTCTGCTTATGCTAATTGTCCTAAGGCTGTTGTAGCTTCCAGTACTCTGAAAGTACCATTTCTATCTAAAGGCATTCAAAGATAAAGAGTACAATTGAGGAGTGTTTTTCAAACTCAAAGGAAGGGGAAAAGTCATGTTAACAAAAATCACTGGGAAAGGAACACTAAACATTTCTGATTGCAAGTTTTGCTTTCCTGTTACATGTGCCAAAATATCCTGAAATCAATGTGAACTGCATGGGCTCAGATTTTTCTCTGTCTGAATAGTTGCCCCTCTGAAGGCAAATAGTAACTTTGGCTGGAAAATGATTTTGTTTTCTGGTTGGAGCTCTGAATCCTGTGTAGGAATTCACCATTGTAATATTGTTTGGTTTTTTTCCCTTTATACAATTATCTCCTTCCTGACTCACTTGCTGCTCTCCTTCTCTAAAAAAGAAGGGGTGAGAGGGAAGAAAGGGGAGGACAATGGAATTAAAAACCCTAACTATAAAAAACTTCATGGTGAAACACTTAATGTCATTGAAAACACATTCTTGTTATTGGGAAGCAGCTCAGACTGTCTATTTTAGCCTGTCTTGAATAAATATCTTATTCTTTTGAGCAATGGCTTGTAGATGTCTGTGCTCTGTGAGGAAGATTTTGATCTAATTTGTATTTGATGAGCTGGGAAGCTGTAAATGACCACATGCGTCATCCTGGGAGCGCTGTAGCTTTGCGCAGTGCTCGACGAGACCAAGGCTCCATTAGTGACCCAACGGAGGTGTTTTGGAGCAGGCAAGGAGAACTCTCTAAACACCATCTGCTCGTTCTGTTGCTTGTAAAACGATGTCACATCTGCTGCTCTAAAAACATTATGCTGATCTCTCCTACAGTACAAGGCCGCTGCGCTCCTCAGCTCTGGGAAAAGGAGTCAGCGCCACAGTACTGGGACAAGAGGTGTTAACTGTGGATGAAATTGCACATGGCCTGCTTGGCTTCCACATCTTGTGACCAAACCATAAATGTCATGGAAAAAAAAAGGAAATTAGAGAGAGGATCCAGCACTCTGCACTTAACTGGTGAAGCTGGTTAAATACTTTGACTGTTAGTTTTTGCTGAGCTACATCTTGCCCCTGCTTGGCTACTGCTGGTATGACTAATACTATTGCATGCTTCAAGCCTAACATGGCTAAGTCTTCTCAAAGACTAGAAAATATTTGAGATAACTTAACTGGTGGAAAATATTTGAGATAACTTAATTGGAAAAACTTTTCTAGTCTTCTCAAAGACTAGAAAATATTTGAGGTAACTTAATTGGTGGAAAATGAGATTTGTCTTTGATTTCAGATGAAATGAACTCAGAAGGTACTACCATTTCCTTTGGCCATCAGATTTTATAGCTTAGACTATTTGGCTGCCTAACACTTATGAGGTGTTATAACTGTTTTACTACAGTTATCCAGGGATAGCTGCTCTTTGGAGGAAATATCTCTTCATTTTTAAGAGAGCTAATTTACCTACCCTGGAAGCTCCAGGTGTACACACTGGTGTATACTTTTGCAATGCTACTCATTACTACTATACCCAGAGTGATCATTTCATAATAGTGGTGTATAGGAAAGCAGTGTTGGTGTCAGAGGAGAGAGGTTATAATGATGCAATAGAAATCCTTGGAAGTACCAAGGAACAGCAGCTCCAGATAATTAAAGATTTAGTATTTGTCTTTCCACACCCACATGCAATTGTGAGGACCTGAGATTCTTTTTCAGTATTGCCAGACACGGGGACTGCTTTCAGGAACCTGCAGATGCAGGAAAAATAACAGTGAAGTTGTTAAGGTGTGTGTTGCTTGCAGTTCAGTGGCTATGCTCACTTCATATAATAATGAGTTTAAACTAGTAAGTCTTAAAATTGTTGTATTTGCCTGGTATCTCTGAATGGTGAAAAGAAGTGAACACCATCTTCTGTCAATCAAGATTATGTTAAAGGAATTAAACCATCTATTTTAATACCCATTTTGACAAAAAAAAAATTAGGCTACTGATGACCTGATGGTCACCTCCAATTTGCAAAGCAGAGGAGAACAAACTGTGCAGTGTCATGTGGAATACCATGGCAAGAAAGAGGCCAGGATGTCAGGAAAGGTGGCCGTGTGACATTTTTCACTGCTCTATGAGACTCATAAAGGGCCCTAATTATATGCTTTGGCATGTAGATATCATGCTAAAGAACTGAAGCATCTGATGTAGTTCACTTTCTTACTTTCCTCTGATAACCTAGAGATACCACAGCTTCACTATATCAGCTATTGAGGGTAGTTCTACATTGACCCACCTGTCTGGAAGAGCAGGAACAGACCAGAAAGTAGGACACTGGAAGACTTTTCAGGTATTTGGCTGCTGGCTTGATCACTGACCTGGGCAAAGCACCTCATTACCCTTTCCTTCTGGTCCCACCTCTTACTATTTATTTTTTAGCATATTGAATGCATGAGTCAGTGAAACAATATATACTTTCCATTATAATGCATTTGGACCCAAATCTTACTTGTAAACATCACTGTACTGTAAATAGAAATGAAAGATTTGGTATTCATCCAAGAACAAAGCAAACACCTATTTTTACATCATGGTGGTAGGCTGGAAGGGCTGAAAGAGGACTCAAAACCTTGTACAAAAGAGCTTTGACCTAGAGCAACAAAATCTTGTCTGCTCTTTCAGCAAAATTCTGTTAGTACTCAGGTGCCCTAGAAAATGAGAACCTAGAAACTGCCCTAGAAACTTTCCTTTAGAATGGCAGATTGGTGGCATTTTCTACTGCTGTGGAATTCTACCACAGCTTTTGCATGACAGTCTTCCTCTATGCTTACAGATTTTCTAGTTTTCACAGAGTATTCTGAGTTGGAAGGGAACCACAAGGACCTTTGAGTTCAACTCTTAAGAGAATGGCGCACGTGGGGATCAAACCTCTTCATGCCTGTGAAGTTCAGGTGTGTGAGACTGTGATTTCTAAAGATGCTTGTGCACCTTCAGGAAGCCATCCCTGTGCTCAGACATTTGTCTTGCAAGAGATACTGAACAGCAGGAATCCTCGTGGACAACAAATAGTAATAGAGCAGCAATTAATAAAATTTTCCTTGTTTGTGTTAATGTCTGTGACACTGTGCTTCAGTGGCTACCTACAAGGCTCCTTAGGAATTAAGCAGCCTACCTGGATTAGAGATAAACATGAATCTTTGAATCTTCTCAATATCCTATATAAATGTCTACTCTGGTTGTATTTCTTCTTTACAATAGCTATTGTAATAATGATTTCTTGTGAGAGGAATGAAAAAGGGTGTTATGCTACCTTCATCTGCATTTTATAAAGATGTCATCCTTTGAAGCAGGCAATTGCCCCCTTCTGTCTCAAGGGCTATAGAAATTAAATCCTTTAGGGCATACATTGCTTGAAATCAGAGTAAGAATGAATACTTTGTTTTCAGCTGGTTTTCCTAAGGCTACAGGAGGGAATTGAATTGCCTATATGAGGTCAAAGTTTGGCCCTTGAGACTAAATCACACAGGAGGGAGTACGACAGCACAGTGACTCTCCAGGTGGCTGAAGCACCAGTCTGAGCCAGGTGATGCCTAGGAAATAAGCAATTGCCATTGCATGTCTTCCCTGGTGCAGTTTTCCAGGCCCAGTAAATCATTCTCAGACTTGAAGTTCAGAAAAGTGAAACGCAAGGTCCTACATCTGGATCAGAGCAATCCCAGGCACACCTGCAGGCTGGGCAGAGAACTGATTGAGAGCAGCCCTGTGAGAAAGACTTTGGGGTCACGGTTGATAAAAAATATGAGCTGGCAAAGTGTGCTCACAGCCCAGAAAAACAACCATGTCCTGAGCTGCATCCAGAGGAGTGTGGACAGCAGGTCAAGGAGGGGATTCTGCCTCTCTGTTCTGCCCTTGTGGGACCCCACCAGAGTGCTGCATCCAGCTCTGGTGTGCCCATAACAAGAACATAGAACTGTTGGAACTAGTCCAGAGGGGGCCATGAAGATGAAAAAAGGACTGGAGCACCCTTTTCTACAAAGACAGGCTGGGGAAACCGGTGCTGTTTAGCCTGGAGAAGAGAAGGTTGCATGGAGAGCTCACAGCCACCTTACAGCAACTGAAGGGGCTACAGGAAAGCTGGAGAGGGACTCCTTGTGAACTGCAGTGATAGTACATGGAATACAAGGTACAAACCAAGAGAGTGGAAATTTATTTTAGATATTAGGAACAGCTTCTTCCCTGTGAGGGTGGTGAGACACTGGAACAGGGTGCCCGGGGAGGCTGTCTTTGCCTCAACCCTGGCAGTGTTCAAGGCCTGGCTGGGCAAGGTCTTGAGCAATGGGGTTTAGTGAAAGGTGTCCCTGCCCATGGAGGGGGGGACTGGGAATAGATGGCCTTTAAGGTCCCTTCCACTCCTTAACTTTCTTAGCTCAGTTGGCTAGAGCCTGGTGCTAATAATGCCAAGGTTACAGGTTTGATCCCTGTGTGAGCCTTCACTCAAGAGCTGGACTTGATAATCCTTGTGGATCCCTTCCAACACAGAATATTCTGTGATCCAAATATATTAGGGTGTCTAGGGAATTATGAGGATTATGAGGAGTATATGGCTCCATAAGCATGGTAAATTCATGTGGAGCATGGCCAAGTTTCTGCCTCTCAGCACCAGCCTCATTCCATCTTAGTTTACAGTATGTGAAATCTTAACTTCAAAATGTAGAAATGACATTATCCTACCCAAGCTTGTTTTCTAAGACAGCCTCTGCAGATTAGTAAGTCATTTGTATCGATCAGGTTTGCTTGTATTTATTTTGTGTGATAAAAATAAATGTTCTTAGATGAGAAATGCGCAATTCCTGAGGGTATGTATACATATAGTTGCAATGGTGAGGTCAAAAATTGTTTCTAAGACCTCTTGCACACAGAATGTGTACTGCCAGCAGTTAAATGTAAGATGGAAAGATACAGCTCTTCTAAGAAAGAAATTGATTTCCAATGACCAAGAAAAGTCAGTGTCTAATCTTGTGTTATATGGTTCTTTGTGTAGGTAAAAGTAGGTATGTAAATATAAGACATAGCTGGAAATTTGATACTCATTCACATATTCCTGAAGTTACTGAAATGTAATTTTCAGGTTGATTCAAATCCTAAGGTGCTGCAGATTTACACAGGTCTGAAGTCACACTCCTGTATGATTATTTAAGAATTAAATTTTAACCTGTATTTTCTTCCTGGAACAGTAATAGTGGTATATAAAGCTTTCCTGAAGGTACTGGTTACTTGGAACAAATGTATTTGAAATAAAATATGTATTAAAAGACACAGGCCTTTCATACGTGGTTTTCTTTGAAACATACCCTAAGAAAAAAATATGTATTGTTTGGATCCATCCACATTTCTCTCTGTATTGATCTGTCCTTTGACAGAGTCTGACAAGCATGCCTGTCAAGTTCTTAGAAACTTTCCATTGTGCACAACCCTTTTCCTGCATTTTTCAGCCCACTGGACTGGTCATATCATTTCAGTCTGGAAGTATGACATAGTCTCGAGTTGCACCCCTTCCACTACATTGGTGTGGATTCAGAGGTTTGCTTTCATTTAATTTATCATTTTCCTTTCCTGCTAGTTTGTCCAGTGACTTCAAATTTAGATCAATACATAGAAATGAAAAATTATTTTATCCTGCTGGCCAGGTTACTAAAATATTTAGACCACACCAAGGTCATGTCCATTGTATTTTGGAATTGCTTTCTACCTATCCTATCACAATTCCCCTTAACTTCAGTTACACAATGAAGCATCTTTTTTTTTTTTTTCTGCTAGCTGTCCAGAAATTCCTCTGCATAACTCTACAGTGACTGTTGGTTTTTTTGTGAGATTTCATTTCAGCAGCCGCTGTTTGCAAAGCAGTAAGCACTTGCTGCAGAAATGGAACATTTTGACCAGTTCTGAGAAGTCTAAAAGTTGAAAATCACTTTAGTGGGTCTGGATCCAATCAACAGTAGTACAGAGGCAGTTGTGGACACCTCAGGGGTCTTCAGAAAACAGAATAGACAGGAGGCAATGTCACAGCATTCATCTTCTGACTCACACTTTTTTTTATTAGGTGCAGCTTTTTTAATGTCAAACTTTCAGGCATGTTCTTTCATGCTCTTCAGGATGTGTTCTTATACCTCTACTATCCAGTTTTTATATTTAAATCAATGTAATCTTATAATTTCTTTCTCTCAGAGATTATCTTCTGCACACGAATAATAACTTGGCAACTAAAACATGGAACAGTTAAGCAATGTTCTCTATGAGCATTCAAATGAACATTATATAACCAAGAACTTCTAAAGTATCTTTACAATAATGACACCCAAGGCTATACAGTGATCCTTTTGCTCCTTGCTAGGCATGCTTCATGTGAGGACTTGGCACTAAATAAATTAGACTGAAGTCAAAGTTTTTTGCGTGTAGGATACATAAATCTGTAGATGAGGCTGAACATGTTTTGCTCTTGTATTTTGCCCTGCCACTCCTTTATGTTCTCATGTTGAGCTCTGCAGTTGGAGGCATTGTTTGTTGAGGTAAAATGTCAGGTAAATACTGTGTTTAATTTAAATGACTAGGCTTAGAGCAGACTGATTCTTCAGCTGGAGCAGGCTGATGCCTACACTAACTGTGTGGAATTACAGAGCACTGGCAGCGCTCAGTCAGTCAGCACTCAATCGGCTGGAAGTTTCAATCTGCACATATAATCAAGTCCACTGGAAAAGATGCTCTGACATGCTTAATTGAAATTTGAAAACAGCATATCATGCCATGGGCTCAGACTGAAGCCTCTTCAGCCCTTTGTAGGACAGCTTTCATTGTGGAGCTGTGACACAGCACAGTGTGCAAATTCTCTCTGTTTCATTACCTTTCCCCTCTTCTCCCTCCAGATAACTTTGATAGGTGGCAACAACATCCAAGGACATAAAATCCTAAGGTCAGGTTGCTGAAGTTTGAATCAAATTCTTAAGACTGGGATGTTTTCCTATTTGTTGCAGTCCTCTGTGAAATGAAATAACTTTTTCTTTCTTTGTTTTTAAACTTGAATAGAGTTTTTAAAGAATAATGCAGTTGTAATAGCTCCCAGTTTAGCAACATCAGTGTACATGTGTATAGTCTTAAGCAATAGTTCCTGGACCTTTATTGTTTTAGTGGAATTGCAAATACTACTCTGGAGACATACTAACATATTATATCAGTGCAAGGTTTGGCAGTTCAGGATTCCAGACTGTGCCATGCTAGCAAACAACAATTTCCCTTTGCTCTCCTTCACAGGCACAAATACCTCTTCCTCATCCAAAGAAAGAATCTCATAAGAAAAAATTAAAAACATAAATATTTTTTACCAGACCATAGAAGAAAGCTTCAGCCTTTTTTGTTTTGTTTTGTTTTTTTCAGTTCTTAAGGGTTTGTGGTTGCTTGGGTTGTTTTTAGCACATCAAAATAGAAATTATCGACTGATATTTATAAATGTATTAACTGATATGTATTAATTCCAGACACACAAATATTCGTAACACTTTTGGGATGTCAGAACCCTCAGTAGTATTTAAACACACTAACTGAGCATTCTTGTTTGGTGTAGAGATACCTGAGCAAGTTCTTAACTAGTGACCTTGAATACCTGAGTGGTCTGCCACAGTGCTCTCTTCACCCTTTTCTGAGGGTGCCTTGACTGCTGATATCAAGCTGACCTGATTATACACATGCTTCACTGCAGTGCAGGAATAACCTTCTTGTTTGACCTTGTAAAGCCATCTTCCAGACATCAAACTAAAAGGATTAGGGAATTTTATTCTGTTTTTCCTTCCTCCCATACCTTCTACAGCTGGTTTCTTGAGCTACTAAAAATAAACATTCCCTTTTTGTTCCCACCCTGGAGAAAAATTTGTTTACATGGTAAGAGCCCACCCAGGAAGACAGAAACACTTGTCAAATAGTCACGCTAATGCAAAACTCCTTGTCATATATCACCCAAAGAAAATATTTGAGAGAGCTCACCATGCTTGTACTTCTAGGAAGAGATGCAGATTTTGTGGCTGGCACTCCTTTGCTTTGTGAAATCATAATTTCTACTGGCAAGCCGGGTCTTGTTCTGCATGAGACACCATTATCAAATGACCTGAGAGAGGGACTTGTATCCAGGGACAACGATTTCTCTAATTTGTGTGGTCGTGCTCCAGCCACGATGTTGTCACTTCTCAGAGTCTCTAAGTCTACTTCTTCATTGGTCTTCCCATCTAGAATGTTTTCTTTCCAGTTTTCAGGGGACTTTCTCTTAATATGAAAACCATCTAGGCTTCTCACACTGGATGGAAAAGTATTTTTCAGTTTAGCAGCTCGGTATGCCCTCAGGCTCATGGGATCAAGCACTCTGAAAGTAACTTCATTAATAAATTGAGAGAATTTGAGTTTAGCTTCAATTTTTTCTTCCACAACAGACAATGAACTTGATGATCCTTGACTCACCAAGCTCAAGTCAGATGTAGAGGAACTGCTTTTCTTGTGGGTCTTCTTCTGCCTCTGGAGCTTTTGGCTTGTGTTTCCCACTTCTGCTGGATACAGGGAAGAGTGTTCCAGTCCGTGAGTTTTTTCACCCCCTTTCTGACAGTGCTTTGATCGATGGGGTCGATAGCCTTCATCCTTATTTTTGCTTTTAACAAAGCTTTTAGCTTCTGACCTTGTGCTGCCCTGTAACTCAAAGCTGTCCTCACTGGAGCTGCAGCGTTTTGAGTAACTGTTCATTGTCAAATCTCCAGAGAGGCTCCTCTCTGCATCAGTTCCTACTTCTGGTGCACATGCAGTGGTGCATGCACTGCATGCTATTTCTTCATTCACCCTGCCACCCCCCTCTTGCTTGGCTGGTCTTCCAGGCACAGCACCCTCTGGCTTAACTGGGGAAATGGAGCCTTTCGACAGCAACTCCATTTACTTTCATGTCTGTGTGTCAAATACTGGCACTGAAAGAGGGATTCCCATAAATCCTCCTCTAACTTGTAAGACAAAAGGCATATCTTTGGAAAGCATAACAATGCACCCACCACATTTTGTCCCATATGCACCCCAAATCATGCATACGTTTCATCATTAATTCAATAGCAAACTCTCATCATTTTAATTAACCATACTAATGAACAGAATCTATAGGACATGCAAATTTTCCAGGGTATTGAGTGTTCAGTGGATGAGCATGGGCTTTCATTGACCCAAAGCAACATATGATATATCCCTGTTTGTTGAACTGGAAATCAAACTACCATGATGTAGATCAATTCTCACTAAGTAAAGTCTGGGTTGGTTCTGTTTCAGGGCTTTTTAAAATCCAATAGTAGAGAAGGTCATGCTATATTGTTCTAATGCTACTAGTGTTTGCTGTTCTATTAAAAAAGTTAGTGACAAATCTGCTAGATCTGCTAGAAAAGCAAACCAAACATGATTCGCACTTTCTACCTGCTTGTTTTTTGCCATAACTTTAATTCCAAAATAATTTTTAAAGGTTAGAATCCAAAGAAAGGTACAAAATTTCAACATTGTCAATAAGCTTGGAGTAGTAAAGATAAGTTTTTTCAGTACCTTGTATGTGAAGTTCTTCTCATTTTTCACTGTCTTTATAGACAGGCAAGTCTGAACTGTAAAGTGAAGAATTTCTATTTTTGGTTTGTATATACAGGAACCTAAGGAATAGTTTAAGTGAGATTAAAGACTATAGTCTGACTTTAAAATCAGTGTGGATATTTGTAGTGTCCCAATGGTGTGTTGCCAGAGGAAATGACCAGAGGAATGGCTGAATGATAAATTTGAAAGAGTGCTTTTTGGGTTTTTTTTGCATCTCCTTACTTTAGCATAAGGGTGAAAGGAAGTGATTTACCCCTTTTTGTGTGGTTGGATTCAGACTCTGATTACATCACTGTCAAATGCAGCAAGTGGAGAAAGAGAAGAGAAGAGACTCAAGCAGAAAACTGAGTGACCTCCCTTAAACACAAGAGCACATTTAAAAATATCATGCATAGCTGACAGGTCAACAGCAGCTTGAGCTGAAATGTAGTTACATGTGCTTTTGAAGCAGACATTTAGGTCCCTCATTACAAGGCACTTTACTTACTGCCTAGAATTTATTGTCTCCACTTTGGTAATTCCAACACTCATTTAAATCATAGTTCATAAAAGCTGCTGAAGTGTTGCAAATCTCTCAAATTAACATAGTAAGTACATTAATTTTGCAAATAACAGGGGAACATGAAGATCCTTTTAACACATCAGAAATCAATTGCTTTTACTGGAATTACTTTTTGAAATGCTTCCATATTTCTATGGGACTGTGCCATTCCATTGCATACTACAAACATTATCCTGATCACAGAGATAATGTGGATGAAAATGCATAAATCTTGCTCACACTGTCTTGTTTTAGATGAATTTATGCCTCTCTCACTTGAATGGGAATGCTAACACTTTAAAAGGCTGGCAAATGCTTTCAATTGTCAACAAAAAGATTTTCATGACCTTTTCAATGCAGTCAGGCAACAATACAACACCACTCTCTTCTTGCAAAGCCAGAATTCAGGGATTTTTCAGTATGTCCAATACAGAATTGTACGAACTTAATGTAGCTTTTGAAGCAAACAGGATTCTGAAATACATAGGATCTATGCTAATCCATCTTAGGTCTTTTGCCTTCCAGATCCATAAGAGCTTGGCAAAGTGTGAGTTCTGCAGTTTTAATGGACTTTATTAATAATGCCTGCTTCAGAAACAAACAAAGCCTCACTGTTGTGCCAGAACCTGTAATGCCTTGTACCTATTTGGACAAGAGCTTTTTTATTCATGAGAGATTGGGCTCCTTTGTATATGAATAAAGCTATGTTAACAACAAGCATAAATTCAGCTGTCCATTGCTTATGTGCAAATTTTGAGGTATGAATTTAAAAGGTCTGTGTCACAGCCAATAAAAATGGATCATATAATTCTCTTTTATTGTCAGAAAAGAGCTCTTTTGTTCAGAGAGATTTTATTTGCATAGCAGTAAAATATATGTGTAGGTATAGACATAGATAAATGGTTATAGGCAATTTAGGTAAGGTACATAACATTTGTGGGTGTCATACTGCTTATACTGCTGCTTCCCTTTTTTCAGGTGATTTCTGCTTAATAACTCTAGACATATGACACAGACATACCTGGTTATTAAGAAAAACAATTATCACAGCTGCAAAATTAGAAATAATTCTTCTTACTTAAATGATACAGATCTTTTCACATTAATCACTTTGAATCTTGGTCAGAACAGGTGCTAGCAAAGTTTGTAGCAACAGTAACTATTCCGTGTTCTCTCTTGAGTAAATTCACCAAAATATTCTCTAGAGATGAGCAGACCTGCAGAAATTATTTCCATTACGTGTACAAATAGAGAATCTGACTGTTAAAACAAAATATGCTTAAAAATCTGAATGTTTGATATCTTGAACTTTTTAAAATAATTGATGTTCATGATTTATTTTCCATATGTTAAGTGACTTATTTTTTGAAGTGTTTCAAGTTATTTTGCCTTATATATTTAAATTTGAAGACATTGTGGATATAGGGAATTTCCTGTTCCAATGCAAGCAGGTGTGTCTGTAAATAGCAATACTTTGCTGCAGTAGTCTGGGCAGTACTCTTGAAAAAAATAACTTCAGAGAGCTCAAATTCTTCTGTTATTTATTACTACAATATGCCTCAGCTAGGTGGATGCTTGCCAGATTAGTAAATTCTTCTAAACCAGTCATCTTAACACTAAAATAATCTTAAGAGAAAAAGTTGTGCATTAATTTTGCCCTACTCTGGAAAGGGTGGGCACCATTGTTGGAATAAAACAGCATGTCTGCAAATCAAGTGAAAACTCTCTGACCTAAGTGAGACTTCACTGTAAATAAGATTGGCCTTTATCAGCAGCTCTACCATTGTCTAGTTCGTTGACCTTTGATCAACACCTGCACTTTGTTCTGTATCTGCCATTAACTGGCCTTTAAATTAGGAAGGGACTACATTCTTTAAATTAGGAAAAGACTGCATTTTTCTATGCATTTCTGTGATACCCAATCTTGCATAATGTCACCCTGATCAAGGGGACAACTCCAGATACCATCAAGACTCACTCATAAGTGAAACATTTCTAGGGACACAAGTGGATAGAGTTTGTAATTTTGTGTGTTGCAATGGCTAAGATGTTCTATTCTATTTTAGTCTTGATATAAAAACATAAACAGAGTCACACTGATCCTTTCCTGGTAAACTGATTGTTGAATCTGGGACACTTAATAAAGGAACGATAGTTAAGATCATAGCTTAAATGGGACTTTCATAATGACTTCGTATTGCATTTGACAAGATTGAAGCATACCAGAATTTGTCTAGTAAACTTGTTCCTTAGGAAAACATCACTATTTTTCTAAATTTAGGCTTCTTTATATTCTGAGTGTCATTTTACAAAGACATTATTAGAAATCTGCATATTTTGTATAAACATGGAGCATAACAGAGTTGCCTGCAAATATGACTTGATGCAATGGAATATTTCTACAGACTATTGACTGAAGATTCTAAATTAATAGCTGAATTTTGTGGGAATTAAAAATTAAAAAAAAAATTAAGTCCACCCTCCCTTTTAAATAATATCCCTGTATTTTAATCTTCAGGAGATGCTAACTTTTGCTAATTGTATTAAAAGCGAGTACAAGCTATCTTGTATCTGCTGCAGGATGTTGTTATGACAACTAGAAGTTTTTTTGTGCAGAGCTCTGGAAGATATGATCATTTTTGGGCCAAAGTAGACAATATTCAACAATTTTAGTACTAAGTTTTTCTGTATCTAAAAGTATGTCTTGATACATGAACAAGAATATCTTCAGCAGATTATCTACAATAAAAAACCCAAATATGTATAAAGGTTTTTTACATTTTGAGATTCATAAGAAACTTTTAAGTTATTATTAAAACAAAAAAGTAAGTTTGATTTTTAAACAGTATGGACTTTTTTTTTTATTGCAAATAAGTCTGTTTCCAGAGCCTTTTAGAGTCAGTGAGCAGACTCCAAGATTTTGGATGAATAATACTATTGTCTGTGCTGCTCCTGCGGAAGCAAAGAATGAGTTTTCCATTATAACGATGTGTATTTCCTGTATTTGCATTCCTAGTTTTCATTCAAATTTTCAACTATTCAGAAATATTGCCTAAGCACCAGGGCCAAACTCACTAGAATTTGTAGGAATGGCATTCTGTTCAAAGTTCTCAGTTTGCCCTAAAGATATGTACATCCCTCAGCAGATACTTCACTCTTAAAATAGCTTTATCCCAACTCTCCCAGTGCCCATTCTTGCTCAGATGTACTCTTCCCTCCTGCCTTAAATGAAAATTTTATCACATCTTATCCAGTCCTCTTCACACTTAATGCAGTTAATTTTGAAGTGTTTTATGGACCTTTCAGTTTTGCACTTCAGTTTACCCCTTTAAATAATGCAGATGTTCCTCTCTGGGTTTTCTTCCAACAGATGGTTTCCTTTTCCCTTTTTTTCTGTAATGGTTGTCAAATACAAATTTGCTTTTAATATAAGGTTGCCTACACCAGTTTCCTCATCAAGACAGCATTTCCTTAAATTCTTCTCAGCATTATTCTATATAGTTGTTCTCCAGAAATTCTACCATATTTTCAAGTTAATAATTATCTATTTCTAGGATGCTAGGCCTCACACAGCAAAAATTCAATTTCACTATTTCTGCTTCCTTTTAGAACAAAAATTTCAAATGGAGTGGAGATGTAGTCAGTGTTGTATGTATTGGTTTTTGCCTCACTAGATTCTGCTTGAAAGTGTTTCAGCCCTAAGGAGAATTTAAGCAGACATTTGCTCTGAGTCTGTAAGATTTAGCTGTCTTCAGGACCAGTAGAATGAAAATTCAGTTCTTTTATTTTAATGCATGACTTGTTATGGGAACAAGTTAAAGTGGGTTTTTCCTTTCTTTATCAGTTGTTGGTAGATTTGTAACATGGTATGACAAACAGAAAACTGGACCAGTACTGCCACCATTAAATCAGTCTGGATTCTTAAGAAATTGTGGGTTTTGTTGGCATGAAAAGGAAGTGAAAAGCTACTGTGGTGTCTCAAAGAACAGAGACTTCTGTTTCTGTGCAGGAATCTGTGCATGGTGGACAGTGTCTGCATTCAGCCTTGAATCTAAATCTAAAGATATACTGGATCTAAATTGCTCTAAATTCTCATTAATCAACCTCTCCACCATGATGAGTAAAACATTTATCTGTTTTACAACTACAGGGTGACTAAACTAAAGGCAACAAATTGCTGTGTCATCTTTCTTGTCAACATCCATAAGTCTGATTCATTTAATTTATGGCTGTATACCAGAAAGAGCTGTGATAGGCCTGTAAGAAGTGCTGAGCATTAGAGAAGAGATGGTTTTTTGGTATAAATCCTGCAACACCCTGAAAACAGAGCCACTGGTCTCTGGAAAATGCTACAGCTGCAGTAAAATTAGAGACAGACACCCAACTAAAATTCAAGCTATATTTATAGATTTAAAAATAAATGAAAAATTAAAGAGAAAAATGCAAGCACAAAATGTTTTAATATACCATTTTTTTTTTTCAGTTCCAGCACAACATTCCATTGGACACAGGCCCTTACTGCACTCAATATCATCCTGTCAGAGCACCTTCCATTACTGAGCAAGCAGCCAAGTTGAAAGACGTTGGCTGTTGTGTTGGCTGCTCCCTAGCAGTATAAAATGGCACCATGGGCACACATTACTGTGCACATCTTTAAAGTTTTTCAAAGATATACACAAGGCACTTGTGGCAACAGCTAATGACATTTGGCTACCCTTAATTACCAAAGGCCTTTTTCTCTCCCATAAAGAGAAATTTTACTCTCTCTGAGAAAAGCCAGAAAAAAGAGGCTGCAGACTGTATTTTTTTCCAAGTGTTTTAAGTGATCTTTTATTTATCCACAGTCCAGACAACGGACTGCTTGGAAAAGGGGAATACAAAATTATATGAGGCTAATCTACAGTGTGAGGAATGGATTAGTGGTCTAGTTTGGCCAAGCTTAAGAGCATAAACACTACAGCTTTTCCTTCATGTTGGAACTTCTTAGCTTGTGATATCACCTGTCTGATAAATTTTTGTCCTCATCCAAGAGAGACAGATCTTCCTAGCTAGAAGAAGTTAATAGCACCTGTGAATAACAGTTACATCAGAACACAGTTGTACATCAGATTTGGGTTTAAGCGACCAACCGCGGCTGCGTACCTTGACTGAGAATGAGTCCTCAAAATGCTCTCTATCCTCTGCCAACATCATCTTTTTCTTGCTCAGTTTCTGCTTTAGCCAGCTGCTCCATGAGCTCTTCTTCACACGCTGTACCGTTTTTGTGGCCGTGCTGTGGGATGGGTAGAGCTGTAGGTCATCTGCATTACACTAGCACCTGATTCTGTGTCTCCAGTTCACTTTGCAGTTGCTTGGTGAAAAGATGTAAAATAATTGATCCTTCTGAGAATACACAGATGAGGAGTCTTAGTTTCTTCCACTGCTCCTTGAAAATGTGTATTATTTTAGGAAAGTGTCAAATCCCTTGAGCCTAGTCTTTAAACATGTCCTTCTTTGAGGAAGTCTGGCAGTGTCATGGGGTTTTACAAATTAGGTACACCATTTCCCTCATTTTCCTCTCTCTTTTTGCTCTTCTTTTTTCCCAATAATAATAATAATAATAATTATTATTATTATTATTATCATTATTATTATCATCATTACCATCATTAAGAGGAGGGGAAAAAAGCATGAGAAAATTTAAGACAGTAGGGAGGAAGAATGAGAGGAATGGAATTATTTTCTCATGCAAAATCAGGCTTAGGATAAAAATACAGCGCCTTCCTCTTCAGGTGGAATGAAAATATTTCCCACTCATTAATTATGTTATATTTTAAAATTAATATATTTTATATACCAGTTTATTTTACTTTAATCCATTCCTAATTTATGCTGGATGCCACAATCTGCAAGACCTTGTTGTCTCTGAAGCTAAATAATGTTCCTTACTGATCTAACACCACATAAATGATGAACTAAGGCTACCCAAAGTCCTTCCCATTGATGCTTCAAGGAGTATTGAAGAGATCTTTCAGTGCAGCAGTGTTTTTCTTGTCATCTTTCTTTTATATCTGCAGGAATATGCAATTCTGCTAATTAAATGTTAAACATAGTGGGGAGTTTAAGACTGGAAGGTAAGTCTTTGTTAAGTGCATAAACCACAAAGGAATAAGATGTTGCTATGATATTCTCTCTCTTCTTTTTTTTTTTTTTTCCATCCAATGAGCTTATCCAAATTAGAGAATTATGTGTTAGACCAAATTATTCCAGAGCATAATACAAAAATTCACAGTTCTTTGTAGTAGGTCAAATCCTGACCCTCCCACATAGGGGCTTTGACTTCATAAGAGCAATAGGCCTGTACTAGGTTTGTTGGATTTCATTAGGATAGTTTTTTGCAGGATTAGGAAATCACAAAGTATAAGGAAGGAATAAGCCTTTTTACCTGGGCAATCCCATCAGTCATGAAGCCACCATTTTGAAGGCTTTCCAAAGGCAGTTCTCTGTCTCTTCCTCACCCACCCAGTCTGTCTCAGAAACAGTTTATCAAGGACTGCTTCCTCTAGTTGAGAAAGTGTAACAGCTGTGCAAATGGCCTGAGCTTGTTAGTGGCATTTCTGCTCACTGATGCCTCCTTTAGTCTTGTGGGGATGGTACCATAAATATCACTATTTACTGGTCTTGTTATTACTATGCTGTGTCTTCCTGAGATTTTGGGAAAGGATGTGAAATGTCAGAATAAACCTCTCCATTATTGGCTTCTAATTTATTAGGCTCTTCATAGCTGGCCCTTGGGAAGCTTAATGCTGCTTGCAAAAGGAAGGATATATTACTGTTCACCATACCTGGAACACAGTAATTCTGTTATCTCTGTTTCAATTCTTTATCTCTGCATATGCATAATCTGCCAAAAACTTCTATGTCTGTTACACAGTAAATAAGGAAATGCTTGTTCCAGTTCCATGCTTCAATATGTCCTGAAAAAGTTTGCTTAAAAAAAAGCTTGCCTTGCATATAAATGAGTTGGAATGGAAGTATGTTTTAAAATTTGTTGTTCTGAGTAATTTGAAAATAACTGAGAGAAATAAGTGGTAATTTAATACTAATAAGTGGTAATTTTAAGCTTGACTGCTGTTACCATGGGTTGTTGAGGGATGGATAACTTGAGCAGGAGGGAAGTATTTATGTAGTTTTCTGCAGGAGTTAACTAAACAGTGTGAATTTTTTTGCAGCACAATCTTCCCTACATAAAAAACTATGACAAATAATACTACTTGGAGGTATAGTATATGCTTGTGCTAAATGTTTCCAGAATACCGGTTCTGGTGCTGTAATGCCTCAGATGCAGCTATAATATATTTCTGCTGAGGGCTGCAAACCTGCATGTTTGCAATCAGAGTTGCATGTCATAGGAATTGGTGATAAGCAGGTATGACTAAAGAACATAAAAAAAGGTCTGTTTGTATTTGGATATGTGTGTGTTTGCATATCAAATGTAAAAGTAGCCCTTTGCATTGCCTGTTCCTAACCCCTCTCTATTACAACACTTGCAATTTAAACACAAAGCAAAATATTGTTATTTTTTTTTCCTTCCATGGCCATAGTCCCACCTCATTCATTATATTAAAGAGACATGTCCATCAGAGCTGTTTAAATACTCTTGCAGAAAGCATGCTACAGTAAGTGCTGTTTGTTTTGGCTGTTTGTTATGCATTTCTGTTGTTTCTCATAGAAACAATTTTTTCATTTATACTCTGTTGGGTTTATCAATGTTTGACTAATACTTTGTATAATTAGACAAAGTAATGCACTACATGTATTTTTCTTCATCATTTAATACAAACCTGAGCTAGGTTTAATGTGTACATATTAACTTTATTAATATTAATGCCACTGCCTGAATATTTCCTTTCTTGAAGATATCAATTATTTTGATAATTTCATACTTAATAGCCAGTAGCATATTCAGAATACATATTCCAGTTTTGATGAGATCAAATAGACATGTTCCATGATGTGCATTATGCAAACAAAAGATATATAACTCATTTAAAAAAACCCTATCATGACAGTCAATTATAAATCATTTCATTAGCTTTCCAGCACTGCAGCTTTAGGAAGCTCCATCTATATAATTTGCTGTCTTGTACCTTAATGTATTAACTATTTCCTTTTAAAGACAGTAATGTCTGCCAAATGAAACAACAGAGCATGTTAATTCATATTTAAAGTAGGCATCCAGTTGTCATATTGCAGCACCACTAATTCAAGGCTGAAGACTTCTTTACTACCTGTTATGAATTTTAAATTAAAAAAAACAACAACAAAAAACCCATGCAGTAAAGAGAAAGAAATACTTACTTGAGAAGGATTCTGCAAGCTCCGTTCTGCTAGTCCACAGACTGAAATGATGGAGCCAGATTTAGAAGTCTCTTATTAGGTGCATGCTGCTTCAACAGTTACAGCTTTTCTTTTTTTTTAAACTGAAAGACGGAATCGTTTTCTTTTAATGAAGCCAGCACAGAATATGCTGCCCACGTTGCTATGAGAGACTAAACTTGCAGAGCAAAGTCTGGCAATTTCAAAATAACTTACTGGGGGTCATTCACTCTCAACCTGCCACTGCTTTTCTGTGTAGTCACAAACTTTGGCAGCATCAAGCAAGATCATGGAATGTCACAAATGCAGGAAATTACCAGTTAGTCATGCACACTTCAGACTGAAAGCAATTGAGGCAGCATTGTTTGTGAATGTAGGTATGAAACCAAGTTAAGCCAAAATCTTTCCATTTGGAGCATCCACTGAATTCTCTTAAAAGGGAACAAGTTTTTGCAGTCAATCTGCAGTACCTGCTACTCTCCTGCTGCTTGGATGCTATGGCTAGAGCTCCAGAAGAAAAGAATGTAGAAACTGCCCCAAAGGGATCACATGAATGTGAAAAACTATGGTTTTTGTTTCACCTTTGATATTTTGGGAGAAAGACTATTAAACATAATATTTTGTGTGTGTGTACACAAACCAATGCAATTATAAAGATATGTAATTATGGTTATAAAATCATCCATATGTATGGATATATAGTAAATATATGTATCCATATATTTACTATATAAAACTACGCACAGTTTTGGAGTTTCATTGATGTCAAACCATTACAATTACAAAGAGAGGTAATTATGGTTATAAAATTATCCACATACATCTGTATATTTAATATATAGAACCACTCAGAGTTTTAAAGTTTTAGTGATATCACCATTTAAAGTATTTAAATGGTTTTTTAGGATCCTGGCTATGGAAGGACCAACACATAAGGGTATGTCATGGTCCAATAGTCTATTATATCTGCATCTGCAGTATTGCACTGCATATATAAGTTTAGCCCTGCATTTTGAAACATATTTTGTCTTTTGCCCAAGAATGCTTTAGGATAGAGAGAGATTTCTGATGCATTTGTCAGTTGGAAATGCCTCTGAGTAGTCAGGTTTTGGCTGATTTGGTTTACCCAGAAGACTGGATCTTTCAGCCCTGACGTGGAGACAGAGGTGAGCTGTGATATTACCCATACTCTGCATCATTACCTTGCCAGCCTGAAGGTGGGGAGATGGCCAATGTTTAGCCATACCCCATGCCTTGACTTGCAAAAAACCCTAAAGTGTCAGGGGAGAGGGAAGGATAACTGGCTACAGTTATTGAAGTGATTGAAGCGCTGCTTTTGAGTTCCTACCATGCATTCCAGCCAGAGTGGGCTTGCTCAGAAGCTCCTCCTTACAATTGCTACTTATCACCTGTCAGGAGATTTGGGTTTATTGCTCCCATTAAGTTTTGGTCACTGTACAATGTGAAACAACTTGGCTGTTCAAGGAGGCAGATCTTCACAGCATCCCAGGGGCAAACTTAACAGTAGCATCTTCCTTTCACCACAAAAAAACACCACTTGCTGTCAACACTTGCTTGTTGACAGGCAATATTTAATGCTTCTGGACTGACATTGAATTCAAAACTCAAAAGAAGGTTCTGGAATCTATCACTCATTGCTTCTAACAGCTGGTGCAAGGTGCAGATATAGAGCAGAGGTTTGTAGCTCATGACTTGTTTCTTCAGTAGTAGAGTGGCTCCTGCAACCACGGCATCTTGTAACTGCATCTCTACTTCTGTATCCATTCGTTTTAACCAATGGTGACATGGAAAATGTTTGTCTTCTCTTTATTCTGTTTGCTTTTGTGGTGTTTAGGGACTGTTTTGTTTAATTTGTTGGTTTGGTTTTTGTTTTTTAATTTGTTGGTTTTGCTTTTTTTCCAGAGCAGTGAGGCCATTGGAAAATTCTGGAACAGTTTTTCCATTACAAGATCTTTTGACTAACAAAGTCTTCTCCTCAAACTCCATTGTATCCTAGAAGCAGGCAGGTGAGCTTGAACCATGTTTGAAAATGCAAATGTGCAGTGATTATATGTCAGGACCTCCATGTATGAAGAAGGGAGAAAGACCATTGCATTTCTTACGAAAATGTAACTTTTTTCTCATTGAGCTGACATGAGAGAAAACATGACTTCATTTGCAGATTTTGCTTTAGCCATTACCATATCTGCAACTGGGAGGTTAGAGAGAAAAATACTTGTCAGCTCTGTGTGCATATCTCTAAATCTTCTAGGCTGAAAAATGTTTTTCCAGATGTTATTGGTCAATTCCAAATTAGCCCAATGGAACTCCAGTTCCAGTTACCAAATGGAAGTAAGTCAAGGCAGAAGAATTTCTCAATAAAAGAAATGTCTCTCATGAGCTATAAATTACTTCTTTTTTTTCTACCACCTTTTTCATTTCTTTACTTCAAGGCTTGCTTTTCCTTTTGCACATGCTGGTGTGCTGTACCAAACAAACCCCTTAAGCAGAGCTTTCTCCTGAATCCAAAATCCTACTGTGAAGTCCTGTACAGGACACATGAAGTTTCTCAGGATAAAGGACTGGCACAACCACTGAGCTTGGAGAAAGATATAGGATTTATGATCACTGGTGTGGCTGAGGAAACAGTAAAATGATTGATTCTAAGTATATCTTGCAGAACACTGCTATTTAACCACTCATTCTTTCTCTTTTTGAAGGTTTTTTTTTTTTTTTTAATCCACCTTCTTTTCTCAGTAAAATTATTGCTAACAATAACCTCAGCAGCAGTAGGGAAAGAAAGTACAGTCAAGGCTCAACTTTGAATTTCAGCAGTAATGTGACCGAAGCCTTTGGCCTTGGCCTTTCAGGGGATTTGAACTGAATATTTTAAAATTCATTCAGTGTGAGGGTTATGTCTCAAATGGTGAGAGAAAGAATCCAATGAAGCAGATATTTGTAAATTTGGTGTGCAAACAGGTAAAAGCAAAAGTCTAGGGCAGGACTAATCCCATTGCTCAGTTGGTCATTGATTGTACAACAGTTTATGGTAACTTTATGTGGACAATATTTTTATTGCACCGAACAGTACAAGGATTAGATCCTCCAGTACATTGCAGTTCAGCCTGGATGAATAACAGGCATTGCAACAGAAATACTGCCAGGAAACTTCAAGTATTTTCTAAGAGTCTATGAAAACTGTATCTATAATGAATTCAGGTAAAACATGTGAAAAGAGTCACAGCTGAACAATAATAGGAGCTTTGGAAAGTTCAGTGTCCAGTGTCTTTTAGTGTCACCTTCTTTCAGCATAATGTTTTAAATCCTTGTTATAAATACCCTCATCACCTCAAACTGAGATATAAAATAACCAGAGGTTAGTAGCTGGAAAACTGCCCGGTGCAAAATAAAATGTAACACTAAAATAAACAGTAGGTTTCCCTGAAAAAAATTGCTATAGAGTGTAACAAATTCTTGAGAATTTAGAAATTTTACTAAATTTCACAGAATCACAGAATCGATTGAGGTGGAAAGGATCTTAAAGATCATCTATTTCCAACACTCCTGCCATGGCCAGGGACACCTTACACAAGACCAGATTGCTCAGAACTCCATTCAACCCTTGAAGACCACCAGGTATGGGGCATCCACGACTTCTCTGAGCAACCTGTTCCAGTCTCCCAGCACCCTCACTGCAAGAAATTTCCTCCCAATAGCTAATTTAAACCTGTCCCATGATGTATGTATATACATACACTTACATAAATGTACAAAATGTACAAGTGTACAAATGTACACTTATATAAATGTACAAAATGTGTGCACCTATTTTGGTTTGCAAAGTAATTAATTCTTTCATGGGAAAGAAGTCAGGAACACAGTAAAATGGAACAGCCACTTGTGTTTGAATATAGGGTTTTTCATTAAAGTGATCAGCCATTACAATGAATTTAACATCTTTAATTGGTTTTGCTCATCCTCCCTCCATTGAATGATGTAAGCAGGAAGTTTGGAGACATAAGCTTACCCAGTCCTTTGGTGAGGACCCACTTCTATGGGGAGTATTTTCAAATGCTAGGACACAAAATGACAGAAGGGGCTTGGCGATGGGCTTCAGAATCCTTCCCTGACAGTCCAACAACAGTTCAAAGTTTTCACAGCCCCAGGGAGAGAGAAAGGGGGCGTTGATGTCCCTTTGCTAACTCAAAACCTACAGAGGAAAACTGTAGGGTGCAGCCAGGGCCAGAGGCTCCCAGAGGCACCTCTGAGCCCTTGCTGCCAGAGCCTTGTGTTTGCCCTGTGCTGTCTATCTGTGTCTCTTGGCCAGACTTGGGGAACCTCATATGTGGTTGGTGACTGGAGTGGATCACTGAAAACAGAAGTCTCAGGAAAGATTGGTCCTGTGATGCTTTATATTGGTGCAGCAGGACTTTTGGATAAATATAAAGTCATCCCTTAAAACTGACAATCTGGGTATTTGCTGGGTTTGACCTCAGTCTACAAATAACCTCAGCTGCTTTGAACCTCCATTTCTAAAGAAAAAATAAAAATGCCCAGCTTGTATCCTGGAGACCTAAGTTGTTCCTTGGCTGGGGGATTGTTCTGTCTTTCAAAGTCCTCTGGGATTGTTCAGCAAAATAAGTGTGTCTCATCTGGCTGCAGCATCACTGTCAAGTGTAATCGAATATGGGGAGAGAGGAGATAACCTTGAAAGAGGGGGTGTGCTGCAAAGTCAGGCAGTGGAAAGCAAGTTCCCTTTCACGAGTGCAGTCCTCTTCCCTCCCCCCCACCACGTTTATCATTCTCCACACATAGCCTGCTATCTGCACATCAGTCACGCTCCACTCCCAGCAGCCTGGCTACTGCACACCTACGCACAGATTCCCACAGTCTTCATTCATTTCACATTTGTGTCAGCATCTAAACACCTCTATGGAAACCATAGCATGCACAGAAAATTAATGTTGGTAATGAGAGCGTTGGTGAAGAGTCCACTCTTCTTCTGGGAGATGGTCATTCTGGACATTAATAGGTTGGATTTTGTGTTCCAGTAAACCTCGTCACTTTTATTATTACAAAATAAAAGGTAAAAAAAAGGCAATTGCAAATGTCATATGTAATGACTTCTGAGAAATACAAACTTTACTTTTGTCAAAAGAAACATAATTTGATGGTGTCAAGCTGAGAACATTATTAAAAGTAGGGAATATAATATTATCCTGTTGAAGGTATTGACAACAATATAGCTTGGAGCATCTTGGACTTAACCTTGGGTCAGCAATGCTAAGAACATGACCTGTTACAATCTCTACAATCTTCAAATTTCAAGTGTATTTTGTTAACTCTGCAGATAAAGCATTCTGCTAAACTAGAATGCTTTTGGATTTTATAAAGTATTTTTATATCTCTTTCTTTTTTTTATGTTGCTCCAAGGCTTTATAGATTTTCAACAGGATAGCATTCTTTATACCATCTGTAACCATCATTTTTCCAATACGTTGCCAATGTTGCTTTTCTAGTTATTTCTCCTACAATTGCCACAAGAAGATCCAGGGAAGGCAAAATAGCAAAATCAGACCCCAGATGCCAAAATGATTTGTGAAAATGCATATATCTGTTAAACTCTATTTAGACAGCTTTTCGCTAAGTATATTTAAATTATGGCCTTATGTCATGCTAGCTAATGTGAGAAAACACATTAGTCTTCCAAGCTATAAACATGTCTGGTTTCTAGAAAAAAGTTACTTTTTAGAACTGACATTGTAGAATTTTTCTAATTGGTCTTAATCTCGAGAAAAAAAGAATGCAAATTAAATAGTATGCAGTGTTATAAGGCATTAAAGGCAGGAAATATTACTTGTGATTTAGACATAATGTCACTTCTTGGTATGAAGAAGTTGATTGACTACTTCTAAAATAATTATTCTTGCTTGAATGCCTGAGGAAATATTGATTGCTTTAGAGTTGTGTTTCATCCCATGACTTAATACAGCTAGTGTTTTAGGGCCTTGTTTTGAACAGCCTGCTTTATTAGGAATATGAAGAACAAACAGAACTTTCTAACTCACCAAGATCCCCCTGTAACACTAACCTCAACCATAATCCAATACCCATCAGCTCTGAAAACTGAAAATTATGTTTCAAGGTAGGTGTCATTAACATGCTGCTAAATGGGACGTGACATCCCATTCTACCATGGAGCATGGCAGTTGCAGGTTGGTAATAGTGTGGGCTGTTTTCTTTGCTGAGATGTAGTGTGTCTCTTCCAGGGATTGATGGATTACTTCTGCCAACAAAGAACACCAGAATTCCTCACTGGCTAAATGCTAACAGCACAGGATCAGAATTCTTAAGGTCATTCTCAAAGGGAAAATAAATTTTCAACTTTTTATGCCACCTATCATATTAATCACCTCATTTTTTAAATTTCTGAGTCTTATAAAATGTATTATCTTTTAAATACCTAACAATTTGTTTAGATTTCTGATCATGGAGTCATGTGATTCCTGGATTTAATTTATAAGAAGAGGAATCTGTGCTTTAGAAAAAACACCTGCTAATGTTGCAACTGCATAGAAATGAAAGTAGGAAACCCCAAAATAAAGATCCAAAATTTATTTTAAACCAATTAATTAATTTGTACCATGCCTGACTCATAAAACAAGTTTTCATTAGTTGCAAATGACGCTTTGTTCACATTGCAATTTGCAGTTTAAAGACATTTCAGCATGTATGCAGATGTAAACAGCATAACCCCTCAAAAAACATGAACCAGCTCCAAATAGAATTAATGTGTTGGAAAGTGCTGATCTAGACTAACCCAAATTGCTCTTGGACCTATTTGATTCTACTGAGGAAAAATAATAGCATCTCCTGCAGTAATGATTAAACTCAAAAATGCAAGTTCTATGTGATCCTCTGTAGGTGCATAGGTACTAGAGATAAATTTAATAAACTTTTAGCAAGTTTCTGGCAATGAGAAGGCTCAAAATGTCACCATCCAAATGGTTATGTATGGATTGATGTTCAATTTTTAATCATCCCAAAAATTCAAGGATCTTCAGATATTTAGACTGAGTTGTCATTAAACTGGCAGAATCCCATTTAACTGACAGATATCCCATTTAGGATTGTTACATAAGACCACTGCTGGATAGCCGCGATGCCTTATTGCAAATCTGCCCATAGTACTGTGTTTCAAACTTCCATAATGAATTTGGCAAAGTTGTGTTTTACACAATAGTCTGTATTTCATGTCTTAACTGTTGAAGAATTACTCTGTTGCTGCTCTTGTCCTTGATGAATGTCCCTTCAGAAACATATTGTTTAAAGAAGCTTTCTTCTGCTAAAATAGCTTTTATTTCTGTCAGCTTACTCTGTCAGATCATCTCTTCTGTGCTGTCAAGAGGATTATAATGAGGTAGGTGGCATTAAATGATACAAAATAGAAATTCACAATCAGTCTGGCAAAAGTACTCAGGTAGTGATGAAGGGTTGCAGGGGTAGATAGTGGACCAACAAAACAGACACTCTCATTATTGTATTTTCTGGTTATTGTTGCTGTATGTGATATTTTCCTCTTACCTTCCCTCTTGCAAATCATAAGGATTGTATTTGAGTATTCATGTTTATTTTGCTCAATAGACTTGTGAATCAAAGTGTTTCTTAGAGGAGAAAGTTTGTTTATGGGGGAGGTCAGATTTTTACTTTGGTACCGTATATTGCTCCAGGATTTTGAGAGCTAATAACCTCTGCCCACATTCCTACTGGGAAAACAAAAATGATTGTCGGTCGTTATTGTCACAAGGTTGGATAAAATTGTATTTTACATGGAATTTGCACCTTTGGGGCCTTTTATTCCTGCATAATATTTTGTGATTCTTGAGCTTTAAAAAGAGAAAAGAAAAACACTGAGGAAGAGAAACATGCTTACAAAGTTCAGAGCAGCCATCCAGAGCTCCCAGGACAAGCATGTTATATGACATATAAAAATCTTATGGTAAACAGTAATTAAGAGGACTAATACTGTATCAAACTCTTGAATGAACAGAAATGGCTGCCTGTTGCAAATGAACTATTTTCAAAAGTGTGAAACTTGCCATAAGTAACACAGTAGACCACAGGTTAAGAGGGGAAATCTAGCAGGTAGCAGGAATTTCTTAGAGAGATTGTCATGTGTGGGATAAAAGTTTATATGAAAGAAAGCAGGAAGGATGGATTCATGAAACTATTGAATTAAGAAAATAGATAAATCCTCATCCAGTCTAGCATACTTACAAAATAGAAATGCTGATGTTTTCAGGCAATTTTGATGAAGATATTTTGCTGATCTGAATGCAAATTTGAGTATTTCAGACAGTTTTATGATATTAGAAGATGATAATTTTCAGAAGTGCTCAATGTTACTGCTATTTAAAATTCAATCAAATCCCTGATGTTTCAGTGTGGTAGTAACCAAGCCTCCAGCACTGTAATTTTTTTGAGACCCACTAATACACATAACTAGATGACTGTTGTCTCCTGATAGTGTTTGCTGACCTGAGGCACCAATGCTTTTCTCAGGGGACAGTAGCACTCCTTGCTTAACAATATCTTTGGTCTTTTCCTTTCCACCCTTGGAGGAGGAGTTGCTTATCAGCAAGTTCCTGGGTCACAGTGACCATCCCAGATCCCTCTGGGTGCATATCTGATTTGGCCAGCAGTTTCCTGATGTAATCTGCCACCTTATTTTCCAGATGTCAACAATGTTCCTGGTTTGGAGTGTGTTCAGAGAGAAGAAACAAGCAAAATGCTGCTGAATGCCTGGAGCCTGGTAGATCTGAGTTCTGACCTGTAAGACTCTGAGTGACACAGTCAGCTCTAGTGGGTCATCCTATTCAAAGACACAACACTCACAGGAAAATGTTTGGAAAATTATATTTCCCACATGAATGGAATATATATCTCACATAAAATCCTGCCCCACATCAAATTAGGCTGCTTCAGAGGAAGGCAAAGGACCTTACTTCCTGAAGCAATTTTCTCCATAGAAGATATATATATTTTCTCCATAGAAGATACTCAGACCCTATATCCTAGTAAGCAATCAGGCTAATAATTTTACAATAAAATACAAGGTACTTTATCAAGTCAATTGCTACAAACAGGGAGGTGAAATATTTTCCCAAATTCTCCATAATATTTGTTGTGATTGGATTGTGGTAATAATGTATTTACAGTTACCTGTCTACTGTAGGATAAATAAATTCAGAGCAAGCAAAGTCAGAATTTGACAAGAATACAGGATATCTAGTTAATGCATTTTTATGTAGGTGAAAGTACAGACAGAAATACACTAGTTATAAAAGCTAAAGCACTATTTCTCAGAGCAATGTAGATTTAATGCACGCAATAGATTATGTCAGTAAAACAGGTTCCTGTTTTGCTCTGACCAAAAATTGTTCAGACTAGACCTACTGACAAACTACAGCTGCAGAAATTTCATTTTCTCTTCATAAGGCCTTCTCTTTAACTGCAGGCTAAGAAGAAGCTTACTTTTGTCTGCTCTTTAGCTAGTACTTCTTATGCAGTACTGTGCTTAGCAGTTCTTCCAGACTTTCTCGAGGCGTCTACAGTCAATGATGGATGAAATTATCTCTGGGTAAAAGAAGAGGTGTATTACAGTTTATAAAATGGCATGGATTCTCATTAATTGCTTCCATGTCATCACTGTGCTCAGCATGGTTTTAATATGAACTTTGGCTCAAAGAAAGAAGAGGTGTTACTTTATCTATGAGTAACTTTATCTACTTCCATGAATTAGCATGGCTGTGCATCATGCTTTTTGACATTTATGCTTGTTCCACTGCCTGCCTAAGATGGTTTACCCAGTAGCTTCCCAGAAAGAACATTTAACAGTACAGTGCAGTGTACCTCCACCTCTGTGCTCATAACACCTTTTTATGAGGCAAAGTGTTCTGTTCCTCAGTGTTCTGTTCCTTAGGGAGCACTTTTGAGGCCAAACTTTTTCTCTCCCATGTTGGACATGGTTTAATCACTAATACCTCTATTTTGGAATACCCAATTCACTGAACTAATTGCAGAGCTATTTTTCCAGCTCATAGTAAAAGTACATTATACAATATTCTTAGCATAAAACAGCTTACAACCCTCTTACATAGCCAAAACAGATTGTTCTTTTGAAATTTCTTCAGAATCACTCCTGCTCAACAGCTTTTGGGTCCAAGTTCCATGGAAGTGATGAACAAAACCAGTCTTGGGATCAGGTCTGCAGGCTCTACTCTTGAAAGCAGAACTATATCTTTATACCAATAAACTAATATCTCTAGCACTGAGGCTGACTGTCACAAAATAGCTTTGACCATTCTCTCGATCTCTCTTAGTCTTCAAAACAGAAAAGTTATTTTATACATTATAGCTTGGAATTTTTATTTGTCCATATTGATTCTCAGACTGTGTCCAGGATTTAGGCGAGGGCTAAATATCTTGAGTCAAAGCTGGGTCAGGCTATAATGTCATTGAAATGTGTCACCCTGTTTTTTTAAGATTTTCTAAGTCTTCTGATGTTGACATTCTTGTAGTGAACTTTCTCACACACTTTCTGTAAATAACTCATTGTTTTGCATTTCTTTATGGAGGAGGAGAGAGTTGATAGGCTGTTAGTTTGACCAGTGTCATTGGAGAGGTGGCACTGTCACCCTCCAATCCACTGTTACTTTTGGAAAACTATAAATGTTGGAGTCAGAAAATAAACTGCCCTTTTTTCTTCACCTTAAGAACAGTGGTGTGTGCTTGTGTTCTTTCGTGTCATATAGTGACAGAAATGGTTTAGATAATTGTGTTTCATTGCCTAGGAATGTTTCTTCATACTGTTCACTAACCTGGCTCTGTCTGCCAGGACAGTTATATTTCTCATAATTGTTTATCAAAAAGCTGCAGGAGCTCGATTCTGTCACATTTCTGTTTCTTCTCCAATTTTCAGCTGTTTAAACTCAGCTAAGATAACAGCCTTGCTATTACTGCTCTTTTATTTCACCAAAATATGCTGTTGCACCTGTTTCCATTATGTCTGCACCTTGAATAATCTCCAGTGATCTCTCCATCCACTCGAGAGTCACAATCACATTGTGTTTTGGGGCTGTTTCCATTTTGATTTTACCTCTCTGGTTTCACTTAATTTCAACGCAATACAACGGTTCAACTAATTTTTTTTCCTGAGTGCAGTGCAGAAAGTATTCCTCAGTAGCTGCTTCTTTTACCTAACCAGCATCCATCAATTCTATGCTGCTGATTTTCCAGAAATAACACCCTTTTCATTTTTTGTGATTTCTATTCCTCTTTCCCCCACCTCCCCACCTGTATTTTTACACTTATCTGTTCTCCTTATTGCTTAGAACAAGTACAGTCTAAAATCAGTATGTTCTTCTTTTATTCCTTAGTCTATGGATTTGGAATTCTAACTTTAGATACCTAAGCTGGAATATTGTGTCACCACTATAAATACAGTCCATGCCTAGGAATAGGCTTGCACTGGGATTTACAAGTTTGTAATTACTGGCGATAAGTAAATCCCACTAAAACCTCATATGAATACTTCATTTTAAAAATTGCCATAAAGTTTATGAAGTATTTTTAATGCAAAATTCAGGAAAGCCATCTCAACTTTTTGAATGGAAAATGCATTACTTTATCTACAATGTATTTTAAGAGTTAGGAAGCTCTGGAATGTATGCTGTGAGCTACACAGTACCATGACAGCAACCTTGCAAATCCTTACATGGCCCATAAAATACCATTTTTTGCACAGCAATTTATTAGGGATTAATTAAGATTAGGGACCAAATTTGATGTTCAGTGTGTATTAATAGTCATTGCATTGTTCATTCAAGAATTTTGGCCATCTCAAATACACGGCATCAAGTATTCCAAATAAAAATGGTTTCAGCTGGAAATCTGATTTCATTACAAGCTTTTGGCACCAGTGAACATTGTATTTTGAGTTCTTCTCCATTTCTCATTTTTACTTCAAAAATACAGGTTTGAGGATTAAAATGGAAGGAATGTTTACTGGAGAAGCTTTGCTTTTGAAAGTGAAGGAGGAAGCAGTGAAGAATTGAGCAGCCAATGTTGGAAGGGACCTCAAGAGTTTATCTGGTCCAACCTCTCACAGATGGGGAGCCTAGGTGAGATCATCTATCACCCTATCCTATTACATCTTGAAAACCTCCAATATCACTATGCCTAAAGTAATTTTGCACAACTAAGCTAAAAATTTTACTTTTAAAAATGCAGTGGGTACTGGTCTAAGTTTTCTCTATTTAAAAATTTATTTTTAAAGTGGAAAATGAAATTTTATTTGTAACAAAACAAGCAGATTTTTATGAGTCTTGGATAACATTGACAGAAAAGTCATAATCTACTTCAAGCTTCCATTCCAAAAAAAAAAAAAAAAGGAAAGAAAAATCATTCAACCGATAGGCATAAGCAAAAATACAATTAAATACTCTAACTGAGTGCATTAGACAAAACAGAATGAAACATAATTAATGGTATTTATAATTGAGGTATAGAACCAGTGACTTTTTAATTAAAGAAAGAGAGGACCTAAATGTATTTGTACATGATAAAATGAACAGAAAGGGTAAAGGAAGGGGAAGGGAACAATGGAATTCTGTCTATTGTGCTTCTAAGGCTGCCTTGTTTAGCTCAGATACACTGGCATTTTCTGTTCTGCCTTCCTTCCTAAAAGATCAAAGTCCTGTAAGTGGTATATCCCTATAGGTTTCAGGAATTTTGTAGAGAAGGGGAAATTCTAGATTTTGCCTGCATCCACTATACAGACATGTGAGAGAGCAGTTTCACCTATTGTGGAAACTCCTGGTTGTTTCAATCTCTTTTACTGCTAGTCATCAATAAACCAGAGGAAGCTGAGAAGATATAGAATATTTTTAATATCCAGATCCTGACGTCAAAATAGAGGGTTTTGATTTTGGACCATTTTAGAGAATAGTTCTAATCAATTGTTATGGTTAGTTTGTGCATTATACTGAAACTGAATGTGAGGAACCGAGGTGCTGGCAACAAGTCAAAGTTGAATGTACCTATTTGTTATTTGATAAAATGAATGAATGGTTTCCAGCACAGCTTCTGAACTTCTCTTAAGAAAGGTCACTCACTCACTGCAAGGGAAATTGTCTTTCAATCAAGTCCTCTCCCAGCTGTGGCTTGATTTATGTCTTATTGCAAGTATTAACTGAAAATGAAAAAATAACATAATGCCATAAAAGTGTTATTGGAAAATGGAAAATAACATCACTTCTATTATTGCTGACATGAAGCCAAGCTGATCTGTGAATAAAAGTCTTGCAGAGGATCAAAAGCTCACATTGTGCTCTTGCCACCAAAGACAGGTCTCAAGAGAGCATCTCTCTTTGTGGCTACTTTATTTTCAGTGTTCTTGTAGAAAGTCTTTTGTGGCCCTAGGAAAAATGAAGCCTCATTATTGGCCTAAATAAAAGCTCACAGTTGTGAAGATGCTTTTGGCAATAACATAAGCCCCAAACAGATTTGAAATAGGGAAGAGGTGTTTGCCATGTGGTTAAATGAGAAGCCCTTCCAAGGCTTAGAAGGCAGAATGGGAGAGGGAAATGCAGCTGAGATGGAAATAAAGGATTAAATTCTGTAAACCAGAGGTGGCTTGGTAGGTAAGGTGGCCTTTAGAATTTGTATGTCCTTTCCACTGTTTAATGTGTGAGCCTGGGAAAGCCAGTCTTTGGTTAGCCATTTCCAAGTGTGTAATTATCTCACAAAGACAAAGCCTTGCCAGATAATAGAATGCCCAGAATCCACACAGGAGTTGTAGGAGCCCATGGAACACGAGCTGGAAGAGTTATGACACACTGAGAGCAGAGAACCAGGAAGGTGCTGAGAGAGGTTGTTCAGTATGAGAAGAATGAAACCCAAACACAAGTATATACTCTGCTGCAGTCCATACACCACTACATTGCAAAAATGACTGCTATGATGTACCCAAACAGATTTTTTTTTAAATAAGAAAACAGGTATATCAGGGGCTTAAAATGCTGAAATATCATCTCAAATGGCTGATTTTCAGAGTTTGCTTTCTTAATTTATTTTTTAAAGAGGCCGAATTGGAAAGAAACATCCCTATCAGTTTGAAGAAAATGCACTGTTTTGAGCAGTTTGCCATTTTTTCAGCCTTGTACCTGGGCAGTGTGGTACCTGAAAACAACATGTTCTGTAGAAGAGCAAATGTATTATCAGAACAAGCTGCATCAGACAAACTTTACTATGTTGTTACTAAAACATGCTCAGGCTTCCTTCCCCACAGCACCTCTGTCAGACAGCTGGTGTCATCCAGTGACTCTCAAACACATCAACTGAATAAAATGAATATTCTAATCACTATTTGGAGATACATACTCAGCCACTAATTCTTTATTATGAATTTTATTGAATTTTATTAGTCATAGTCCAAGCCATAGGGTTTGACTGAAGTTTCCTACTTGGAACTCAAAGAGTTTTTCATTCTAAAATGTGGGATATTTTGATTATTCATTACTATTAAGGTAGGACAAAAAGCCTTACCTGTCAACTTTCTATCCATGGGATCTTTACTAATTCTGTTTTACAGATGACACAAAATCTCTGGCTCATGTTTATAGACTGCCTTGTAATTGTTATTCCAAGATTCTATTCAGCAATAAACATGATTATCAATGTCAGATCTGTCAGCAAACTGCTGTAAGAGAGTTTGAGTATCCCTAGAATTGCATGATCCTCTCTTTTTTCTCTGAAACACAAGGCAGAACAAAGGTGCAGAATGAAAGGCCAACATGTAGCTTCTTGACTGACAATGAAGTACCATCAGTAGAGTAAAATTCCTTTAATTTTTGGATTTGGAAGAAAAGAAAGGAGCTTACCATGATTAAGATCACTGTCAAATACACAACTTATCTTTCTCCCACAATTTATTCAGAGGAAATTTGCAGTGTGTATGGGAATATGATTAAAACTGATGAGGAAGACTGGATCTATACTGAAAAATAGATTACTACCACTTAGCTTCAAACATGGATAATTCCTACACCCTGCTTGTACAGATGCTGACAGAGAATCTGACATGGGGCTGATGTCTATGCAGCCACACAAGGAGATAAGAGACCAAAGTTGAGTGAATTTGACTTCCAAACTGGAATTCATCAGAAGTAGTAGCAGCATTTGAAAATTCTACCCAACTAAACTTTTGCTTTACCAATCAAAAGTTGAGGAAAGAGTTCCATGTACATGCTATGTACATGAATGACAAAACTGCTTGTTTTTATTCTCAATGTCTTCCTGGCTAGCAGGAGTAGAGGAGGCAACTGTGGAGATGGAAAGAATATATAATTTTCTGTATCATCTGTCCTTACACTTCATGGGATTTTCTTATTTACTAGTACAGAAAGAATTTGAGAGCAAGGTCTTGTTTGCTAAGATATTAATTTAAACATCAGGGTAATCTAAACTGAAATTGTATGTTTGGATTTCATATATTAAATGATAACATGGGAAGAACTAGTGATAGGTTATTTAGATGGGGACTGGTTTTGCTTGTTCATTGTAAAATTTTCCCAAACATAGCCCAACATGTACCCTGTTTGCATCTAGAATTTGTCAGGCTTTACTTTTACAAATTAAATGGATGCGTGGGTACATTAGCTTTGACATAACACCTAAAATCAGAAGGTACAAGTAATACTTTACACAGAATAAAAGTGGATCTAGCTGCTCAGATATCAAATTCTATGTTGAAACGAAGATATTTGCAGTTCTGTCTTGTGGGCCACATATTGTTGACTCAGAGATAAAAGAGAAGTTGTGTCAGTCCCGAGCAAAAAAGCTGAGTCTGTACACGAGTGGAACTATTTCTATTTTGCACAGATTGACACAGAATGACATTTGAAGTTTCTCTTTGCTGTAGAACTTGAGAGGTTTAAGAAGGAATTTTCCCACAAGAACCTATCCTGGCACTGGGAAAACGACCCTGCAGAAACCAAAACATTGTGCTGAAGAGACAGATTCTTTCTGTGCTGGGCTTTGTGTCACTGCAGTGACTGGCATATATTTAATGTTATCCTTAAAGACATTGCTTTGACTTAACTGGGCCTTAGCTGTACTGGACAAAGGTAATGTAGATTTGTGACATTGGCCTCCAGTTCTTTGGTATGCAATCATTAAAGATGCTAAAATCACTCTGTAGGGGTAAGTTTCAAACCCTCATTATTACTAATAAAATTTTAAAAGTACTGTCTGGGGATGTTTTATGTAGAGATATATCTGCATAAATTTCAAGCTTTAATTTGTGGGAAAGGCCTTCCATGGGTAAAGCCAATGGCTACAGCCTACAGAAAAACAGACTTTTCCCTTCCCTGCTCCAAACCTCTTCCTTCAAAAAGTACAGAGCGGAAAAGGGATATGAATGAAAAGGATCATAACATAAGCCTGAATTCCAGTTTGGGGTTTTTTTTTTTTGTAAGGTTTGGGAGGCCTTCCTGTTCAAAGAGCAAAGAAAGAATTTCAAGTGGGGAAAGCCTTGTAATTCTAATAATGTTGACATTCTAGCCTATCTAATTAATGCCTCTTTATGCCTGGGCTGAATGGTCAACTTTAAGTTAAGCAAAAGATCAGGAGCTACTGAAAAGCAAACATTTAGTCCTTCAGCAGGGAGCAGGAGGGGTAGGAGACATTTACACACCACAGGAGCCTTGCAAAGAGACATCTATTCAGAGCTCTGGGCTGAGGGACTGCATTAGTGTTCTGTTTGCTGTGCATGGCTCAGAGCTCCAGCAGCAGAGCTGGCTGAAGTGAGGAGGATGCTCTCCTGGGAGCAGGCAGGGTGAAGGCAGAGCACTCAGAAGGGGCTGGGCAGCCAGCACAAAGGCAGCACGAAGGCACATCACCACCACATCAGCAGCAGCCTCAGCTAAGCTCTGTTGGCAGGCCAGAGCTGACAGTCCTCAGCCATGAGGGAGAGTTTACCCAAGACAGAAAGCAAGCAGCAGGCCTTCTTACCTTGGGTGAAGAAAAACCGGGCAGGAGACCTTTCTCCTTTTTAATGCCTTTATTAAAAGTGGTCAGTTCTGGTGGGAGAACCGACGGGTCCGCACTCCCGCCGCTGAATTCCCCAGAGTGACTCAGAGGAGGAGGAGGAGGAGGAAGGGTGCAGCTGTGTCCGCTGGCCTGTGGGCAGAGCTGGGGGTCCATCCTCACAAGAGCATTGGGAAATCCCTTGTTCCCTTTTCTGGTTCGACCTTCAGGGCCCTGTCTCTAGCCGAGGTGCTCTGGCTAGGGTGAGGGGCAAAAAAGGGTCTCAGCGTCTCTCCAGGCTCTGAACTTTGTTGCTCACGTCCAGACATCACTTTGATCTCTTAATTCTGTGTTGGCTCGTTGTTTTTGGGGTCTCTTTGGTAAGTTTGGTGGCTTTCCCGTGGCATGCTGGCTCCGAGGTCATTTGCACGCCCTCCGATGTCCCCTCCTTTCACTGTCCAGAAGGGTCATCCACCGGCAGCAGGCAGGGGGGCACTGACAAAAGGGGAATTCTCAACAATGGGGAGTTAACGACCGACTCTTAACAGGTGATTCCAACATGAAGTTAACAAAGAACTCTCCTCTGCCAGCAGCCAGCCCAACTTGTAACTCAGCAACCTTTTATAAAAATGGGTAACCTTTTTTTTACTCCTAACATTAGGTGTCCAGACTTCTCTCAGAGAAGTTCCCTAACAACCAGCTTTTTAGAATTTGGTTGCCCTTGATCTTTACTTTTAATGCTGCTCCTGTGTCCTCTAGGTTGAGGATGAATCCCATCTTTTGGGGTATGTAGGATGGTGGTTAGTGGTATCACAGTTCTGAGGTGGATTGGCAGTTCTACAGCTGCAAAGTGCAGTGCTGAGATAGTCTCAAGAAAATGAAAATGAGTCTCTAGCCTAGGAAATTGCGTTTTCCTCAGGGGAACAAATGATTTTGGTTTTTGTTGCTGATTACAAAAGCAAGAAAATGTTTTTTAGAAATGGAAAAAGACCAGAAAGAAGGATTGCAGCCATACCTCCAAATAACAACTTATTTTCATCCTACTTAGAGAAACATGGTAGTTGGGAGATATGGGTTCATTTCCCTGTATCACCAAGGGGAACTCTGTGTCCTATACCCCACCCAGAGCTGCAATGGAAGGGGAAAATTGTTCCTCCTTTCTCTAGAGATGCCAGCTCTCTTAGTTGTTTTTAATTTAAACTGAATTGGAATATTTCCAGGGTAACTGCATCATTAGTTGAGGATGCTGTTTTCCATAAACAAATACAGCAAGTGCCTCAGACTGAAAACAGTGCTATTCCCAGTGTAACCAGCTGTCCTCAAGAGTGCATGTTTGACACAAAGATTTCAGCTTGCTCATCTAAGCAATGGGAGAGCTGTGCCAGTGAAAGGAAAAGAATATCTGCTCTTTATCCCCTCCTCAGCAAAGAGGTGAGAGGTGTGACAGGATGGAAGGTGGAGATGCACCCTGTGGATCAGGCTGTAAGGAGAAGCTGCCATGCAAACACTTGTGATGAGTTAACTGCTCCATCCAGGCATTCTTGGACGTGCAGGTGAGGAGAGGGGCTGCCAGCCCTTCTTACAGACCAGATGAAGAGTCTGGATTTCACTGTTTGCAGCTGGAATGCTCCATGCTGGCTAATCCAGTGCTGTTTTCCCTTGGCTCAGAGCTGAGAGGAGGTAGCTGGTGCTGTAACCTGACCAGATTGGTGGAATTTTCTTTGAATATTAATTCATACACAATCGATTATAAAATGTGTAAGCGCAAAGTATTATTTTCTGGCTAGCAAAGTAAAAGAACTGTTGCTCTGAATTCTTGTGTTTCCAACAGAGTATCTCTTCAGTTACTAAATTAAAACAACATTGCTGGCACATGAGTGTTATTCTAATCAGCTGTTAAAAGGTTTCTGTTATTCACTGCTTCCCAGTAGAGGGGTCATTAAAACCTGGACACTTTAGTGTCTAATTAATTTCTGCTTCCTTTTTCATTTAAGGCCATGTATTTCAACACCAGCAGCAAGTGATAGGTTTGCCTTTACACAATATCATTAGAGAATAAATTGCACCATGTACTTTCCTTAGTCCTAATAGTCTGGAATCTTTGAGCTAAATTAACTTGACTGTAATTGCAGTGCTGTGGCAGAAACATTACAAAACCAGAAGTTTTATATAGGCATTTATTTTGAAGAAAAAATCTGGGTGTTTATATGTCATTTTAAGGTAAAAAAACGGTGGTGGCAGAGTACAGATTTTAATCTTATGTACTGTAGCCTAAACAACATCTGCTTAAAGAGTGTTTAGAATTCGTTGGCTGGAAATCTTCATGGGCAAAACTGGTTCATTGGCTCTTCTGAAAGTTAATCAAGCTTTCACCTGTTTGTAATGAGAAGATAAGATTAAGCTTTGGCTAAATGTTAGATGCAAGATTATTAGACTCAATTTCAGGAAGCAAAACACTCCTAAAACAAACTGTCATTTAGAAAGAATTCTGATGAACTGGAAAAATATCAACAGTTCTTGAACAATGATCTTAAATTTAGTATCAGCACCTTTTTTGTCAGAATGTATGCTTTTCAGTGCCTGAAACACTGCGGAAATTTAGCCAAGGCAGAATCTTAAAGTAATTTGTTTGTGCATTCTCAAAAGAGTTTGTACATGCTCAAGCAAGACTTCAGTTTTACTGGCTGATATGTTGAATTGTTCCCTCATCACTGAGCTCATGCTGCACCAAAAATGTGAACTTGGTCTGCAATAACTGTTCTGGACTAGGATAAGCATGGGCATCAAAGCATGGATCAGGGAAGCTATCTGTCTTTTTGCCATCTTCTGCAACATCTGTGCCCACATCTGGTGAAAGGGAAGGAGGAAGAATACCTGATGCAAAAGCTGCATTGCAGAATGGAAAGATGGGGAGAAGGATTCCGATGAAAGTCAGATGGTGAAGAAATTAAGTGAAATGGGAGTAAATTGAAGTTGAAAAATTTAAAATGAAGAAGCAGATAGGGAGTGATTGCATAAAGAATTAAGGTCATGTTTATAGCTAAGAATAACTAAGAAAGTGTAGTTTACACATGGAGCCAGTGGGCCAGGGTTTAACTGCTGATGAGAAGGCTGATGTAGGGAAGAGAATCTTGAAGAAAGAATTTGAAAGGTTTTGTAAATCAAAACAGGAAATATTGGTATATTAAAGTAAAATGTGCTGGCTCATTCTACCATGTCCCATTAGAGCTATCAGAACCTGAAGAGCATTTATAATTTTATAGCCTTCTAGGTTCAGCTTTCATTGATTTCAGCCACATCTGCAGCATTCAAATATATCTGTAAATCCAGCCCTGTGGTGTCCATCTGGATACACAGAAAATGAGGAATGTAGAGCTCCTCTGTTTCATATGTTATGACACAGGCTTTATTTACATGAATATATAAATATATTTATTTATACCAGAAAACATAGTTGTGTAACGACAAACAATTTCTGATAATTTCTACTGGACTTGGTGGTTTTGGTGTTCATGTAGGCATGTACAAATATGTTTATTCCTTGCATCAAAACCTTTTAATAACCAGTGTGGTTAAGTTAATCTGCCTTGCAATATAGCTGCACTGTGAATATAAATTATTAAAAGGTGTTTGCTCCTGAGCTGTTCTTGAATTAACCTTCCCTATTTACTTGTCCATTATATGATCTCCACTACAGCACTGTGCTTCTGCTGTATCTATCCACAGCACATAGCCAAAGAAGTAAATTCTGGATCTCTCACAAGCTGCCTGCTGGAGCAGCCTGCCTTTCCTCCATGGTAATACCCACAGAAGGGGCCAGGTTCTTCCTTCAAAACAAGAATTTCCTCCTGGCATGAGCAGGAATCATGGGATGAGAGAGCTCAGATCCCCAGAGAGAAGGGACTTGTTTTCCCTCTGTCTGAGCAAAAGCCAGGCATACCTGACAGCCTCTCAGTGGCACAGCAGAGAAGATAAGAGACTTTCTCTAATCAAGCCTTGATGCTAGTGTTTCTATTTTTGAGACAGGCTTATTCCCGTTCTTGAGCTTAAATCAAAACAAAGCTGGGGTTCTGTGAAGCTAAATGGATTATATTGTCACAACCTCCTGTTCTAGCAGCATAACTCCTTGAAAAGGTTTTCATTATTTGATCTGAGATAATGACATCAGCTTATTACTCCAGTGTAGCAGTTCTTCATGTCTATAACTTCAATCTTTAACATTTCCAAAGGGCACTTAAACTACTTGGTTTGCAATAATTTTTTTATCTATATTTTTATAGATAACATTTTTATTTTTCCCTGAAAACAGTACAGAATCATAATTCAAGAACTAATAATCACTGAAGGCTTTAACCACATTTATCCTTTAGAACATTAGTTATTTCTTTCTCAGTATCTCAGATTTCTCATTGACACTTCCAGGCCACATTAAATGGATTTTTTTAACCTGCACCTTTTTCCCAAGGTTTCATTTATCATTTTGAAAATCCTATAATTAAAGTAAATCCTGATTCTTTGCCCAGTATTTTCTCCAGTATAATCGTTTGGATTTGTAAAATTGCAGTGGGCAAGTTAAACACTATAATTAGGGCAGTGGAGAAAATGACTTGGTATGTGTCAGTTCTTCTTCCCTATGCTTCTCCTAGAAAAAAAATGATGTGACTTCCACAAAACTATACCATGGTCTGAATTATTTGCACTTTTTTTTGCTAGCTATAAGGCTAGCAAATTTCAATTGATTAACTGTTTTTTATCTGAGCTTTATTTCTCTCTATGCTGAATAAATTCAAAATGGTTCAGACTTTCTCAGTGTGTTTTTGTCAAAGTGTTAGATTGTATTATTTTTAAAAAGAGAGAGAGAGAAGTTTCTATTTCAATGTCTTCCTTTGCATTTTGAACTGTATAATTATTTTTAGTCTCTGGTTTGGAGTGTCTGAGGTCACTTGGTCTGTTCAGCTTGGGAAGAGGAGATGGAGGGGGGACCCCATTGCAGTCACAACTTCTTCATGAAGGGAAGAGAAGGGCCTGGCACTGATCTCTTCTTCTCTCTGGTGACCAGGGACAGGATTGAGGGAGTGGCCTGAAGCTGTGTCAGGGGAGATTTAGGTTGGATACTAGAAAAAGGTTCTTCTCCCAAAGGGTGGTTGGGCACTGGAACAGGGTGCTCAGAGAAGTGGTCACTGCTCCAAGCCTGAGAGAGTTCAAGCAGCATTTGGACAATGCTCTTGGCACATGGTGTGACTCTTGGGGATGGTGCTGTGCAGGGCCAGGAGTTGGACTCAATGGTCCTTGTGCCTCCCATCCCACTCAGCATATTCAGTCATTCTGTGATCAGAGTTTATTTTTGTTGTGGTCTTTGATTGCACTTGTCAGCAAATCAGCCGTGTTCCCTGGTTCCTCCTTTTCTGTGTAGTCCCTGAAGTTGAATGGTTTAGAAATCCTTCCTTATCCAGACTGCAATTTTTCCCCCACATACTTTTTCACAGGAATTGTTATGCATGATATAAGATAAGAAAGAAATAAGAGTTACTTTATTTTGGGTGAGGTTTTTTTTTCCACCTCTCTCAATAAACTAACCATACTTCTAGTGACTTTTATTTTGTCTTTTCTACACTAATGACGGGAGCAGTGATTCCCACAAGCAAGATTCATCACTTATTTTTGTATTAAACCTTACTGACACAGGAAGATACCTATATTCTGTTGTCACTAGGGAAGCATCCATAACTTTGTTTCCAACTCTTCTCAGATCAAGTTTGAGATTTTTAAAGGCATTGTGTGTATAAATCATGTCTTAGGGATCATCTGTTTTTCTCATATGTAACCGTGATGCTCTTGCATCCTGTCTAGAGCCTTTATTGCCAGACCATCTCCCTGCAGCCTTTCTTCGCGGTTTTCTCGTGAGAGATAAGAATAAGTCCTGATCTCCAAATTACCTGCCCATGGTTTTGTTCTATTATATAGGTCTCTTCAGCAACTATATGGTTAAAGATATCTGTAAATAAAGAGAAACACTGTCTGACCATCCTTTAAAAATATTTTATTTCTTTGTATTTTTGTGAAGCTGGCAAATATATCATTATACTGGCTGTTGATATCAGAAAACTGCAACACAAATTGAGTGATATTCTCTGGTTGTATAAGACTGTGGAGGAGATGAGAATTGGGCAACAGAGTCCAAATCCTGTAGCATTTGCCACAAGCTGGATTGTGAGAAGAGAAGTGGGAATGGTGCTGGGGTTTTACATTGCACTTGAACTGTGCTGTAATGAGTTGATGGAATATGTGGCAAGCTGAAAGGCTCTATCTTTATCCAAACAGTACCTATTGCATCCATATGACTTAGACTCTTACTGTTTAAAAAGACTCTTCAAATACAAATCCAGATGCTTCTTCTACTCTTCCTTCCTCATTTCTTTAGAAGAAAATTCTAAACCTTTAAAGTTCCTTGAAGAGTTCATTGATGGCATGTTGCTATGAGCTTAAATGTCTCCAAAACTGTACAACTTTCTCCCACAGGAGTGAATACAAACTGACTCAAACAGCTACCAGTTGGGCTTTATTTTTAAAACTGAGTGTGATTTCTACCAGATTTATGGTAAAACTGTTCACACACAAATCTGTCTCAGATTAGTAGTGTCTTTAGCATTTCAAAACCTATATACTGTCCTTACAAAATCTTTTGAAGGAAAACCTCATTAATCCCCAAAATGGACAAATTGCATTTGTCTTTTATTAATATTCATGATGATTTCCAGAAGCAACATGAAATTTTTTTCCTCATGGTATTTAAAGGGAATATGATTATCTCAGGAATGATTCATGAACAAATGAAGTTTTTTTCTTTTGCCAAGAAAAGTTAATACTCCTCTGTCAGAATTTTAATCTTCTTACACTCACTGTTCATTGTAATAAATGATGTTGCATCTTGTACACATTTTGCAAAATGATAGAATCACTGAATAGGAAAATTAGCCTCAATTCCTAGTGCCAAATGACATTCAAATGTTGATATCTGTGGGACAATTAAGGAATTTCAAGCTAGTACTCCAAAGCAAGATGTGAGGAACTCTGACTCAGTTTTGGTTGTGAAGAAATATGTGTCCACTGCTCTCTTCTCCGAAGCTGCATGTTGTGATGTGACATCCCTCCCTGTCCCACTCCTCAGGACGCACTATGATCTCAGAAATGCTCAGCCCCTGGGCTAAGTTCCTCTTGAGCTTATCAGAAACACTGTCTGTTCCCAGGAACCTATACTGGCTAAAAACCTCCTTTTTTTTAATGGAAAGCCCCTTGGAAAATTTTCTTTCCCAAGTTACAACCCAAGTGGAACACTGTTTTTGCTATCAAACTTCCAGAGAAAGCTACCATCTCAAATTTCAGCCAGGGTGGAAGATTAGTATGACCAAAGCCAATTGTCTTGTGAGCCTATAAAGAGAGGTTCTAAATGAGACCCTTTGAGCTCTCCTGGGCTGCAGCAGGCAGTGACCAGCCCTCTCCCTCTGAGAGGGATATCTCACAGGATGCTGACCTCCAGCAATGGAGCCTGGGCTGATCCCAGAACTCCCCAAGGCTCCACTCTTCTCCCATTGAGAAGATGCAAAGGAATATTCACTGAATGTTCTTGACTGTATTCAAGGGGAATTTTTCACAGGTGTACACCTTGTATGTTCTCCTTTAGGTCTCTGTGTGTGCAAGTGGGGATATGCTATAACAAATGAACTATGCATGTTGCTATCTTAGACTCTTAAGTATGTTAGATTTGTGAGTAAGGTAGGGCTGTAAGTTACTGTTGTGCTTATTGTAAATTCTGTAGAATCTTTTGTTATATTGTTTATCCATTTAGTGCTGTTAAATTTAGGTGCTGTTTAAACCTTTAGGCCTAAAACACTGGTCAAGTCCAGGGCTAAGTTTAACAAGGAGCACCACTCTGAACCTTGTAACTCAACAGAAAGGTCTTCCTTAAATCTTTTTATCATTACCCTTTCCCATCCTTACCCTTTTTCCAACCTCAGCCTCCATGTAGGTAATTTTAGGCTGATTTTAGATTGATTGATTCTAGATTGTAGTCCGATTTTGCTCTGTGTGCCTTAGCAGTAGAGTGAACCTTGACAACAAACTTGTCACGGTTTCACTTTAATATTAAACCTGCTTTTGCAAATACCTTGGCCAGTGTCTCATTTGCTGGTCGTTGCTGTCCTTTCATCTCATTAGAAGAGGAAAGATGTTGATTAGGGGCAGGAGAGTCTAACCCCTCATGTCAAATTGAATTCTTGTAGTGACACCTGGAAAGCCTCCATTTTGATGAATGCCAGGAAGCAAATTTGGGTTACTTTGGACTAAAGAAATGCAGAATGTTGCCAAAAAAAGGCAGTGTTTTAAGAACACTCTTGCAGCATCCTTTCCTTCTTATACCAATCAGGGTAAATTTTCAAATGATTGGAGCTGTAGCAGAATGACATAAGCAAGGGATCAGCACAAGGAGCTTGGATTCAGGTTTCATAATCCTGAGTTCTGCACATAAGAGAGATGCTAAGGATTTATTTGAGGGGGACCTTTAAAATCTCAGTGGGAATTTTGTCTGAATGAGAGCTAGGGAAAGCTTCAACAGTGGGACGGGATATAGGAACGTAAATAAAGAATGTAAAAAAATTCCCAGACTGAGAAGGAAGCCTGTGCCTGCCTGTCAGACACTAAAATAACAGTTGCTTAGAGCCAGCTGAACCTCTGTTTATGACACAAAGATTAATAATGTGAGTGGCAACCAAAGGTGAAGTGATTCAGAAATCTAGTTTTCAATTTTTAGAAATATGGAACAGTCTGGATTTTACAGCAGCAGATGTAAGAGGGGAGGAGGAAGGGGCAGGGCTGTGAAGGAGCTACAAGATGCTTTTTAGATTGTATGAAAAGCGTTTGGCTCTGAACAAAAGAATGGCATTTAAATTCTTTTTCCCCTTGAAGATAATCAGGGATCTGTAGAATTAAAACTTATGAAAGGGCAGAACATATGGCATGAGGCCAAAAGCAGCTATGTGAATGTATTAAATAAGCATCCTTTGTAGCCCATCTGTGAGGACATACGGACTCTGCAGCTTCCCAGCAGTCCTGGCAGGTCCTGTGCAGTGTGAAAGGAGGGAATGAGGCAGCAGGAAGATGAAGTGACACTGGTGAGCTGAAGGTTTTGTTACTTTAAGACTATTTTAGGATGGTTACAGCCAGTGTGATGGAGTCAAATCACTGACAGAGATGTACGTTATTCAGAAAAATAAAGTTTCTTGTGGTGCTTGAAGATTCTACTGGAATTTGCAGTTGCTTAAGCTATCAGTAACCTAAATGTGTTCATGACTAGTCAGGGTTTCTTTTTCATCATGAATTTTCCTTTAACCCCCTTCTTTCTCACCTGTAGAAAGGTGATTCCTTATCCCACAGGAGATCTTATTTAGTGAATTGCTTTGGATCTGATCTTCATGAAGTGTCAATGGCTGTGCTGGATGCCTGAGCATTACCAAAATTTGATCATGTTTTTGGAAACACATTGTCTACCATCATCATGACAGATGTGTTCCCTGCTAGACTAAACACAGAGAAACCTTTATAAATGTATTTTAAAGATTTTAACTTTTCAGTCACAATCTTTAGTTTTTTGTACTCATGTTCACACATACACACCTGTTTTCTGGGGTAAAGGATCCTTTCAACAGACATTTAAAACTTCTCCCTTTGTGTATTATTCTGCGAAACCAATCAAATAGTCAAATAGTCCTGGCTCACTCTGGCTAATGACACCTTGGGACTGGCATTTCAACTCTGGATTTCCAACTCAAATGGAAAGTGCTCATGCAGAATTCACCCTTAAGAAGAAATCTGAATGCAACCCAAAACCAGAAGACACAAACTAAGTGTTTGAGTTTGAAGCTGCAGCTGATAAATATTTTCCTAAGTTGTCTTTGTGATGGCTCTTGGTAAATTTAAAGAAACCATATTTTTAATGTCTGAATTTTCGGTTTTTTAGCAAGAGCTTTGTATTTACTCTATGTTGTTTGTCCCAAAACAGAATTTGAGAAATTCAAGGTTTTGATGTCTTCTAGCACCTTATAGAAATACATCACTGCATGTCAGATTTGTTTCTCAAAAGCAGAGTATAGTTCCTGGGGTTATTTTTTGGGTTTTTTGTTTTGCTTTGTTTTTTTTTTGGGTTTTTTTGGGTTTTTTTTAATGTGTTTTTGTTGTTGTTGTTGTTGTTGTTGTTGGTGGTGGTTTGTTTTGGTTTTGTTTGTTTGGGTTTTTTTTGTGGAGTTTTTTGTTTGTTTGGTTGGTTCATTTTTCTTGTTTTTTGTGGTTTCTTTCAGAATGCATCAGGAGTCTAATCAAATATTAAGTTTTCTTCTTCACAGTGCTCAAGGCTGAAAATTCTGAGGTGGGGGTACCATATACAGAAAGTTCATGTCAGTGGTCAAAGCAATTAGACAATTTGTCTGATTTGTTATGTCACTTTCACATAATTGATCCACAAATTATGGATTGTATCTGGACTTCTGAAAACGTGACAGGAAGTCAAAGAAATTGCAGGATGTGCAGCATGAAAAAAGTTCTTCAACAACTTTAGGTTCCCCCTACATGATAAGATCTGCAGACAGCTGTCAAACCTGACTGGTCACAATTCCCTACCTACTCATTTGAACAGTTTTTCCTATCCACCTCTTTCTGCCAGATGCTTCAGATGTGGGTAAGAGTGAGGGAAAGATGAACTCTGAAGGTCATCCAATTCAGAGTAGGCTGTTCCCAGGCAAGGTTCTAGGCTCCATTCCAGTAAAGCTGGAGCTCCAAAATGGCACAGGTTCAGGTTCTCAGTGCTCAGCACTCAAAGATGGGGCCAGATGTGGCACACTAAGCATCCTCTGGTTTCCTGCTGCAACATTCGTGGCTGCATCTCTCAAAGGCTTTTCTCAAAGGCTTTTTTTTACTCATTTATTTCTTTTCTGAAAATAATGTCTAGATCTTTAAAACCCGTTTTTTTTGGGTTTTGGGGTTTTTTTAAGAGACCTAAAAATATGTTTACCTGTCAGATAATCTGAAAATAACCCATGCAGGTAGTACTTATCATCTAAATCCAAGAAAAACATGGCAAGAAGATTTTGCTGTGTGGGGGAAGTGAGGATGAGTCTGTGTTTTCCAGTTGATTGATTATTTGATTAATTTCCATTTTAAACACCATATCATTGTGATTTCTTGGGGGCTTTTCCCACTCTGGTCATTTTATTGCTTTTTCAAACAACCAAATATATAATATTTTTTCTAATATGTCAAGCATGAGCAGCTTCTTGCCACCCTTGATCAGTGCATTGCTATGCTGCTCTGAAGCAATCAATTCAAATCATTACAAAGAAACCAACTTGGAAGAACTTGTGAGCTTTTTTTAAAAAAATAAATGAGAAATTTAAGTGAGTAAGTGCTATACATAGTCTCTTGTCCCAAGGGGCATTCAAAGAGAGAGTGAGTGCATAAATTCTACTTAGAAGAAGGTTACTCAGAATCAGATAACATGCAGATTAGAGATTTTAAATGGAAAACTTTACCAAGGGTAAAGTGCTGTGTAGTTCTGCCAATAAAAGCCCTAATTCGTCCTCAGGAAATTCTACCTTCGCTTGGAGAACAGGTGCACAGAAGGGAGAACAGAGGGTTATTTTAATTTCCTCAGCCATTTTCCTCATTTATTTCCTAAGTCTTTGTATCATTTATTTCTTGCAATCGATTTTTTACATGCAAGCAAAAAATTTTGGGGATGGGGGAAATTGTTCCCTTAATTTTTTCCTTGTCCCAGTTTTGCTGAAAGGTTTTGAGGGTTAGTTTTTCCCTGGTTTGTATGTTTGAAGTTGGTTTGCTTATTTTGGTTGGTGGGGTTTTCTGGGGGGGTTTACTTGGTTGCTTTGGGGTTTTTAGAGGGTTTGTTATGTGTGTGTTTTTTGGGGGAGGGGTTTAAATAAGAAATCAAGTTTCTGTTTTATGGCTATTCAGAAACCTTTCTAGGTTACTTATGCAGGCATCAGCAAGATGTTCTTTGAGGGACTAATTCAGAGAAGGAGCTTCGCCTACAAGCCCAAAAAGGGTTGAATCCAGACCACTTTTCTATCTTTCTTGACCAGAAAACAGAGGTTGCCCTCAGTACAGTAAAGTATACATTTCTGAGTACTGACAGACATAGAACTGGTACTGAGAGCTGGTTGCTTTGTACCTGTCATTATTCAGAGGTATTGACTTGCAATTGCACCATTAGAGAAACAAAGAAATTTCATAAATTGCACGAATACAAGAGGAAGAACAGAAGATTCACCATTGGCTATCCACAGCTGTGGCCTTGCAAATGTTGACTGCATGGGAGTAGGAGTGGGAGCCAGTATTGGCCTGACAAAAAGCACCCATCCTCCTTGATTAACACAGGTCTTTCTGGAGTATGTTCCCTCCATGAAAAATTTAAATCTTTTGAGGTTTTAATAGTGGTCACCTTAGGAAATAGCTTTCAGCTCTAAGGATCCAGTGGCCAGAGGAAAAGGCAGGCCAGCTGTCTGGGTTTTTCTTTCCCTGCTCTTCATGGATGGCAGGACACATTTTTCCTCAGTTCACTTCAAGTTTTTCTCCTTGAAACCACGAGAAAAAAAAATCTACAGTTTTGTGGGTTTTTTTTTTTTTTCCTTAATGGAATTTAAGGTATCCAAGTTTTCAAAAAGAAAAGACCAAAGATCTGGGAAGACCAGGACACAGATCAATGAAGAAAGTTTGTCAGATCCAAAAGCTCTAAATGGTATCCTAAAAATGAGAAAGAAAAAAAAGTGAGATTGCAGATTGTTCACTGGTATAAAAATGTGGGAGAGAAAACAGGCAGAAAAGGTACCTAACAGTAATGAAGAAGCAACATTCTGGCCTTCTTTTTCCCCCTGAAGAGAGTAGGAATACTGCCTTGGGACACAGAGAGAAAAAAAGTTTTTAGAAATCATTTTACACAGCAGCTTAAACCACATTCATACTGATTCTACAAACCAGAAAAAACTAGTCAGAGGTAACACTTTCCCCCATTTAAGCTCCAAATTTAGAGATTATGAAGTTTAAATATTTTTATGATCAGAAATGTGTAGTTTAAAACCCAAAATATGTATTTTGGATTTTTGCAAAGGCTCAGGGTTTTTGGTGGTGATTTGGTTTTTGTTTGGTTTTGATTGTTTTGTTTTGTTTTTTTTATCATCCTGAGGAAGATGTTGTCTGTCAGTGTGGCTAGATTTGGCAGATCATCTTAATGATGCATCAAGGGACCATTGAGGTGCATTGTACCAAAGATTCACATTCTCCTTGCCTGCTGTGAATTCTCTGCTATCCACCCTTTGGGCATGAGATAAACCGCATTTACTTCAGATAATTCTTTGCATCAGGATGCTGGTGTGTTTCCCATACAGCAACTGGAAAGTTTCATAATCTTTTACTCTCGCTCTCTCTTTTGTTTGAATTGAAAATTGATCTTCCTATGTTAAGCTGCTGCCTTCTGTAGACCTTAAAATCTTCATGGAGAAAAGGAGAGAAAAATTTACGAGCCCAGAGTATGCACAGAATATTTAATTACCAATTTCTTTGTAGAATTGTCTGCAGATCTGCATTCTGGCACTAAAGTTAAAGGAATGTCTTTACAGCTAGGGTGCCTTCTAATTAAATTACTTATTGAGTGGCATTTCAAATATGGCAAAGGTTTGCCATATGGCTCCTTTAAAGTCTTTAAATTTTGGGTGTCTGAGTCCCATAGACTCTAGCATACAATCAAAGTGATGACCTGCTCTGTCCTTAATAGCTATATGACAGAAAAATAATTGTCTAGAATTATTTCCACTAAATTCATAGAAATAAGAGATGCACAAGTGCATAACGTGTCCAGGTTTTAATAAGAGTAGCCAGTGCTACAGTAAATATAGTGAAAAGCCAGGCAAGAGCATGGCTGCAGTAAGAGAGGTCATGCATGTAGCAGGGAGATACCAGACAGGAGACTTGCTGTAAGTGTTGCAAAACAGTCTAAAGCAGTGTAAATACTTTAGGAAGCTTAAATCAATGGGGGAAAAGGAAAAATACATGAAAAAAGTGTCAGGTTAATTTTTTTTATTTTGGTGGTTTTTTAGTGAGCTCTTGACACCTTCTGAATTCAGACAGGTGTGTGAGATTTTGTATGATCAAGGGGTTTTACTGACATGTGAATAAAATGATTAACTAATTCAGTTTTGTATCATTTTTTAAGTTAGGAAGTTTAAAGGCATATATGGCCTAGATAGCACAGCACTCTCCTCTGGAACAAAATCCCCTTCTGTTGCTCCATTAAAACTAAAAGGATGTTTAGGTTCGATGGCTTTGCTCAAGCAGAGGATCTGACAGGTAATGACTTTCAACCATCCCTTTCATTGTGACTTTCTGCAATAGTATGCAGTTTTTTCCCTCTCTTTTAGCAGGGAAAATTGTGGGGAGGAGTTTGATGGGACCTGAGAGCTTGTGCTTTTTGTTTGCTCCTGCAGGTCAGTCTGTAGCTTGCTGAGAAGGAAGCCTGGGAGCAGGAGTAGTGCCAAGGGCAGGGGGCTCAGCTGAGCTGTGCTGGGGTCAGCTCACTGTGCCCTTCTCACTCTCAGGCCAGAGGTGTGTGATGCCTGCTGACATGTGGGGAGGCTCCTGACTGCTCCCAGAGCTGACCCATGAACTCAGCTTCACACTGACATGGTTCTGAGGCACATTGTCCCTCTGTGCTGGTACGGAGCTGTCACCAGCCACCGCTTGACAAATGAGCACATCTGCTCCTGTGCACACAAAGTGCAGGATCAGGTCAAACAATGCAGACCAGCTATTTTTAACTCCCTCCTGACATGATGTTCAGACTGTGCTTCTTGTTCCTGAGGCCACAAGCTGCTCCTCCTAAAAAGTTTCTTGTCTTGTTTTGTCTCTAATTCAAAAGAATAGTAGGCCTTCATAAATAATAGCTTATATATTTGGATGTCTGTGGTAAAATTTTGGAAAAAACCCCTTAAATAAAGTGCTTTAAACAAAAATTTATTCCCTTTTCCCTAAATTGCCTGAAATGACTATCATCATTGAAGACTTCTAGTCTAGATGACCATCTTGACATTGATGTCTCTAACATAAATGACCTTTTGTGAGGAGATCTTCAGCATTTCTGTGAAACCATTCTCACATTCAGTTCCAAAGCCTCAAAATAAAACCACTCACATGCACATGGGTGGTGTTCTTAGCCTGTAATTGAAGCTGGCATTAATCTTCTCCTTGGCATTGTTGCAGCATACAAGCTGATATATTAGAAAATTGGTTATTTACTGTAGCCTGCTCTTTGCAAGGAGAGATTTAGGGTTCTGTACTGGTGGCTTGTGTGGATGCTAATAGGAGTCCTTTTCTTCCACAGCAAAATGAACTCAGTTACATGTTTGACACAGCAGAGCTCTGTCCTTCATCACAGGTGCAATCTTTCACTTGTGTTTTGCCATCACAGAATATCTGCATTAGGCACCTAAATTTTTAACTATTAGGAATCTATAGCCTCTAATGGTCTGGAAATAAAACTGGAAAAGAAAGCAAGCAACAACATTACTGCCCTTTCATGAACATGGTCTCAACCTTTGCCAAGACAAATTTGAAAAAAATCCAGGGATTAGCAGGAGTTCTGGGCTCTTGCCACTGCTAATCTGACTCAGAAAAGACAGGTATTCAATAAAGCACAATATGTCCTTGATTTTTCACTCAGAGATCATTTTAAAAAAGATTCCGTTTGATCCCTTTTGCTTCTGGTTGTTTTGATTTGGTTTGTTTTCGGTTTGTTTTTTTTTTTTTTTCCTTAACAGCTCACAGTCTGTTAGTCTCCAGACCAAAAGGAAACCGCTGTGATGATATAAATCAGACAGTGAGCTTATTGCAGATCAATTGAACATTTAATTTTTTTTCACATAAGCTACAAAATGTGTGGTCAGCTTCAATATCTTGGTTTGGAGCTAACAGTGGGTTTTAGTCTATAATCAAGGAGAGCAGATCAGTTAACTGGTGGGTACTGATATTGCTCTAAAGAAACTACAGTGAGAACAGTGAATGTCAGAAGAACACTAACATTTTCACCAATGGTATAAAGGCTAAATACAATAAGGAAGATCAGCTTAATAATTTCATTCTTCCAGTGGACTGACAATGGATTTGTGATGCCTTCTGCAAAATACACGTGTGTGTTTATCCTTTGATTTTCTGCTATCTTTTGATTTCTCTATTCCACTCTGGTTTTTACCTCACTGTAGTACTGCACCCATCTCTGGATTCCTCAGCATAGGAAAGACATGGAACTGTTGGAGCAGGTTCAGAGGAGGGCCACAAAAATGATCAGAAGTTTCAAGCACCTCTCCTATGAAGAAAGGCTGATTTTGCTTTGTTCAGCCTAGAAAAGACTCTAAGGAGACCTTAATGTTGCCTTTTGATACTTAAAGAGGCCTTGTAAGAAAGAGAGAAACAAACTTAGTAAGGCTCATAGTGCCAGGACAAGGGGTAATAGTTTTAAACTAAAAGATAGTAGATTTAAGCTAGATACAAGAATTTTTTTGGTTTTTTTTTTAATAATGAGTGTAGTGAGATACTGGCATGAGTTGCCCAGAGAGGTGGTGGGTGCCCCACCACTGGAAACTTTGGAGGTCAGGTTGGATGGGGCTCTGAGCAACCAGATCCAGTTGAAGATAGAATCACAGGATTGTTAAGGTTGGAAAAGACCTTTAAGGTAAATGTCCAGCTGCCAACCCAGAACTACCACCATGTTCACCATTAAACCATGTCCTCAAGTGCCACTCCAACACTCTTTTTGAACACTTCCAGTGATGGTGACTCCACCACTTCCCTGGACAGCCTGTTCCAATGCTTAACCACCATTCCTGTGAAGAAAATTTTCCTAATATGTAATCTGAACCTCCCTTGGTGCCACTTGAGACCTTTTCCTTTTGTCCTGTTACTTGTCACCCAGGTGAAGAGACCAACCCCCAGCTTGTGACAACCTCCTTTTGGTTAGTGGTGGAGAGCAATAAGGTCTCCCCAAGCCTCCTCTTCTCCAGGCTAAACACCCCCAGCTCCCTCAGCTGCTCCTCACAGGACTTGTGCTCCAAACCCTTCCCCAGCTCCATTTCCCTTCTCTGGACACACTCCAGCCCCTCAATGTCCTTCTTGTCATGAAGGGCCCAGAAATTAACACAAGATTTGAGGTATGGTCTCATCAGTGCTGAGTACAGCGGGACAATCCCTGCCCTGGTCCTGCTGGCCACACTCTTGCTCATCCAGGCCAGGATGCCAATGGCCTTTTTGGCTGCCTGGGCACAGCTGGCTCATGCTCAGCTGCTGAAAATCAGCACCCCAGGTCCTTTCAGCCACTCTGTCCCCAGCCTGCAGCACTGCAGGAGTTGTTGCGCCCCAAGGGCAGGACCCAGAGATTTGCCTTGTTTAATTTCATTGGCCTTGGCCCATCAATCCAGCCTGTCCAGATCCCTCTGCAGAGCCTTCCTCCACTCCCACCTATTCTAGTGTGTCTGTGATGTCCCCCTGGCAGGTGGGTCACTCTGGATGGTATTTGGAGACCTAACTCGGACCACTCTGTGATTCTATGATTTTGGCAGACATGCAGATATATATTAGCAAGGCAGCTGATGAAAGTTTGAAAAATAAACATTTCATCAATCACACATAATTTTAACTTCTGAGTCTCTCAGAACAACTTCTGCAATTGCCTTTTCTGGATTCCTGTGTTTCAGCCTGGCTGTGTAGGAAAACACTGACAAGCAGCACACAGAAGGTGAGGCTACCTGGTGTTTTCCCTGCGTCAGTGCTTACTGTGGTGTGGAACAAGCAGCTTGTCACACCAGCCCACGTGCTGTATTTGCTTGAGCCAGGCAAATCCTAAGCTAGGATTCTTGTGCTATTACTCTGTTATACTCAGATGCTAACATGAATTTAAATGAGGTGAGTCTAACTCAGTCATAATGTAATGAGAGGAAAATAATTATTTCAACAAAGTTATGCCTTCTTCATAGTTACCCTGTAGAGTACAAAAAGTGCAAAGCACCCTTTGCTTAAATTTGATAAATTCTAGTAAGTGTAGACCTTTTCTGAAAGCCCAAACTCACTAATTGTATTATTCATAAGTCAACTCCCATAAGTATAAAACAACACATATTACATCAAATAAAGTGAATCCCAAATAGAGAAGGGAATTTAAAAAAAACTAAGTTGCACCTAACTGTGCGTGAACTGTGAAATGTATTTTTAGATAAATTTTTTATTTCCCCTTGTCATTTTTGATCTTGAGTGCATTTGTAACCATCTTGTACCCATCACTTCTGTTCCACACAGCAGGTCAGAGATGCAGACATCAACCTTGTAAAATTTATTTCCAATCTATCCTTTCTCCTGCTTCCCCTGCATATTAGTAAAAACATTTAATGAGGACAATAGCATTTCATTGGGAGAAAGCTGTCCAGAGTTTTCCTTATCATTCTTCTCAGATAATAGCACTTTTGGCTGCTTCTGAGCTCCCCATCCTTCCATTTTTGCACACTGTGGGAAGTAATTGTATCATCTCATCTACTTTTGTGCATGGCCTTGTAGTACAACTGAAGGCATTTCCCAGGTAGCTGCTGCCAAGAGGTGTGATCTTGCTCTCAGCCACCTCTTTCTGATGCGATTATCAAAACTGTGCTGCCTGATGGCACAGGCATCTGATCCTTGAAGAAGCATGTTAAGAAGGCTAAATCAGAAAAAGATAGCCACTTTTTCCTCTTCTCTCTTTTTTTTACTGTTTAGGGTTAGTTCAGGTCTGGAAATTCAGGAGACTGATGAGACTGTCCCTGTGCACAGCAGCCAGACATTAAGTTGGCTTTGCTAAGTCACAAGCAGCACATTCAAGTGCCTGAATTATCTTGTTCTACTCTCAATGCTAAAGTGGAATTAAAAAAACAAAACAAAGTGCTCTCAACTCCCATTAAGAACCTTTAAATATTCAAATGTTTAAATATTTAGATGACCTGAACTGCTTCTAAAAGGTTCAAAGTGAGGAATAGTAGTCTGTTAATTCACGTACCCATTCCTATTGGCCTGAGCATCCTCTCTGAGTCCAAGGTAACATTTTGGTTTGGAGCACTTGTATGGTTTTAGAGTCCATTTCCTAGCAGTTCCCACTTCCAATTGTTGATTCAGTTCAGCATGCCTTTACATCTTATGTTAATGATAATTTTTCCTTTAAAAAATTCAGGTTTGATGTCTGAGACAGATCTGCTGTAAAGGACTCCATTAATTGCTTGAATGCTATATCAGAGGTAAGTTTGGCCAAGAGATGTAAAATCCATTAGGTGATATTAAAATGAAGAAAAAATGCTCACACTGGAATAAATTCAACTAAAAGACACACAGAATAAAAGGTAGAGAAAAGAATAGCACAAGTCCTTCTATATCCTTTGTATTTGTCTTCAAATGACACTATTCCACTTCTAAATTTCAGCTATTACTGAGGTAATGGTATTCAGATTGTCAGTGTAGTATGACAATTACAGTAAAGAAAATATCTCTAAATCTTCAGAAAAGAAATTATTCAGTCTAACATGTACAATAGCTCCTGCCAGAATAAGGGGAAATCGTTGCTTTTATTCAAGTGACCTACTAAGTGCCATCTACCACATCAACCAATAAAACATTATCTCTTTATAACCCAGCCAGAAACTTGCTGTTATTATCACTAGACCAGCTACTTTGATTTGAAATCTCTTTTTTTGATGGAAAAGCTAACATCTTAGTGAATGCAGGGACGTGAACATGTCAGATGAAACCCACTCAGGAGCACATTTACTGGGGAAGGATGGAAAGAATACAAACCCTACAACTCCTTTCTGACTTGTGCTCATCTGCATTAGGGCTTGGAGATCCTAAGCTCCCACTGCCTACTCTGAATTTTCTTTGAGCTCCCTATATTTGATGCACAGCATGAGGAAGACTGAGATACCCTGTAGCACTGTGCAGAATCCTAAACTTCTCCCACATTTCTGCCCCACAGTGCTGCCCAGCCCCAGCAGGTAATGACCCAGTGACATGTCCCTGTCTCAATAAAAGGCTTTATTTAAGCAAAGTCCACAATTTGCCTCCTATAGTGCAGATACAATTTCAGGCAATCAATGCTCTGCTTGAGGTATTCCTCCTAATTATGGCAAAAGATCATAAGTTCTTGTTCCCCCTGCAGCTTGGGATGTAATTCATCATATCCTTTCTGTGCCTCCACAAAAACTGAGTAATGAATGGAAATGTTGAGTATTGGGTGAAGTTTTTTCATCTCTGATTTGTTACAGGAACTTTGTAGGAAAATCTATTTCTATTGTTACAGTATTCATCATTAGGGCTTCCTTGGGGTTTCCTTCTCATCCTTTCCATGGCATATCCAAATTAACTTCCTGGGGGACATTGGATAGACTGTGTAAAAAGAAGTGAGGGCAGAATGAAGCTAGGGTAGAATAGAGTCTCATAGAATAGAGTATATATCTCTACATATTCTTCATGTAGAAAACTACCTTCCTGAACAATTTCCTGGATTTCTGAGGGATTTGTCAAAATTTACAACTGTCAAAAAGACTGAAGTAGTTCTAGTATGAACAAAAAAATATTTAGAAAAGTGGTCACCTTTAGAATACGTCTTTGCTCAAACTGTTGATTTTAATATACTCTGGGGATTGATGTGGTAAGATAGTCTGTTAGCATGATGAAATTCAGGATGGCTATATTATTTAGTGTTTCCTGGTGTTCCAGTGCCATTTATTTTAATGCAGCCCAGAATCAAAAGCTCGTTCCAGCCTCAGGTCGTGGTAGTCTGTGTTTCTGTCATTCCTCTTGCTCTTGATGACTCATGGTTGTGGAGATTTCAGAATTTTCCCCGACAATATATTACATGCCTGCACTATACTTACTGCTAAAAAGTTCTCTTAATAGCAAGCTTGAATATTCCTTGCAGCAATGCCCACTGCTTCTTGTTCTTCCCACCATGGACATCTGACATTCTCTAGACATGTCTCCGTGGGCGTTTGAATAGAAGTCAGGATTTCAGACAGGGTTTGGATGGAAGGATTGCATCACATGTCTGGTGAGCTATTCCTGTTAATAGAGCCTAATGCAGCTCTCTTTTCATTGAAACAGCATGGCATTGTTGACTCATGTTTGTTTGATGGCCCACAGCATCCCTTTGACATGTTTTTTCCCAAAACTTTCTCACAACCAATTGCTTCTTGGTCTTTATTTGTGCTGTTGATTATTTCAGCCTAAATGTTGCTGAAAATTACCCAAAAAATTACCTACCCTGATGTAGATTGCCCAGCATACACCACTGCAGTTTCAGATTAGCAATGCAAGTGCATTTTTCCTCACTTCTGCACTCCAGTCCCTAGCTTCACATTTATTCCATGGACAAGTGATGTCTATATCCTGACACCCAAAAGTTTGGGAAGATGAGATACGTTTTGCTACTTGTTGAAGGTAAGTTTGGAAACTCAAGTCAGCTGTATCCATGGAAACATCACTTAAACATATGAGTCTGCAGGTTCTCCTCTAGTCCTCTGATTAGAATCTGGGTGTTCTGTAGACCAAGTCCTTCTAGTCCAAAAAAATAAATCATCAGGAACAGTCCTTTTGTCCAGAATGGTCTGTGAACATAAAGAACACTTGTAGGGTTCCTTAATGGATTCCATCAGAGTTTAAAACACATCCCCACTAAACAACATTTTGTTAATTCACCTGGTTTAGAGCTCCCAAGTTGACTGACTTTCATATCCTTTATTGAGCTCAGCTGTCACAAGAATTGGGCTTGGAATTAGAAGTGTTTGGACATTTTAAGAAAGTATTTAGCCAACATGTAGGGCACCTTCTTTGTGACAGTGCTTGCAGAGCAATACTGGAATCAGTGTTCATTTTTATGAACCAATACAGATGATGCTCTTAGTTTCTATTTTACTGATTAACAAACCATTCATTATGATTTCATGAATAGAGATGAGAGAACACCTGATGGGTTGGCCTGAATTTTACTCCCAGTCCAGACACATATTGGCAACCTTATTCAACATTTTGTCTCTGCTACCCAGTTTTGTAGTCAGGCAATGGTTACTACACTTTGATGGCAACTAGACTGGCTAATTGTTGTAAGTTTTCATTGCTGTGGTTTTCAGTGAACCAAAAAAAGTGATTTTTTTTGTTCCCAAAGAGAGGACAATTGCTTTCAGATTTAACTTTCCAAGGCATTATTGTATTATTTCAAATAAGCTTTCTGTCCACTAAATATTCTGCAACATTAATTGTCACTGAATATATTTAGGAAAGTAAATTCAGAAGAAATTTGAAGGCTGACAAAAGTAATTCACTTTAAAATGTGAATGAAGATGTATATATTATGTGTTCAATATTCAGCTATGAAATTTGCCACAGAACTTCAAAAGTGTTGTACTTTCAAGTAAAAATTTCTGGGAAAGAATTAATCTGCAAACTGTTTTCATAATGCCCTTATGCATTTTCTTCCTTAAGAAGCAAAATTTTTTTAATATGTCTGAAAAATCTGAATAGAATTCAGGTGGTAAAGCAAAGACAATTCTCAGCCAGATGTAAATGCTAAATACCAGATTATGGCAGATAGAAGCAGTATGAGAAACTGTCAGAGGTTCAGAAAAATCCTTAATACAAGAAGGTATTTGGGCTCAAGATTAACTCCAAGCATTCTGAAGACCTTTGATTTTTCTTTCTACTGCCATGAAGCCCTGTGGGGGATCAGCAACTTATTTTAGATTTCAGATTTGCATTTTCATTGCTAAATGTCCTTTCAGCAGGAGCATTTCTAACATTTTTTTCTAAGTACAATGTTTAAACAGTCTTTCTTGCTATAAAAAGGAGAATGAATTTAAATTTTAATAAGAAAAACCCACAGTGTGCACCAGCATAAAATTAAAGCTCCCCTGTGCTGCCTTTTGTCCTCTGGGTTTTTTTAGAGTGACTGGTATCACTCTAATATTAATTACCTTCAGTATTTCTTATGAATGTTATGATTAGGATTTACAGACACAATCTTTTTAGTGGACCAACAGTTTAATATAACTCTATAATTTTGTTATGTGCAAAGCTTATGTGAGGATATGAATTCTGGAACAACTACAGGCAGGTGTTTCTGTATATTCAACTACAAAACCCAGCACATCATAGATTATTTTATTACAACATTTTTTCTAAATTTACAACAATTATATTTAACTGAGTAAAGATGCTGTTGGGTGTTGGCACAACATTGTTGTCTTACCTTTAATTATTGCACAAAACCCAAAAATGACAATTACATTAAAATAGGCAGCCATAATAAAAATATTACTTAATTTTTATCATCAGGGAAAAAAATTGAGCAATTACTATTCCCATCAGCAGGAAAAACAACTTTTTGAGGCCTAATTCTGAAATGTAATGAACAGGAAAAAAGACTTCTTGGGTTTATTATTATTGATGTTATTATTGCTATTATCTGTAGATCTGTGAGCACATCTGTGTTACCTTGTGAAACCCAGAGAAGAAAAGATTACTTAGAAAAGAAATTACAAGATGTGGCAGAAAAGGCACAAAGAGAAAATATTTCTGCACTTATAACTCTTTACAAAAGTTAACCAAGAATTAAATATGCAGCACTGGTTCAAAGGGAATATCTAAATCTTGATTTCTAATAGATACAGGGATAATTTCAGAGGTAATTTTACTACAGAGTTCAGGCTTCAGTCTGTCTTTTTTTCTCTGTCAGAGAAAAGAATCTCACCCTTCTTAGAATACATGAATAAGATCTGAATAAACTTAAGTAATGTGTTGCTCCTTGGTGATTTCTAGCCAGATTTTCAGTTCTGTTTCTCATTGAATTCACATGAATTTTGAAAATCCTTCAAAATAAGTACCTGTGTATTCAGGTGTCCAACTACTTCCTGTCTGGCAGGAATACAAAGTTATACTATTTAATGCATTTTTTTCCTTTTTATTTTTCCTTTGTGTGCTGGGATGCTAAATTAAGGTTAAATACCCATGGAGGAATTGCATTCATCGCAAATAATCAGAAACATAGAAACTTTTACACTGAAAAAGACCCTTAAGATCATTGAGTCCAACCATAATGAGTACCAATGAAAATTCTAATTGAAAAATTATGAAAACATGGGTTTGGTTTATAACTTCATTCTTTGCACATGTCCTTGTGGAGACTCTAACTCTTACAAAAACAGTCACATTCCATCTTAGACTCCATTAATGCTGCCGAAGGTGAAGAAGGTAGGGGAAAAAATTCTTTTCTCATTTATGTCTGTGGTCATTCACACAGTTTTCTTCATTCAGATTGTTCTGGTTGGAGATCTGTGGAGTTAGGTTATTAAAAGTGTAGTCTGCATCAGCACAGGACTGAGTTTTGACTAAATTTAGGAGGCCAAATGTGGTAGTTGTAAATCAGTTGGCCTGATGTGTAAGTGAAAGTACAAAATTTCTATGCTCACTCTGGCACTGCAGTTTAGCAAAGATATTTTTTCTTGTTTGTTGTTGTCTAATATTGACAGGAATATACTGTGTAAATGCCCTAAAAGTTGGATTTTATGCAGTAATTGTGGGCTTCACAACAGCCAATCACAATAGTCTTACATTTTTCTCTAGGAGAAAGTGTTTTGTATTTATTTAATTTTTGAATTCATCCTTGTGTTTGTCCTTGGTTGCTTCTCATTCAAACTCTGAAAACTTCTGATTTTGGTAATATGTGGTTAAGAAGAAAACTTTGACATCAGAATCAGTTGGCAATAGTAGTATATTTTTATTAAAAATGAACACTGGAAATATCTATTTCTCAACGTTTTCAGTTACCCTAATTAAATCTTAAATCTCACCATAAAGAGAGAGACAGAGAGCTCTGAGCTAAAACTAACCTTACTTCTTGACTGACCTGCTAGCAAAATATGTTATGCCAGACTGTCTATGAAACCAGTGGGCATTAATCACTTGTCTAATTCCACCTCTCCTCTTCTACAAAGGCTATCCAGAACTCTGATACAACTGAGATCAAGTTTCAGCTGCATGAAAGGTTGACATTTTTCCCTTTCTAAAACGCTTTCATGTCAGCTGAACAGGTAAGAAGGCAATAAGCTATAAATTCTCATTAAAAGACTTTGATTGTCTCTTTGTTAGGACTTTCTGATTTTCTGAGACCTCAAGGGGAGTAGGTGTCCAGCTGTCCTCTGAAGCTGCAGTGCCTAGGACAGCTAGCTCCCTTAGGAAGCCCTTGCCTTGGTATTTGAAGTGACAGCGATACACATGCGATCTACAAAGCATGTGCTCACTTCAAATACCTTCTGCAAGCTTCTAAAGAAGTCATGGAGCCTTTAAACATATTCCTGAGGCTTGTTTGAATTTAAGGAATGTAAATCAATATAACCTCAAGTTGGCTTTATTTGCACAATGATCTAAGAGATTTCTTTTGGCAAAGAGAAAGAAATGACTTGTATTTCAAGAGACAATGGGCACATTTAATGGCACTTGGCATTTGCATACTTCTATGTCTGCAGTATGTTGGCAGCTTTTACTGTGCTGGAAAGGTCACTGGACTGGAACGAGTGGGTGATGAGGACAGAAGAGCTGGCTGTGAGCATCCCACATGTTTGACAGCAGGGATTTGGGTGCTCTTGAAAAGGCCGATATTGACTGAAGCTTCCAGGATGTGACTTTTACATGAGAGTGCAGTGGTGCCTGGGAAGCTGCTTCCATCCATAATGAAAGAGAAAGAGTAAATGTTACTTTCTACAGGGGTGAAAAAGGGGGTGAAAAAGGTGGTGAAGCCAAGCAGAAAAGACTGAATATGTTGTAATACAGGGTGAGAAAAAGAAGTCCTGATGTAACTACTCTTATTAGAGCTATGAATAAAATTAAGTTAATGAGCAGTTCATTTTTTAATTCATCCAATAACTCTACAGAAAATTTGCCTATGCTATACTGTGGCTGCCTGACAGAGATCTGCCACATTTCAATTACATTTCAATTTGTTGCAGAAATTATATTTGCCTGTAAAACTTCCAGTACTGTGCATGAAATAGGCTCCCCAACAAGGCAGTACTGTGGATCCATGACTGTTCCTGTTTGTTATCAGTAAGGTAACCATTCAGACTTGCCAGCTCAGGCTGGCTTTTTTTAGGCATTTAATATTTAGTCTAAAGAAAGTACAGCTTGGGTTCATATTGATGGAGTTCTTCCGGTCATTCTGCATCTAGATAAAGTGCTTGATCTCATACTCCTTGTTTCAGTTCTCATTCACTTCATTTAATATGTGTGTTCTCATGAGCTCCTCCTCATCATTTACACGTGTAGCATATGTGCACAGGTTCTGTGTTTCTTCTTCAACATAGCAGAATGTCCTTATTTATCTAAAAATTAATGTTAACTTGAACAAGGAAGACAGCTTTACTTGGCCAACATGTGGGATCCTTTCAGATGAAATATTCACATCAAAGCATATAGAGATTTGTTTCCATTTGTTTAGACATCAAAAGTCTCACTGGATTTAAAATGCTTGTAAATTGTCTGAGCTTAAGTTAGGAGCTTGCCAGTACTGCCTGATTTGGGGCTAGTTTCTAAATGCTGTTTATTCCCAGTCAAGAACTGCAGATATGTAAAAATTCTTGTTTAGAAGAAATTCTTGTTTAGAAGAAATAATGCACTGATTTTTTTATATACATAATCAGTATAAAGGCTTGTGTTTAGTTTGGTTTGTAGTTCGAGTGGTAGCATGCATCCACTCTGGTTTTGTCCAAACATATTTGCTGGTCTCTAATAAAGGCAGTAATTTGTGTGCTCCTGAGAGCACTTGCAAAGAAAGCACATGATTACAGCATTCTTTGGAATGCTCAGCCCTATCAAGCCTCTCTTACTTCAAGGTGATTACTCACAGTAGCCTGATACCATGCTTAATGGGGTGCTTTGATTAGTAATAGGGGCAAACAATTGTGTAGAGAGGAGATGGATCTGCACTGCGCTTCCACCTGGGAGTAAGAGAGGTAAGGCCTAAATAAAGAAGGATGCATTTGGCACAAATGTTTATGTAATAAAGTCACAGGGCAAATAACAGCACTGATATTTTTTACTGATGTCTTAGCGTCAAAATAGTAGTGCCTAATTGAATTCAAGTTCCAGATATTAATGTGCCACTCAAATGCTTGCATGTATTACTGGCTGTATATTCAGCGGCTCTTAGGCACTTGCTCATACCTGCCCTTCATGTTTATCTGCAATGGGAGGATTTGTAGTTATAAATTTCCAGTTCTGAACATCCAGCACTTTGCCCTGGACAATGTGCAAAAAGCATTTCAGATGTGCAGCTTAGTTGGTTCAGACTCTGATTTTCAGATTATAACATAAAAAATGTAGAAGAAAGAAGTAATGCTCAGTATTGCAGTGTCAGATCACCAATTCAGGCAGAAAAGGGGAATTCTTGTCTTGGGTCCAGTAAAGCCAGAAGTTCAAATTTATAGCATTTTGGTAAAGGAGGCTTTATTCTGCCTTGCCCCCTTGTTCCCAGGCAATTCTTCTCTTGGTGACTTTAGCTTTATCCATTTCAGTGGTTATTTTCTAGTTTATAAGGTGCCTGTAGCTTAGTGTACTGAAAAGAAGTAAAAAGAATGAAATTTACTCCCTACTACTCTTGAACTGGCATTCGCAGTATAAACCATTTTTCACTGAAAACAAGGAAGATATTCTTTGGAAAATCTTCAAGATTTTGCAAGGAAGCGCTAAGAAGAGCAACTGTGAGAGGAAGGCTTACCTTGTGAGGATGGATTGTAATTGGGAGGAACAGAAAACAGACTCCTAATATTCAGGTTTAGGGACCCAGGACATCATTACACCCTATTGCATTGAGTTGCATTATAACACGGGTAAATAACATTCACTTTGCCTTTGTCTTCTTTGGCAAAGAATGTTTTATACTGAGGAAACATTTGTGTTTTTTTATTTTAATGGGGAGAACTTAAACGTTGTTAAAGTCACCCATAATGCTTTCTTCTTGCTATTACTTATGTTTTGCAAATATTTCTTCTAGGTAGGTTTGCTAAACTCAGAAGCTGTATTGTGATGGACTTCATTAAAAGTATTTCGATTTCATTCTTCTTTGAGAGCTACATTTTCCAGGCTGCCACTTCCATGGCCTTTGTTCACTTCAGCAATACAGAGGAGAGCTTTTTTTTTCTGTCCAAAGAATGTAGAAAAGCAGCTTCAGAGTCAGGCATATTTTGTAGTTGATTATGTACATCAAAATGTCTTCTAAAAATGAAAAAAAAATACTTTTTTCTATGGAAAGATGTTGATTTGCATCAGCTATATTCCTGTCCTTCATTAGCTAGATGAATTTTCCATTTTTCAGGCCTGTCTGACATTATACTAGCTAACTTTATCCTTACCAAGCACTCAGAAGTATTCAGATTCTTCTTGTCTGTTGTATTTCCTACTTATTCCACAATTTATTTTCTACAGTAGGAATGTTAGTGTCCAGGACTTACATGGAGAATTTGCAGAGAATTCTTGGGTGTGAATTCTCCAGAACTACTTGCTTTAATAAAAAAACATGAAACACTGGTGTAGTATCTAACAGCGTCTTTATCTGCTAGTGAACCAAGTATTCTCTCTCTGGGTAAGTTTATCACTTGCTTTTTCCCAAGCATAGGTTGTAAATATTTCCAAATAGTGTTGCCTTTTCAGTATAACTTACAATTTTATCATGTCTATCAAGTAATGTGTGTGTTCTAATGCTACCAAATAATGTATCTTAGAAATTTATATGAAAATTTGGAAGCTACATTTTCCATAAATATTCATAACATTCTTGTCATTGCCAGATGTTGATTTTTCCCTGGTATGCTTAGATTTTCTCATCAGTTTTCTATATTTCAGAAGTTCTAATTTATGCTGAAACCTATTTCTCCTGTTTCCCCTATTGTCATTTTCCATCCACAATAATTGCTGCCTTCATTCATCCACTGATTTGTAGCTTTTTAACAGTCTCTAACAAAATTTTTTCATTAAAAATCCCAATTAACTTTAATATTCCTCCCACTAACTTTCATTAACTTTCTTGAGAGTTGATGAACTGTGTTTCTGTCTGTTTGTGTGTGATATTATCCTACTTACCTCAATCAACATCAATGAGTTATTAACGTTGCCTCCAATGCATCTTTCAGCATCGGTCCAGTGATTAAGTCATCAGGAGTTATCTTGTGAACTGAAATTACACTTGAGTTAAGAGATGATAGACTGTTCTACAGAACTGCATAATATTTTACTGTTCAGTGGCAGAGTGCCTCCTGTGTCTGCTTCCATAATTGAAGTCCTTCTTAATAAAATTTCATTTCTTTCCAGATATATAAGGATGGGTTTAAGGACTTGCTTGCCCTGTTTTGAGATATGAATCAGTAATCATTTATGTGTACTCAAGTTTCTATAGAACAGGTTTATGAATAACTCAAAACAATTCAGGGGCATTTTAATACAGAATACAGATATCATCCTCTACATTTCCTCTTTCCCTATCTTATTTTGTATCTGTTCTCTTCTTAGCTTAGCCATAAATGCACAGGATTGAACAGAAAAGTGCTTAGATATTTATGACAGTTTCCTGCTGCTCTTGCCAGCTCATATTGAGATTTTATCCCTGATGGGCTGGCACACAAGTTTTTTATACTCTGGTTCTTGAGAAATTAAAGCAAAAAGGTAGAAACAATAAGCTGAGTTTACCCACAAATTGCTCAAGGGGATGAACACAAAATTTGTATTTTGGCACACCTCCTTCCAAAGAGAAGAACCACAGGTTTATGTGTCCAAGCAGAGCTAAAGAGGAAATAATGCAAACAAAAGTTGATTTCCACAAGATAAACATTTCATTTGATATGACATAGAGTGTAGAAGAAGAAAATATAATGAATATACCAGGTCTATGAGGTCTCCTGTATACCTGAATTCCCTTTCCAGTGTCTGTTGATGCTTTACTGCCTCTGAAAATGCCAGTGAAGGGAGTCCATCAGTGTCTTTAGAAATGTAACCTCTGCTATCTGTTCTGAGCCAGTTGATGGCACCATGCTACACCTAGGTTTGTGCAGAAGAAAAGGATCTTGTTAAATGCTTATCAGGTTTTTAGTAAGTGCTTTCCAATAAGACTATTTATCATCATTTTAACTGCAATCAAACCAAAAGGGCCCTATAAAATGAATATTTGTAAAAGTAAATTATACCTTTGCTTATCTCCAGAAATTACACATTCCAGCCTTTCTACCTGGATTATCTGATTCTTCTCTTAGTTTTCAATAAAATAAGGACTTTTCTTTTTTTTTTCTTTTTTTTTTAATGTATTTGGAAATTTGTTCTGCTTTTTCCCTTTGTTTGGTGTCTCTGTAACATGGCATACATCATTGGGTGGATGAATTAAAGGACCTTTGCTGTGAGCTTTATTTTTGTTTAATTAGAAAACTTGTATGGCACACCAGCTTTTACTGTACCTTGTTTTAATGAAAAAGGCTGTTTATCTGTCAGCACTCACTGGAGATTGAATTTTCATTTGGCAGTTTTCATGACACTCTCTGTATTCATTTTTCAATTACAGTTTGAGCCCCTGAGTTTGACTGTTGTTGAGATACACAAAAATTCAAGAGTGGACTGAAAATTAATTTTGGAATTAAAACCTGTTAGTATAATTCAGCTGTGAATAGGTTGAGTCCAAATTCTGGTGCTGAGAGTAGAAAAAAAGCATTTAACACACTGGGCAAGCAATTCATGATGGACTCAGAGCATAGAAACTTTGAAAATCTTATAAATGCAAATAATTATTTGGGCTTGATCACAACAGCAACAAATTTGCCCTTGAAATGTCATGCATTTGTGTATACAAAGAGGATACTGATAGCTTTCATCTTCTTACTTCAGTATTATCAGTCCAACAAGCTTCAGTTACAGGGAGAATTCAATTTTGGTGTAACTTGACTTTTTTTTGTATCCTATACTGAATGCACAAATATTCATGATCTAAAACCTTCAGCTGAGAAGAGATCAATGTCCTATGTTGTCTAGAGAGAATTAAATAATCTATCATTGCTACAGGGACAACTTCTGTGTAATTAAGTTGGTGTCTTCTGCAAACCTCCATGTGAGACTCTCACAGCCTTTAGAACTGCAAGAGGAAAGGAGGAAACCAAAGCAGCTGTGGAGTCCCCACAGTGCAGCACCTGCCAGCTCTGGAAGGGCCATTGTGACAGGGATGGATGTGGCCCTGGATGCAGGGATGCAGTTTAATTCAATCAGTTTTGCTTACTGGGACATTTAAGGACTGTCTGAGGTGTAACTCATCCACTATGGGTCAGTCTGCTTAAGGTAACCACCTCCATGTGAGGGACAATGAACTCCATCTTCAAGCTTCATAAACGTGTCTCTAGCAGGGCTAGTGAGGAAAAAGCCTTCTCTGGCTTCAGGGAGGGAAGGGGGTCATAACTTTCAGCAGGAGATATAGTTCTGGTTTGCATCACCTTTATTGAGGACCAGTGTACCTTCTTGCTCATTTACTTTCACAAACTCCTACTGATTTCTACCTAAAATATAACCTACCAATGAGGTTTTCAGGCTGCTAAGAGGAGGGTGAAAAGAGCATTGCCAAGAATAGTCTACCTGTGAAGGCTGACTAATCTTCCCAGCCTTGAAACTAGCTTAGTACCCACACAGAAGTCCAAAAGCCTACCCCATATTTCTGTAAAGCCCCTGGGGTTTGAGGAAGAGGTTAACAATCTTCTCTCTGACTTCACTGGCTTTTTTATGCCAATCTGCTCAGGGTTTCTCTTCTGCAGGATACAGAACCCAGTGCATAGGTTCTCCTTAACAGAACTCTGGCATTTTTTCTCATGTTTCAAATCCAGACCACTTCATTTCTGGGATAACACAAGGAGAGTAGATGGAGAAAAGTAATATCTCCCTGCTTGCCTTTTCTATGAAAATCAGTATGACTGCCAAAGAGAGACATTGAGATCTGAGCAGGTTTGAATGTGCATTTGAACACCAGAGGAGGTTCAAAACAAGGAAGCAGCATAAAAATAGAACAAGGATGTTCTATCTCTCTTTGCTGTAAAGAGGCACCACAAGGCAGAACCATGACAGTAGGTTATATTCAAACTGATGCATACCAATGATGGCATAAAATCCAACAGTCGTCTCAAAATTAAAACCCATTTCTAGAGGAATAATAGATTTTAAGAAACCATTGTCTTTTACATGTGCATTTCAGAAGGTAGGCAGGGAAAATGGAAGTGATCACAAAGTCTCAATTGATATCCAAATAATGTTTGCAAAATGCCATTTGTGTTGCCACAATACATGGTCCTCCATCAGGCATCCCTTAGAACGACAATGAAGGAGTTCTTATGGGAAGCAATATGTTATTTGTGTTCAGACCTGCCCTGTAGCTGCTGTGAGGGACCTTCTGCCTTGCCTGTTGAAAGCTGAGCCACTCAGAGCTGTGCAAGGAGGCCAGTTGATTGGCAGAGAAATTATGGCTTTTCTCAACTGTTCTTCAGAGGCCCATCTGCAGCAAGGAATTGTGGAACAGTTTTACAGAACAGGCACTCAGCAATAATTTCTCCAAATACCCCCTACCAGCTAGTTATTTCTCCTAGTCTGGTTCTAATGTGAAGGGCATGGCTACAGGTCTGGTCCTGGACACAGCAGAGGCAGTTCATCATACTGTCATTCAGAAGTGTAATTTACTCTTTTGGGAGTCTTTTATGCCTTTTCATGGGCTCAGCTAGAACATTGTCCTCCAGATGCAAAGCACAGTATTTTGTTATTTGTTTCTCTGTGTGTGAGTAACAGTTTTGCTTGAAAAAAGGAGAGGGGAGAGAGGAAAACAGTGGATATAATGAGGGGAAATATCTGATAAAGTAGTAGAAATACAAAGAGAGAGAAGGTGCCACCACTTAGCTAGCTGTTCTGGAAAACAGGCTAAGGAATAGCTCAAGGCCTAAAAAATTTTCACAACCTGGGTAAGCAGAAAACACAGGAGGTGTTATATGCCTTCAGAAAAATGTCTCTTGACCTGAAACTCCAAACCCATAATTATGCTGCTCTTTTAATGTAATAGCTAATCTAAGATCTTAATGTTCCACTCTTGATGTGAAAGAATAGATAAAAGTTCTTCTAGAAAAGTATCAGCAGTGAGCATTAAGGAGGAAAATACCTGAATTCCTGATACTTTAAAAATTTTCTTTCATAAAGTAAAACGTTGTTGCTCTCCAGAGCTGATGAGTATTTTCCTCCTTCATCTGTCACTTGCCAAGAGATATGAAACATTTATTTTCCCAACCTTCTCAGAATTGGTAATAAATTGTCAGAGCCAACCATTCATATCTGGTGGCTTTTTAAATAAAGGATTAAACCTTCAATATTTCATTTTTCTCTAGAATGGCTCTATAAGCTTGCTGAGAACAAGGTAATACGCAAAAGACTGTAAGGGAAAAGCTATTTGTCCAGTGTCAGAGAGAGATGGGCAAGAACTTCAAGAGATATTTTATTTTCTCTCCCTCCTGCTCTGTGTGTCTATATAGATGTATACAGGTGTGTGGGAGAACTGAGGGAGACAGACTGGCTGTCAGAACTGCCAGCTTTTGTTGAAGTTGTTATTGTGGACTTTTGCAAGTCAGCAGATTTCTGACAGAGTTACACTGTTGATAAGAAGCTATCCAGGGGAATATATCTTGCTACTAATAATATGGGCATGCTCTTAGAAAAAAAGCCTAAATGCTAAGTAATGCACATGGACCTCTCTTGCAGGCTCCTTTGGGGGCAAACAGAAGCTGTGTGAGGATTTACAAGAGCAGTCTTTGCTCTTCTGCAGCATTCCTCAGCTTGGACACCATGTTGAGTTCAGTCTGAAAGTATCGAAGTGAACAAAATGATGATATAAGCATGGGGAAAAGGGAAGTGTTTAGCTACCTGCTGAGTCAAACCATGATGAAGAACATTTCTGAAAAACAGCATGTTGCTTTTGAAAGGTCACTGGAAAATGTGTCCTTGGGGAAGATACACAGTTTCTGCTTTCCAGCCTAGTGTCTGTCCTAAGGCACGAACACAAGAAGTGCAGGTTACTTCTGCATGTTTTTGTGTTCAAACAGCTCTTTGGGAGGTGCTCTCTGGTTCTCATTTGCATTTCAACCTTTCTGGTCAAAACAGAAAAGAAAGAAGTTTACCTGTGTTTTATTTACTCGATTCTCCTGTGCTATTCTCCAGTGATGAATGAGATGCCATAAGTATATTATACAGGGCACAAGAAATGCAAGAAAACCATTTGCATCTCTGCTAAAGTCTGTATCCCAGTTCTGTGGGTTTGCAGTGATGACAAACCTCTAAGGATGTGGAAAATGCTATTTCCAGAGATTCTCTGCTTTGTGTGCAGGTCACATCAAAGAGAGTTCCTGCTTTTTAGCATCAAGGGTGGAATTCCTTCTGTCATCATGAAATGCAATACTGCAGTGAAGCCATAATTTGGAGCTGTAAGGGCTAAGTATGGAGATGAAGTTAGAAAGAGCAAGGATTATATAAACAATTGGTGCATGAGCTGCTCAGATCTTACTGAGAGAAAATGATGATAGTTTCTTCTTCCAGATGCTGAGTAGGACTCATTTACACACCTGCTTAATTCCATAGTAACAAGCATTGCACTGGTGTGTACTCAGCAATGAGCCTTTTGATGGAAGTAATGACTTTTTGTGGCTTAACTGTAGAGGCAACTGAAGCGTAAACGTGCAGTAAAAAATGTGTAGCTATGGTCTGGTAAGGACCGCCAAATGCCTTCCAGTCCTGTTTGGAAACCACAGTTCTCAGTCCTCTTCACCAAGCCTTTGCATTTTTCTAGCTATTTAATTGAACTTTAGATACCTGGAGACATCTGAAGAAAGAAGAAGATTATCATTGCAGGAGCTCACAGAAGATGGGGGCCTAATATGGTTTCTATGGAGATATTAAGATGTCTTGGGCAAAAAGAAATGCATTTCCCTACAACTCGTGTAGCAATGAGGTTGTATTGCAGCAGGCTCAGCAAAAGCTGCCACTCTGGCCTAGTCAAATGAGACCAGAAGTTCATCACATGGAAAGGGAGAGGAAGAGTGGTAGTGAAATATTTACCATGACATGATGAAACCATCAGCAAATCCAACCTGATTTTCTGGAATGAGAAACAAGGTGCTGAAAGCTTCTCAGCTGTGTGGTAGGACTTTGGCTCCTGGCAGTGAAATTGCACAATCTCCCTGAAATGCAGAGTAAGAACATGGAAAAAAGAGGTTTTTCAACCTGAGGAAAAGGGGCTGCATTGAGTGAAATTACTGAAGTTCTGCTCACATCCACTGCTCTGAAGACATGACAGTGGCTGGCCAATCATGAAGTGTATACTAATCACCAAAGCACAGAAGCCATTAGGTTGGGAAAGACCTTTGAGACCATTGGGTCCAGCCTGTCACCAAGCACCACCTTGCCAAACTGACCATGGCACAAAGTGCAACATCCATTCTTTTCTTAAACACCTCCCTGGGCAGCCCATTCCAATGCCCAGTCATTTTTTCTGTGAAGAACTATTTCCTAATGTCCAACCTAAACCTCCCCTGGAGCAACTAAAGACTTTGTCCTCTTGTCCTATTTCTGGTTGTCTGGGAGAAGAGACTGATCATCACCTGACTACACTCTCCTTTCAGAGAGTTATAGAGAGCAATAAGGTCTCCCCTGAGCCTCCTCTTCTCCAGGCTAAACAGCCCCAGCTCCCTTGTGCTTCTGACCCTTCCTCAGCTCCATTGCCCTTCTCTGGGCACACATCAGCCCCTCAATGTCCTTCCTAAATTGGAGGGCCCAGAACTGGGCACAGCACTCAAGGTGGGGTCTCACCAGAGCCAGGTACAGGAGGATGATCTTTGCCTGCTCCTGCTGCCCACACTCTTGCTGACACAGGCCAGAATGGCCTTGGCCCTCTTGGACATCTGGGCTCACACTGGGTCAGGTTCACCCAGTGTCCCAGGTCCTTTTCTGCTGGGCAGCTTTCCAGCCCCTCTGTCCCCAGCCTGTAGCACTGCAGGAGTTGTTGTGACCCAAGGGCAGGCCTGGCACATGGCATTGCTGCCCCTCACACCATTGGCTTTGGCCCATCGATCCAGCCTGTCCAGATCCCTCTGCAGAGCCTTCCTGCCCTCAGCAGACCAACATTCCACCTCAACTTGGTGTTGTCTGTAAACCTGCTAATGGCAGGCTGGATCTGCACATTCAGATAATCAATAAAGATATTCATCAGGACTTGGGCCAACACTGATCCCTGGAGGACACCACAAGTGCCTGGCCACCAACTGGATGCAACGCCATTCATCACCATGCAAAGAAGCAAAGAAGCAACAGCAAAGAAGACTTCTCCTTCAGTCTTCCACCATACTTGTGTCTGAGCAGGATCTGCATATCTGCCTTTCCTTCCTGGAGAAAGCAAGCAAAGCATTGATGGATTTCAGACCTCTAACAGCAGCAAATTAGGTTTTATATCCATTCCCCTTTCCTCCTTCCAAGTCAGTATAATGCACCTAGCAACCAAATGGTCCTGGCTTACTGCTAACACTCAAGATACAAGAAAGGAAAATGAGAATTGTGTAGTAAGGAATGCCTCGCAGTCACAGCACCTCCTGATGTACAATGGCAAATGAAATTGAAACAGTTGGGATTGTAGCAATTGAGACAGCCTCTGCAGGAAAAGAGGGTTACTCACACCTTGCACTATTTTAAAGAAGGCCTTTCAAGACAGCTGCTACAAGAGCAGTGTTTCTAATGTGTACAAATTATTTCAATAAGTCCAACAGTGCATATTAGAGACCTTCCAACATCTAATGGAAAAACTTTTACTTTTAAAGTCTTTCTCTTAAAAAAATTAACTATAAAAACAGTTACTCCCTTATTCTTCATCATTAGGGACACTAGTGAAGTCCCAGGAGTCTTATTGCTCAGAAGAGCTTTGTTCACAAACACTTCACCTAATCTAAGTCATCTTTCTGTTGCATTTGTTTGCTGTAAAGGTGATTGCAAGATGGTGTGCTGTGGCACAAGGAGACACAAACCAACAGCAGGTCTCATCTGCCTCAAATTCCTCCCTGAGCTCCAACATTTCTGGCAGCTGGAGCTCAGGGTTTGGTCTCCAGAGAAGATGTTTGGCTATTCCTGTAAACACATCTGCCTGCTGCCACACAGTGCTGTCTCATATGAAGGTAGGTATTTCAGTCAGACATTCTACCTCCAGATCAACCAGAGAAAACCAGGAGGTTTTGTGCAAGATAACCAGGGATGTATATCTGTTGTTTTGCTGCTGTGATCTGCCTGGAAATGAACACCAGTGAGCTGCTTCCCTCTGTACTCTTACAGAAATAGCAGACAATTTAGAAGATTTTAAAAACTGAAATCTGTAACAGCTTTCATAACAATGTAGAGCTTGTGGAACAGGGAGTTAAATCTCTGGATCCCTTTTTTTATTAAGTTCAAATATAGCAAAACTTTACCAGAATTCCTCTGTTCAGTAAGAAAGAAAAAAAATTCCTTAAATAAGTATTTTTAGGTTCTACCACTCAATAAGATTTGTAATGTGCACCTGCCATGTGATGCAGAACCTTGAAAGTCAAGTAACACATCCATGAAGTGCTTCCTGTCAGATAAAATGGAAGTTAAAAAAATCTGATTTATCTGAAGTTAAAATTTCATCACACAATCCTGTTTAAAGGAGTTGGAAATGAAGTATGCTGAGGATAATGTTTGCTTATCTTTGATATAGGTACATCGTGCCTGTGGCTGATACATGTCTTTATGAATACAGTCTCAATAAAAAAAAAGATATTTCATAGAAATCTGGTTATTTTAAGACTTTAAAAACATCCAAAACTACACAAACAAGAACCACATATCGCTGTACTATGAAATATCTTGACAAATACACGTACACAGAAAGAGGGGATGCCTTATGACTCGTCCCAGTGAGAAACAAAGAACTCTGAAAACCAAAAGACTTAATTCCTCTGAACTATTTTTTTCCCATTTAAAAAGTGGCTCATGTGCCATTTGTTTGGTTCAGCTTTCAAGGGGCTTTATGCAGTTCTTTACTTCAGACTGAAATGCAAAGAGGTGAAAGGATTATGTTATTGATTTGGCTGGGAGCTCCCTTTCCACCCATTTTGTTGCTTTTCTCATCAACATGAGTTATCACGATCCTGTGGAAGGTGCATTGAATTTTAAACTCATCCTGTTAGGTGAAACATAGTTACTTCCAATGATTAATAGTTATTAATGCTGTAATAAATTTCTAACACTAATGTCGCCTCTGCTGCAGGATGAATTTCTCATGCATACATTGGGCTTGCATCAGATAATTTCCTGTAATTTGAGGACTGAAGGAAATATTAATAAGACTTGGGGAGGGTAGGGGGGTGGCGAATCCTTTGAACATCTGACTAAGTAAATGGGCATGATAATTTTCTAAAAGCTTAATATTTGGCTCAGTATATTTTTTAAAATATTCCTGCAAGGGAAGTAAAAGTATTTGATGACAAAAGCTGTCAGGTCAGTTGATCAACCATTTTTGATCATACATCCTATCCATTAAAATATTTCTCATGCATCTGAGCATTGCAGCACCTGTGGCACTTGTTTTCTTTCCTGTGCATTCATAGTCAGCATTTTGCTGACAGCCTGGAAGCAGATGTTTTACTGTATCATGCAAGCCCACAATGCCTTTGTCAGCCCATGCTAGTTTCCTGGTACACTTGTGGATTTGCTGAAGAAAGATGAAGGAATAAAGAACTCCCCTTGAGCATCTGGTCCTTTTCCTAACTATGTCTCTGACAATTACCAGTAGCTGATGTTTATAAAACCACAGGATGTATAACTCTTAAATACTGGGTTTCTTTCAAAATGAATGTCAAAGTAATTCTGATGAAGTTGAGGACAGGGATATTCATTAATGTCCATGTTCTTCAGGAGCCCAGGCAATTAAAGGGGTCAGAGATAAGGAGATTTCAAGGGCCAGCAAACAGAGTTTGCAGCAAGCAGCTATTGCACTCATTGATCTCATTCCTCCCATTCCCCAGGGATCCAGACAGGCTCAGCACAGTCTCTGGAGAAGCTAACTTAGCTAACAGACTGCAGCAGCTGCCTTTAAATTCCCATGGAAGTACAACTAAAGCTGTTTTCTCCTTCAGCAGAGGCAAAGGTGAGTTTCTTATCCCTCATTCAGAGCATAGGAAGGTTTTCTGACCCAGGTGGGTATGGGGCAGAGCATACCCCATCCTCCTCTGCTCTGCTAAATTTTGCTTCTTGATTGAGAAAATGAAAAAACCCAAACCAGTGCCATAGCAAAAAGAGACATGAAAACTCCCCCCTTTCCTGCCTTGAGTTTCTCGGGAATGACACTACTGAGAACTGAATCAAATCTGTGGCCATTGATATGCAGATGTTACAGTCTTTCACTGCACCGGGACAAAGATGACTGCATTTCCATGTTGGTTTTGCACATAAATATGTAGATTATCTCAGTGCCCCCGCTTCCACCAAAATGATAGCGGCTGATGTTCGAACAGAACACGCAAAGTCCACAAATAAATGACGCCTCGGGAAACGGGCTCTTCCCTTTCCTTGTTTCTGATTTGTTTTTCCCTCTGGTACACACAAAGCTCAGGCCAAACAGGATCCCTCTGGCTGCATGTGTGGGCGGCCAATCTGGTTCTCTCCCAAGGTGCCAGCTGCTGGGTTTTCATTAAGGGATGTGACTGCCATCACCTGGTGAGAGCAGCGCCTGGAGCCGGGCCATGCCCGTGATGGGAGCGTCCCTGCTGCTCACCAGAGCCGGGGGATGCTGCCAAGGGAAGGGTCACCCACTCCAAGGGAGCACAGCTGTGAAAGAAGACCTTTTAAATAGCTCCTGCCGTCTGACTTTAAATGCAAATGTGGTGTATTTGATATTGTTAGATTAAATGAAAGACTATTCTGGCATTTATGCTATTGTTGCGGATTTGAAAGCATTTAATATCCTTATTTTTAATCCTGTTATGAGTTTCTGTGATAATTCACAGAATCAGAGTGAGGTAGGAAATGTTTCTATCTAGATCTACATAATCTATAATACTTGGTAAGGTATTATTTTGGGAAAAAATGCATTCTCTTGGTGTAGTTTAGGTAAGACAACAAAAAGTATTTGAAGAGTGTAAGAAAAATTTATAAATGTTTATTTTTCATTTTACCTTGCATGATACTGCTGCTTTATGTGATTTTACAATGTTAATAATTTATTTTTTTTTAAAAAAGCAACTTCAGTGAAGCATTTACAATCAACTCAAAAGAAAATTACTTCACTTATATATTTTTTTGGAAAATTTTGGAATGGTGGAATTTCCATTTCAAAACAGATTTCATAAATCTTCAGACCTTTAATTGAAACACGAATTTTGCTCTCCATGCAGGGCTAAGTAATGAATCTGGAACAGGAGCAGAGGTTGAAAGAGCCAAGTGGGGGGGGAAGTTAAATTTTTCATATCCAGAGCATTAATTCTGTCAGAGAAAAAATAAGGGTTGTAGTGTAAGAACCAAATTTTGAATTGTCCTTTGGAATGTGTTTTCAGTTGAGGAGCTTTCTGGGAAAGCCGAAATACAGAGCCCCTGGGATCAAGTTGATTCATAAGACACAAAATGGGCATCAGACACCTCAGCTGGATTCAGGAAACTACCTAGGTCCACATTAGTCTATCCACAAATAATAGAATGCTTCAGGAGTAGGTTTAAAAGTTGATCTTAAATATTTATTAAGATGTGACCATTTTGTAAGTCTGAGCCTTTTCCAGTTCACACCTGGATGCTGGGAGGCAGAGCCTGCCACTGAAGGACACACACTCCTGCAAATACTGAGGTCACAACAACAACCTGAGTTTCTTTCTCCATATGCATTTCTTGAGACCTCACCCATTAATCTAAAAAGTAATGTTGACTTCTCCACATCAAGGTTGGTTGGGAGAGTTTTGGTGATTTATACAAAAAGACTGTGATGCAACTAAGGATCACATGAATCTACATTCACATAACTAGGAATCAGGATTATTTATCCATTATAGAGAAATTAAATTTCTTGCAGTTATAGTGAATCCATATGTGGTTTGGCAGTCATCCTCAATTCAATTCAGTTTATGTATACCTTTTTCCTAAATGGAGGAGATTTCAAACAGGAGAATGTCCCACATCTGCCTCACCATTATCACCACCAGCCTTTTCTAAGGACCATGTTCCTCAATGTTCCCTTGACAACTTGTCTTTCATCAGTCTTTGGGTGTTTCTCATTTAACTCCTTGCACATACCCCTTATTCAATGTCCTTCATCATGCTTCTGAATGTGTATTTTCTGTGTCACTTGTGAGAGCTTGTGATGTGTTCAGCACAAGAGCATTATTATAACATTCAGATTCCTGTTAATTGTTAACTGTTCATATCTCAGAAGCAGCAGTACCCACCCATCAGCTTTAGTAAGAATTACTCAACTCACTGTATCACTGTATGGCTCAATATCCTGATAGAGGTTTAAATATTGTTACTCTGAGCAACACATCCCAAGTAAAATAGTGTAACAAATACAATCAGTGAATTTCAGCTAAGCAGCAGCATCTGTGTTAAAGGATTTTTACACAATACTATCCCAAAATAACACTAGTCAAGTAACATCAAACAAGTTTCAGAAAGTTAATCACTGCCCATTTCATAGCCTATCAATGTAACAATTCCTTCTGGGCAGAAATTTTTTCATTTTTTCTGAAGAACTAAGCCATTGCTGTCCAAAGCTATCACCACCCTCAGGCTTTCCATTCCCTCCAAACCACAAAGCACTAGCCCTAATCCTTAATGTGAATGAGATGAAATTCAGATGCAGAACTTCAGGCTTCTTTTCAGCCCTTAAAGTATTCCATTACTGTGTGATATGTGTGTGATGTAAAGTATTCCATTACTCCAGTGAGATCTTTTGCCCTTCTTAACCCAAGACTGACAGAGATTTGGAAACAGTGGTTGTTCCACATGAGTCAAGACTTCACCACTAGGTTAGTGTAGCCACTTCTGATGTCTCAACTTCATTTGGGGAGAGGAAATTCGCATGGGCGTCATTAGAAATTCTCTCTATCCCAGGTCATGTGCTCAAGGTAAAATTGTCTTTTTTTCTAAGAAAGAAATCACATTTCTTTGGGCAAGGATCGTGAACTTACAATGAGGGCTGCTTGCAGAAAGGAATTAATCTTTACAAGTTTCAATACTTTCTTTAAAAGTATCTGGGTCTCTGCTGGAGACACTCCACCATCTGACCCAACATGCAAGAGCCAGCCAGACTTTGCAGAAACTCAGTAGTGCATTGTGTCCCCTGGAAAGCAGGGCTTCAACTTGTCAGATGCCTTCTCCTGCTTTGAAAGCAACTTTTTACTTTTCCTCTGGGTCATTCTGTTCTGCCAGAGCTCATCAGGAAGATCCAGCATGGGAAAAGAGACTTCATGTCCCTTCACAGCAGAAGTGCTAAGTAGGGCTGTGACTCATTTTAGTGGCTCAATTATGGATTGTTCTTAAAAGTTCTAGTGTGGTCAGGATTTCCATAGTCTGCTCTACTTCTGAAGAGCTTGTGTTTATTCTGCCAATCTTTTCTGTCCTTCCTAATTCCTTTTCTGACCTGAGTAGTATCACCATGATATTTTATGAAAAATCCTTTCACCAGGATTTCTTCTCCTGGGAAGCTGGGAAGCCTCAGCTTCTCCCCGTTTTGCTGCTTTGGAATGTGATTTGGAGAATTGTTTACCCAGCATGTGAATTGTTTTAATTTTATGACCAATCCCAGTCCAGCTGTGTCGGGACTCTGGTCAGTCATGGGTTTTTATTATCATTCTTGTCTAGCCTTCTGATGTATCCTTTCTCTTTCTTTAGTACAGTTTAAGTAAAGCATTCTTTTTTAATATAATATAAGATCATAAAATAATAAATCAACCTTCTGAGAACATGGATTCAAATTCTCATCTCTCACCTCGTCCTGGGGACCTCACAACACCACAGAGTAGTGCCACTAAGAATGTCATACAGTTCCCCAAGCCCTCCGTCTGTGTGGACTTCAGGACTGACCAGCAGTTGCAAGTCTCAATTTCTTCAGCCTCTTACACAGACATATTGAGTGTATTTGACTTCCATCAGGACACCCATAACTGCAATGTTAGGTCAAGCAAAGACTGTACTTCTCATTGGCCACTTTCACTCCAAACAATGTTATTTAGGTTCTTATCGAAGGTCAGTCAGTTCTGTATAATTTCTAATTCAATTACTAAGATTCTGCAGCATTATTGTCTTGACCAGCTAAGACAGGAGTGACAAACTCACCTTTGAGGTTGCCTTCCCTGTCAATCAGTAAAATTATGCTACTAAATTGAATCATGTAAACCACATGATTTTTTTTTCTAGAGAAAATACATTACATAAGACAAACCTGTCTCTCTTCCCTGGACCTCTTCACATTGGAAATGGGGTAGAAAATACAAAAAAATCTTGCCAGCTTATCCACAATGATGTTTGCACTGTGATGGTAGCAAGAGTTAACAGCATGAGGAACTCACCCCTCCAAAGCCATCTCCCCTGTTGGCAGGAATGAGGAGGGAAGGGCCATGGAGGAAAGTTCCTTGAGTCATATATGAGATTGGAGATCATCTAAGTGCATGCTAAGAAAAATAGCAGCACCAGATTGGTGTAAACTACAGAAAATTAGAGGAATTAATAAGGTCAAGGTAGCTGTAGATATACCTGGTTTCCAGAGGGGAATTAAAAGGGCACATTGTCAGGTGTAAGTAGAGCCAGAGTAAAAAGACTTTTGTCTCATTTACGAAAACTCCCACTGCAATCTAAAATGATGGATTTCAATTTGCACAAATGACTGTCACATTTAAAAGGTTAATGGAAAGGGTATTCTCTGCAGATCTGTGTTGGAATGCTGATTGCACCTAACAGATACACTGGTGCATGTAAAAGCCCTTGAATACAATGTTCACAAATGGCCTGTGAGTACTTTGGTATTGCTGCAAAGAGAGGAAAAAATAGAAGCCTTGTTTCAGAAGAACTAGGGTCTTTTGCCAGCAAGAAGAAGTAATTCCAAATACAGGCTGTTAACTTTGTTGGGAAAAAAGTCAGAGATCTTCAAACCTATGGAAATCTCACCTATTTTTTTTTTTGTTGTAGCCACATGGGCTGGGGTTGGTGTGGAAAGACCTCCCAAGACATTTCTGTAGCAAGTAGGCAGCTGAGAAAAATTATTGCCTGTGTAAAGCCAGAGAGAAGCTGAACTGAGGAGTGAAACTGGTCTTGTGGTGAAAGCAAGGAACTTTGGGTGTGCTCCAAAAAAACACCAAATACTATTCTGAGTCATGTGTGAAAGGAATATTGTGCTATAGAATATGCTTCTTCTTAGATTTATACAAAGAAATCAAGTTTTGCAAATAATTGCCTTAAAAAAAGTCTGGTTTTGTTTGGGTCTTCTCTTTTCTTCTCTTTTCTTCTCTTTTCTTTTTGCACCCCATCAGTTTCTGCTCATGAGAGCCACCAGAGAGCTCTGCCTCACTGTTCTCATGCAGGTAGAGAAGAGAGCAGGAGAGGACTGCTTCATTTTTAATGAAGTTTAATACACAGAGCTGCATGTTTGGGAATGATAAGCACTTCCCATTTTACTGTGGCTTCTTTCCAGGTGCAGCATTCTGGGGGAAGGTAATACCAGTTCTGCCAGCCCACTTTGAGATGTCTGACATGCAGTTGCTTTAGCATTTCTGCTGCTTTAGCAAAGAGCACTTTCCACTTTGGCAAAAGGAGAATTCTCTGCTTTCCCAGAGGGCTTTGAAAGACTCAATCTACTTCAGCACAGAAGGCAAAGGAAATATTCCCCTTGACTTCAGTTAGAGTTGGGTCTAAGCCCAAACAAGGGCTGATGAATGAGCTGAATCAGCTGCAAGTGTTCTCTGCTGGTGTGATTGCCATCTTTTATGTAGAGCTGAATAGGAAAGGGGATTGTGTTTTTGTCCTCCTTACACTCCCTTCTGTATGCCTGCTCGAGAAAGCTCAAGAACAGGACATGTTTCACCCCAAATCTTAGTTCTTTGTTTCACTGCCAATCACTGCCACAGAGCACCAGTCACCCCTGCCTCCTTTTCTTCTGCATTGCAGGCCTCTGTACTGCAGATCATTAATTACCTGTTCAGAGAGCAATTGCTGTGCATGTGCACTGTACCCTGCAAATATGTGCTCTGGCTGATAAAGAGTTTAAAACAGATTTCCAGTCACATAGTCCAAGCCTGTTTTTCAGCAAACCCAACTGCATTGTTCATTTTTCCAACTTTTTTTATGTTGGAATAGAATTCTTTATGCTATTGTTCTGAGGGCAAAGGGATTTGTTGTGCAGTCACTTCTCATATATCTGATATGAAAAAAGGAATAATTCCAAGGAATCATTCAGAGGAATGACCAAGACATTTAAAAATACAAGTAAACTTTTTTGCTAAATGAAAAGAAGTATTTAACAACACATACATATTGGTAACAAAAAACCCCAAACCAAATCACAAGGCTTTTAAAATGAAATTCACAATGTTCTCAAAAATGGCTTTTAAAATAAATTGCTATGCCTTGTTGTCCTTTCTCTTTTATTCAACAAAAAAAAAATGTAGGTGACTTAAAAAAAAGTAGAAGTAAAGAAACTGGCATTTTTTCCACACAGCTCTAAATGCCCATCCACAATTGGTGGGAAGTGGTTCCATCTCCATTTCCAGAGCATAAACTAATTTTGCTTCCTTAAATGCATATTGTACCAACATCTGAATGGAGATGGAGATCATGAACTAGATTCCATGGTTGTAAATCCAAGTCCCTCACCAGTTCAAGTGGTCATTTGGACAATGCATTCTCTGAAATTCTTTTGCTTTAGCAAAGTGGTTTGGAAGATAAGATTTGCCTTTGGCTAAAAGACAACAAGTGTTGGTGCAAAACCTGTCACCAGTCTAAAGCTGGCCAGGTAGGGACAATTCTTTGTCTCCATGGGCCTTTCTGCACGTAGAGAAATTTTGACAATTGAGATAGCACTTCACAAACCTTTGGGAAATGAATCAGACAAGAGTTCATTTAACAAACTCTGGGTTGTCTAACAGTCAGCAAAGAGGGAAGTTTTAAATTATCACCAGTCTGCTAGATGTATGTGTGTGTATATTCTGATATTTGATTGCCTTTTGACAGTTTGAGTTGCTGAGTTGTCTTTTTTGGTCTTCCAGGGAACCCATTTTATAAATTACTGTTGAAAATGTAGTTGATCTTGTCTTATATTTAATTTTCTTACATAAGATAGTTATTCACTGCTCTTTCTTCTAGAGGTGTTCCCAGGCACTTGGCAATCTTATGAATTTCTAACCTGGAGCTGTGTCTCCCTGACTCTGATAGTTCATTGGGAATCAGTGGAGTATTTTCCCCTTTGCTGGAGGTAAAGACACAGTTAGAGTGCATCTTTACTCTGTGTCACTTAGTCTTCCATCTCTTTTCCAACTCTCACCAGACATTTGATGACTGTGTTATGTCAATGTAACAACAAATTGTCACAGGCACTCAGCTGGCCCTGGCATAAGCAGAGCCATTTGATTCTCGTCCCAGCTGCAAGATGACTCCAAGCCAACCAAAGGCAGTAGCAGGTACTGCCCTTTTTGTACTAGGCCAATGTCAAATCCCCATTAGCTCACTGTAAAATCAATTTAATTATCTGTTAGATGATTTGGGAGCAAGCTTGTGAGCAGGAATTAAGGGCTTTGGGATATGTTTCTCTTTTTTGTCATTTTGAAATCCTAAATTATCAAATGTGTCATTTTTCCTTTAGTTTTCCTTGTTCTTCCTTTTCTCCTGAATTTTGTGAAATACCTGTTAGTAAGGGTTGGGGTCTGGGGGATGGTGCTTTTTCTCCTCTCTTCTCATTTCCCAAATCATCAGTTTACATTTCTTGTTCAAGCACACATGGGCATCTGCACTGTATTGGTGGCACAACAGTGTAATTTCTGTGAGAATAGCTATGATTATGAGAAAGTGTAAAGCACATTTAGAAACCTCTAAGCTGTAGTAAAAATTTGAAGTCCAAAATAAAGACATGCCCTCGTACTGTGTGGGCAATGATGGATCCCAGCCCAAAGAGCCATCCAGCAGATTAACTCCTCTTGAAAAAAATTCCTCCATACTCTGAGTCACTGCTTCTTTCCAAAAAACCTGTGACAGACAAAACACTTATTTTCAAGCAAACAACTGTGAAAAATAAAACAAAGTAAAATAACTGATGACTAGTTTCTAACATGAAAAGCATTCTTTTAAATGCAAGTTTATTCATAGAATGATAGAGTAGCAGATTGGAAGGGACCGCAGTGATCATCTGGTCCATCCTTTCTTGGCAAAAGCATGGTCTGGACAAGATGGCCCAGCACCCTGTCCAGCTGAATCTCAGAAGTGTCCAACACTGCAGAATCCACCTGGGGATTAATCCAATGGCTGATTTTTGTCATTGTAGAAAATTTTCCTGTTGTGTCCAATCAGAATCCTTCCCAGGAGTAGCTTTTACCCATTGCACCTCAGCCTTAGCCATGTGGCTCCTGGTAGAAAGAGAGTTTCAATCTTGGTTTTAGCCCCTCTTTAAATGCTGGAACATGGTGATAAGGTCTCCCTTAAGCCTTCCTTTCTCAAGGGTGAACAAACCTGGTTCTCTCAGCCTTTCCTCATATGGCAGCTTCCCAGTCCTTTCCTTTGAACATCTTTGTGAACCTTCTCTAGACCCTCTCCAGCCTGTCCACATTTTTTTTTGTATAGCAGAGACCAAAACAGTACCCAGTATTTTAGTTTATTCATCTTAGTGGATTAATTAGCTCTGATATTTTCCATTTGAAAAAAATTGTTTTTTAAAGTATGTTATTGTCATTTTCAAACTTTTAAAGATAGCGAACTGTCAGGCACATTTGAGGAAGATTATTTATGATCAGAAAAAAAACACAGCAAAGATGGCTGAGGATCATGACCATAGTTGGCTGCCTGGTCAGGGATGCCTTGGAGCAGGAGAGAAAGAGATGCCACCATGGACACCAAAGTCAGTAGAGGCTCAAATAGGGTAGGAGAGAGATCTTGTTCATATCTCTCTGTATGACTAAGTGACAATTTTTATGTGCATAGTCTATGATGTTGTTGTTCATCTTATGTCCTAAACCAGCCTATGTGACTCCATCCAGCATGGCAGCTTCTCTCCCAGGAGCACCGTGTGGAAATGGCTGTAAGTCACTTGTAGGTACATCATCTGTAATTTGGGAAGATTAGAACAGTCACTGCTATTTGTCATGTATTTGCAGATGCCTTGGAAAGGCTGAAGCTTACACTTAAATATTTGGATGTTGATGACCTAGATGATTAAACATAGAAAAGCATTAGAATTAATTAGATACTGTATACATCCCCTCATATTGGCTGGTGTACTGTCTCCTGCTGGGGTTTCACAGCTTGGCAGTTGATCCATTATTGCAGCAGAGTGTATTTAAAGAGACATTTGTTCTAAAGAGACCTCAGAATGAGAACAATTTACACAAATGTGCTACGTTGCATAATTATAATGGACCAGATTGAAGTCTTCACTGCTCAGTTTTTCTCAGGAGTCATGGTGATGGATTTCATGGCACAGCTCATATGAGTAATTGCTCAGCCCTGTGAGTAAGGGATCTGCAATATGTCATTCTATTATTATTTATCTAATTATAACCTTTGTTAACTTAATGTGCAGATTTGCAGTAGAACATGAGCACACTCAGCTGAAAATTATACAGGTATAACACAAAGACAGATGCTTTCTGTCCAGGAAAGTGTATGACCCAGAAAGAGGTTGTGTAATAACAAGGGAAAAAGAAGAAAAAAGAGAAAAAAAAAACTAGAGCAAGAGAGAAATGAGATAAGTTCACTCAAAATCAAACAAACAGGTAGGGCTAGGAGGATGCATGCAGTGCATTTTTCTGAATCTTATAGGTATAAGGTATAAACTTGGAGAGAATACTTAGAATATCTTTATATAACTTAATTTCTGTATCACATCATATGATTACTAACTTTTGATAAAAATGGCACAAGTACCATTGGCCTGATCAACATAATTTTAATTTCTTTTTGTAAACTGTCCAAATTCCCTTTTATTTCCAGGACTATTCTAAGACTTGGGTCTTCATGGATGAAAGGAAATTGATCTTGGCAAATTTTAAAAATATTTACTTAGAAAGTTCCAGAACTTTCTACATAATTATTTTTGTCTTGGTTTTTTGCATTTGCTGTTAACACAGAAATCAGTGGCAAATTTCAAGAAGCAGTGCTAATTATCCTCTGTAGTAAAAACTCTTTTTTCACTTGCCTCAAGCTTTGCTGCCATTCAGCTGTTAGGACTGATAGTTCTAAATGATGTTTAAATGCTTCTGGAAAGTCTAAGTGGCTTAGAAAAAATTAGGCTGAAATAATTGTAAGGTTAAGAAAAATACCAAGCTTATACTCTGTAGAGTCAAAAAAAAAGAGTTACTTCTTGTCTGCAAATTACATTAAATTAGATAGGTGTTTGTTTTATGCTTTTTCTTCTGAAATTCTGTTCAAATTTGGCTTGCTTTTAGCACTTTTTAAAAGTGCATTTCAGATGTAATCTGTAGCTGATTTGAACTGCAGTTTACTGAGCAAAGATCAGGACTGAGACCTGAGGAGTGTGAAATGAGGTCCATGAAATAGCTAGGCCAAAAGGCTGCAAGAAAAGATAATTTGAGAAGAGAGGGGAGAAAGGGGAATCAGCAGGGAAAATTGAGTCTTCGAAGTGAGCACGCTTCAATCAAGTGCATGGAAATGAGCTGGGAATCATCATTTCTCTGCTGTCACAAATATCTGTGAAAAAGCCAGTAAAGTGTCTGCTCCTCTCTAGCACTGATTCAGACTGAGAATGACAACCTAAGATTGCTATCCATTATTCCATTAGCTGAAATTACTGTCATCTCCCTAGTGGAAGCAAAGGTTCGAAACCTTCTGGCGAGTCACGCCCCTGTCAGCTCAGTGCTGGCTGATGGCATCTGGGAGCCTGGCTTTTAAAGGCCAGGGAGTGAACTGAAAAGATGAACTTGAAATGACTTTGCTGAAGGTAGAAAATGTGTGTATGCTCTTGTTAAGAACTGCAGCATGAAAGTTTCTTTCAGTATCTTTCTTTTGGCACCTTCTCCACCTACACGGAACTCCAGAGGCAGAGGTGTGGGCTGGAAGCAGCCAGCAGAATTGACAGTGCTCAGTTTGGGAGCAGCTGTTCAATATTTCTATTATTTCTCTGCTGTTCAGTGCAGGAACAGACTTTTTTTGATAGCCAGGTTTTTCTGTTCACTCACTCCTATCCCTGCTCCAGGACAGATGGATCGGGACAGTGGAGGGTCTGTGCTTGCCCCATTCAGAGAGCAGCTTGTACTCATTTATTGCATGATGTTCATTTTAGCACCACAATTGATTGATTTCTCATGGATTTATTCTTTTTTCTTTGTCAAGTCATGACCATTTTTATAGTTTCAGAGCACATACAAGTACTATTTATTTTTACTGAGTGTGAAATCAAAAATTGCTGTTTATTTGTGTATCCACAGCGTGGATTTCCAGAAAATGAAACCACTGGTATGCTGAAAGAACAGTTCCCACATTCCAGAAGCAGTGAGAACTATTCATAGGTATGTATGTTAAATATCCATGAATAGAAGCACACAGCTAGTGCCCACTTTTGAGACTCTCAGTGTAAAGGACAAACATTCCACCACAGGATGTCATAAGGGCAGATACTTCAAGGCAGTATTCCAATCTCAGAATCTTGAAATGACCCTTACTCTGGCTGGAATCCCCTCTCTTCCTGATGTCCAGCTTAAACCTCCTCTCCAGGTGTCAAAACCAAAACCTAAGAACTCCTCTCCAAAAGGGAAAATCCCAATGAGTCACATGTGTCAATTTTAGATTGCATTTCTATAATATACATAATAAATAAGGTGGTTTAGGGATTGCCTTAACTAAGCATATTATTGTGCTTTAACACTAATAATTAATATACTGTGCTTCTGGTCCAAACAGTGGAGCACTCCAGTTGCTTCTGTGTTTAATGACAGAGGGCAAAAGGGTACATTATGTACAATTGCTAATCACATGATTTTCATATTAATGTTTGAGTCTCCTAAAAAATAGAACTAGTGTGAAGATGGTGGAAAATGCACCATAAATTAAAATTGCAAAATGTCACAGCTTATTTAATCTTCCATGTTGAATAGCAGAGTGAGTATTTAATTAGTTCCACGTAAGCAGTGTTTGTTTAGAGAAAATCTTTGACCTTGATAAATTATTGAAGAAATTTCATTAACCCTTTGACATGAATCGGGCAGCTGTCACACTTAAAGTTTCATTGAAAATATTTGCATGCAATGGAAGTATTGGCAGACACTTTCTGCAAGTTATACTTAAATAGTTTTTTCTATATTTAAGAAACTTCTAGATTTCTCTGACACACTGCCCCTGAACTCTGATCAGAATGGTTCACTGGACGTTGTTATCTTCCTGTACTGTTCTGTGTAGGCACTTTAGAGAATGCCAGATTTGAAGTGTAGCTGTTCAGACAGCTGAGAAACATGATTCTTGATTACAGTGCACATATTTTCAAACTTAAATAGGTTAGCAGTTATGTTTTGAATAATTTATCAGAAGAGAGATTTTCTCTGCACAAACAAGGTGTTGGAAAACACATATCACTTCTTCATTATTCAGCCACATTATTCAGTTCTCCAGAAGAGTTAAAACCCCCTTTTTCTTTTGCTAGGCAGTATGGCTATTGTCATCAGCTTTTGCAGTCACACAGCCCAGATACTGAACATGGGACAGCACAGGAAGGACATGGACCTGGTGGAGTGAGGCCAAAGGAGGCCACCAAGATGATTAGAGGGATGGAGTACTTCTCCTATCAGAAAAGTCTAAAGAATTGGAATTCTTTGGCTTGGAGAAGAAAGGGTTTGGGGTGACTCAGTTGCAGCCTTCCAGTACCTGAAGGGCACCCACAAGAAAGATGCAGAAGCTTTTGGCAATGGCATGTAGGGACATGGGGAATGACTTCAAACTGAAAAAGAGTAGGTTTAGATTAGAGATGAGGAAGAAATTCTTTACTGTGAGGTTGGTGAGGCACTGCCACAGGTTGCCCAAAAAAGCTGTGGGTGTCCCATCCCTGGAAGTGTTCCAGGCCAGGCTGGACGGGGCTTTGAGCAGCCTGGTCTAGTGTAAGTTGTCCCTGCCCCTGGCTGGAGTGTTGGAAATGGAGGATCTTTAAGGTCCCTTCCAACCCAAGTTATTCTATTATAGTTTGATTTCTTTGAATTCCCATTTGGAACTTTTGGACAGAGATTGGTTAATTCTTGTATCTAAGTTTCCTGTCCTTCACTCAGTTTTCCAGTAAGCGATTCATAATTTGGTGGGGGTTTTTTTTCAGATAAAAATTTACATCTGAAGAATTTGTGAAATATTGACTTCATATCAAAGTACAATTGCATTTGTTCTCTCACTGAGGAAAATTAAATTACACAACTGATGTTCCAGGAAGTCTACTTTTTGTGTCCTAAAATCTTAGGGTCTTAGTGAAACTCAGAGCTGGATATTCATCTGGGGCAAACTTTGCATTCATTTTCAGTACGTGACGATTAGGCACACGAGGTTTTTTTAGATTTAATTAATCATGTGGCTGTGGAGTTTTAATCTATATTTCAAGATGATACAAACCAAACAGGCTCATGGTAAAAATGTAAATGTAGCAGCAGACCCTGAAGCACTGCATAATCATGAATCAGGCTAACTTGCAAAGAATCTATAATTCATATTGTAGGTGATCATCATTCATTATAGTTTGTTTTTTTTAAGAGACTTACTGTATACTTCAGGGTTTGTCAGCACTTATATATTATAAACATAATTTATGAGGGCTTGCTAATTATTTCCAGGGGCATCAGATCAAAAAAACTAGCAGCAGAGCTCCTTAAAGACAACTCATGTGGTGGTTGATTACCTGGTCCCAATTGCCATCACACATTGAAAGTTGAGATGTATTTGGCTGCATTCTCTCTGTGCCATTTTCACAAAATCACCTGCTCATTTACAATTGTGTAAGCTGAGAGTGATTTCTGTTGAGGCACTGCAATGACATTTTTGTGAAATTATTCTTTGTACAGTCAAGTAAATAGCTCTCTCTTCTTTTTTTTATGATACCTTTCCTTTTTGAGCAAAATACTTTCTATTTTTCACAAAGAACTTATCTACTTTGTGTTAGACAAGCAAAAGACACAGGACCAATGTTAAGGGTAAGGTTTGAATTTCTGTTATAATAAAATACCCAACAAAGCCATGAAATCTGAATTCTGGTTTTTGGGGTATTCCAAATCTAGGTCAAAGTACTCCATCTCTAGCCTGATTCAAGTGATTTCTGGAGCATCCTCTCATGCTAAAGCTAATGTCAGTCTCCTGTACATGAGTTTTGTGTATTGGCTCTGCAATCACCTGTGGGCAGCTCAAGGAGGTTACCTCTGTTCTTACTCTAACTGCATAGACATAATCCTCCTGAAACAATTGAAGCTTTTCAGTACTGCAAGCACTCAGCACAGCCCCATTGAAATCAAGGTAACAACTTATAGTGTGGCACGTTCTATTTAAAGAATATACACTGGGACAACATCTGTGATTGATTTGTCTCAATCTGGGGAAGAAAAAGACCTCTAAAAATAGCAAAAAAGTTCCCAGGGCACAGAAATTATGCTAATAAACTTAACTGGAACAAAGGCTATTAGCTTGAAAGCAATTTGGAAATAGGTGCTCTACCGAGGCACAATAATTAAGGTAATAATGACACATCTGTTCAAAGTAAGTTCAAAATGTTTTACCCACACCAAGTAAAATTGATCACTGCTTGTTTTTCTTTTGCATATGTGCAAGGTCGGAAATAATTACAGGAGCCTAATCCAAAACTCGTGTTTCTCTATTGATCTGATCCATAATTATTTTCTGTACTTTTGTTTCTTCACTGTTTATTACCTAAATACAATTGTATTTTAAGCTTAATTAAATGTTAGAGCATAATACAGCTGATGGCCTTGAGACAGACAAAGGTTCTGAGAGCAGTAAGGAAAAGGAAGGGATGAAGGCATTAGGATCTTTTGTAAACTGGTGGTAGTGGGAGAACAGGTCTGAGAGAAGGGGGAAAGGGTCAGCTTAAACTCAGTCCTTCAAAGAGAGGTCTCTGGGCTCTGAAGGAGGCCAACACAGGCAGATGGACAGATAAACAGATAGGTGCAGGGTGCCTTCTTCCAATCTGTCCAAACTTGTGTATAGCTCTCCCTATAAAGAAAGTGCCTGGCTCTGTTGTACAAATATTACACGCATTTTTTGTGTAGTTTCAATTAGTGTGATATATCTGGGGGAATTTTTCCTCCCAGACAAAAGCTGTACCTCATACCCAAGCAGAATTTCAGAGAAATTTTAGTACTACTTCAAGTCACCATTTTTTTGGTATTCCATCTTCTTGCCTTTTCTGGACATTTCAGTGTAGAAAGAAGAAATTAGTGCAAAACACATGTGCATATATATGTATTCATATGAATATGCATACATATTTAAGATAGCAAATAGTGAAAGCAAACTTCATTCTAAATGAAAAAGCTGATAAGACTGCCTAAGGACTGGAGAAAATAATGAAAAAAATTGACAATCTGAAAGAGAAGCTCTTCTCTATGTATTACTTTCCTATGGATTGCAGGAAAATTATGCTTTCTGAGAGAAATCTTGGGGACAAGGTAGGAGGGGCAGTTGCCAATGAGCCCCAGTTGTCAGGATTCAGTAATCATCTGTAATGGTGCTCTGAAAATTCATTTATCAAAAATTATCTTAAACAGTCTCAGAAACTCCTTCCTTTCCTATTATACTTCCTTGCTGACAGGGAGAGGAATAGTTTTGTGCAGTGTCCCAGTTATTGAACATGTCTAGTGGTAAGATGCAGTTTCCAGTGTCTTATGGCTTTGTTAGATGTTACCCATTGGGAATAAACATTTTGCATGTTTTGCTCCCACAAAAAAGAGGTCCAGCTTAATGGAACTTGCAGCTCTGCCTAATTTTAGGTACTCACCACCAGTGCTTGCAAGGTAATGCAAGGCATAGATGTTGTTTCCTAAAGGAAAATATCTTCTATTTGCAAAGCAGGATCCTCATCTCTACTGGACAAAGGACAGTGGCTGTCAGTTGGTTACTGTTGGTCAAATGCATGTCAATAGCAGAAATAATTTAAACTGTTATCAGGTGTAAAATAGTTTCTTATTGGCCATCACAATCATATTTCCCTCATCACCGAGGCTTTTAGTAAGGTGTAACCCTAAAAGCCAGCCCACACTGATCAGCACTGCAGGGAGCTCTTCACCCTGTGGCAGGGAATTTGCTGTTTGTGGCTGAGCACAAGAAGTAATGACACCATCCAACCCCAGGAAGGGTCACCCATTGCCCCACAGAGAAAGCTGTACAGCTGCTAAATGAAGATTTTCTGAATCATGAAGTAGTGGCCAAAACTTTCAGGTGAGTTGACCTGTGACTTGAGAGGCAGGTGAAGGGCCACTGGAGTCACAAATGCAGTGCAGAGATAAGGTCTGCTCTGACAAGAGGTATCTTATTGCCACCAGGAAACAATCCTAGTCTTGCTTACTGGCTGGTTTCAGTTTCTTTCTTAGGTCTGGGAGTATAGTGGTGTGCTGGTTTTGGCTGGGGTAGAGTTACCTTTCTTCCCAGTGGCTGTTATGGGGCTTTGTTTTGTATTTGTGCTGAATACAGGGTTGGTAATAGAGATGTTTTGTTATGGCTGAGTAGGGCTGACACAGAGCCAAGGCCTTTTCTCCTTTCTGTACTGCCATGCAGGGAGGCTGGAGGTGCCTGGAAGGCTGGGAGGGGACACAGCCAGGACAGGTGACCCCAAATGACCAAAGGGATATTCCAGACCTTAAGACATCATTTGCAGTATATAAAGTCAGAGGAAGGGGGGGGACATGTAGAGTGGTGTTTGTCTTCCCAAGTCATCATCCCACGTGATGGAGCTCAGCTCTCCTGGAGGTGGCTGAACACCTGCCTGCCCATGGGAAGCAGTGAATTCATTCTTTGTTGTGTTTGCTCAGAGCTGCAGGGTGTCAGCAGATTTGTCTGGGTGCTTTGGCTGTGTATTTTAAGTAGAGCATGCATGGAAAAGAAAGTGGTTGAGATGCAGGGTCGTGGACACGTGTGGTAAGGAGCTGCTGCTTTGAGTAAGAAGTGTTGGCTTTGAGCAGGCAGGAGCCCCAGCTGGATTTAGAGGTTGTATGTGTTGTAAAGGCTCTGGAGGCTTTGTGTGGCATTTGGGGTGGGGAAAACCCCCAAGTGAGAGTGCTGTAGGGAGTACCACACAACCCCTGTGTGTGGCCAGGAAAGGTGGTTTTGAGAGTGCCAGGAGAGTTGCAAAAATGTGACTGAGGGAACCTCCCTAAAATGGGGGATCTCCCAACAGTGAGCAGTGCTTAAGAACCTGTGAGTTAAAAAAATTACTCTGTCAGGAACAGTTTGAATTGTGTAGCCTTGGGGGCTTATCTGTGGCACATTTTGTATTACAGAAGTTGTACAAAGCTTGTTAATTAAATAATGCCCCTCCTATTGACTGAAGGAGACCGGTGATTACAATGTAATTTTTCTGTACGATACCTGAGTAAGGTTATGTCATAAAGCATGTATTTGAACAGCCCAAATGCATTTTTCAGGCCAGCTTTTGGGTTTTGAGTGTCTGAATTAAGCTGCTGAATGCTTACATAGTATTGATTTTAGCACATATATTTATGCATTTAGCCTTTTGAATTGAGCTGAGATTTTGGTCATCCTCATTGCAAAACACAAGTTTCTTGGAAAGAGCTGTCAAAAATAGCTATTCTCAATAATCACTTTTAAGAGTTTTATCAGGAATTTGCTCAGTGCCTTACTGCAGAGTGACTTAGACTCTTAAGATCTGACCAGAATATTAATTTGGACTTGAATATCAAAGCACAGAAAGGACAATATATTCAGATTACTTAGGGCTCTTTTTTTTTAAGTATTTCCATAGCTGTAGAAATGTCGTGTGCCAGTTGTAACAGCAGACTCTTGGCTCCTCCATCTGGTTACTAACTACTATAGTGAAGTGTCTTACTAAAGGCAGCTCCCAAGGCAAAATGTGCTGTCAGGCCGTTTGTTGTGTGTTTTCTTTAAATCTTTCCACCCTGATTGTCTTTATACTTGGCACAGGGCTGTGTCTAGTACATTTCATGCATTTTCATAAGGACTATACTTTGAATTAATGTAATGATCTGAATATATATATATATATATATATATTTATATATATACATATAATCTTGCCAGGCTGACCTATCATTCAGGAAATACTTGGGTTTTATTCAAAACCATATCAAGAGGAGATGCACTAATTTTTGAAGACTTAGTAATGAAAGCAGTGGGAGAAGCTGACACTGTTTATTATCTTGTGAAGATATTCAAAACCATCTTATATAATCATAAAACAGCCCTCCCAAGAGCACTCTTGAGAGATTAATATGGATGTTATGGTGCCTCGGGATAATAATATGCATTTTCAGTAACTGTCTTTGGAAGACTTCCTGTTAACAAGAAAGACAATTTTTTTTACTTCATGTTTAAATAATATGAGAGGCATGCATACAGACTTAGCATAAATAAAGGATGCTCATATTTAGGCCATTGCTATGTAACTGAATGCCCACGTGGTCCTGGACCCCCTTAAGAAGAAAGCCTGCAGGCTGTTTTCCAATCCACCATCACCCTTTGTCTTTCTCTGTGATTTTTGTAGGTTTATCAAATCTCTTGGGTCTTATTACTCAACATGCAGGTGCAAACATGCAGTAAACATTCCAGCTGCATATACTTAATCATAACTTATAGTGCTAGTCAATTGCCTTGTAAAAAAAAAAAAGACAAAAACCAAACTGAAAACACTCCCTCACCCCCAAAAAAGAAATGGCTCATAAAATTTTCTACCATTTGTGCAAACAATATAATAAAGACTGGGTTATTAATATTCTGTGCTTAGCCATTTCATTGTATGAGGCATTGATTCAATAGGCTTCAGTATATAATTAAACTTGCAAGTTCAGAGGTTGTGGTAAAATCTGGTGTCTGCCAAACTACAGTAAAAATCATAATTACATTTAAGTAGTCTGGAATGACAGCTTTTTTGCCCTGGAAATAGGATCTGTGAGAAATGTTTCTATGCCAAAGGTCCTGCTGTAACAGACTCATAATGGTCTTCCACTGCTCCACGAGTGCTAAAGTAGGACACAGTGATCTGGGGTAGAAGCTTTGTTATAAAGCCACTGTTGTCTGAGATATTAGGGGAGCTGATGGCTCCATGGACCCCAAAGTTTGTCTCTGGGCAGCTGGTCTCATCCTCTCATCCTGACAAGGATGACAGAAAATGCTGCTCCAGATCCAAACCGAAATGCCCCTGCTACCAAGGCTGAAAGGATGAAGTGTGTAAGCTTTCATCAGGATCAGAGCTCTGACAAAGTGACACAGGAGTGCCACATGTACCTGACATCAGCAGAGATCTTTGTTCCTTTTTATGGGGCCTGAATTGGCTACTGAGCTCATTCCCCACAAAACTGGAGATTAACGTGTAAAGTGTGGCAGAACACATACTGTAACTTACTGACCTGACCTGTCACCTTCTCACATTAAAAAATCTTAATAAAAGGTGTTATTCACTTTTATCTGTAAGAATTCAGGCTTTGTTTAAAAAAAATAGTGCTATGGCAGATGGTACCTCTCATATTTTAGGATCACATACTTTATTAATAGTTTGTTAACTATATGGCTGAGAGTCTGCTGTTTCACAGAATAAATTCTAGTGGATTTACTTATACTCTTTGAATTATTTTGTTCTCAAAACTGACTTTCTGGATGCATATAGCTTTAACCTAGACAGTTCAATTTCACAGTGTTTTTTAGGAGGTGGGATGAGCATAAATCAGGCCATTGAACCAAGGATGCTTATGAGGAATGTAGTTCATGAAAGTGTCACTGGACTGGAAATAAACACTTTTTCAGTGTTTAAGAAAACAAAGCTTTTCCACATATGTTTTCCATTTGTCTTTTCTTTTCTTTTCCCTGTGGACAGACTATGACAGAAAGATCCTGAGCCCAAATACTGAACCTGCTATTTCCAGGGAAGGATTTTCTCAGATGTTGCAGGTGGTTGCTCTTTTTGGCAGGCCAGGTGATGTGTGAGGGTGGGACACTCTGCAGTAACGCTGCACACACTGAGAAGCTGACAAGGAGCAGGATGCCTGGTGGGCTTTCAGACCCAGCAGCTGTGTGTTGGACATACTTCATGTCCTTTTCTAACAAGCACAACTGCTGTGCTGCTGAAAGCAGCTGTGCCAAGAAGCCTTTTATTTAGCATAGGCAAGCAGCACCCTCATTTTTATTCATGCCCAAATCAAGCTCCTGCTAACAGTAATTTTCTTTAATAGTAACTGCTCACACCCTTCAGGGTTGTGGCAGCCCATGGCCTTTTTTTCTAGTTCCTTGGGCACACTTTTTGAATACACAGTCATTTACCACTGCAAAGTGTCTTTGGATAAACTTTCATAAACCACCTGTCATCCTCATCTCGTAAGTGGTCTTTTCACCTCAGTGACACTCTACTTCACTTTGTGCTTTCAGTCAACCTTTTTTTTTTTATTTTTGGAATCTGTTTTCACCTAGAGGAGTTGATTGGAATCAATTCTTCTTTTTTTAATTAATAATCATGTTAATGTACAAAAATCATGTAAGAGAATCTGACTCGTGGAAGATACCCCATAATGTTTAAAGAGATTTTTTTTAAGAAAGGGAAGAGCAATTTATCTTAAAAGTTTTATGTAGGCATCTGGTCAGAGACACAGTTTTTGGGAGTGCTTTTTTTGGGATCTGCCTGACATTTCATTCAGCTTGTGCCTTTTTTCCTCTTTTCTCCCCTTTAATATTTCTAGAATACACCCACAGCTCCACCTCCCACTGACTGGCCCCAGGATTTGAGTTCACTGGCCTGATCTGTGTTGTATACTGTTCCTCATGTTCCACTTAACCTTATAAATAAATAAGTATATGAATAAATAAGTATATGAATAAATAAGTATATGAATAAATAAGTATATGAGATTGGTTTTTTGGTATCAAGTGCAACATCAACTATGCAAATCATTGAAGAAATATTCACCCTTAGAAAAATGACATATATGAAGAAACAATGTCAAAACACCATAACAGGATTTCTAACAATTGCATTTTATACCTAAATAGCACAATGAAATGGCATGTGAAAGAAACACAAAATCCCTACCCCCTCCCCAGTTCCAAATCCCCTTCCTCTCAACTCTACAAGTTCTTTGAGATTTCTTTACCACCCAGCCTGGGAAAATAACATCTTCCATAGCACCTCTTCTTCCTTTTTTCCTGTTCATCTTGCCTTTTCACTTCCTTTGAGAGTACAATCCAGAGGAATTCCTGTCTTTTTAAAACTTTTCCCTGCTCAAGGTTATGTTTTTCCCTATTTGTTTTAAACCCCAGCTGGGAGAATTAATTCTTAAGAATCATCTTACCCAAGTTAGAATATGTTAGCACCTTACTGGAATAGATTGTGACTAAGCAGAAAAAAAATTATTTAATTTTAATGCATCTTATCATCTTAATATTGAGCTTACAGTAATAAGACATAGACCTAAAATATTTTATAGTCAAAATAAAAAATAACTGTATAGAGAGATCTGAATATATACAAGTGATATGGTATATGACCCATTGCACTGATACTGACATATTTAATGATTGAATCAGTGAAATTACGCTAAGTGTAATTTTGACATTAGTGTCTACTATTTCGCTGTGGTTTATTTTCTGTAATTGGAATATTAAACTACTTAATTTATATTTAATATAAATTATTAAATTTAAACCTCAAAGTCTTTATATATATAATATTAAAAGTGAACCAGCTTTGGAGAATTTTGCATTGTAATCTGAAATTAATTTTGTGAGTTCTTTTTGGAAAATTCATTATTTAGAAATTATATATCCCTGGTGTTTCCATGGAAACACTTTCACCTTATGCTAATGAAATACAAATTATGGGAAAATAAAATCTTTACTAGAAGAGTATTAGAAAATTATTTCTTTTGCAGCTTGGAAAATTTTAATGCAGATAAATCTCCAGTCTCTCAAAACAGCTGCTAGTCTAGATCCAGAAATGGGTCAGCTTCATCCTGTTCAATGCTGAATTCCAGAAGTTGGATGGGTTACCATGAGGGTAAACCAAATATGCCGTTTCCTGGCAATGGTGTCTCAAAAGGTTGGGTTTTTTTAGTCTGTGTCTAGGCATCTGAGCTCAGCAAGCACTCTGTCTATGCATGTTGCCTACTTAAAATAATATGGTCTGGGTTTTTTTGCCCTATATGACACAATGTAGGTAGCATTTATCCACTGTGATAATTTCATTCTGCGCAGCACTGTGGAGTAGTAGGAGGTAAAAGCTGGTAGGACTGCTCTTGTAATAAACAGATGTTGGGTTTATTCCTGGTTTTACCACAGCAATAAAGCTCCAATCCATTTTCTTGCAATAAATAACAAAATTCCTTCTGCTTTGCGGTCTGGACCCACTGAAGGGCAAGTGTGGGGTGGCTGTGAAGTGGGGTGGCTGTGAAGGGGGTGCCTGGTGGGCAGTCAGTGGGGAGCAGGAAAAGCACTGTCCCACTGTTCTTTAGCCCCTGCAGTGAATGAAGCCCACAGTGCCTTCACCTGTGCTTGCAAGCAGAAGCTGCTGCTTGGGGGCTGTGCTGTGGGTCTGATGCTGGGGGACTCTGCACCGAGGGATGGCAGCTGGGATCCATCTGTCTCTGCTGGGCATAGGCTGCCCAGGCAGTCCTGGCTAAGGAGACAATCCTGTCACAAATATTTGCAGCCCAGTGGCCCAAGTGTCCTAAAAAAACCTTTCCCAAAATATTCTTGGTCCTGATAGCAAGTGAGGGGGAGGGGGGAGTGGGGTGCTGTTGACGGCACTTTTTGGAATTGGTGATTGACTTTTGTTGTTTGGTTGGTTGCTTTCTTTTTTTTTTTTTTTTTTTTTATTAATGAGGTCTTCTGTGGGTAGGACAGAAAGAAAAAGTTTTCTTTAAAAAATGTTTTTATTTTGGCAAATTCTTCCTTTTATCACAACACAAAAACCCCACACTGATCAGAAAATATCAAAGAATGTTGTTTTCTTAATCCATTTTTGTAGACATGCTATCTCTGACTCTCTAATTAGAGTAAGAATTTACTCAGACTTTATTAGCTGTTATTTTGTCCATATGAGTGGTTTTGTCAGGCTTGAGCCCTTTGCAGTCACTCAGGTAAGAAAAAAATATGATCTTTAGCTTGTTTAACTATTGCCCAATTATACCTTTGGTTGCAATGGGGACAAGGAAATTTGCCCTGAAAATAAGAAACAGTAATGGGTAGCCTCAGAGAGTTGCTTTTGTTGATAATAGTATTGAGCCAGAAATTTTCTGCCAATTCAGCCTCCTGCTGCCACCCACAGCCAGCTGTGTTTAGGAGCTCTTCAGCTGACAATAGTCAGAAAGGAGGTGAAGGATTTTTTTGTGTTAGGAGCACAAAGTCTGGAGAAAAATCCAAGTGGTAATGGATTCAGAGAAATACGCAAATTTAAAAAAAAATATAAAAACTCACAAAGCATTGGTTTATGGTGTCTGGGGTTTTTTTCCAGATTTATAGTAGCAGCAGCAGTTGTGTTTCTCCTATCTTCTCTGTGTCCTGTAGTTTGGTAGCAGAGTATTTAGGCTGAGAGTTTAAATCACTGGAAAATAGAGTTTAGTGATTGCTTGGGGTCTTGGATAAAGCAGCTGCTGGGAGCCAAGTGCTCCTGGTACTATGTGTGTTCATTGACCTTTCTGGGCCACCAGTGAGGCCTTTCAGTCCCATTCCAGGCTGAAATGGAGCTGTGATGAAGTGCTGCACATCCAAGGACAAGCTGCTGTCCCTGAAGTGCCTTTTGTGGGGTTCTAAATAGATGGATTAAATTGAAATGGATGTATGTATATATTTATATATATTACATATATTTACAGCTGTGGTACATTACAGCAAATGATTGGTGACACACTGTACCCCAAAACAACTTGATGGGTCGCAAGGTTAAAGCTGACTTGTGTGTAGAGCAGGATCCTTTAACACTTGGGGAGGAGGGGAAGCATTCATCTTCACAATTGCCAAAGTTTTTTCTCTCCTCTTGTAGCATAACATTAAATATTTATTCTGAATCCATCAGAATTAAAACTTGCACAGGTCAGTGTGGCTTGACCTCATCTCACAGGGAAGAGCTCCACGTGGGCTGAACTCTGGTCTGTTTGTGACAAAACTGTGGCACTTCATGGGCAGTTCACAGCTGTCTCCATGGCACAGTTTATGTCTGTTATGAAGCCTCCTGTGACTGAGGAATGCAACAAGAAAATGAACATGGAGGAAGAGAGCTTCAGCAGCCTGTCCAAGGTGGACACATTGTGTTAGAACATGGTTCAGCAGCATAGTTCCCAGCTTTTAGTCCAATGGTCTGTTCAGTTTTCCTCCCTGGCACCCACTTTGATCACAAGCTGAGGTCTCAGTCTCTCGTTTCTGCTCTTGTGAGTGCCACTGTTCTTGTCTCCACTCATGGGTATGCATGTTCAGGATGACACAACAAGGTCATAGTGGAAATTTACTCCAAACACTGACTAGATTTGCTCATGTGTCAAGGGATGGGGGCAAGGATGGCAAGGAATACCTTGGCAGAACATGTCAATATAATTCCAGCAGGAATGGGTCTCACTTGACCACATTAAACTACTCTGGTTCACCCAATATGATATTCTGCTTTGACCTTTGGCTTTCCCCCATTAGAACTTTAATTGATTGGCTGGCTAATTACAGACATTTCAATCTGTGGCAAAGAGGAAGGGTTATAAATATCTACTCTTGGCCTGAAAATGGTTAGTGTGATGAGAATACATGGGCTCTACAATTACCATATTAACTGAACCACATCAATATGCTTGTCCAAAGCTGGAATGACAAAATCTTTGACATGGGTGGTTGTTTGACACCTTTGTCTTCCTGCAAAGGCAACGTGGCATCATTCATTGATACAGTGAGGTTTCATTCAGTAGTTTTGGGGTTTTTATGGAGAGGTGCTTTTTGGTCTGTTTGGGTTTTTTTCTTTCTTTGTGGGTTTCTGTTTTGTTTTGGTACCCAACTTGATTTGTGAGGGATCTGTCAAGATCACCTGATGAAACTTCCTCCATAAAATAATGAGATCTTACATATTATTTATGGTCAAAAATGTATTCTGAAAATGTAAGTATCTGCATGTGTGGAGTGTTTGTATGTGATTTGGATTTGAATCTGTGATGCTGCCCAGTCTTCATAAGTCCATTTTTTAATGGATCTGCTCAGCATGTTTTTTATCAGTGCAATTCCCTGTTCCCTCTGTAGGGCACATATGGGTGTGTACTGGTGAGTCAGGTTGTCAGGTTTCAAGGATTTACTCCAGCTGTGCTAGGACAGGTTTATATTGGATCTTAGGAAAACATTTTCACTGAAATGGTTGTCAAGCATTGGAAGAGGCTGCCCATGGAGGTAAGGGATTGAGTCACCATCCCTAGAGGCATTTAAAAGACATGCAGATAAGGCACTCAGGGACATGGTTTAGTGCTGGACTTGACAGTGCTGGGTTAACAACTGGACTTGATGATGCTAGAGATATTTTCCAAGCTAAATGATTCAATAATTCTATTATACTAATTAGAGAAAACTGAAAATGCAAAAAAATCTATTCACCAAAGGGGCATTTGGAAAAGAAGAGCTACAAATTTCTGAAGAAAGTCAGTCATGGGCATGGAGAGGACGACACAACAGGTACCCAAGGGCTGAGTTAAGCAGATGTGCTTTTTGGTGATTATGTGCACCAGCTCCCAGTGTTGATCCTTTAGAAGTCTGTATTTCATCTGATCTCTGTGCTTAAATGTCTGGAGGAAGAATCACCAGTGGCTTGTCATTAGGAGATGAGGCCAGAGGGGAGTTTTAGAAGGGTGTCATTAGCTTTCAGAGACCCACATTGGTACATCATTCCAACCTCCATATCCTGGCAATACACTGGGCTACAATTTGGTTTCAGGGGACATGGGAATTATACAAACCTTCACTTACACTCTTTCTGCCCATCAGTTTACAAGCTAGTCTTCATGGCATTTGGGATTGTACATTTCCCTCAGCTCCAGCTACTCACCTGTCCAAACAAAGAATTAATGTGACGTGAATACAACAGAATTGTGCATGAAAATAAATTAATGTCCCTCAAGCACTTATTTATTGGTGCTACAGAGTTTCTAGTCATGTACAGCGACTAAAGTAATTTATTCTGCCTGCTTTTTTATATCTAGCATTTAATGACAAACACCACACTTTATTGCCAGCATTGTAATACAAGAATTAATAAATATGCAAAGTGATCTGCTATTGCTCAGAGTCATGAGTAATGAACATCTTGTATATCACAATGCAATGGCTGTTCTTGTTTATCAGTCTTTGGCTGCTGTACTACTGAGATTATTTTCTGTTATCCTTGCTTTGTATTTTACATTTTTGCCTTCTTTTAGGATTTCTTTCCTGTAAGAAAACTGCTGTGAATGTCTCTCTATTTAATATGATTAAATCATATTAAATCTCCTCATTATTTTAAGGTGTTTTGCATAGATGCTTGGTAACAAAAGATATCATGCATTAGTGGAGAGCAAGTTTTTTGATATGGAAAAGCATGTTCAAACCTGGACAGAAATAAAAATCTAAAAAAACCTGAGTAGAGATGGCTGAAGGTTAACTCAAGAAACATCAAGGTTTTTCCCCAACTATTTTTCTAGGTCCTGTCCAGTTGTAATCAGGTTAATTCTTGAGCTGATTCTTACAAAAACTAGTAAATAACAAACACCTCTTCAGAGCACAATTTTGACTGTTCTCCATGGGTTTTTTGATTGATTCTGAAAACCTGATTTTCAGAGTAGAAAGTCTCTTCCTAATAAAGATTCTTTTTATACAACACAAAGGTATTTTCTCAGCATGATTTGAATTTCTTTACCACCCTACCTGAACAATTTTTTCAGGATGTATCAGAAGCTGCACAGAGTTCTCAAGTACTTTGCCAGATTTTTTTCCTCTTAACTGACAAAATAATATTTAGAGTGAAGCCTTGAGATCATGCAGACTGTTCAGTCTGTGTTGTCCAGGGACTGACTTAAAACAAAAAAATTTCACTTTCAGTTTAATTGTCATGTGTATAATCTGCTTTTTTTCTGGATCTTTTTATATTTTCTTACTCCTTTCCCCTACTGCTATGTATCTGAAAGCAGTCTTTGGTGTGATGGTTCTTTAAATGCTTAGTAAATTTGGTAAATTGAAAATCTGTGCATAATTTATTTGATTTTTTTAAAGTCTCTAAGGCACTTGAAAAGAGATCTTTTTATTTACCACTACAGCTGTGCAAACTGAAATATAATATTGGCTTTGCAGCAAACAAGAGTTGTTCAGGTATATGTAATACCTTCCTTACCTTAGGAAGGGAATTGGGTCAGGAAAAAATTATCTCTGACAGGATTCCCTTATGACTCCAGGCTGCTGGAGCCTTTGGATACTGGGAAATGAATATCTGGACTCCAGCAGGGAAGGCATGGTTTGGGAATGACTGGCTGTAAGGGGAGGGAGAACACAAGCAGGTGGCCTGAGGTAGCATTCCTGTATTATTTTTAATTTCCTTTTCTTTAATTTTACATAACAGAACTGGATGCCAGGAACAGGAATTTTGCCTGAAGGTCTAAACAGCTATTTTACCAACCAGTTGAGGTTTATCCAGTTTTCATCTGTATGGATAATGTCATCTTTAATAGTCAGGAATTTAAGCCTTACCTCTGGAGGAGGTTTGATGCCAAAATTCCCGGGGGATGGGATGGGAAGAAGGCAGTGTGAGGATATTTTACAGTGAGTGTTGGCCTCAGTTAGAGGGTGCCCAGCCATGGATGAGCTGTGCTGCTGGCAGGAGTGCTGCAAGTGGAGGTGCCTGCTCATCCAGAGCTGAAGTTGTTGAGCTTTTCCTCTCTGAAACTCTGAGTTAACAGGACCTGCACTGGCAGAACGAGGGGCAGTGGTGCCTCCACAGCCAGGGAGATGGCACACACAGGCAAATGTGGGCTTGTGGGCTCACCAAACAATGACAGTCAAATGTGGGCCTTCCTCTCCCCAGCTGTTCCCTGCCCCTTCCACACTGAAACCTCTTCCACCTCGCCAGAGGCTTTAGGCAAGAAGAGAAATTCTGGTCGGTGTTAGTGGGGGAAAAGTCCCATGTCAAGTGGCCCAGCTGTGGAACAGGAACCTGGAGGCTGTGGAAACTCCATCCTTGGAGAGATTCAAATGCACCTTGATGCAGCCATGAGCAGCCTGGTTTAACCTTGATGGTGGCTCTGCTTTAGCAAATGCTGGATCAGAGAACTGCTGGACACCCCTTCCATCTTATGTTGTTTTGTGGTTCTGTGACTTGGCAATTCCTGACTGCCAGTGGTGGGTCTGTCTCTGATTCCCTGCCTAAGGCTTTCTTTCAGAGGAAAGAGGTTTTTGAATCTGCTCCAGTCAGATGTCCAACCCTTCCTAAGAAAAATGCCAGTATTTGGTCACTTTGCACAGTGCTGCTTTTGTCTGTTTGCAAGTTTTTTCTCTATGGAGAGTCCTTGAAATTCCCCTTTCTGGGTGTTTTACTTTTTTGTCTAGCATACAGGATCTCTAGAGTTCTGCTCAAGATATCTGTTGCTGACTGCTGGATTAAACCACTTTTTCTATTGATCACTTTCCAGGGATAATCCTGCTGAAGGACAGGAAGGATTGCTGACATTGCTGAGTCCTTCATCACCTGCCAGGTGGTGAGGGGGGCAGCATGGACCTCCTACACCACATGCATCTGGTTTGAGACCTTCTGTAGGTAGAAGACAAGCGTCTGTAGGAATGCAAGAAGATAAGAGATGGTCCCCAGTTTTTCAAATGTCCTGGAAGCGGAAAATAAAATTAGTTGTGTTTGGTAAAAAGCAATTTCTGAAACAAGATGATGATGAGTCTTCATTAGAAAGAAAATAATACATAGAAACTAAAAATTACATGAAAATGTAAATATAACAGGATTATCAAAACCTTGTAGTGTTTGCCATGAAATACCAGCAGAGTTCAGAGGTGAAGCTGCAGAGTTGCTTACTGTGTTATATACCACAGTCTTTTAGTTGGCATCAATGCAAAGGAATAGTAAGGAGCAAAAGCGACACCGCTTAAAAAAACATTCACATCCTATCTAAGGTTGTAAATTTTCTATTCATACCAGGCAAATTATTGTTTGGGGAAAACAACAACAACCAAACCAAACCCAAAAAATAAAAGGAAAAAAAACCACCCCCAACCAACCAAGCAAAAAACCCCCACCTAAAATCAAGATCTAACAAAAACAAAAGCCCTCCTAAAATCTGACCCCAGGAAAAAACTGAAAACATATGGATGCATTGTTAGGCATATAGTTAATTAGGCATATTGAACAGCTGGAATGTCAATTGTAAAATAAGCAGTGTGTTGCAAATCTATTAATTTGGTGAAGAATGTTACTAAGATTCAGTTGATTTATATTTGCATACTCAATTTTTATGTCTGTATCTAGGCCTTCAAAAAGCATTTGACTGCTGTTTCTTTTTGAATACTCTTTTAGAACCCAAAATTTAACATGGGATGAAGGAGAAGGTCCTTTTCTGGATTAGTAGTTATTTAATGGACAGAGCATTAGTGGATGGAAGGTATCAAAGACACCAAACAGGGATCATGTGCTGTTCTGCATGTCTGTTGGTGTCCTGGGAAACAGATGAAAAGTGAGGTGGCAAAACCTGATGATGAGAGAAAATTATTCAGCATAGTCAGATGGGGATCCAGCTGTGAAAGAAGAGTGTTACACCGTGACTGGGCAATAAAATAACAGAGGAAATTCAGTGTTGATTAAAGCCATTTGAGCTTTCAGGGAAAAATAGCCCTAAATATACATACACAGCAAATATCTCTAAATTAGTGCTCACTATTACAGGAAGAAGTCTGGGAGAGACTTCAGCTTGTGCTCAGAAAACATCACCATAGAACTCAATTGTGATCAAAAAAGCAAAGTCAGGTGGTATAATGTACTAGGAAAAGAGTAAGGAAGTCAGCAGGAAACATGGTTATGCCACCATTCAAATTCACAGTGCACCTGCACCTTGAACAATATGTGCAACTTCACAGTTGCTCCCTTTCAGGTTTCAGAGGAAATGAAATGTAATAAAGATTGACAGCAAGGGTGATGGGGAGCTTGTGTGTAAGGAAAGCCTAAACAGATTAGAACCCTTTCCCTGAAAAATATAACAGAAAGCAGATATTATATAGAGAATGTCATATAGGAGATGGGTAAGGAATAATTTTCACTGTTTCTCAGAACACAGTAACAAGGGAATAGCAAATAAAACACTCAAATATCAAGCTGAAAACAAAGGCAAAGAATAATTTTTTCCACACAACTCCCATTGCATGTCTATAGGATGCTGTGGATGCCAGTAGCTTAGTTGGGTTCAAAGAGCTGTAAAACATGGCAGTGGAAGGAAAATCCTGGTAGGCTGCAGTAAAGAGTAGAGACAGATGCTGGTTTCCATGTTGGGGGGTATGGAGGGTATTTCACTGAACACTGTCCATGCAAAGACTAGGAAAGAGAACTGTTCTTATTCTGTATTGAAAATGGGTTCTGGGTTTATTCAGTCTGTTTGGGATCACACATTGCTACTGCAAGAAGAACTTTTGTACTATCATAGATCCACCATCAAATTGACATTGAGTCAATGCAACCTTTGCACTGATTTCAGTGTTCTACATTGGAGCATCAGATGAAGTCTCAGTTCTCTTACAGGTATTGTAAAAACTGATGTGTTTCGTGAGGGGTAGGATTTCACATAGGTTCCTAATATTTCTAAAGAATAAGAGGTGTTTCCACTAAAGTAGCTGAGTGTGAACCATGAGATTTTATGGGTTGTGGATAATAGACTGTATACTGGAAAGGAAATGGAAATGTCTTTCAGAAGCTGAGATCACTGCAGTTGCATTCTTCAGGATAGTTTCATTTCTTTCATCCACTGTCAAGAGCACTGTTTGTCAAGAACATCCTCATAAGGTAATGCTCTTTAAAACAACTTAGACCTCTGATGGAGCAAAGGTAGGACAGCAGTTATTGACTCAGAAGTCTGTGAATCCATCTTTTTCAGCTGATTTCAAACAGACAACTTCTAAAAGCTGATGGGAAAAATATTATGGGCCCAAGAGAGGTTTGTCTTCACTTATGGTATGTTTAATGTGCTATAAGAATAGTTGGACTTATTTAGACTTTAGACCTTATTATGGTCTTCATGTATGGAGGCAAATGACTGGGACTCCTGGGCTACCATCTCTTGGGCACTAGCTGGATGAGATTCAGGAGGATGTAGGATTATAGTCATCTTTCCTAAGGCCTGCAGACAGCTGGGAAAGCACAGCTATGAATTCTGCTCCCTGCTGGGTCCTGGAACTGCCCTTGCTGTGCTCCTGTTGAGCACTGGGAAGATTTCAGAGTTAGCTTTGTTTTGTTCTCAGCAGTGAAGAAGTGTCTTCAATTCATAATCATGCCTCACACCTAAAGAGGGTGAGCCATGTTGTGAAACTGATCTGTTTGGGAAAATTAACAAATCTTAGTTTGTAATTAAGGGTATTAAAGCCACTTTGACTATAAATAGTTTATCTGGGCTAGAAGCCATCTCCTATTATAGACTTGACAGGAACAGTGCAGGATATTAACACAAAAGAAAGATCATTTACCAAGTTTCATTTGCTTAAATAATATCTTAAAATATTTTTTCTTTATAGAGATAAGTGTACATGTTTAGTATAATTAACATAGTAACAACAAGCTAAACCATTCATTTATACTATACCAAAATAGATAATGGAACTTCAAGAAAACACAATACCTGTATTTTTTTGGTGGTGTGTGTAGCTTCTACAGTTCTAGATGAATTTGTCATCCAAGTTAGGCAGCTGGAATCAAGAATTTAGTCAAAGTTAGAATGCCACATTGAACAGAATCATGAAGACCTAACTTCCACTTCTCCCTAATGTAGAAAACCCGAAGGCTTTACACACAGAACTGCTAAAAGATTTGTAAAAATGACTTTGGATGCTTTAGTATTGTTTTCAAGCCTTTTCGTTCCTCCCTTTCCTTTTCTATTATATAAGAAAACTCAAACTACAATTATTACAAGGCATACTTCCTAATGTTAGGTAACTGATTAAACAAACAATATGGATCAAAGGAAATCCAATAATTATGCATCGAAGTCTGCATCTAAGCTTTAAAACCCCCATGTTTTAAAGCTATGAATTATTCACAACTCAAGATGAAATGGGGAATATTCCAACTCATGCTTTTGAAGTGTCATCGTATTAATCTAGGCCACTTTATGCACATCTATAGTCTTTTCATCTCTGGAGATCTCTGCAAGATGGTGGGCATGTCACTAAATTTCTGTTGGCAGAGAGTCAAGAAACAAGTATTTTAAAACTTACAGTTTATTACTATTGTGATTCAATTAATATTCAGGATTCCTAAGGGAGCTGTATGATCTCTTTTCTTTTTTCATGTTTTGTGACTTCCATTGGTTTTTTCTCCCCTCCAGTTATTTTATTTATGCATATTTGTTAGATGATTTTTTAATTACATATACTTATCCTAAGATATTAATTTTAACCTTTGCTTCCCTGCCCCCATTCTCTACCATCCCAGTCAGGCAGCTTCATTGTAATTCTGTTATTTAGAACATGCATAATTCATCAGCTGTGTCCAAGCTAAAAACTGAACACTTAGAAAAAATAATTGAGAGAAATCTGTTCCAGATGCAACTTTTTCAGTTGGTCCCTATTTTTGTACAATTAAAAAAAAAATAGAAAGGGAGCAGACTTGATTCCAGTGTTACAATTTGTGTCCACTTTCAAACTTTGATGGTCCTTTTTTTCAAAAATGAGTTATGTTTTCATTCAAAACACTTTTAAGGATACCCTTTGTGGTTTTGCTAGACTTTTCTCTTACCAGGCAAGTGCAATAATACTGGTAGAAAAATGTCCTTTACATGGGAGTGTCTCATTATAACTTTATCATAAGAAAATCCATGATTGACCTGTGGGCTTGCTGAATTTCAAACTATAAAGAATACAGAACAGGAGGCTGGTCTTGATGCACACACTGAAGCTGGGTGAGAAGGGCAAGATGGAAGTTGGTCTGTATTGTGACTCACCACTCAAACTGAGATGTGATCTGACTTTAGTGCCCATCTCCTCTGGTCTAAGGAGTGTCTGGCTCATTTCAACCCTTTGACAAGCTTCTTCCTTCATGCCATTACAGACTGCTCCTTCCTGCCCTAGAATTAGCTGCATCCCAAAATTCATCCCAGTTTTTCCTCTTTCTCAGAGCTCCTCTCCCCTCAAGGTCAGTCTTTCTCAGATCCTTTTTTTTTGGAACCTTTACCCCTACTCCTAGAAATACTAGATTTCTTTTTCTTCTTTTTAAAAGGAAGAGATATACTAGCTAATGGGGTATAATGTGCTAGGTTGGAAAAGGAGGCTGCAGGAAGAGTGCAGTAATTGGTGGCTTTCCCATCTGGACACTTTACCACACTGAGATCTTGATTTTTTGTCACCAGCTTCTCCCTTGCTTCTTTCTAGTGCTGTGTTAGAGATAAAACCTTCAGAGTTCCTTGATTTTTGCACGAGATTAGCACATACTTTAATGATAGCATCTCATCCATAAACATTGCAGTGTGATGTTATGATATGCTAATGATCTGCCTGCACAAATTGGTGTGACCATTCAAAGAAAGTGAAGTACACTGAGCTCAGCAGCTCCTTTCAATATGGTAAGGAAAGGAACCTGCTGTAACAGACAACTACATCAAGAGTAAAATAAGAGCCTCAGATCTGCTTACAATAAATGAGCTCTGTATAAAGGAACACTTTACAATTCAGATGCTTCCTGTGTACTTATACAAATGAAATGAACCTTTAATAAATCTCAGTCAAAATACTTATTAATGTCCTTCCTCCAAATGCTTCATCAAAGTTTCATAGAGTTCAATGATATGATTTAATTTTCTGGGTAATAGAAATAATCTTTACAATTCTGTACATGAAGAAGTGTTCTTGAGTGAACACTCAAGCAATCCTCTTGCTTGCTCTGATTATTTCTGTGCAACCCAGATGTTTTTTTTCCAGATGAAGTATATATCATTTCTTCTTAGGGAGTGGAATAAATTCTGTTTCCATAATGCAGGTCATACTACAAACTGTGACTGGCCCCAGAAGCACATGAAGCTGCTGAAAGTGTTCCTTGCAAATCCCTTTCTATAATTTTGGTGAAAAGAACAAGGAAGGATCCTGTGAAGGAGAAACATCTCCTCCCTTGCCAAAGGCATTGTCATATAAAATAACTTTAAGGTGAGAGAATAACTAATAGGTGCTAAATGTGTTCAGTATGGAGGCTCCTTGGTACACAGCACACACTTTGTCAGGAGACACACAACAGAAAACCAGCCCAAAGCACCTCTTGACTGCCTGAGGTTGCCAGCTGCTGATTGAGCTGCAAGGATGACCACAAGGCCCCATTCTTGCTTACAGGGCAGTGGGTGAAAGCAGTTATCCAGCCACCAAGATCACTAGATCTTCTCTGATTACTTCAATCTCTGTTTCAATTGTATTGTGTTAATTACTTCTACAATAAGCATTAAATTTTTCTGAAGGAATATATTTAATGTCCTAAGAGCATTGCAGAGAACTCATAGTTGGTTGTTCCATAGTTGGAACTCATGGATGGTTCCAAACACCATCACAGCAACTTTGATGAGAGGAGGCAAATTTTCTTCTTAAATGCATCAGAACTGAAGTGCCTGTACTGTACACAGTTTGCCTGGACAGAAAGTTTCAAACCTGCATGGCACAGGCCAGACAGTGCTGGAGCAGTACAGTCTGTGTGGTCTCTGGGGAAGTGAGCACATAGGTGGGTTACACCGTCATAACAAAACATTTGCTGGAGTTGTTATGCCAGTTTATGTCAGATTACTTGGACAGTCAAGTTAAGAAATTTTGTTTTGTCAAATGTTCTAGTTCCTGTCTATGCAAGTAGAGTTCAGTGTTACCTGAATTTGTTTTGCTACAAATTGGACTCATCTGTATTTCTGTGCCAAATTATCTCATAACATTCAGCTACTTCCTCATGTGGGATGACTCATTTCATGAATTTAACAGTTTGTGACTACATATATCTTTTGACTACTAGCCAGTCAACAGAATAATCCAAATCTATGCAAAACAACTGAAGCCTAAGAGGTCTAGTCATTAGAGATGATCCATGGGTTTCTATATAACAAAAAATAAGGACACAAATCTGTTTTTTTCTCATATGTCTATCCATCTGAAGTTTTGACAGGGACAGATGTTTCTCTTGCTGTATGAAATTCTTAGAGGTGACTTTAAAATATTGTGTATACAACTCCTAGGGCCTGGGAGGATCAATGGCTCAAAAGACAGCACCTTTTTGGAAGACAGAAGTCTTTCTCACACTGGAAGACACACAGAGTGTCTTTCTCTGAGCACTGCCTTTCTCTTGGATAGCACATGTTAAGAAATCTCAGCATTATGTGAATCATAGATATTAATAAATTGAATTGGGATTTTCCGCAGGGAAAAAAAAAAAAGGAGTGGTTCTCAAACTTTATACCTTCTCTGCTTCTGCCTGACTCTAAGTTAAGTTAAATATCTTCCTACTCACCTTTACTTAGGACAGTGTTTTCATTTGAAATCATGCCAGCAATACAAATACATGCATGCAAACTGGTTATACAATTGTCCTTACTTTTTGACTCACTCCTTTTGCTAATAAAATAATCATTAATACTGTGCCACGTGAGGTATCAGGTGCATTTTCCTGTTACTAATTTCTTGTCTTTTTGCATGTCAAGATATGGTTGAGCAGAACTCAAAAGCCGCTTCAGATTCTAAAAAAATACTTTGTGTCCTTGTGGATCTTTTCATCTAAAGATAAAGTAATTTAAAAATGTGAATTCTTTCAAGCTCCAAAGCTTCTTCTAAGTGACATCAGAATCAATGTGCTTATATGGGAAATAGAAAATCCACAGCTGTTGAATAACCTTAGTGAGGTACAAGAAAATCTTCAACAGAGCTAGGAATAAATATTGATGATAATTCTTGACTCACCTTGTTTGGGGAGTACCTAAAACCTGCCTTTAATTTTCTCTTTTTTCCCCTCCTGTTACCATGTATGAGTTATTTCTGGCACAGAATTTATTTGCATTTTCTGACTCTTATTGAACATATTTTCATTACTTTCACCTGAGTAGATCTGGGCAACTCTTCTGTACTTTAGGAGAAAACAACACATACACAAATAGTAGAAAAATAACCTTTGCAACATTGGAGATAAATAACTTCTGTAATAGCAATAGATTGTATAAATTTTCATTTTTAACAACAAAACAATGCTATACCAGAAGAATGGTAATACCTTATTTAGCAATTATGGCTTTGTGTGATACATGCAGATATGCGTGCAACAAAATCTACCTGAATAGTACCTTCCCTCATGCTCTTGTCTAGTTCTGGTCATTCCACCTTCTTGGTGCCTGGTGAATATTTTGACACTTTGGCTGTTTGTATAACTTTTTTCCTTATGGAGGTGTCTGTAGATCCATGAGGTGTGCCATGAGCATTCCCAAGTACTTAAGCCAACTGCCATGGAATGCCTTACACCTGGGCTAGTAAATTAACCCATCCCTACAGAAAGGAGCAGCTGCGTGCTGACTGCCTTTGGAAAGGTCTCTGGTGTATGTGAACTCCTTAGCCATTCCCAGGATCAGCTTTGGAGGCATAAAATGTGCCAAAGGGTGTCTGGGACTAGCAGTTCAACAAATGTTTTAGGTGTTACTGGAAACGCTTGAATTTCCTGGTATAGAGATAACCCATCAAGGAATGAGGTGAAATGCAACCTGGCCAACCTGAAAGATAGCTCAGTTTTCCTCAAAATGCACCTCATTGCTTTTTTTTATTAACACATCAGCAAGAAGCCTGCAGAGCAATATGATGTAGCTTTGGTAGATCTGAGGGGAAAATATGCATGAAGTAGGAGCATATGTGCAGCATTGAACAAACTATAGAACAGTCACAGGATGTTGGTCTTCACAGACTGGATTTCCCTAAAAGTGCAATGATGACTCTTGCTCCTATTGAACTCCCATAAAACTTTAAATATTCACTAGTGAGATTTTATGCACAATATGGCAGCAAGATCTTTTAGGAAAGATAAAATATCCAAAGCCATTTGGCAGATGTCATTGATCTGAAATGTCACCATCATGCCATGACTACAAAGAAAGATGATCTGATGGTCCATTCTGCCTTTTGGTTATGATTCCATAAATGGTGCAGATTTTCCAAGGCATGTGGTGCTACACAGCAGGCTATTTTGAATGCAAAGCAATCTATTTCAGGTATCTGTGAGCTCTGAAATAGGACTGAGAAGAATGAGACTTGTCAGTGAGGCTGTGATCTTTATCTGGCTATTTGCCACACTGAGTCATGAGATGTGCTGCTGTGAACTCAGAATCACTCTTATGTGCACAAAATCTATTTAAAATGCTCATCAACTAAGAGAGCACTTGGGAAGCATGTCTTCCTAGCAGATGCTAGATGGCCTCAGAAAGTCAGATTAGTCCCTGTGCACATACAAAGTTATTGAACTGTGTGCTCACAAGCTTTTTCTCTCCCCTCACAGAAGATCTACTTCCTCATGCTTTACATAGCTGATCCCTTCAGCAACTACTTTATTACTTCCTTTGTGTCCCTACTTTGCAGTATCTGCAGCACAAGCCCCTTTATGAAGAAAAAGAAATTGTTTTCCATATGGAAATCTATGTTTCTAGTGACTTCTCTTCTCATGGAAATGTTTATTTCCCTTGAAAGCAATGGAAAGTTGATGAAGAATCTTGATGAAAGTGTCCAGCAGTGCAAGGGAAATTAACTCCATTTCACAGGGAAGTACAGTGCCTGATTGCCCTCCAGTTTGGGCCACCTGCTTCCTGAAACACAAGAAACTTGGATGCCCTTGAGGAGTCCTTGACCAGGTCTTCCTAGTTTGGCAGCTGAGGTGGCAGACAAGTTATCAGGAAAACAGTGAGTCATGGATCTGTTAGATCTCAAACAAAAACATACTTTGAACACACTTTTTTTTTTTTTTTTTTTTTTTTTTTTTTTTTTTTTTTTTTTTTTGACAGAGACCCATCATTTGCTGGGAGTTGTCTGGACACCTCTAAGTGCAAAATACTGCACAAGCAAATTCAAGTGCTTGATATATGTGGCTTTGAGGTTCATCCATTTTGTGAAAGAAAAGACAGATTTGAACAATGTTGCTCACCATCTTGTATCTTTTGGTGTGGATAATGAATATTCAGCATGTTGTGTTTCCAGGAACTTTGCTAAAAATAGCACTGTATCCTTGTTTGAAAAAGTGATGAGCATAACTGTGAAGAATGACTTGGATGCTTTTCCTTCCTCTTCTTCTGTCTTCTTTGTTAACTCTTTTTATCATAACACTTCTGCTCACCATCATACTGCCACCTCCTCAGGAGACAAACCAGAGAAGCATGAGGGCACAGATGTGGAAAAGTAAGGCTGGAGGCAGGAGAATTTCAGGTCTTGCTCCCTCTGCTCTCAGCTTAGTGGTCAGACAAGATATATCTGAGGCATCTTTAGCTGTTTTCATCTAACCTGTTCATTAAACCTTCAGAGACATTGCTGCTCTTCCAGTGCTTAACATTACTTATATTTTTCATCATACATAAGTGCCTGAAAATAAACAAAATCAGTATCATGTCCTTATAACACTTTTTATTCTCACCTCGGTGAGTCCAGGGTCAATGAAATCCTCAGCCCTCTTGTTTCCTTGCACTGGATTCTCTCCTGTTTGTCACCTCTTTTGGTAAATCATTGGGTGTGATTCATTTGGTGCCCAACAGCAGCTTCCCCCAGGCAATTTACCTTACCTGAAATGGTTCCCTTGTCTCTTTTGCAGTGAAGGTGTCCTGTGATCCACCACTAAATTGTGTTCAGTTTATCTCTTAAAGAAAACTCTCCCATCCCAGATCCTCCCTCCCGTTCTAATTTCCCTTGTTACATTCTGCTTTTATTTGCTATAAGTTTATATTTGCTATTACAAGGGCAAGGTTGCATTACTATAATTCTTTTTATTTTTATCTGTTGACACTTTTTACCAATTTATCAGCAATTGCCTGTTCTTCTGATTTCTGTTTATTTACTTAAATTTTTATTTTCCAAAGGGATTCTACAAGTCTCCAGAGTCTCTCTAAGCCTACTTTGGGAGCTTATTGCCCTTATTAAGTAATTAGCTCTACTTTTGAGTTTGGAACTGTGCACTCTACTATTTCTTTCTCCCTTTCAGTCCAGTTCCATCTTCAGATTCCGGTTCAATTCCTTTTTATTTTTATGACCAAATATAAAATCAGATAACTGTAATATTGTAATTTCCTTTGACTTCTGAAAAGGAGAGGTTTTCTTAGCATCTTCCAATTCATTGGAAGTGGCCAGAGGGCTTTCTGAGATAGGAATGGCCCAAGTTCAAAATTTCCTCTGCCTCATACTTAGCAAAGAATTGATTCTGGTTAAGAGTCATCAGACTACAGTGTCAGTCTCCCAGGCATAATGGATATTCCACCTAAAGAAACTTAGAGGACAAATCAGTCATTCTAGTATGCTCTGAGATACAATCCTGTTGCAGCTGGGTTTTTGGAGATGAGAGTTCCAGGTCTGTGTGTCTTTCAGGATCTGTTTGAGTTTCATCCTGGAAGTTTCACTGAAACAAACACTTTCTCATTAAAGATTTCAGTTTCAAAACAATAGTATTGGCCTCTGTGGGAAGGAGGAGCAGGCCAGGGAATCTGAGTCAAAACATTCCTAACCAGAATGATTTTTATTTAAACAGTATAAATCTACCTTCCAGCTATGTGCGTCAAAGGTTGGCTTCCACACAAAGAAGAGGAAGTGAAGTTGTTGTTATAATTTCAGATGCAATGTTGGAGAGCTCATAAAACAGTTCCAATTATGTAATGCAACAGATGTCACCAGACTGTGATGGATTTTTGTTGAGTTTTAAAGCTTGAGGTGTCTGACTCTTGTTAAGGATGGTGAGCAGACAGGGTAGATAGGCAGGTGGGAAAAAGAAAGTGTACTCTGAGTTGTACTGCTTCTAAATTCACTCATTTAAATTAATGCACTTCTCTAACCTACTGGGATTAATTTTACACTGAGAAAGAAAATAAGGGTGTGCTTTGCTAGCTTTGGGTAGCATTTATTCTGAACCAGAGGTACATTCTTATGATTCATGCAGAGAAGAAATCTGGTAAACAAAGGCTGCATAAAATAAAGTGTTATCTAGGGCTTAGTGAGGCATCTGGCTCTAATTTTAGATAAGCTCCTTCTCTTGATGTCTCCATCTCCTTAAACAGTTGTTTTTTCTGCTTCTTTAGGATTTTTTTTCAATCACCATCTTTTGTGGGGCAGCAGCCTCACTGACACCAGGGCACTCTGTCTGAACCTTACCACATGCCCAGAGCAAGGCAGTATAAGGACTCAGACTTGGCTTCAGAAGACTGCTGCTGAACATCACAGAATTAGCATTTTACAGATGAAAAGAATTATGAAAAGAAGTGCCTTTAACAAAAAATATAAGCAGGGCAAACCTCTTGAGTTACATTTTACCTTGCTCTAAATGACAAGTTCCCATGAAGCAAACATTTCATATCTCAGTATGTGGCTGATCTGCATGGACTGACACAAAAATACAGAATGTTAGAAGTTTTTTACTCTATTGATATAATCATGGCTGAAAACATTTTTTTTTCTGTTAGCTAGTCTTCTGCTCAGAGAAAATAAATTTCACTAGGCAAACTGCATAACTCAAAAATTTGCTATTAATATATGTGTCACTTTTATTCAGTTCACTCCTATACGAAGTTAAAGTTGATTTATAAGCTTTAGTCTCTATTGAATATGAATAAATCAATTACCTTACACTTCATTATCTCTGGATTGTGTTTTTATGAATGATCATCTATGCAGAAGTTTGTGTTTGAACACACAACTCTGAGCTCAGAGAGAAGTGAGCCAGAACAGTAAGGGAATTCATAATGAGGCTTCACCTTGCCAGCTCAGCCCTACTCAACTATAGGAATTGTGGCAATTTAGAAAGGCACCAACGCTGTTATAGGTTAATGAAGTTTTGGAGGGGAGAAAAAAAAGCAACAAAAACCCCTTTTCCCTTAAGGGAATAATGTTGCAGGAGAAGGTTGAATGACCATCAAAAACATTACATATGGAAACACCTTATGTTTTCCTGTCTGACTTTATGAACTTTCAAGACAATACATTTTCTACAAAAGTGATTTATAGCTTTCATATTATAAACAAAATTGAAGAAGACTCAGGAAATATTTTTGAAAGATCTAGTCAAAGAGTCATTGCATGAAGTCATTGCATTGCATCTAGTCAAGGAGTCACTGCATGAAAGAGCTGTCACCACTTCTTGACTAAAACCATGAGAGAATAAAAGATTAGATGCTCCCAATAGAGGATTAAAGCTGATCTGAAATATCATTAAATTAAACATGGCCCCAGTGAAATCAATTTCACTAACTTCAACAGAGAGAAATTATTACCTATTCAGCATAAACATTGTATAAGTGTGGTGGATCTTTTCCCTTCAAATTCCATCCTAGGTTTTAGCACTCAAACTAGACATCACTGATAGTTACTTTCAAACAAATGTTTGGCAGAAAGATCTCTCTGCTCCAACAATCTGCATATTTTTGTAATTATTTTATTATTTTTCTCCCCCAGCCTTTCAGATAAACACTGCAACTGGGTATAGGAGTCTGAGAAGAGTTTGCCAAATGGTCAGTGAAATTTGGGGTTTTTTCTATTACATTATCAAGGATATTGGTAAGATCTGTCTTATAGATAGAAGAGTGACAATAGCAGCTTCCTTGATGACAGCTGCCAGTTCACACATCCTGTGGTACACTGCATGTTGTTCCACTGCTGGAGTCCAAAGGAATTTCTTAACCTTTTCCAAAGTAATCAGGTGATATTTTCACAGTGTTTCTGTTTATTAGGATACAAAGCATCTTCATAACATGCTCTTTTCTTAATCTTAACTACTGGGGGAACAGCCCTTCTCCAGAGGATTATGTTATCCACAACATAATCTATATGTGGGCAAGTAAAGCACAAAGAAGGTCAGACACAACTCCTTTGTCAAAGCTGAATTCCCTATCACACCCCTCAATCTCTAGTCACGCCTCATCTCCAAATTTGTCTCCATGAATCATCTTGAAAAGATATTTTTGATGTCTTACAGTATCTTATTAGTATTAGCAATATTAGTACATCCTACTTTCTATCCTTTTTTTTTTCTGTTAGAGTCCTTAAGAGGAACATTGCTTGTTAAAGTTTTGAATTTTCAAAGCCAGGTTGTGACTTTTATCTTTTGCAAGGAATAGACCTGGTCCTGGGACCCACCCATGCACTCTCCTCAGTCAAATAGTCAAGGAATGATTAATTCTTCAGTCTTTACTTTTAATTTCTCACTGATATTGTGAACATAATCAGATACATGTGGAAAATGAAAGACTAGATTATATTTAGCCTGTAAATTGAGTATGAGTTCTCCAGATGTTAAGTCCCTTTTTATAGTAACTGAAGCACCTGTTTATTTTCACAACTGGGATTTTGTAATGTCTTATTGGGCAGAATTATTTTTCATGGAAATCTCATTGTTTAGGGAAGTTATGCTGTTGTGATTCTTTTGCTTCAAATCAAATATATTCAGAAACTATTTCAGTTCCTGTTGTTATGATTCCCATTAAAATGTAAAGGGTTAACAATCATATATATATATATTTAAAAGCAAACAGTTAATATATTTCTGAGCATACTGAACTGGCAGGCTTTTAACGTACCCTGGAATCTTACTGTTCAGTCTCAGAGAGTTGATTTTGATGTCAGTCATCCCAGACAGGTGAATAGGTATTATCATCTCTATAGATAGGGAAGCAAAGACAAATATAGGGTCTGAAGTGGCACAATGCAGAATAATGACAGCTTCCACTGGCTTCTGGAGCTGTTACTGCTCATCAGTTTTAAGGATCAAGTTATTTGTGTTAACTATTATACAAAAATACTCTTGTTTTGTAATGAGCTTTGTCCTAAAGAATCACATGAAAGTTACTAAAGTTATTCCAGGAAATACTGTATTTCTCTACATCAGAAAATTCATGGTGTAAATATAACAATTTCATTAATATCAGGTGAGCATCAATAAAGCAAATTCTTTAGTAGCCTTTAGTAGATCATAATCCCAATCTCTCTGGCTCACCATGGATGAGGCAAATGACAGATTTTAGAGCTCTCTTCAGGGATAACCTCTTTCTCTTTAATTTAAATGCCTATATCTATGCTTATTTTTGCAATGTAAAATACTCTTATATCTATTACAAAAACTAACACAGGCTTCAGCCAGCACCTTAAAGATCTATTTCCATCTATGTCTCCTTTATTACTCAAAGGTTCAATAGCAAACAACAAATAGCTTGCAGTGCAGCAAAGCAGTTAACCAGTTGCTTAAATCCCAGAGTGTCTTATGCAGTTACACTTGCACTTAAATGCTCTGCTGAAGAGGGATAGAGTGGTGATCTGAGGCAGAGCACAATGCCTGGGGCCTCCAAAGTTATTAGCTTCAGCACCAGAATTAGAGCTCAGGTTCCCCATTCCCCAGCATGGATGCAGGTCACTGCAACTGTGCTTTACCTCTTATTGAAGTTGATTCTAATAATACTACCATTTCCACTGGGGTAACAAATCAAAGAAAAATAATTGGAGGTGGGGAGAAACAGTTTCATATTTCAATTTAATGCATCACCTCTTTTTTCTCCATGAGTAATTTACATTTCATATGAAAGCAGACAGAGACTAGATTTTACAGATTTTTTTTTCTTTTTTTTTTTTTTCTTTTTTTTTTCTTTTTTTTTTTCTTTTCTCTTAGTTTTATTGCTGGGAAAGTAGAAAGAGGGTGTAATTGCTTTTGTTTCCACATACCTGTGATAATGATCATTTTTAATTTAATAAAATTAAACTAGGAGTTTTTCTTACCATCTAAGACATTACTTCTCACAGAACTAGATGACAAGTGGGTGAAAATTTGTTCATGTACATCATGATGTAAAGATCACACAATGAATTATTTGATTCTTTAAAGTTATAACCAGTTAAAATCAAGACATTCTGAAAGAAATGTCAAAAGAAAAGGTTATTTGTTCCCAGCTGTTATTTAGTGCGTTAGACTCAGTTCATCTCCATAAAATGCAAAATAGAACAATATTCTGTGTCATTAAGGGATGCCTGAGCAATGTCACAAACTCTCCCTGCCGGCAGAGCTGCAGAGGCTCCGGCTCAGCTCCGCGCCGACGCGAGCTTGCGCGCACGGGCGGCAAAGCAGAGATCAACTACTCAAAGCTCGTGTGTCTGATGAAGGATGCTTAAACATCCATCTTCTCATCACCCAGATGGAAGCTGTGTGCTTTCTCTGGGATGGAGGCAGATTAGGCACCCATTCAGTAAAGCACTTGCAGGTGTGGGTTTGACAGGGCAGGGGGACAAGAAAGAAGAGAGAGGATTTTAAAAAAAATCTGCTAAAGATGAAATAAGGTACCTCATATCACATTCGTAAAGAAATGGCTTTTGGATTTTCCATCCAGACTACAGAATTCTTGTTAATAGCTAGTTGCCAAAACAGATGCCCTGATTAATGAGAACAGATGGATTTCTCCAGAGGGTCTGCAGATTTAGGCATTACTTTCACTAAATGAAATGCTAATGATCTGGCAGCGTGCTTCTCCGTGTGGATTAGATGCCAGTAATATTTTATTTGTATTTGGTGGAGTTAGAATGATCCCTTTTAGGCCTTCTTCAATATAAAATTCTAGTATTAAGCATCACCTCCAGATCCCTAAAAGCTATAAATAAGAGACAAATGCTTTTGCAGGATTTTACTGCTTGCAAACTCTTTTGGTAGATTGTACACTTCTTACAGGTTCTTCTCTTGATTTAGAGGAATGTCTGGTTTTGTATTTTTAATTGCATTTTTCCAAGGCAGATTAATCACTTGATTCATTCTGGTAAGAAAATGAGATTACATGAATTTTTTTGCTGTTATATTCAGCACAAGCTTGTTTGCTTGATTTTTTTTTCATCACAATTTCCAAGTAAAAGTAATCTGAAAATTTTGTACCAAACACATTTTTTGTGGAACTAGTCAATTTTGTTTCCCAAATCTGCCATAAATTAGTATTGCTGGTGCTAAAAAAAAAAATACTTAAAAAAAAAAGGTTAATGAATTCTGCTCTGAAGTAGCTGACTCAAATCCCTCTCTTCTTCTGTCATCTAAAAATCATCTTTGGTGGAATGGAAGGTTTTATTCTGTTATGTTGTTATTTTTCTGATTTGCCAATACGGTTATTTCAAGACAAATCTATCTGCACAATTCACACCTGTCTGACTATTATTCTGTCATCTTTTTTTGTTTGTGGAAAGACTGTGAGGAAAATAATGCAGAACTCAATTATTTATAAGGGGGCTTTAGGACTAATCTGTCTTTACAATAAAGAAAAAAACCTCATTAATCTCATGAGGATCCCTAGCTGCTACTTGCTTTATAGAACCTGCATCTACAGCCTAGCAGGTACATAAGTGTCAACCAGCTGTTTTTCTGTTTTAAATAGATGTTTTTGCTAAATGTGAATTCCTTTCAGAATCATAAAGTAGCAGCAAACTCCTTTAGGAAAAGTACTCACTGGAGGTGGGTGTAAAAATTAGAGACCAGGACTAGAAAGTTGACAGGACTATAAAGCAATATAAAAGAAATAAAGGGGCTTGAAATTTACAATCATCATAATGACCGACTGGGAAATTGGCCACTGACATTTCTCCTAAAAAAAATAAATTAACATCTCCTCTGATCAGCTACTAAATACTGGCAGGGAGAAAGAAGAGTCAATAATATCCAGAAGTGGTAGTAGATTTGGGCAGCAGGATCTGGAGGTCTCCAACCAGGCTGTATCAGCACTGCAAACTGTGTCCACAGCTCAAAAGTGCCCACGCAGCAGGGACAGCAGAGGAGCTGCTGTGTGGTCTCACAGCACAGCCTGGCAAGGGTCACTGCTCTGCCATCCCTGTGCCATCAGGGATTCGCCCACTCTTTACTTTCTATGCTGTTGTTTCAGGAGTATAAAATTTGTGTCAGACTATTTAATCCATGATACAACACTGAGGAAGACAGGACAGCTTAAAATAATTTAAATTTGATGCAGAGTATCTTCAGTTTCCTTGATTTAATTAAAGGAGGATAGGACCCCACTCGGAGCAGAGATCTGATGATGACTTCCCTTTCATAATTAATTTTCCATGCCAGCTGTCTTGCCCCTTGTAAATCCATTTCACAGACTCTCCAGTTTCTGTTCTCCTCTCTTATTCAGAGTTCTGTATGCTGTCTTGTCCATGAACTGTACAGAAATCTCAGTTACATTGTCATCATTGCATTCACCAACTATATTTGTTCTCTCAAAAATGCATCAGATTTGACAGGTTCTGGGTGCTATGAATTCATGGTGATTGACATTAATTATATTTCCTGCCTTTAGTTACTTATTAATCACCTAAATTTCTTATTCACTTTTCTCCTTCTATGGAGTTGTGTAGGACTTCAGATCTGATGGGAAAAAACTCAGAATAAGGCAATGTGGGATGATGTGATTCCAACTTAGTAAATAGGCAGAAATACCAAAATCCTACAGTTAAACAAGTAATATGGCCAAAAAGCCAGTGGAACTCCTCTGTTCCCACCCCTCATGGTAAATATACCAGTCAAAATTCATCTTCAGCTCTTCATTGGAACTTCCTGGGGTGCATTAATATACAGAATGAAGGCTGGCTTTAAGCTTTCTGATAGTTTATAGTTGCAATGCAGCAAGCTTGCCCACCAGAAAAAGGGATGTAGTCTGAGTCCTGTTGTATGTTATTCTCTTCATTAATCCATTGAAATTCAAACTCTTTCTTGCAAAAGTGAAATGTGAGAGCCATTTTCATACTGGTGCTTAAGCCTTGCTAAAGGCAAGTGAGCCCTGTGTGTGACAGTGGGGAATGTAAACCATTTCCTTTATCTGTAGCACTCAAAATAAGTTAGGAAGTAGTATTTGTAGCTGAACTGAATGTTGCCATAAATGCAGCCATCCACGCTGCTGGCTTTGCTGTCTGCCTCAAAAAGATAACAATAGATGAGCCTTGTCCACATGATATTTATGCTGCATTAGCTTCCTGATAGATTCCACATATGTTTCAGGCCAGCAGGATGAATACTGCATTTTCTTACCCTCTTTTTCCCTCCCAGAAGGGAATCAAACTCTAGACCTCAAGCCTCTCTGGTGCTGGAGTCAGAGAGCACCATCCCACTGAGACAGCCCTTCCAGGGGAGAGCAGGCTTTGTACAGAGGGAGCTCTCCACAGTACCCCTGCTGAATGATGGAGTAGCCTTGGGGCTCTCTCCCATTTCAAATGCTTTGGGAAGGAATTTAACCCTCCCTGAATTTGTAGAATTTTGTAAGAAACTGGTATCTTATTAAATTTTCTATAAAAGTGCCAAGAGAAAAACATTTATGAATGGAGAAATTAATCCCCTGAAAAGGAAATTTCTGGAAAGGAAGAGGAAGATTAATGTTGCCAACACTCTGTGGATTTTGTTTTTCTTTTTTTTTTTTTTTTTTGGCACTGTTCAGCTCAATCTGTCAAATGGCCACCTTGTAGTAAACAGCTTTTTTGGCAAATTACCATAAGAATTAAAGAAAAACCTTTAAATTCCCACATGAAATTAAAAAGCACTCTACCAGATCTGATTTATTCTAACATAATCAGTGTTGGATTAATTTTATATACAGTTTTCATCAGGTTAAGATAGATGTAGCATTGAGGAAATTCTTACAGTACAGATTACTCAGGTCTCACTGTATATCAGATTGAGGAATGACATCTTTGGTTTTGGGACACACTCTTTTGGGACACATTCTGACACTGGTGGAAGGAATGTTGTGGTTTTTGATGTCTACAAACCCAGCTCAGGTCTTGAAAGAAATGTAGTGAAAGAGAAGTGTTTCTCACAGCCAGATAATAATGAAAGAAAAACTAATTTTTAAACATTTCCATGATCACAGTTCTGTGACAACTGCAAACCCAATTTGTACAGTTTACAAGAAAGAAATTTTTTCTTCTCATTTTGTGAACTCATCCTGGGATTGGAGACCCAGGTGGATTTCTCCAGCTAATGCATTAGCTTGGAAAAAAATTACAAATATACAGGAGTTACAGCTTGGTTAACAAGTCTGCAAGTGATGCAAAAAGCAGAATTTGAGCCTAGCTCTCATTCTCAAAAGTTTAATTGGCTCCCTTGGGCAAACTGTGAAGAAAAGAAACTGACATAACTCTAGAACTGAGGTGGCCTAAAAGCAGCTTCAGATCATAGAAAATGTCATGTTCGGCTCGGAGTTATTTTATTGGTGCACCTTCAAGGCAGGATTTTACACAATTTTTGAGTGCTCAAAAATATTTATTTCTTAGCAGTCATAGTAGAATGTTGGGAACAACATGCCACCAGTTCAACATGTGCAGGTTTGCCCCTTCCTCATCACCACAGGCATTATAGACATTATAGACAAGTCTTAGATGGACATGTAAACTTTAAGGAAATATTGGGGAAGAACTATGTTACTCAAAATAGGCTGATAATTATTTTTGCCAAGGTCCTATTTTCACTCAGCTTTTTTTGGTCTTTTCTTTTCTCCTATCCTCAGGTTCTTATAGCTTTTCATGTCAGCATTCATCTCTAAAGACTTCGAATTACAATTCCCAAATCATTCCTCTTCTTCTAGCTTTTTTAATCTTACATGGTTTTGCTTTACAGACTCTTATTGACAGATTGACAATGTTTTTGACAGCAAAACTGAGCCATTGTTATATAACTGATATAGGGTAGGATTCACTGCTGAGAAAATGTTGCTGAATCTACTTTGTTTTTCTTGCTCTTATTCTTGCCTACCTTCCAGCTTCTGCTTCCGTAAAGAAAAGATTCAATACACAGAGTTAGTCATGATTTCTTGAGTGCAGCTTCAGTTTAGAACTCTGCATTTATGGTGAAGCTGGAGAGAATTAATTCAGTTGTTTCCATGATGGGGCTAAATTGTTTTTGAGAGGGGGAATGAGTTTCACGATGCCTGGCTGGGAGATTATGCCAAACTCTCACTGAAATTGAGATGACTGATGAAGCAGGAGCTGATGCTGAGTGACAGGGCCGTGCTCTAATTGGAGGAAGCACATGGGCACTCGTGAGCACAGTGCTGCTGCAGGGCAGGTTGGCTGGCACCAGCTCTGCCTACCAGCCAAGGGCTGGCTCACAGTCCTGCCCAGGCTTTGTTCCCTTCCCTGATGGATGGCAGACTGCAGGGTCTGTAAGACTTGGAGGGGAAGCCAGCTTCTGCTTGGAAGCTCTGCCCAGAGCCAACTGGCATGACAAAAGAGCTGAATATAAATATCAGTGGTTTGTTACAGATGAACGATCCTTTTCAGGACAAGGCACCAAGTGCTTTTGTTTTTCCAAATGCTGACACTTTCCCCTTTTTTTTTTTTTGCTAGCTGGCATCTGTGGTAGTACCCAAAAGATATCCAGATTTGCTGACTGGCTGGAGTTAAGTTGGTGCTTCTTGAATTGCTGCTCTCTTCAGCCAGTCTTTGTGGAGAAGAACTTTGGGTGTGCTGCTCTACTGGTGTTTATGGAGGTCTGTGATGAGTTGATGCTGGCTAGGTGCCAAATGCCCACCAAGGACCTTCTATCACTCCTGAGATGGGCAGGGGAGAGAAAATACAAGGAAAGGTTTGTGAGTTGAGGTAATGACAGGAACAGATCACTCACGAATTATGGACTCAACTTTGGGGAAGAAAATAAAAATATTAATCAAATCAGAATTAGATACAGATAAATAAAAAAACTAAATCCTAAAACACCTTTCCTCTACCGTTCCCTTCTTCCCGGGTTTAACTTCACTCCTGATTCTCCATCTTCTTGACCCCAGGGACACAGGGGACAGGAAGGGGGGCTGCAGTCAGTTCATCTCATTGTCTCTGTTGCCCTTTCCTCCTCATGGAGAGGACTAGGACTCCTCACACTCTTCCCCTGCTCCAGCATGGGGTCCCTCCCATGGGATACAGTCCTCGATGAACTTCTGCAAGCAAGTCCTTCCTATGGCCTGCTGTCCTTCACAAACTGCTCCAGGGTGAGTCACTCTTCCATGGGATGCAGTTCTTCAGGAACAGGCTGCTGCAGCATGGGTCACCCATGGAGGCACCAGTCCTACCAGCAAACCTGCTCCAGCATGCACTCCTCTCCTCATGGGTTCACAGCCTCCTTTGGGGATCCAGGTGCTCCAGCATGGGGTGCTCCATGGGCTGCTGATGCATCTCTGGACCTCCACAGGCAACAGGGACACAGCTGCCTCACCATGGCCTGCAGGGGAATATCAGCTGAAGCAGGGGAATGTCAGCTGGGCACCTTCTCCACTGCCCCTGGTGTCTGCAGAGCTGTTCATCTCCAGCTTGGAGCCTGCTGGTATTGGCTCTATAGGACACAGGGGAAGCTTACAGCACATCCTCACAGAAACCACCCCTGTAGCCACCCTCACTACCAAAACCTGGCCACACAAACCCAATACAAAGTCTAGGGGAGGAAGAGAAGAGTTAATAGAGTCCTTTTAATACTGTTTAGTCAAGTAATGTTCTTTAGAGCTTTGTATTCTGAAGATCCATCCAAATCCCAGCCAAAAAAAAAAATCCCTTTTGTTACTTTCTTTTTTCTCTTTCCTTTATGATGTAAATGATATTGTATTTTCAACTGTACCCAGACTACCATTAATGCAGATACAACTGGATGAGAAGAATGGTACCACGTTGCCATTTTTGAGAATAGTAATATTGCATCTTGCAATGCCTGAAATGTGTTGCATTCTAATTTACATTACCAAAATCCAATAATAATAATTGGTCCATTTCTGAACAACAATCGGTAGCATCATGAGAAGGATAGATAACCAATATATTGAAATTTCCTTTTTGTACTGATTCTGATCACACCAGGTTTGTGTTTGCATGAAGCCTTTCTTCAGGACAGAGGGTTTTAAGCATGGGTGTATACGTGTAAAAGATCTAGAAGACCTCTTCAGAACAGAGTCCCATTGACTTCAACAGGTTAAGGCAGCTCTGGACTGCATGACACTAAATTAAAAAGAATTTAGCATAATGCCTTTACTGCTGTGTTTCTTACTCATAATTTTCCTATTATATCCTCATAAACCCTCCAAATCTCCAGTACAAAATCAAATTCTTTGCTTGTCACAATTTAAACTTGAATTCAATTACTTCTGTTCCCATTTTGCCTGGATATTATAGTCCTACATGGACAATAAAATAAGGAAAAGTATGGTAATTACAATGCCCACAGGCAGTATGTCGGCCTGTGAGACAGGCAGTGGCTTAAAAGGTAGTCTGACTTTTCTTTAAGTGGCTTGTCTTTTTATTTGATGGCATAAGAAACACAGTAGGCTAGATTTTCTGCTAGGGTAATGGGGTGAAACTGTACCCATTTACAGCACCAGAGTTCCCACAGCAGCATATAATTTATAGTTTTTTCTGTAACAATGTTCACTGTTAGTACATCTGAAACCAAACAAATCTTTGTGAGACAGATGGTTCTTATTTTTGGAACAAACAGATTTCCTAAAACAAAAGATCACATTCCTAGTTTTCCAATAAAGGGTCAGTGTTGTTGTTTTGGGTCTTTTTGGCTAAGGTAATAAAAATGGGGACTTGAAGAATGAGGCAGGTTTGGGCCAAGTTCTCACTCTGTACCCTCCCTTGTACAGCCTTAACCTGGGACATGTATAAACTCTCTCTTCATTTAATGTAAATATTGCCTATATAAAGGCCCCCCTTAGACTTTCAAATTCTTTAAAAACATGTATGTTTTTTTAACTGCTTCTTCCTTGCCTTGCTGTGGAGAAAGTAGGTACTGATCAATATCCTACGGCACATAGGAAAATGTGAGTCTACTGTGTGTGCCTCAGGGTTTGCTGGGTTTTATGCCTGTCTCCCAAACTGCTGAGTTATTCAAGATATTTCAAGGCCTGTTTCCTTTGCTGCTAGCATCTCATAATGGTAACACTAAGCTCAAAATTAAAAATCAGTCTCTAGGTTCTCAGAATAACTTTGTTAACTCAGTGAGGGAAACGCGTTTCCTGTTTTGTGGCATCTCAACAGCCTGACTCCCCTGAGGTAAGCATAATTTGCCTCTCATGACTAGTTTATTTCAAACTGTGAGTTCCACAAAAAGGGAAGGAACTGAAGAAACACCAAGAGAGCTAAAGATCTTTTGGAAGTCAGTTTCTTAAAAAGAGTAGGAAAGGGAATTTCTTCTGGGATATGCAGCTTGTAGGTGGTGAGTCACAGTGGAAGGTGTACTTCTCCTTCTGAGTGGTTGATGGTTAGACACTCCCTTTCTTCTGTACTATGTGGTTTCCATTTGAGAGCTAATTACAACTGTAGCAAGATCACATAATGATCAAGACCACAACTTTGCACACTTGGCTGAGCTCTTGGGGATTGATGATAGCTGATCTATGCGGAAAACAGTACCCACTTTTGGGCATAGTGCCCACAAAAAAGTGGTGTTGTAAACTAGTAGATACCATCCACTTCTGTGAGCTGGGGTGATACCATACCTTGGGGTTTTGGCTACTTGATTTTTGTAAAAGCGAATCTATTAAATTCGATTCTCACTTCCCCCTCTCACACAGAGAAGATTTATTTCAGGATGTCATTTGGAATAAGACTTTTTTTCTTGTGCATGTTGTATTTTTATCTGTTCTTCCTTTGTTCAGTGTGTCAACAATTTATTACTGGCAGGAAAAAAAAGTCTTATTCTGTATGGCAAAACAGCACAATTAAGAAAGATTTTTATTCATTTTTAGATGAAACCAATTTTTTTCTTGGTTTTGCATATAAAATTGTCTCCTTTGCTTCTAATATATTATAATGGTACAGCTGGCCTCAAAATTAAAAAGCAGTCTCTATCCAAAAGGCACAGTCCATATACTGAGGAAAATCTGTGAGAAGCATTGGTAATAAGGGTCTCTTTGCAAAGTATTTATTGCTTTAGTCGAGTTCATAACTTTGAATGCCTCATATTTCTGTACACAGGAAGAGTTCTGTGACAGAATTATTATCTTTAGAAATTGTTGGTCACCTGCATTGCCATTCATTTGAGAGACAAAATGATTGTTTCTACACTCTTTGTTCCCATATAGAAAATGAAAATAATTCCAAAACATATAAAGACCAATTCATCACAAAAGGCAGGTTTGTCTATTGCAAACATAATTTCTGCATGCAGAGGTTATCTGAGTATCTTGCAAATGGAGACCACAGAAGTCAACCATGACAGCAAGCCAAAAACACTGTTAATTATCAGATTGTACATGCAAATCAGGCAGGTAGGCACACGATGATTCAGATTGGCACCTTGAGGACTCAGATGCTGAGGGTATGAACTGTAGCTGGAATAAAGTGAGCTAATGTATCAAACTAATGAAAATGTACTAGTTAATAATTTACTATCCCTAAATAGACCTTCTCCAGGAGGAAAATAATTTGTACTCTGGGAAATGAGAATCCATTTTTAAATGCTTTTCTTTTACCGAATTATGCAGTCAGGGCAATAACAAAAGCTCAGCTGCAACTAGGCAACTGGGTGTGGATCTTTTCTTTTGAACACCTCTGCAGAATGATGATGGATTCTAGCTGCAGGCCACACTTTCTGTGTCTCCAGAACCTTGTCTGAAAGGGATCAGCTCCAGCTGCTCAGGCAGGTTTCAGGTCACCATTGTGACTTGGTGTTAAGATGATGAGCTTTGTCCCAGAGAGATGATAATCTAATGGAAAGAAAAATGGATGTAAAAATTATCATTTCCTATTTCTGTAGGATACCCCACCCAGAGAAATATACTTTTTTTTTCTTTTCTGTAGTGCCATTTAAGTACTTAAAATTATACTTTAAAGTGGATGAAAAGTAGTTTTTCTGATGTCTAAGTGATTCAGGACTGCAAGTCCAACTGGAGAGTAACTTCATAAGGATATTTCTCATCTCTTTAAGATAATAAACAAAGCTTGATGATGAAAGCTAATACTTGTAGAGCCAGGACATTTAGTAGGACAGATATTCCTAGAGGGTGCGACTTAACAGACAAATTAAAGCTTTTTAAAACCTCTGACTTCTAATCAACATGATGTCTCCTGAAAGCATCATGTGCTTCAAATATGCTTGCAACTGTAACTACAGAGCTTTCAGAATTTAATATGCAGACATTTGGCCAGGGCAAGAAGGCTTATTTTACTGCTTTTTAGAGAACTGATGCAGTTTCCTGACATGTTCAAGGCTTTGCTTTTATACATGACCTACCTCTGTGATAAAGCATGCAAGAAAGGAGTTGTGCTTCTCCTTCCAAGTGGCAGAACCTCAGGTTGTGTTTAGATTTCTGTGTTTAGAATTCTGGCTTGATTCACTCTATTTTTCCCTCCTTCCACTAAGCCACTTATGTCCTAACAGGCAATCTCAGCTTCCATATCTTGAAATCCCCTAAGACTGTTTTAATTTGGGCATTTGAGTCAGGCTGATTTCATTTATGTCCCTTATGGATGGCAGAGCACTTTAATACAGGCTATTGCTTTAGAACAGTGTGGTGAATAATATAAATAGCTGTTCAGAGAATATACAATAAACACTGTATCATTACTGGATTATTTACTTCAACCAAATATTAGTGCCAGGATACAAGTCAAATCAATGGTGTTCAACAGTGCATAGTGTTCACATAATATCTTAACCATGTAAGCTTAAAAACTGCTCTTGTCTGAGAGAAATACTCCAAGTGAACACCTTTTTATATGCTATAAAACCCACTCTATCTGATTTGTGAAAACCAGACTGTTTCTAATTACCACAAGCATTTTCTGACTCTTTCTTCACATTTCATAAATGAACTACAGAAGGGCTTCCAACTGAAGACTCAATCAAGCATCTTGATGAGATGAATGAAGAAAGAGTATCCATCAACTCAAAGCTCATATCTATAAATGAACCAACTGAATTTCAAGCACAGCAGACCTCTGCCCATGTTCAGCCAGGGTTTGCATCTATATTTGGTCCTTTAGGAACTATTCATTCATCACTTTGGTTCTTCTATTCATTACCAAAGCACTGTCAAAGAAAAGAAACTCTATAAATAAAGACGTCTGTTGAAAGGATATTTTTCTAGTCTTGAAAATGCTGATTTCTTATTTTGCCACAACAATGAGGTGTTCTGTTTTCCCCAAAAGGGGCAGTTTGCTTTTTGTACCTGCTAATAAATTCCTATGTACCTTGGTAAAGTTGACCTCAGTCTAAGCAGCTGGTTTTGAAAATAGCTTGACCAGGTGGCTACTGCATTTACAAATATACTTCCTATTTATAGTTCAATTACAAATTTGTAACTAGTCAGTGTAACAAACCAAGTTGTTTCCATGTGACCAGAATTCCCAACACTTTTTGTGCTCTTCCAGGGACAGCAGCTCAAGCCTGAGGAAGGATTCATTGGGGTAGTCTGTGAATAAACAGAGGACACAAAAGAGTCACTCTTTCAAAGACAAAGTATTCATAGATATATCTCAGCACACCAACTGTCTCACCTTTCCATCTTGGTACTTATTGCGGTGTTACAGAGCAGAATTGTTTTCTTTAAGAGCACTCACTGACAAATGTGCCTGTCTCATAGTTCTTGCCTTTCATGCTGCCTTTTCTGCTGGACATAGAGAAGTCCCACTGCTTGGTGTGATAGTCATGCATCCTCTCCAGAAAAGGCTCAAGCATCAGCTAAACCCTTACTTAATCATACCCAAGTTTTCAGCCTGGACAGGTAGCCTTTTGGCATCTCTCTTGGTCTGCTATCAGCCTTCTGAGGTTGGGGTGTGGTTCTACTCACAAAGTCCAGTCTAAAGGTTAGTGCAAGGTTTGGGCACAGCTTAGCCCAGGCCTGGTGATCCATACTGCAAGATCATCTTGCATTGTCACCAGTCTCGCTCTCAGTGCATCTCTGCTCAGATGTTTCATTGGAATTTCTTTGGTCATGTTCCACAGCTCTTACCCGCTGTACCCATTCTATAATGTTCTGTAGGAAATGATTGGCAAATTGTGAGGGAAAAATGTATTTTTTCTGAGCACTGTGGGAAAATGAGATTAATCCTTTTCAGGCAATTAAACTTCTCATTGTAGTGTGAATGATCTAAATCCAAGAGAAATGGTGAGACCTGTCTTTTCTCTGTAGGACAGGTGGAAAATGTCATTATAACTGTGTGAGAAAGTTTTGTGATTGGCTGGAAAGGTTCTGCTGAGATGGCAATGCCTTCATTCTCAGACATTGCTCCTTTTGTCAGCTTTCACTGCCAAGTAATCAATCCTATGAGCTGCACTTACTATTTAGGATTTGTGAGCTTCCATGTACATTATCACTTCATGCTGTGGTCTGAACCTGCCTCCAGCAAGGCCCTGCCTTGGCATGACAATAATACTCCATTTCTTTTGTGGTTGTCTGGCAGAAGAGAATCTTGTTCTACTGCAGTTTTGCAAGCCTATCTGTGGCCAGTGCTGTTCACCAGTGGACAGAGGTGGGCAGTGGCAAACGGGGCATCAGCAGCACAGCAAGCTCAGTTTCCCTGTTTGAACCTGGGTTCCTGCCAAAGAGTGAAACCTGCAGCTGCAACCACTCACTGTCTCTTACATCTCCTTTCTTGGCTGGAGGAGGGCTCAGTGTTCTCTCATGGGCACTTTCAGCCACACCCAAGCATTAATTGTTCGGTAAATTGTTTTAGTAAAGCTTGAATTATCAGCTTATTGCAATTTTAATGACTAGGAGACTGACAGAGGCTGAAGTGATACTACCTGTGATGTATTATTTTTATAATTGTGGATCTGCTTTCTGTTCATCCAGGAAGAAATCTGTATACAAGCATGATATTTGTAAGGTTTTATTCCTGTTCTGGGCAAGATTTATGTGAAGAATCACAAGCTGCTTCTAACATTTACTATGCAGCCAACTTGGATTAAACCTCGCATGAAAGATTTTATCTCTTGGTTTCCAAATTTGCAGAAGGTCTTATCCAAACTTGTTTTTAGTGTATAAATGCTCAGGCAAATCACTGCCTGTAACAGAAAGATAGAAAGGCTTAGAAAATATGACCTTAGAATGGAGAAACCTTTACATGGAATACATTGGTGCAAAGAGAATCAATTTTTGCTTGCATCTTCAATGAACAGGAGAAGTAGTAATGAGGCTAAATTGTATCAAAGGAGATTTGGGACAGACATTAGGGAAAACTCTCTAATGGTGGTGATAATTAACCACGAAATAGCTTACCTTGAGGGAACATGGGTTCTTCCCCGTGGTTACAGCTTTTTAATATTGAAAAACCATCTATGAGAAGCAGATTAGGTTTCCCTGTTTCTCCCTTGTTGCAGGGTAATGGACTAGATACCTCCCTGCAATCCTGCCTGTAACTTTACCAGCATTAGTTGGTGAGTCAGAATGAGACTATAGATTTATTGATCATTGTGATTTTGTAATCAATTCTATGCAGAATTAGTGATTTAGATGCATTTACATATGACAAACATTTTCACAGAATGGTGTTCAGGCAAAGCAGATACTGCAATTCTGAAATACATACTAGGATCAGAACTGCTGGCTTCTCTTGTTTTCTCCCTGGAAAACAATTTTAATATTTGTTTTATACACATTTAGATATGAGTTTGTAAGTTATTTTGCTGTGAATTGCAGACTTACTTTTTTTTTTTTCCCCTCTGTAAACTCTGAGAAATTTTGTGGACTGCTCAGGGCAGTCTGCTAGCAAATAAATGTACATACTGCTCTTTCATAGAGACAGAACTTTTACCCTTTGGAGGTGTTGCACTAAAAAATCTAAAATAAATATAGCGGAGATGGATCCAAGTGTTTGGACAAAAGTTTTGAGTGCGGTCTAATCAGTTACACCAAGAAATGTTCAGATCAGTCAGATCTCAACAGATTATTTTGACTGCTTTTTTATCTGTGAATTGGCTAAATTAGATTCACTCTTGTATAGCTAAAAGGACATTTTTTTCTGTTTTTATTTATAGCTCTGGGGTAGAAACTATTGCACCTGCTCATACTCACAGACAAAATCTTTCACATTTCACAGATAAAATTATGTAGTTTTTTAATGGAAGAAAAAGAGTATTTGCTACATAAAAATGTTGCTCACTTCAGAGGACACTCTGCCAGCAGGGCCTTATGATTTTGCTAAAGCTGTTTGTAGAATCAGCAGTTATTTTACAAGTTGTGCACAAGTGTTCTTCTGTGTCTAAATAATTTACTTGCAGAAAGATTGTGGTAAAGGACAATATGTTTCATGTAAGGGATCTGTGTGAAGTTAAAAATCCCACTGAAGCACAAGGGAGAGAATCCTCAGGGATAAGTAAAACTTCAAAAGAAAAGCAAAGACAAGCAGGCAGGCAGAGGAGAGGATTGTTGGCAGAAGGAAAGGGAGTAGATGGACATGAAAGTAGAAATCTAACTGAAATACAAATTCAAAAAACTTTTCAAAAGAGGACCAGATGCTCAATTTTTTTGCCAAGAGTCAGAAAAAAAAAAGTCAAGTAAGAATCATGTGATTGAAAATTACAAAATACAATGCTTAATGGCTTCAATAGTCAAGGCTGGAAAATGCAGTTCCTTCTGGATATTTTTAGAGTGTCTCTAGAAATACTCTCTCACCAACAAATATGAGAAACTCAGAGGAATGTGGAACCAGTTAGAAGTGATGTAGGAGCTGAAGTTGCCTGTTGAAAGAGACTGTAGTGATCAGGAGTGGTTGCAACTTTGGCAACTCTTCTTCACAGGACAGGAATGAGAAAATCATCACTGCTGGAAACTGCTGAGGACACAATCAGGCCTGGGCTAGGAATTGCTATTATCAAATAGCATGTTGTTTATAATTATGAGTTTGTTAAAAAAATAACCAACCAAATAAAAAAAAATTAACCAAGTTAAAACAAAAAAGGCAACCAGACACAAACCACAACAGGTGAAAAAGTCCTACATAGCTCCAGGATTTGTCAATATCCAGGCTTTTTGCAGTAGGTTTTTGCACCCTAAGTATATTAGCAGCCACATTTTACTCCATAACAACCACAGCTCAGGCTATTTGCAAGGGCATAAAGAGAATTACTTACAGTCATGAGAATGGCTCTATTATGGTGATCTGAACCCAAGGGAATCTCTTGTAACAGCAATTTTTTTTTTTTTGTAGCAAGCCTTGAGGAATCTGATTTATTTTTAGGCATCCAAAGAGTTCAATATTGAAATCTAGGAGCTGTTCATTGACTCTACATACATCGTTTCTATCCAGAGGCTGCATAAAATGTTAATGAGCATGTCTCTTATTTTCTCAGTAGAACAGGAACCAGGGATTTAGGCAGCTAATTTATTATCACTTTCACCAGCATGCAAATGAATCTATCACTTATACCAGCATGCAGATGAATCTGCCCTTCTCTAAAAGTAAAGTAAGAAACATCCTTATAAAAAAAAGTGAATTAAAAAAAAACCCAATAAAACCAAAAAAACAAAACCTAAACCAAAACTCCTGTTACCTCTATGATTCTCCTCCAGAGAGCCTCTAATCTGAGAAGGAGCATGTTTCCTGCCATAGCTTCAGGCACGCTTATGTGCCTCTTTCTGGTCTTTGGTGCAGATGATAACTGAAAAAGGGAGGAACTGCTGTAGGAACTGAGAAGAAGACATGGAAAGGGCTGGTGAAGAAGGGAATATGAAAGCAAAGGAGACTGGTAATGGAGAAGGGGTAAAGGAAGTGGGAAAGAAGGTTTCATTCACCTAGTTATCATTCAGCCCAAAGGCATGAAACAGAACTGCTGTAAAGTGTTCACAGTAGCAAAGAGTGTAGTAGCACACCAGAAAGTATTATGATTTGGCAGCATGTAATATAGATCATGTGTTAATAATGCTGAGAAGGCATTTGTTAGGAAGGACAGGCCGTGATACCTGCCAGAGCTTCATATAGCTATGGAGAAATCTATCCCACAAGTGGTGACCAAGACAGTGATTGCTGAATATTAACAATTTTGTCAGGAATTTGAGACCAAATAAGACATTTCAAGTGATGAAAATATGAGGTCTCCTCTAGACATATTACTCATCTCTACTACAGTGGAAATCTGCTGCTAAAAGCACAGTTTTGCAAGTGAGCATCAAACCCAGTAAACCTCCAGCACTCCCCTTGTATTCTTCTGCACTGTTTCCCACTGCTCCTCTTGCCCACCACAGCCTAGACTTGGTGGCTCCCACGACACACTGGACTCTCAAATCCTGTTTCCAGCCCAGGTTAACAGGAGAGAGAAGGAAGGAGATACTCATAGCACTGGCTTTCTATAGAAGCCCTAAAAGCATCTTGAACTACAGCTAAAACATTATTTTGTCACATCTGTCTCACAGATGGTCTTTATCTATCCAAGCTGTGGGAGTTGACTCTGGGGAAGCTTTGTGTGAATGTTCAAGGTCAGCCAGGCCCTGTATAAACCATGGCCCAGATTTCTCTCAATTCATAACCCAGCTGAGGAATTACGGATGTTCTTTCTTCTCTTAACTGTATGTTAGGTCATAGGCTAAAGGAGGAATGAAATGTGTCCATCAGGTATTCCATTCCCTCCCTTCCTGCCATTAGTTGTCCCCACTAGGACTCTTTTCCTCCCTTAGTCCTTGTATAGCTCAAAGTAGCTCCAGGTCATAGGAGAGGGCAGCAGGAAATCCTGAAATAAGCTGCATACATGCAAAATCCTATGTCTGCATTAAACACAAGACTTTATACACAGAGATATAATAGAAAGTCTGCTAACTCTGTGTGGAACCAATTTCAGCACATCTGGTTTTCTGCAAAGCTAAAAAAATTGTTAAGTATGAGAGAGTAATTCAATTTCACCCTCCTCAGTATCTCCCACTAAGGATATGTGCAAATAATATTTCATTTGTTAATTATCAAAGGTATTTCCAAAGCTTTCTATTTTAAGAACATCACAAAGACGTAATATGAAGCTATGTGACTTCTCTGTCCTAATATACAGTTAATTTAATTTGTCTGTTCAAAAAGTCTTCTAGGAGACAAATTAATATGTACTGACAAAAACATTTCCTAAATTATATAATGAAAAATACAATAAGGCTGTTCATAATTCCTATTTTATATCTACTTTTATTCCTATTTGGGTAGTTCAAAGTGAAATAATTGAGGTATATATTTCAGAAAAGGAATGGTGATAGAGTAATTTGTTTCTTTGATGCCTGCCCACTACTTTAGTAAGCATGTGAAAAGTGATGTTTCTACACCCAGGAGGACCTAAGGGAAAAAATGTTTGCCTTTAATAACTTTTTGACACCTTTCAGTCAGCACTAAGCCTGACATGTGACATTTTTAGTGTCCTGCTCCTGGCCAATCTCAAAGGAAAGGATTAGACTAAAATGTAGATCTTGTAGCAACCTTCTCTCTGGCTTGGCTGCTCTGGTGTGTTCACATCCCCCAGCCAATGACAGCAAAAATCCTTATGAGTTTTCATGGCAGCCCAAGCAGCTTTGGAGCTGCAGTGCCTTGGCAGGAGCAGCTCTTCCTGCTGTGGTAGCTGGCTTGTCAAGCCTGGCTCTGTGCCTCCCTGTGTGCCATGCCTGGGTCACTGGTGCAGCAAGAGGCACACATTTGTGTGGAAGAAGGTCTTGTGGTTATAGCAGCCTGCACTTTCCAGTGAGATTTCATGAAAAGCTGTAATATTACTTTATATTACCTTAAGGGCTTGGTGTTTTTGCATAAGTGTTCTAGGGAATAGGGTTGAATAAATCCTTGAATAAACCATAACAGGAAATGTAACTAAAGGTATTCTCCCAGCAGCAGGCCAAGCAAGTTGCCTTTTAAAACAACAGGGAATTCCACATGGATCATGTGCATATGGTAAGAAGTCTAAAAATGACTGTTTATAGTAAGGGGTTATAATTTTGTCCTCTCCTCAACTGTTACTTGTTGCAGATGTGAGATGATGATATCCTCTCATACTTGGATGAAACAAACTATTTGTTGGAATATTGAATCAAAATAATTTATTTCTATAGAATGACTGAAATTGTCTTATCACTTTATAAAAAAGTCTTTAGTAAACATGTTGCAGTGTTAGCAAAAGGCAGAAGAATTATCACAGAGCATTCAGATCTTCTGTACACATTTACAAACATGGAAGCAATAAAAAATTTTCAAAACTTGGCAAGAATTTTCTCTAGTTGCGGTCCCTTTTCAGATTTATAATAAAAATAAGACATTTCTGAGAGCAGATATTTCTGCTTGGTAGAAACCCATCTTTTTCACCAAAAACAATTAATTTGAAAATTTCAGCTGTCTTTAAATTATCTGATCTCAAAGGGTTACTTATTTGTACCATCTGCATATATGGAAAGAAGGATATTACTTTTTTAGCCATGTAATTTTGAGGTCTGCCTGGCAAAGTACAGGAATTGTTAAGAGCATGCTGGATTTCCTCAGGAAAGAGAGCCAATATCCTCACTAGCATTGTGTATTTATTAAAGGACAGAAGCAAGAATTAGCTTTCTGCATCTTCCAACCTTTTAGTGTTGCAGAAGGTCCCTCCTTTTCCCTTCTTTTTTTTTTTTTCTTAAGAGTAAGCCATAAGCTATTTGTGGGTTTTGTGGTTTTATTCTTCTTTTCTGGAGTTTCTTGGCAGAAGACAATCTAGTTTTTTTACATGCCCAGTAGGGACATTTATTTCACTGAGGACAATCTTGTTGCAGTACCCCACAAGTCAACTCAGAATATAGGAATGCATTACCAGTACTTGGCAATAAGCCTCCACTTGCCCTAAACCAGTATGCTGAAATTCTCCATAGGTGGAAGAAAATCACGGGAAGCAAAAAAAACCAACACTACTCTGAATCTCACCCTTCCTTGACCACCTCCCTGGATGTGAGGTTTGCTGTTTTGTCCTGTTTCCAACCCAGATAAACTGCCAGAGTCACTTTGGTAAGACTTCTCTCAGGCAGTCTTTAGTCCCTCCTGAGAAAGAAAGGAACAAAGCAACTGGGAACACTAAATGAGAAAATCATGCAGTGCATTTAGCATTTAGAAATGCATGAAGTGCAAAATTGCAGTGTCAATGCCCTTCCAGGAGCTGCTCTCATGAGGCAGGAGCCTTCTTCCTTTTAAAAAACATGCTGCCACATAAAGAAACCCGCCCCTACCCACCCAGCATCTTCAGGGAGGTACCCCCAAAGCAGCACTGAGCTTCCTTTCCTCTTTCTCCTGTCTGGCTGCACAGACAGGTCTCACAGCAGAGCTCCAGTGGCTCTCTTGAGCCTTCAAAGATCCACCTTGGGGTGATGCTGCTGAGCCTGGATGATGACACTGAGTGAATATGCTGGGTTAGGGCTGAAAAGAACAGGGGTACCATACTGGTCCTGAGGTGAAAAAATGGTGCCTAACCAGGTTTAGGAGCAGACATTTAGTGTGGCATTGTCCTTAGCTTGCATCCTGCTACAGCAGAGCTGAGGCAGAGCCTGCTGCCATCCAGCCTGCAGAGCATTGCAATTACAGCTTTTCCCTTCCTTTGTCCATTTTATCTGTGTGCTCCTCTGTGGGTACCTCGGGAAAGCTGACTGGAATCAAAAGTTCACTATTCCTTCCTCCAGCCCCAGTGCATCAGCTACCCAAATTAAAAGACAGACCTGCTGTGAAATAGAAAGTGTTCCCCAACTTGCAGTGAGTTCTCATAAAGAAACTGTACCAATCAGTTCAATACCTGTGGCTTCCTACTAAAAGAAAATTATATTTCACAGCAGATAGCCAAGCACACAAGGATGTATAAATTTAGCAAAATGCTCTTTATTAGCCTTCTGCCTTTACGTGACCACATTGTGAGCATGGAAATACAAAGGGATTCCTTCCCTTTTAAAGGCAGCCAATGAAAGTACCTAGGTTTTGGAACATGAATGCTTCCAGTAATAAACCAGGGTTAACTTTCTACTTAAAAGCCAATTTTCTATTTGAATTGAAAATTTTATTTGAACCAGAATATCTTCTTGGTAATTAGCAAAGAAATGTACCCAGTATTTAAATTATTAGCCCACTGACATGAACACCAAGACATATCTTTTAGTAAAAGTTGTTTTAATTTTTGCATTAAAGTTGAGTTTTGTATCATTTGTTCTTCAAGAACTCTGTGTGCCCCTAGAAGAATATCAATCCAGGTTGTAAGTTTAGCTCATAATCAGTAATTCTGTGTTCTTTCAAGGACGCCTATTATAACCACAGCTGAAGAAATGTCTTTTCTATGGGGCTTGGACTCATCTTGGACTCATCCAGAAACTCCATCCACTAGAAATCCCAGACATATCCACGCCCTTGTCTTCTCTGAAATAGAAGTAGAGCTGGTAAATGACTTGAAAAACTCAGATGGATGACATGAACTGTCCTCATCAACAGAGAAGGCCAACCCCAACGTTACAGACACCAGTCCTGCTGTGCAGTTTGTGGCTAAAACGCCCTGACATTCTGGGACATAAGGCTGGGAGGCTGTTCAGTCCTTCTGCAAACCTTTTGTAAGATACATACGAACCTTTCTCCTGAAATATCACTTCCCACTAGAGTGAGCACACACATCTTTTGCGTATTTCTATTTATAAATCTTACACATTTATCCTTTAATTATGCCTGCTGGAACACATTTCACTCTGATTTCTTATGGCATCTTTCATTAGGACAGAAGGATAATAATATCTTTGATGAGTTCCTATGCTGCAATAGCATAAGTGTTTATTTCTCCTGAACTTTCTCCAAGATTTTAATAAATCACACCTTTGCATTCACCAAGCTCCGTTTCCTTTAGTTTTTCCTGAATGTTTTTCAGATTATTCCTTTTTCAGTGCTGAAGGTTAAGGTTTTCTTTTTTATATTTGATGCTTTCCTGCGGAGCTATCCGTCACTGAAAAAAAGAGCATGAGCCCATTCCAAAATTTGAAGGAGATCATTTACACTAGCTTAAAACCTATGGTCTCTGTGTCTTAAAAAAATAATAGAAAGTAGCAGGGTTTTTTTTACATACATATTAAAAAACCCAACCCAAAAATCCAATCCTAAAGGTCATAGCACACGTTTAAAGACACCTATAGCTAGATCTTTTAGCTCTGGCCAAAATATTCCCAGCACAATGATGAGAACATAGTTATCTTTTATTCCACCAATTTACACCATCTATGCTTTTTAGCCATTTTTATCTCTTGTATATCTTAACCCACATCTCTGGCCTTCACACAGCAGACAGGAGATGAAACAGGAGCAACATGGTCCTCTGGCATGTGGGGAGATCTGTACAACTGCATCTCTGGTTGATGATCTCTTTGCCCATATTCTGTTCTGCACAGCTATACCCCTGATGAAATCTGAGGCACACACTGCTGCAAGATGAGGAGGATATGTGTCACCACATGGTAATGCCTACTCTGCTGCTTATACTAACAGATACTATGAATCTCCAGGCTGATTCAGCTGTTTTTAATGGATTGGAACTTTGATCACTGTTCAGCTTAAAACATCTAAATAATATCAACAACATGTAGACAAAACTAAAACTGTAAAATAAATTTGCAGAACAATGACGGGCACTTGTATTGTCCACCCCATAAAAGTAAGAGCAAAAACTGGTGTGAATTGGAGGGGTAAATGATGAAAATTACTTTTGTGTCTTAGTGTTCCAATGATACTCAGTGGATAGCAAGAGAATAGCTGAAGTAAAGATGACAAAAATTACAGTGCTGAGAAATGACTGTAATACTCATCAATCCAGCTCCTTTCATCTGAAACTGACTACTTTTCAGTTGTCAGAAAGTCATAAATGGGACATAAAATCAGATAGATTTCTGCTAAGGACATAGAGGGATAGATCCCTTGCTACAACTATACCTGCTACACAGAGGGCACCCTGCTGTAGCTGTCAAATTCTCAAGCTGCCAGGCCTTGAATGTAGGTTAGAAAGAATAACAACTTTTTATTTGACCATGGTTACTACAGGACATTCATCTGTCATTGACCAGTGCAGCATAATGTCCCTCTCTGATCTCCCTGACCAATTGACATTGTCTCTTTGCCTGTTTTCTTAAACAACATCTGTTATGCCAGGATGAAGTTGAGTCCATATCTCAACAGCCTGCCTGACTGAGCCCACTGAGGTTGCTTCCACTGGTGACTTGGTGGCAGGTGTTTCCAAAGCTTTCCTGCTCATCAGGTTGCTTGTCAGCAGAAATGCTCACATTTGCCCATAGCTGTGATGGACAAGCTCTCAGTGGCTGCTTTTTCTTGTTTTAAATCATGTTCCATGAAGGCACTAACTGGATGAGGTTGGCCCCTTTAGAAAGCAGAAGATTCCTGCTTGGCAGGGGATAGGTTTCCTACTGGAAGTGGAGCTTCTGTGACACAAGAGGGAGAGACCTCAGAGCAGTGAGCCCTCCGTTCATGGATAGACTGAGAAACTATTCAGAGTGGAAATCTGAGACTCTCAGATGGTAGTAATAAATACCCCAGGACCAGAAGGGATTGCTTTGTGTTTGTTGCAACTCAGAAATATTCTGTTTTGTTGGAAACCAGCTATAGGAGCAATCATGTACTTGCAAGGATAGACTGGGCAAGATTCATGCTTCAGAAGAACATTATCACAGCCATGGTAAGGCAATGGTTCATTTTGCTCCCTGCTCTGTCTCCTACATCACACATGCACAGTTGTTAGAAAATTGAAAGACTTTCAAAAGCATTCTGAAACTCTAAGGATTTACCAATCACATAATCCTTATTCGTATTTCTATTGAATTCTGGAAAGGACTGTAAAAGATTTGCAATAAGGAGCTTCACTTCACCAAAAAAAAAAAACCCACAGTGGCTTCTTCACAAAAAGAAGCAAGGTTGACTCTTGCCAATTAAATCCAATGTATCACATATCCATTAACTTCACTCTTTATTATAGTTTCTACTAATTTTCTCTTCATTTATCTTCTTTAAAAACAAATGTCATGTCACCCCTGAGTCCTCAGATACAGATGCAATTTAAGTAAAAGGGCATGCATCATGATTAGTAATTCATCTATTTCATCCTTGATTTCTTTTGGATCCCATGAGTGAATACACCCTGATCCCAGGGATGTGTGGCTGTTAATTTTTTCAGTCACTTCCAGCATCCCTTCAGAATCACCTCACTTGATTAATCCCCCATAAAGAATGATTTTTCAATAGGAATATCCCTCATTTCTTATGCCATGAACAGTGATGCAGAAAAAGCTTCTACCATCTCTGAAATGGCTTTGTGTTCTCTGAACATGTTTTTAATATCCTGTTCAGGAGTGGACCTGACAAATTTTCTGGCAGACCCTTTGCTTCTCATGAGTATTAATAAATACTTATCAATAGTTTTTATTACTTTTGCTGGTTGCTTCTTCAGTGTCCTTGCTGTTTCTTCTTTGTTTCTAGACATACAAAGGGTATAAACACCTACATTCTATCCTACCCAGTCATTTCCAGGTTCCTCTATTTTAAAGCAACTGGTTTAGTCCATGTTTTATTAAAATCTCATTTATTTGAGTTTTGAAACATTTCCGTCTTTGAGACGTCATTCCAGGATGTAGCCCAGGCAAAGACTTCTTGGAGAACTGACCAATGTTAGGTCTCTTCATAATGCTGTTCTTCTACATCCTGTTAAAGCATCTAATTTGATTTTCCACTTCTCCCAGGCAGGAGTCATTGGGGGTCTACCATCTGCACAGATCAGAAGGAAAAAAAATTTCTAAGGCGCTTCAGGAATGCATTTATTTTCAGCAGTTCCTAGTAAATAAAGAATGCTTCCAGAATGACTCTGACAAAACAATTTATGTTTAATTAATAATCTGATTTTGTTTTCAAATTTGCAAGTAAACATTTATTTGATGCTCTGGAGTACCTGTTCTTTTTCAGATATTGTACCTTTTTTGTCATTGATTCTTAAACCCACCAGCCTAAATCTCAAGAGAGAACATCTGTTACTGAGCTGTTTGTGTATAAGCCTGGACTTTCATCTGAAGAAACCACACAGGAAATCAAACTCTACTGTCCAGTTTGTTCTTGATATCCATGCAACATGTAACAGTTTAAGGTCTCACTATTTTTAAAGAATAAACCAAAAGTACTTCACATCTATGGGAGTGAAAGCCTACTGCATGAAGGAGGCAAATACCAAAGGATGAATTCCATGACTAACAGGAGACAAGTTCCAGACTGCATTCACCTCAGAGACAGTATCTCTAATCTGGATTCCAAGGGGCAAAGGGGGGCAAACCCTTTGCAAAAAAAAACTGGAAATCCCATGGTTCATCTCTGTTCTGCAGCGACCTCTCAAGACTGCTGTCCCAGGAAACTGTTAAGATGTGGAGGCTTGTGAATGTGTGAGCTCAAATGAGATGACATTTTAGAAGCAGTTCTTGGAAACAAAATTAACCACAAGTCTCAAAATATGTCCAAATGTAACATTCATTTAAAATTATTTAGTTTCCCTTCACTCATTTGTTTATACATAAACAAGCCATCCTCACTCATCCTATACATGTAGATATAAACAAATTAATTAATTGTTTTCTACAACAGCCTTAAAAAGGAAAGAGTGAGAGAGATTTTCTACTTCTAAATACTTGGAAACTGCTAGTATAGGCACTTGATAATTGCCAGAGTAACAAGAAAGAAGCAAGTCTTAAAATGGAAACACATAACATTTCCTTGAATTGCAGGATATGCATTAGGAGTCAATCATCCTTCACTTGACAAGGCTAACAGGAGAAAGTGTTATATCTGTAAGACAAATCATATGGTAGCTATAGAGGCCAAAGAGTAACAATTTCAAAACAGTGGTTTTACCCCATTCATGGTATGTATTTTAGTTGCCCTTGATATTCCTTCTAAAAGGCTATTCAGTGCTCTTTTGTAAACATTCTTCAAATTTCCAGCCAAATTTAATTAATGACCAGTTCAAACCAATCTGATTTGGTGCTAGCTTTGTCCTCTGTACAGATAACTGCTCTGTCCTCAGTGATACATTAATAAACAGCAGCTGCTCTCATTCTGAGTTCAGCAGTCTCCTGATCACGCTGGTTATTCCCCAGGTGTCGCCATTTCCTTCCCTCTGAACCACACATCAGTCCCTTCTCTGGGTCACCATCTGCAAATAAGTGATTGTGTTCAGACTAAGAAGATTTTGCAGTGCCCATTCGTGAATTGCTTTGCTCAGCAGCTGTGTGTCTCTGGCAGCAGCAACCAGTGATGGACACAGTGATAGAGTGTGGTCTGGTCTTTCCCCCCAGCCACTTCCCATGGATGAGCTCCTGACTTTTAAAATCCAAGTACCCAATTGAACAAACTTACATGCCATTTAATCTAACTCCATCTCATTTCACCTCCTATTAATCTACTAGCTTCCTCTTATGTTATTTTAATGAGATCTGATCTTGTCCAATTGCAACATGAGGGGTTTCCTCATCACATTTCTAATTTTTGTGCCAAGATCATTACTAAAAATATTAGACAAGATAACCTGGAAAAATACCCAAGAAGAACTCCAGTAATCTCCCTCTGTCCAGCCAGATACTTTCCCTTTCTACTTTTTCCTATTGCCATCCCTCCTCTAACTGACTTCTCACTCAGGATACCATTCCTGCACTTTAATTTCCAGCTTTTGCACTTTACTAAATCCTCATGTGCCACTGTTCTGGTTTCAGACAGGGACAGGGTTTATTTCTTGCATTGCCATGAGGGTCCAGGCCAGGACCCTGGTGTTATTTGATATCACCTCATAGCACTGCCAGGGGCAGCAGGGAAAGGGACTTTTTCTCCCTTCTGAGGAGCAGGGCTCTCCTTCCAGTGTCATGGAAGAGCTGATTGGAACTACTGGGGGCTTTCTGTGTGAGCTGTTTATTTGACTTATACCTTTTTTTATTAATATTGTTGCTGTTGCTGCTCCTTTTCTTATCTCATTGCTGTTTCCAGTAAATTGTTCTTACCTCAACCTACGATCTTTGCCTTTTGTACTTTCAATTGGAGTGAGAGGGGAGGAGCAGCATGGTTTTAATAGGACAACTAAATTGTAGAATACCATTCCTAAGCCAGGACACACTGCTTGTTTGACATCCAGGTATGTCATTTCATTCCCCTTTCTGTTGCTTAGAAAACAAATTGTCATATTAAAGAAAGTTATTCTTTTTTTTAAATTTATTTTTTCACAACATCTGTGTATGGTAAACCGCAGAAATGGGTGAACCTCATTTAAAGGGATATATAAAAATTAGAAAATTCCTTCTGAACAAATTCCATTAAAAGGGAGAGAAGTTCTTCATTCTTGAAAAACAAGTCAAATTGGTGAGTAAAAACATTCATGTAGACTAAGGAGAAACCCAAATGCAATTCCTCAATGTTTCATCTCCTACGTGTATGTCTATGCAATGTTTTGCTTTGACATTGTTTTTGAGCCAATTTGAACCAAAATTCCAAGGAGAGCCAAACTTGTTAACAGCAAATAAACAGAGGAAGGAGAGATCCAGGAGTGTTTCACAGGGAAATCACCTGTTGCTAAGAGCTGCTTTTGTCAAGGGAATAGAGATTTGCAAAGCATGTCCCTCCCTATGACAGGAATGGATCTATATTCCCAAATCTCCAAATAATAGCAATAAATTACGTCTGATCTAAAGGGATACATTTTATGCTTGCTCACTGACATACATTTTGAAAAGAATTACTATAGTTGTTCAAGTAAAAATGTACAGAGCCTGGTACAAGACTCTTGTTTTGAATACCTAAGTTCTACAGCAATAGCAAGAATATTATGCTAATAATTATAGTAATAATAATAATATCATAAGCCCTTCTATAAAAAAGTAGAAAATTAAATGTAAAAGTCATCTTTGTCTTGTAGCAAGCTGCAACATTCAGTAAGGCATATGGAAATGCCTCAAAGGCTCAGTAAAACCCTCAAAGGCATATATCTTATGTGATTTGTGTTTGAGAGACCAGTATTTCTTTAAAGAAAGTTGTCTCTGGGTGATAATAAGCTGCTGGTGAAGTATTTTTCCTTTCTACACCAGATGAGGCAGTTGCTCATGGTAGGGAGAGCAAGAGCTGCTTTTTTCATCTGTGTTAAACACAGAACAGTCTCTATCCACCATTCTAAACCAGATCTCAGGCATATCTATACATGTTTCCAACGTATATCCACTTATAGATCTCAGCAGCTTCCACTCCAGAGAAAGTATTCTTTCTGCTGTAATGTGAATACAGTTCTGTACCTACATCTACAAGAAACTGTTGGTTTCCTTAGGTATTTTATTTGCAGTATTAGAAATTAAATGACCCCCCCTTGGAATTAAAAAAAATTCCCATCTCATTCATACAATCCTCTTCAGAAAAAACCCCATAACCTTCTTTTCAAACAAATGCTAAATTCTGAGAGCAGACCTCTGTCACTTCAGATGAGCTGCACCTTTCATCTTGCAGAGGTCAATGCAGTGCAGTGAAATGATAATGGGCAACTCTCAAGTTATTTTTTTAGAGTATCATCATCCCACAGCAGCCAAGCAGGAAGGCTGCTCAGAGCAGCACTCTGTACTGGGTAACACATTGTCATGGCAACCAAACAAATGGGTCATCCCACTCCTGCTCACTGCCATTGTTCCACGGTGAGAGAAATCACAGCACGAGCGGGGATGTGACTCTGAGTTTCTGTGAGACTGAGCCAAGTCTCCTTCCCAATCTGCTCTTGGGGAAGCACTGGGCCTTTGTGCCTGCTCAGGAACATGCAAAGCACAGGTCCATGACCTCAGCAGGTAGGCAAGGGCTCAGGAGCAAAAGCAACTTCCAGGAAACAGTAATGATTTCCTCCAAAAATTAATAGATAATAGCAATAAACACACTACTAAAACAATGGCAATAAAGTGGGGATGGCCAAGCCAATTTCATGATGGAATTGCCTGGGACAAGTGGATGAGGGAGCTCTATGAGGATCATGAAGTGGTATGTCTGTTGAACACTGCTTTCTTCCAGCTCTGTCTGTCCTGTGCTTTCCTCACTGCTCCAGTCTCTCCAGTCTTCTTCTTCTTCTTCTTCTTCTTCTTCTTCTTCTTCTTCTTCTTCTTCTTCTTCTTCCTCACAGTTCTCTTCTCATTCCCATTCTTTTCTGTGTTCTGTAATAACTCTTTGCTGAAACTTCATCTTCTGCTCCTGTGGTCCTATAGGCTCACACCCACCCTGCCACTCTCCATAGCAGTTCTGATAGGACTGTGTCTGCATCACCCATATTTCACACTGCAAGATACATTCTCTCACAGGGCTTTGCTTTCAGACAGATGAGAACTTAATCAAGTTTACAGCTATTCCACTTGGAATTGTGTGTGCCAGACATCTGGATGAAGAAATTATTTTCTTGAAGTTTACATAATCACTGTCAGCCAAAATTCATGTTTTGGAAATGTTTCCAAGATTCAGGATAGGGTTGACATGGACATGGGCCAAAATTATTGTAATTATTAAAAAATCTAAACAAATTTCCCACACTTTGCCCTATCCCCATAGTAAAGAACAGAATATGCAGTTTATCAGGACATGCTGCAGTTTTCTTCAGAACATGATTCCTTTTTACTTATGAATACCTATTCTTTTCCAAATAAGATATAAACCCTGAAAAATAGTCATTTGCACATCTCAACAGAAAATTCTTAGTGTTTGCAACATAAGACCTCAACAGGTATTGTTTATTCTGTGCATGTTCAGGCCAGAGACTCAAGTGCAGGGTTCCCCAAGGAGGGGATGAGTCTGAGACAGTCTGAAAAGGTAAGCAGAGTCTAGAGATGGGAGCTGGATCAAGAGGAAACCCAGGACCACTAGATGAAAAGAAGAGTTTAAGATGATGAGCAGAATCACCACAAAATGATAAAGGGTTGGGAGAGACCTTAAGTATCATGCAGCTCCAACACCTCTGCCATGGACAGGGACAATTTCCACTAGACTAAGCTGCTCAAAACCCCATCCAATTGACCTTGAACACTCCTAGGGATGCAGCATCCACTTCTCTGGGCAACCTGTGCCAGTGCTTTATCACCCTCACAGTAAAGAATTATTCCTTATGTCTAATCTGAGTCTACCCTCCTTCATTTTAAGACATTACCCCTATTCCCACACACCCTGATAATGAGTCTCCCATCATCTTTCCTGTAGACGAAAAAAATGGCTCAAAGCCAGTGAGTAGATATTTTCAGAAGACTGAAGGAGAAGAAGAGCACAAAGTTTAGGAGAGGAGAAAGTGGGGGTATTTCTAAAGGAACACTGATGTGAGAAATCCAGGAAAGCATAATGGAGACTGGGCTATAAAATACTCTAATGAAGAAATGCTGGAACCATGGAGCAGAAAGGATTGATCTTAAGGAGAAACAGCAAGAACTATGCCTGGAATGGAATTAAAAATTCATGTCTCACCATTCACATGCTCTCAGTGAATATGTGTAAAACTCCTCAGCAAAGGCTCTCACTGCTTCATCAAGAATGAGGACCTGCCATGACTGGGAGTTCCCTCACCAGCTTCAAGCTGCAGAGTTCTGAGAAGTAACTGTAATTGTTGCCAACATGAAGGCAAACCATGAAGACACTAGCCTGATATCACATTATGGGATATTCTGCTCCTGTTTCTGATTTAAAAACAAATAAGCCATCAAAAAAGGCAAAAGTCATAATATTAGCTTCAAGCTACTTTTACAGCATCACGAAGCTCACATAACACTGGCAATGCACTTCTTGCACTTCCCCCTGCAATCTTTTTTCAACCCACTTGTATGGCTTTTTATGGTGGAAGGTTTACATAGATGTCATGCACTTAAACTGCACCAGGAATCAGGGCTCAGTGTCATGGAACAGCATGTTGTGAAAATGAGCCAAGGCTGGGCTGGGAAAGGTGCCCAGTCCACAGGCCCACAGGTCAGAAGAGGGGAGCAGGAGGAGAAAGACTGACCTCACTTTAAAGCTTCTGCAGAATTATGTTCTACCCTGCCTCTCTCCATGATATCGCCAGCAATGCCAGGCAAGTGGCTCGAGCCAAACTGTTCATGTGTGGCAATTACATCTACTCATGTTCTGGTCTCTCACTTGAGCCTGAACTGATAAGGTGTTGTGCACCATGGCCTTTCATGTCTTTGAGAGCTGTGATCTGAGTGTCTAATGTGCTAAATGCACTGAAAAAGTCTTCCATTGGCAACACAGGACAAGCGGGAGCTGGGCTTTTTTATTTCTTTTGTTTCTCCAGATATAAATTGGATGTACTAGTACTGCCTTATGTTACAGACATGCTCTGAAAATATGTTCATTTATATTTTTGTAGCAGCTGGACTCTAATACAAACAACATGAGAAGTCTCAGAAAAAGTTCAACAACTTTTTAGAACAGGTTTTGAAAAATGCAAGAGGTAAAGGCACAGGAGCCACATGAGTAAACAAAGTACTGAAAAGCTATTTAAAAAGTGAGCACTCAATCAGGCAGATGTGCCAAGAAAAAAAACACAGTATGTAATGATGAGATTGCAGATGGAATTAGAAAGCATAATTACAAAAAGCCAAATTAAGCTTGCCTCATTTCCCATCCATTGAGAGCTTGACTTTTCAGCCTCAAAAGCAATATAATAATATAACATTATACAGGTTTTGTATGTACTTTTACTTTCTCCAACAGACACAAACAAATGCTGAAGCAATAAGAAAGCCCCATTCCTCAGAGTCATGGGAATAGTGAACTCTTTCCTGGATCATCCTGGTCATGTAATTTTGTTGTGGTCGTGACCTAGTTTGTTGTCCTGCTTTCATTATTGTGTTCTTTCACATTTTTTCTGAGTAAAAAGTACCTCTCTATCTTCTTATTTAGTCCCCTTTGCAGTCAGATTACAGTCCTGATGGCAGTAGCAAGATCTTTATTGCAACACAAATGTTACATCATCTTAGTATTGTCAAAATTCCTAGGAGCCTATCACAGGCACTGTTATTTTAGAAATGCAATGTAAAAAGACAGCCCATGAACAAAGACATTTATAATCTCAAAATAAGACACAGCTATAAAAGCAAGACACAAACGCATACCAAAGACACAAGCAGATGAAAAAGTAATAAAATACATTGCTCATATCAGAAAAAAAAATCAGTAGTTCTCTGCATTTATGAAAACATAATTAAAAGCACTGTTGTGCCTTTCATAACAGACCTGCTTTACACTGCTTTCCAAAGCTGCAGTTAAAGGAAGAGCTGTTTATTCTCTTCCTTGTCACTGGAGGCTTTTACCTATAGTAAGCAAAATGCAAGCCAGCAATCATGTAATGTATTACAGGTTCTTTGTTCTGTTTCCAGTTCCCAAAGCCCTGTTGTGTTCACTGTTTCTCCACCATCTAGAAATTAATTTCATGAAGTATAACAGGGAGACTAGAGCAAAATCTATATGGTAGTAATGGTGAACATTACTAAATCAAAAAACTAAGTGATTCCATGTTATTGTATTATGCAAGAAAACAGGATTCAAAAGATCTATGACAAATTTCTGTTTGAAGATTCAAAAGAAATAGCTGGAAAAAATTCACATTTGAACAAAATGCCTAAGGATTATTGCACTTGGAAGAGAAATATCATAATTGTGCATACATTCAAATTCACAAGCAATATGCAGATGAAACATTTAAGTAGTTTAGAGAAACAAGGATGAGCAGTGTATATCTACCATAGTTCATGCTAGCAGTAATAAAGAAGACAAACATAAAAATATCACTGTTCCAAGAACATGAGCACAGAAGATCCATAGTTCATATTAGTTCAGGAAACTGAAACTGTGCCCACTTCTGACAAAAAGGACCAGTATTTCCCTTGCCAACAGCCATCATTGGAAATTCAGAATGTGAGGGAATTCTGCATTTAGTTCCAATTTTTATCATGGCCTGTACCAGAGAGCTCCTTTTCTTTTTATGCCAAATTTCTTTCTTCCTCTTTCCCTGTCTGGAGTTCACTCCAAAGGTGAGCCTTATTATTAAGGTTCTTATTATTAAATATAATAATGAAAAGAAGAAAGAGGGATGCAGAAGATCTGATCATGCCTGACTTAGCCACAAGTGTGAGTTTGAACTAGTTACTTTTTTTCCCTGTGCCTCAGCTTTTCTCTCTGTGAAATGGAACCAACAACAAACCAGTTCAAAAGCAGGATCTCAGCAAACTTGTTCTTGCTTACCAAGGTATTTACTTCTATATGATTTGCAAAAAATCCTATTAGTCAGATAAAAAATCCTATTAGTCAGTTTGTTTTTGGAAAAAACAAACTACAGTTAATTCACTCTTGCTTTGGCCACCTCACTTAATTTTCACCACTGAGGACTGGAGTGTTTCCAGCCCAACAACAACAACAATTACATCCTTGCTTAATTAATTTCTAACATTAATTTCAAACCATGCTTTATAAATAAATCCTATTACTCAGCATTCTACATTAATATGTACTAAGTACTGGATAAACTTTCTAAAGTAGTGAATTTGTTTTGTCGAAAATTTTTCACTGAAACTTGCATTCCCAAAGTTATAGATTATCTTAGATCTGACACTGGAATTACAGGGCAAAGTCATGCTTTTTATTATGCAAAAATTTTCAGGCTTCCTGACTGCAAGTGTTTACCACCATTAACAATTTAAAATATATTATTGTGGCACCATTAACAAACATTCGTCCTTCACTTGAAAATTCTTTCAACATAAGGCTAGAAAGAAAAAAATTCCTGGGAAGTGCAGAGCTGACACATGAACTTAACTAAAGGAAACAGGTTGTATATCTTTGTGAAAATTACTTTCTTGATATTACTTGTGTATAAAGGGTTGACAATTTGCCAGTCTCTATTTTCCATGGCCTTGATGCTAGACTGAGGGAAAGAGCTTCTGGCTACGGCAAAAATGACTGTTTCTGGCCTATTCTGCTTTATTATTCCCCTCAGATATTCCTTCTGGTTTGGGTTCTTTTTAATTCTCAAATAATTATTTTTATGGCACCAATTATTATAAAGTCTTATCCTCACATTTACAAGTGGAATGATACTCTTGAGGCAGTTTCTTCCTGTGTCTCTCATCCAGGAGGAAAAAAATGCATTGATAAAAAACAGTAGAAATTTCATCAAAATTGATCATTTTCAAGCAATGGTTATGTAATATCCTGTAACAAATTAAAGACTAAATAGACCTAGAAAAAATGCAAGGTACCCATAATAATGCAAATATAATGTAGTTTAGGTTCCATTTTATAGCTTAATGGTATCATTAGAGAGAGCAATGAAAACCATAATGATAAGACACCACATTAAAAAAAGTAGCAGAAGAAAAACTAATTAGAAACAGTATGGAAAAGGAAAGAACTGTACAGCCTAGAGACATTTATATTATAAGAAGGGAGAACGATGAAAAACCCCATGAAATAGGACTACTCCAGAGTTAAGCTCACCTGATTTTTAGAATTAGTGTATGTGTACTAAAAAAACCCCAGAAATTTGAGAAAATAAGCACATATTTTGAAGAAAGCTGAACAAAAACCAACTATCCAAACAACACAGGGTAGAGGAATGATCTGGTCTCTTTGTCAGAAGAAAAACAAAGCAAAAACACCAGAAACATTTTTGTCATGTGACAGAATCAGCAGAACAAACCCATATGTGAGGGTGTATAAATAACAGCAATGGATCTTTTACAACTTGTATATAATGGAAGAAAATGCAGCATCTTTCCCTTAAAATGGCTTAAAATCAGAGAAAGCACTAAGACTGAAAATAACAGCTTGCTTCTGTAGTTTGCAAAAAATCCAGCTGAGATCAAGACAAAATTGAAAACTGAATAGCAACCAGAGTTCTGACAGCAGTAATGAGTCTAGAGAGGCATGTGGATTATTTTTCATTTATTTTTTGTCACCTAAAGCCTCCATCAGGGACAGTTCAAAGCTTTAAAAACAGCAGGCTCCTCTAAGTATTAGAGTTCAGGTTGAAACTGTTAGTATCAGAGCACACTGGAATTTTCAGAGTGTAAAAGTTGTACATTGTCAGAGTACCTCCACTCTGTTTTGATAAATGATGATTTTATAAGGTATTTCTTCCTGCATTTATTTTTCTGTCTTATACTTCCTCTAGATCTGTGTGTTTTCCTGTTCATTCTCCATATATAGTTAGCACAGAGAGAGAGAGAAAACTTAAAGACTTAATTTAAATAAATTTTACACACACTCAGATATATATGGCAATGCTTCTTCTTTCTGTATTATTCATATGTGGACAATTTTCCAAAAGACCTGAATAGTGATTCAATGTTGAATTTCCTCCTCCCTCAAAAATTTAGTCCTGAATGGCTCTCTATCATTTCAAACTCCATGAAGATAAAACTAAGCTATTTATTTTGATATACGTCTGTCTCACAGTGAATTGTCCATTTTTCTTTATAAATGTCCCTTCCAGCCAGAAGACAAAATAATTTATTCTGTCAGTTCAGAAAACCATAAGAACATTGTGCTTTAATAGAGAGATTGTTTTTCCCTCTCTTGCTTTCTCCCCTTTGGAGAAAACACAGTCAGCCCCTGTCCAGAAATGCAGTCTCAGATCTAGTTATGTTTTATGTAGGAAGTAAAATTATTTTTCTAGCCTCAGGCAAATACTTAAAAATATATTTTAAGATGCAATTCAACTAACAAGGCCAGAAAAATTGTTCTGTTTACTGGCTGACCAGTAAGAATCAACACTTGTATTCAGTGCACCAAATCTTTCACAGTGCAGGAAAGTCAAATATAACAAGGTGATGTGATTTACAAATTGAACATTATCTGCATCTCCAGGTTGGTATAGCAGGCTGGATGTATCAGACATGCTATGATAAAAACTTCCTAATTACCACTGACATCTGTCAGGCTGTCAACTACCTTCTAAAAATCCTTAGGATTCAGGCTTTTTTAAATAACAGTTTGCAAGGGAATGTTTGCCTGACCAAAAGATATCACAGGATCATAAATGATGGCTTTGAAAGGGACATCTTGGATAATCTAATCCAAACACCTGCTTCAAGCAATTATGGTTTTATATTACTCTCCTCATAAGTGTACTTTACCTTCCCTTAAAGACAGCTAATTAATTATTTTGCCTCTACTCTGGTGACAAATTGTTATACTGTCTGATCAACCTCAGTGTTAGAAAAGAATGTCTATATACCCAGGCTAAATTAATTATTCTTCCAAGTACAGTACTGGCCATTCCTTCTGTCTGCTATAAGTTCTTGCATTTTTGTCTTTCCTGGTTTCCCACATCATGATGGATCTATCTTTTATAGTTTCTCTGGTTTTATACTAAAAAATCTAGTCATGATTCTGACAGTGTCATTTAATGAACACGTTATTCTATAACTCTCTATGTTATTCTATACTTCAAGAACAGGCACCCCACTACTCCTATATAAAATGACAGTGATACTCTTCCAGATCTTTGAAAAATGCCTTTGCTTAGATTTCTTTAAATGCACATGTATTCTTTTTTGTAACAGCTTAAGATAAGATTTCATTTTTGTTTGCATTATTGACAGTCATGTCTTCCTTTAATGTATTTTATTTTATGCCTATGGTTCTCCAGTTTCTCAGCTTTTTATGCTGTGAAATAATAGGATGGAAAAAACTACTAGAAAAAAAAAGTTTTTTGCTGTTGTCTTGCTTTGCTTTTTATGTATTATTTCTTGACCTGGTATTTTAATTGCTAAGTTCATGCATCTGACAGAAGACTCTGAATGTAGAATCTTACTGAAAATTTCTACATTTAAGTCTACTTCCTTAAAATATCAAAGAAGAGCTAGACTATGATCTCAGGGATGGCAACATCTCTGACATTCCTCACACAGAGTAAGGGGAAAATCACATCTATTTTTTGATCAAGTTTGCTACAGACAGTAGAAAGCTGCTCTAGCGATGGAAGTTTTGCCTCAGTCTTCAGAGCAGCCAAGATTTCATATAATATACTTTCCAAAACAGCTGGCAGAATTCTCTGTGCTATAGTAATTGGGTGATAGATAGCACTGAGTTACTGCTTTGACAATAGTTAGAGAGGGAGGCTGTGAGGATTTTCTGTACCAGGCAAGGGAATGAGCTTGGCTTTAGGTCCTGTAAATTATTGCTGTATATTTGAGCTCTACACATTTTGGCTACCAATCCAACGGGGAAAATTTACCATGCTAAAAATAATATATTTTGGCAATCTCTAGCTCACTAGTGATAGCTGCAACTTCTGTGTGCAGTGAAATCTATTCTGTGGAGAAAAACTTTCTGGTTTATACAGCCAGAACTGGACAAGGTGCCTGTCTCCCCACTGACGTCTGCAGGCATTCACCTGTTGTCTTCTGTGAGTGCACAAACATGTTTTTGAAAAGGGTATGGTGACAGCAGGAATAATTTCATGTTTTTCTTGTCAGTCACCTGCCAGCACAGTGCTCTGAGTCAGTTCACTGAGGAGCCAGAGGCAGCACAGGTCAAGCTGGCATGGGGGCACAAATGCCACTGTGCATCTGGGACATGGCAGAGGTTACAGGGAAAGGAAAGAGAGGATGTTCTGCTCAAACCCAGCAAGTTTGTGGGCTGGGTCAGCCCATCTGGTCCCAGCACACCTAAGGATAGGACAACCTTACAGAAAGACTGAAAAATAGTTCCTTAGGGCTTCAGCTGCATCTGATGAGCTTTCTTCTAATGGACAGCACTAGTCATTGAGTACAATCTTGTAAAACCAGGTGACAGAGCCTAAAACTTTATAGCTGTGTATATTCATGGCTGATGAGGTCACTTCCAGGGATGAAAGAAAGAACATCTCCACTGACAGTTTCTGATACAGTAATTCACAAAGTGCCAGGCAGGTGGCACTGCCCTGTAATTGATATTTTCCTTTTCCCTTTGCAATATGTATAAGGGTAGTCCAAATTAATCAAACTTATTTCACCCCATCATGTGAGGTCTCATTTGGTTTATGCTTTCTTTGTGACACTGCTGATAGCCTCAGATTCAGCTACCAGAGTTTTCAGGGACCCTGAGGAGCTGTAAAACCAATTAATTGCTTTGTGTTTCTTGTCACTGATGCAGATTCTCCATCCTCAGATTCTTGCAACAATGAAATAAAACTGTGATTGTACTTCTCTTCAGTCAAAATATATTAGAGTAGCAGGCAATCAGGATCTTGGGAGTACAAGAGCTCCTAGCCAGGACATAGCTTCAAGTATTTCTTGCTGTTTCTGCATTTTCAGACTTTGCAAAGTTCCTTGCACATTGCTGACCACAAAGATGAAGAACTCTGTTTCTGTGTTCAGTGTGCAAGATGAAGTTCTTGCCAAGTTTAATTCTCAATCTCAATCTGCCTTTTCCATTATTTCAGTCCATGAATATGCTTCTTATTCCTGTCTAAGAATGAAGGATAATTGTGTGCCATTTTCTTGGAACAAATGAAGTATTTTATTAGTTTCTGGACAAGGATCCTTAAAGATTTTTTTCTTGATTCAGTTGTTGCTGTCAATTTCTTGGGTGATTGATGCCTCTGATTCCTATAATCAGTTCCAAAGGAAATCTCACAGGATTTTCATGAAACTGTCTGTTTCCCAATAATCACACTTAGGAGATCACTAGACCAATGCTTCTCAATCTTACTCACCACTCAAGTATATTTAGGTGAAGAAATAAGTGCAGTCTTTATACCTTGAATGATCTCCATACCCAGACATCTATTACATGAGATTCTTTCTGATTTCTAATGGAAAGACCCAAAAATGTAAAAAAAAATTAGGGTTATCCTGAGTAGAAATCACTAAGATCTGAAACATAGAACACAGTTACTGTAATTTTCAAGAAGTATTATGGAGACAATGGAGGTTTGGATCAGAGTGCTTTTGGCAGTAAACAAGCCAAGTAAAAATGATTTTCAGCTTGGTTTACTCAGGTGGAAGGAGGGGAGAGAAGAGAATTAGCCTGGATTTACAGAATGCTGGGTTTCTGTTCTGAAATTATTTTTGGATTAGTATCTGGGCAGATTCTGTTCCAACAGAGAGACTCTACTCTAAAAGAAAAGGATTATGGCCTCTTAGAAATAAAATTAGCAAGTTTTGCTTAGATAACAGTTGAAGAAAGTAGAAGACATGGGAAAATTAAAATTTTTCATATTTTCAGTAATCTGAGGCATCCCTAAGACACAGGAGAGTAAGAAGTAGAGTTGTTCTAAAAATTAGGTAGTTTTTGCTTAACAGTGTATCAATTTAAAAAAGCCTGAAAAGCAAGAAAAATACATAAATTGAAGTTTGCAATGGCTATTACAACATTGTACATAGCATTGTGAGAAACAGATTTTCCTAGTGATCTTTTGTAAGATGTCAATTTTGAACAATACAGCAGGTATTCAGTAGTTATCTCAGAAAATAGAAGATGTGTCATATGTCAGAGCCCCTATTTACAATGCAAATTAGAGAAGATAATTTGACATTGATGAGTATACGAATAAAACCTATGAATTCTACAGATTCTTTGCTCTTAAGGTCTGAGGAAAGAATACAAGGAGAAATTTCTAGGATAGAAGGCAGAAGGATTAAAGCCTTCCTTTACCAGTTGGTCATGGTAATACTGGAGTATCACAGAAATGACAGAATTCTTGTAACCCTTTTAACTACCCAGGTCTTGGTCCAAAAATGCAAAAAAAAAAGGTCTAACCTGGCAGGGCTTCTACATCAGCAAGCAGAGAACTTACCAATTCAGGGAAGAATAAGCAACCTTGGACCTATCACAACCTGAGTGTGAACAAATAGCTAAGAAAAAAAGCAAAGAGAACAGACAAAGAGCTGCTACTGTTTACCCTACAGAAGCACAGGCTCACAGAAGGGCAGGGTGAAGGATTAAGCAGTCATCGTTAGCACTCCACATTCTCTGGGGTGCCATTGACAATACCCCAGCAAAGCTTGCTCTGGTGAGCTACAGCAAAAGCTGTGAGGCAAAGTAATCTTTTCAAAACAGTAAATGTTTCAGTAAAAGGAAAGCAAGACAAGCAGAAAAGGCAGGGATGCAATCTGTGCCTATGGAGTCAGACAGGCATGGCTCATCTCACATACCAAAGCTTCTGGGGGACCTAGAAGAAGCAGTGTCTGCCTCTCACACCTCACTCCCTGAGTGGTCTCTTTTAACCCAACCCTCATTTTCTACTCTTCCTTTTTCTGTCCTTCACTTCCTCCACTCTTGGTTAAAACTAAAGGGCAGCATTGCTAGCAGCAAACTTTTTCAACCTACATGACATCACTGTCTTGAAATGCTGCTACATGGACAATCTGAAGCTAATGAGCATTTTCCAGTGTGCATTTTCAAGCAGGTAATCTTGAATTAGCCCATTGTAGTTTTTTCACCATGGTATAAGGATCTCTAGTTGCTTCCCATAAAGGTAGGCAAATTAGTAAATGAGGTCTCAGGGAAGAAAGCACTGCATCAGCAGGCAAAAAACAGGCCCCTCAGGAATCCTAAAAACAAGGCAGAACTTCTTTAAAAGAAAACAATGAACTAGAAGGAACACGAAGAATAAGAAATAGCCAATCTATTTCCTTAAGGGACAGCACAAAGGAGGAATGAAGAGATACGAAAGAGAAATGTACAGTCACAGAATAAAATGCCAAATTTAAAGTGCCTTGTGGTAAAACTAATGCTTTTTCTTGATTTGTTCTGTGACTGCTAAACGTACACTTAGGGGAGTTTTGGTGGGGTCTTTTTTGAATTCTCAAGCCTCAGAACCAGAACAGTACTATACTTTCCCTGCCTTCACTGAGTCTTTCCTGAAAGTATTGGAGCTCTGATGGGAATGACTGAGAATTCTTTAGACTTCTGAAGACAAGCCCCAAATTAGGTCTTCGCGGACAGCCAGTCTAAGTTTCAAGGAGACCAGAGGCGTGCTCAACACTCCCCCTCGCCCCAGACCTCCCTTCTCCCGCGCCCCTACAGGATTCCTCCCCTCGCCCGCTGCAGGGGCTGAGCTGCTGGAGGTGCTGGAGCGGCTGGAGCAGCTGGAGCAGCCGGAGCTGCTGAAGCTGCTGGAGGTGCTGGAGCAGCTGGAGCAGCTGGAGCTGCTGGAGGCGCTGGAGCAGCTGAGGTGCTGAAGCTGCTGGAGGTGCTGGAGGTGCTGGAGCAGCTGGAGGTGCTGGAGGTGTTGGAGCAGCTGGAGGTGCTGGAGGTGCTGTTGCTGCTGGAGGTGCTGTTGCTGCTGGAGGTGCCCGGCTCCCCCTCGGCGGCGTTGGCCGGGGTCTGCCCGGCCCGGTGCGCCGCTCCCCGCCCGCGGGTGGAGGCGGGCAGCCCTCCCCGCCCTCCGTCCCTCCCTGCTCCCGCCCCGTCCGCCCGAGCCCGGCGGCGCTGCGGGCGGGGGCTGCCGCCTGCCCGGCCCCGCGTCCGCCGAGCGCCGCGGGGAGCGGAGCGGCCCCGGCCCGGCCATGGGGCTGCGCGCCGCCGGCATCCTCGGCTGCTGCTGCTGCCTGCTGCCCCTCGTGCTCCCCGCAGCCCCAGGTAAGGACACCGGCACCCCCTGCCCGCCCGGCTCGGGAAGGGAGGCGACTTGGGAAAGTTTCGGGAGTTTGCCGGGGCCGCGGGGCAGCGGCGAGGACGGGAGCCCTCCCGGAGCCCTCCCGGAGTCCCCGGGCGGCGGAGGCATCGCCAGCCCTCGCTCCAGCCAGAGATGCTCGTGCGGTCGGGAAGATTTTCCTTGGCAGCGGACGGAGCGCGTTTCTCTGGCGCTGGCGCAGGGTGTCAGTGGCTAGAGGGGATCTTTTAGAGGGATGCTTGGTGCAAATGCTTAAGCAAGCAAACAAACAAACAGATCAAAAACTGCGACTGAGGTCTCTTCTCCTTAACTTGCGTTATTTATGCATGATTTAATGAAAATGGTTATTTTCATCCGATGTAGGATTGAATGAATTCAGCACTTTTATTGTAAGTAGTTTTAAATGGATTTTTTTTTTTTCTGACTGAAAGTACTTCTGTGTTTCAAGTAGTTGTGAAACAATGCATTTGGAGTGGCATGTTGTGAAACAACATCCGTGAATCTGCTCTGGCATTATCCCTTTAAAATGGTGTGTAGGAATATTACATGCACTTTTGGTGTGCTAAAGTAACTTTGTATTCTTTTGCCATTAATTCTCTATGTCATTTCACTTCCTCTATAGGAACATTCCAGATTAGGTTAATTTAAAATTTTATGATGCAAAAATGTGTCTGAAGAAAAAAGAAAAGGAACATTTTACAGACTGGGATTTTTCAAACCATTGTAATGTGTATAGGATATGATACATGTGTAAAGGGTTTTTTTGTGCTGATTTTTCTGGTTTGATGTTATAAATCTCTTCTTCCAGGCGTGACCTGCAAAGCTGGCTGCCATCCAGAGAATGGATTCTGTGAATTTCCCAGTGAATGCAGGTAAAAAGATCTGTCAGATTGGGGTATTAGCACAGGAGTGGTCAGCTTCAATAATTCGTAGTCCTGGTAAGAGAGATAGAAACTGAAATGGTTTGGTCTCTGAAAATATGGAACTGTAATGAAACAGAACTCTATTAGGATACAGTAACTGGAAAGCATGGATATTTAGATACCTGTTTCGTTTACTTCTTCCAGTATGAAGTATTTACATTGATTAGTTGGGATTTTTTTCTTGCTGAATGAAATTATTTTCTTCACATAAACGGCTTCTAGTATTCCAGAAGCACCGATGGTATGCTTTTGTTCAAATGGTAAAATTTGGTATGCAAAAGTTTATTTGTTGCGCATTTGTGAACCAAAAAGGGAGGTGTCCTTGTAATTATAGTTATTAAAAATAAACTCTGTTTCTGTCTTGTCTTTTATCTCTTTCAGGTGTCAACCTGGCTGGCAGGGTGCACTCTGTAATCAGTGTGTTCCTTTCCCTGGGTGCTTGCACGGCAGCTGTGCCAAGCCCTGGCAGTGCATCTGTGAGGAGGGCTGGGTTGGCAGCCTCTGTGACATAGGTTTGCACATCCTTTTCTCTCCTTGAATAAGTGAGGGGAAGCAGCCCCATCTGGTGTTGGAGACACGCAAAGTCCTTCTGGAGAACTAATTTTAAAATACTGAATGTTAGGTCCAGATAATGAGGAGATTCTGGGCAGCAGCACATAAACCTCGAACTTCCATAATAATATAGGCAGAAGCAATGCAGTATCTTTTGTAATTGGGCATATATGTGAGCCAAGTGTAAATTCATTATATTTTAAACAGTAATTATCAGGGACAAGGCCAACAAACAACTGCTCCCTTCTTGTCATGTAAGCCCTTCTAATCAAAATACAAGTTATCTTGTATATATTAAATAAGTTTAAATATTTATGTAGCACATTATATATATATATATATATATATATATATGTATATATATATATGTGTGTATATATATATATATATATATATATATATATATATAGTTATATTACTATGACTGAGAAAAAGCTCTTCCTGAACAGGCTGAGGGGAACAGGCTTCCCCTCAGGTCTGAGGGAAAAGCACAGCTCTGGCTGCACTCTCTCACCCTTTGCCGGTCAGAATCAGCCAGCTTAGCATGAGCAAGCTGAAGAATTGGCCTTTGTTGAGATGGTTTATTTTGGCTGACACAGGCAAACGTTCAGTCAGAGAGATCTGACAGGATGGAAACCTCATGAGCATCCAGGAGCATGCACTGCTCAGCCCACACAGCTGCAGCTGGGAGAGGACAAGTGTCCAGGGCCTCATTTCCTCTTCATGCCTTTAGGCTTTTGTTGTTATATGGGTCATAATTTATAGAGCATGCATGAGATCTCCAGTACACAGCCAAAGGGGTGATTGATGACAGATTGAACAGCATAAGATTTTCAAGATGACTAAAAGAATCAGAAGGTTTTAGGTAGGTCACATCCTTGCAGTGACATGGAATTTGGTGCAAGGTTCTCGGGTATCCATTTACTCATTTACTCACCAGGTTTTGCAGCCTGAACTCACTGACTGCACACATGAGCAGAGAGAGGCTTCCTAAAGTCACTCCTGGTATGTTTGCAGGAGCTGTGGTAGCAGTGGTGATATCTCTGGTGCAGATGTGACTCTAAACTCTCAGATGTTGTTCTGGATGCATCTCACAAATGCACTTGTACCTGAGACAGACACCTAGATTCTCTTTACAGTTAATGAGGAGGAATGAGTCCTTCTCTGATCTACAATCAGAGATTTCTAAAGCTGCCCAGAACAATCCCCCCTCTGCCACCTTAGGAGGCTCAGTTCTGTTGCTTATCAGTGAATAAAAGGTAGCATCTTCACATTTTTAAAGGTAGCATCTTCACAGATACTTCTAAAAGCTTTAATTGCATAGCTGAATTTCTTAGTACTAATATATCTTTGCAATTCTGAGCCTTGCAATGTTTCCTTCTTGCAATTGCTACTTAGAATGCAAAAGAATGCATTGAAAATTGAACCCACATCTTTGTGGAAAAACATTATTTTAACATACTCATTAAGGTAGTCCTATAATACCAAAAAACTATCCCTTGCTTAAGTGCAGGAACTATTTTTTCTCTCAACACTCAGAGTGATCTCAGAGTCTTCTTTGCAGATCCCCATGAAGAGCTGCTGAGAATTTTCAGCCAAAAGGATAACTATTTTTTCATCTGCAGCAATGTTATGTTGATAGTCTTTCATCTCAGTGGTTTTATCTACTCTAAATGCATTATTTGCCATAAGAGATCAAGAGAAGGGTGTTCCTCCTCATCTTCTTCCTACTGGAAAGTTAATAGAAATTGTTATCCCAACCCAATAAAGCACTGAAACCTCAAATGGGTTATTGCTCAGCCCCTGATCTCATCATCCTCTGCCAAAAGTTGGTGTCAGTTTCCTGCCTGTATAAAATCATTACAGGTAGGTACAGTTAATTTACAGGTATCATTAAATGAAACTTGATCAGGTTAGGAAACAGTAAGGAAAAGCCTAGAGTGGAAAACTGTGGAAGGATCTGAGATCCATTGACCACTACAAAAAACTGAAATACTTCTAAAACAGAGATACAGTCTTAGAACTTTATTTGCTTGCTAAGCATGGGAGGAAAAAAGATGATTTGGACTGGTGATGATACCTCTTCTGTTTTGTAGAAGAGTTAGAATATGTATATGATCTCCTTGGCTTTGATCATGGAACTTCCTTTCTGGAGTAGTTGTAGATCACCAATTGGTTTGCTAATGACTCTGATTGTGTAGCTCTTTTTAATACAGGCAGCCTGGTTCTCAGTTTAATCCAAGAATGACCTTCCTAGTAATTTAGAGGCATGCAGGTTATGGGTTGGGCTTGATCCACTGTAAACACATAGAGCAGAATAAGTGGTAGCATTTGTGACTGTTATTGCAGTCACATGGACAGACAAGTCACTTGAAGGAAAACATCTGTGAGTTGGTCATGGTGTTAACCCTGCTGGTTAACCAGTTTGCAATGGAGCTTGTCCAACTGGCTCCATGATGCCATGGCATCCTCTCATCTTGTGGAAACACAGCCTTGAAATCCGGCGCGTGCACCCCTGGAGCCAGGCTGCACAGCACAGAGTTTCCCTCTGCAGCTGATATACACTGCACAGTACAGGAACCACATCAAACACTGCCCATAACAAAGGGAAAATCAATTGAGTCAATTTGTTTCCAGGAGAAAAATGAGAGCCCAGTCAGAGTGTTTGATCCAGCTTGCTAAATCAGATCTGTCAGCCTGTCACCCCCGGCTGTGCCTACACGGTCCTGTTAGCGGGTCCGTGACCTCCTACTGGAATCCTGGCCTCAATTGGCCTAAAAAGCCAACACACAGTGTGAGCTGGGAGTAAATTGTACTACTTGTCACCAGAGTGCTTGGCCAAGGCCACATGTTGGCAAACCCATCAGAGAGCACAGGTGGAGTCTCTAATGCCTGCATGAGACAGGAGCTAAAAATTGTCCTGTGACAAACTACAACTGAGCATATCTTCCTCATAAAAACAGTGATTGCTTCATGCACTGCAGCATGACAACTTTGTTTGATGGAACTATTAATTATGGGTAATATGATTGAGGCCACTCATAATATATGTATTAGTGTAACATCCTGGTTTTGCATTTTCATCTGTTACCACTTGGTGGTTGTCCTTTTGAGAGGTAAAATAAAATAGAGAAAATGGGCTAATTGAGGATATTTATGTATTATATTTTAAAAGAACCTGGTACAAAAAGCTAAATACCTGATGTTAATTATTGACAGTAATGTGTGTATATATATATATATATATATATATACACACACACACATACCTATTCATATATGTATTTCAGAGAGTTTCCATGCTCCTGCATCAAAGTTCATGTTTTCTTCTCCATCAAAGTACACACTTTATTGCTGCCTTTAGAGTCTTTGAAAATAGCTGGCAAACAATACTGCTTCAAAAAGATTATTTTGGTCCTTGTGAAAATTGGAGTTTATACTCAAAGTGCATGCTGAGTTGTCTTGCAATGAGAACAGGCTAATGCATTAGGAAATAGAACCTTTTATCCAGGGAAGATTGTATTTGAAAGCTAAGGCTGTTGTTTTCTGTGGTTAAAATTTTGCAATACCTCATGATAGCATCTAAATTTCATGTTATGCTATGGGAAGTAAAATATAAATGCCCTTAAATCCCTTTTCATCTCCTTAGAAAGTGTGCATGTGTGTGTGTGAGGCATCAAATACCTTCCAGTCAGCACCTCTCTGCAGCTGCTGCAGTAGCTTGCTAAAATATCCACTTGTTTGTTTATTTAGTTTTAATTATTCTAAAAATTCAGTAATCATTTGAGTGGGAAGTGGCCCAGCAGGGCAGTTGCAAAGAAAATGCGTGACTTTGGGTCCAGACATCATACAGCTCTGTGTTCTGGTACAGTTATATAAGGGTTGAATGTAGCCCAGCCAGAAAATGAAATTTTAACAGATTTTTTTGTAAATTGATGATTTCTGTTTTTATGAAACATTTGGTCATAAGCACATAATGATATGGGCAGGGAGAATTCCCCATTCCTGATTGTTTTATCAGAATTCTGCTCATGGAGAAGCCAAGATTGTGAAAGTATGGCTAGACTATCTAGAAGTTCTTTGTCCCACACTAATATTTTATTTCTAATACTACTTATTTATAGAATGGAGCAATTCAAACACATTTTGCAAGCAGGAGCTAGAAAGAGCTAGAAAAAAGCTGAAATTGCTTGCAATAGTTGAACAATCTGAATTCCATTTTAACAAAGGGGGGGGAATAGATCACAATTTATAAAATGCAGGGTGAAGTATTGCTAAAGCTATATTTTATTTGAAGTATTGTATACCATTTACTAACTCTTTCTCATTAGATTAATCAAGGCCTGTTGGGTATTTTTAAACAGATATTCACCCATGTTCAGCAAAGCCCTGCACCAATAATTCAACGTGTATAGAGACTGGTGATGGAGGATATATTTGTCTGTGTGCCCAGGGATTTACAGGAAAAAACTGCCATCTCAAGAAAGGACCCTGCATTATTAATGGGTAAATATTGATTTCTGACACGCATTTACAATCTACACTTCTATTATTCAGAATTCTTTGCTACGTGGAAGTATATCTGTGTTAAAATACGCAATGCTTCTGATAGTTGCTGGTATTATCAAACTTTACAAATCGGATCTTTTAATATTTTAAAGATTTAAGAGATTATCAGTGTGGCTTTCTGTGCACAGTCTGAGTACTAAAAGTGCTAATTTGCACATTTTATTGTGGTGAATTTATGCCTGCTCATGATTTTTGTAAAAAACTTGAAGTGACTCCCATCCTGTGCTCTCATCTCTAGTGAGGGATAATTTATACACAGCCCAATAAGAACAGCAGTTAGCACAGAAGCTGTCTGGGTGAAAACACCTAGCCCACCAGTTTGTGTTTTTTCTTAACCAACATATGATAATGTGCCCACAGTTAACTGAAGGAGACAATCTCACTTCCATCAGAGCAGGGAGACCACTGCTCTCTATTCTTCAAAAGAAATGGGACATTAAGAACAGTAGGTTGTAGTAGTGCCAGTAGGCTGAGGGAGGTGATCCCTCCCCTCTGCTCAGTCTTGCTGAGGCACATCTGGAGTGCTCAGTCCAGTTCTGGGCTACCCAATTGTCCTGGTTTGGAAAGCCAGGCATCTACTAAGGAAGGCAGGAGCCTCCCCTGAAATGGAAAAATGTAAATCCCCTCCCTCAGAATTGTTATAAATTTGAAATTAAGGGGGACTCTCAGGCAAACATATGGGAGCAGGAATAACAGTTCTTTATTAGGGAAGAAAATAAAAAAATAAAATAAACAATGCAGTAAACTAAAACAACACTGACAGAGTCAGAACACACCCTGACAGCCTCTTTGTCAGGGTGTTGGTAGCAGTCCAACTGGAATTGTGGCTGCAGCCCTCCTGGAGTGTCAGGTGTGGTTCTGTTGGAGCAGGGATCCTGTAGAAAGGTGTAGTCTTCTGAAGATCCAGTGGAGAGGCAGCTGTTTTTCTGAGAAATCCAGTGGAGAAAGCCATGCTGGTTTTCCAGAACTCAAGATTATATCTGGGTAGAATGCTTGGCTCCTCCTTCTGGATGGAGCATCTCACAATGGGATGCTATAGATCTTATCAGTCAGGCAGTGACATTCAATAGTCTGTTATCAGCAGATGTCTCCCCAGAGAGAGGAGTGGTTGTGGAAGAGATAAGGAAAACTGCCCACTTAACAGAACACAACTGCCATGCAGATGGCAAATAGAATACAGTTTGCTTGGCAATCTAGGGCACCAATATAAAAAGGACACCAATATAAAAAGGACACAGCCATACTGGAGTGAGTCCAGTGAAGGGCCATGGATATGATTAAAGAAAGGGAACATCTCTCCTATAAAGAGATACTGAGAGCTGGGTCATTTAGCCTGGAGAAGAGCAGGCTCTCAGGAACTTGTCCATTGTGTATGAGTACCTGATGGGGGGAAGCAAAGATGACAGAGCCAGACTTCTCATTGAGGTGCCCAATTAAAGCTCAAGAGGCAATGGACACAGGCTAAAGAAATTCCAGCAAAGTCACTAGTAGAACTGCTTGAAAAAAAAGGAAGACCTTTCAGTGCTAGAGAAAATGTGAATTTGGGTTTCTGTTCAAATCTAGAAGCATTTGCTGTCTTCTAGCTCATCAAAGTTCTGATCCCATAAACATACAGAATGCCTTTTTGGTGGATACAAACTTGGTAAAACTATCACTCTAAAATCAGTTTTCTTTTAGGAGATTGCCTTCTGATCTCTAGCTCTATATGGATACCCTCTGGTTCTCTTTTTGCTCAGTGATAGGTAATTATGAGTATTCAGATTTACCTTATGACTGAATCTTCCTGAAGACTTGTAGACTCTTATTTAAGGAACATTAACATCTCTCACTCTCTCTGGCAAGAATTGCCATTCTTTCACAACTTCATGTCAGTAGAATTTTTTTGTCATCACCTTTATTTGGGGGATACTCTCACAGTTTTTTCTGGGTTTACTTTAAGATAGCTACTCTGATTTGCCTATTTTTCTTCATTGACAGCAGGGAAATTTAAGTTCCTTGAAAGAGCCATGACTCAAATCCAAGCTACTTGCCTAGTATGGGAGATGTGAATAGGTTATTCTGATTTTCACCTGTAGACCAAATATTTCAGTGTGGACATAGATGCTAGTTATCCCAAAAAACAAGTGAGTTCCAAAAATACAGCATCAACAAAATAATAAAGATTAGTTCCATGTACTTCCTTAAACACCTTAAGGTTTTAAATTGCAGAAACTCCTTTTTTTGTGTTGGCACTCTATTTTTGGACTGAATGCTGATGAACTAGCCTGGAAATTGTGAAAATTTTTTCTGAAGAAAGCAACATACTTGAAGCAGTGATTTTTTTTCTCTAGGAAGCTGTCTTTTTCAGGAAAATGAGCAGCAGGCTCTGAAAATCTACATTTAGTTCAAAAAGACAACTGTTGTCAGCATAAGCACTCCGTGTCTGCTAATAATTCACAGTCCACCAAAGGGTGCATCCCACATTGTAGAAAGAGACCTCATCAGATGGTGCCATTTCATTCACATCCCACTTCCTCTCAATTCCTCTCTACCTCAGTGGTAATGTTAAAAATGTTGATATTACTGAGCATTACTGCTGGCTTCTTTGTTCATATTCACAGATGGAACCAGGATAATTCACAAATCAAAGTGTTTATTCTAGTCTGTTTACATGTATCTGCAGCAGTGATCTCTGTGTGGTGTTTGGAGGTTTCTGCTTTGAAGCAGAGCAGTGAGTGGTACTTTCTAAAAGAAACCAGGCTATCTGGGAAGCAAAGAAGAATGGTATGGAATTCTTCTTACAACTAACCCTTAATGTACAACACCTTGCTGTGTTAAATGCCAAAAATGCAGAGTAGAAGAATTTATTCAAGGAAATTAATATTAAGGCTTTATTTATTGAAACATATTTGAAATAGGCAAATGCAACTCTGTTATTAAAAAATAAAGAAAATTTTCATAATTCTGCATTTTTCCCCTTAACTGTTTTTTATTTTCAATATTTTACATTTCTGAAAATTTCAGAAAAAGGAAAAAATTCAGAACTTATGTTCTCCAACAATTTCTTCCCATTTCCCTAGAAAGCACTGAGATTCAACCCAGCGATGAAACTTCAAACTACTACACATTTTCCTTATAGAAACCAGCTTGTCCAATTTTCCATGGGACCTGTAAAGCTAAGGGAGGGTGCTAGGTTCTCCAAGACAGCCATAACCACTGAAGGGCTGTATAACTCCAATTTCCATATTTTCCTTAAAAAGACATAGTGCCTGGTTAATATGTTGGAATTACTTACCTCAAGTTATCACTAACCATGTCTACGTCAAAGCCCAGTTTTGCTTTCCTAATACTGCTCCCAGACTTCCAATATGTTCTTTTAGTGCATTTTTACCAAGAACAGTTCTAGAGAACAGAGTAGTTAATGTGGAAGCTGCAGAAAACAGACAGGTGATTCCTCTGCCAGAAGGTTCAGTCTCTCCTGATGGGTGGCTGCTGAGTGTTTCAGTCCCCAGTGAAGCCAGAGGTGCTTGGAGCAATCTCTACCAAAGGTAGTCCCAGAGCAATGGTGACAAGCCCAGCCTTGTTCTGACCAGTGATCAGGGGCCATTTGCAGTCAGGAGCTTACACCTCTTTCACAGTCATCTCAGCCAGACACCAACAGATCTTCTGAATCTCTGTGTCCCACCATGGAATTCCATAACAGCCTCTTGCTACTGTCTGCTGCATATGTGAAATGTCTCTATCTGAAGTTGTGATCTTCATTACCCCTGGGACTTTGCCCTGTAAGTGGAAGGCCCTAAATAACAGCTTGGACTTTTCAACTATCAGACAGTACTCTGCTGTATGTCTTCAGGGATGCATAAGTATTCAGAAAAGTTTTGTTGTCAAAGAGGCTTGTCCTAAACTTTTCCAAGTATTTTTCATATTTTACAAAGCGAGTTTTAAAGGCTTTGCTGATGTGTGATGAACTGCCATGAAAGTTTGAGGATTTGAGGTTTATTTGTAAACCTGGGACTCAGGGACCCTTGTCAGCCAGCAGGGACAGGTAAAGGAGCAAGAGCACTTTGCATAGCTCCCCTGAGCTGACACATTTGTGCCAGTCAGTGGTGGCCTCATCTCTTGGCATTACACTCAGTAAGGCACAGTTGCATTGTAAAGATAGAAAAGAGCTCTCAGTTAATTTATGGCACCTAAAACGTATTATCAGGCTCTTAGTTGGGAAGTACTAAAAGAGTTTGTAGAAATACTTGGTTTCCTATTGTCCTACTCTCATTATGCTGTCTTTTCCCAGGCTGAAATTCTCTCACTGATATTTTTTGTTACAATTGTATCTATCAAAATCTTTGGCGAAACAGCAGTTTATAGGAAAGTATCTGTTTGCTTCTAAATTGTTTGTGTCATGGAACACAGACAGGCAGAATAAAAACAGTCAGCTTTAAGCCTAGCTGCTATGGCACTGTTTTGCTCTGCCAATACAATATATAGATTATTTTAGGAATAATCACGTAGAAAGGAAGCAGCCATGGCTGCTCATATCTGTGTTCTCTCTTGTCTGAATAGTTGCTCAGCTAATTAGATCCAAGCATAGAAAAATAGTGAGAAGCTTAATTTGAATAAATGTTTGAAATAATTTTAAATCCCTTCACAGCTCATTGGGTTGAATTTATATACTGGTGTATTAATCCTGCCCAAAGGGTCAGCAGAAGATATTATTATCTGTATTGACAATGCTGTTGAACAAACTCATTTTTTATTCAGCTTCACTGACTTCAGTGGATTTGCATTTGGAATTGGCTCTTCTAAAGAAAAACAGCTCTTTTTATTATATCAAGTGTTTCCTAATAGTTTCTTCCTTTGGACTTCAATTTTGTGTCTGTGTTTGTCATGTATCCTAGTTCTCCCTGCCAGAATGGAGGAACATGCATTGATGACAATGGTTTTGCACCCCATGCTTCCTGTCTGTGCCCTTCTGGTTTTGCTGGCAACTTCTGTGAAATAGATAGAGACGACTGCGAATCCAGCCCGTGTGAGAATGGAGGAACATGCACAGATGTTGGAGTGGGTTTCAGCTGTTCTTGTCCCCATGGCTATACAGGAAAGCTCTGCAGCAGCCGTGTCACCTTCTGTGCAAGTGGCCCATGTGAGAATGGAGGCACTTGCAGTGAGCATCCCCAGGGAGGGTTCGAGTGCATCTGTAAACCAGAATTTGTTGGTGTGACCTGCAAACATCCCAGCAAAAACACAAGCCTCTCTGGAACGAATATGGAGACAAAGCATATGCAGAATTACAAGCCACTCTCAAAAGCTCACCATAGATCAGTGCATCAACAACAAGAAATCCTGAAAATAACAGTGAAAGAAACAATTCAGAATGCAGATCCCTTACTGAGTAGAAGCCAGGTGATATGTTTTGTTGTGCTGGGCTTGCTTACGTGTCTTGTTGTCTTGGGTACAACTGGGATTGTCTTCTTTTCAAAATGTGAAATGTGGCTTGCTAATGCCAAATATAGTCATCTCCTGCGCAAGAAAAAGAACTTTTTTCTGAAATCTAACAATGGGGAAAACCTGTCAGTTAATATTATCTTCCCAGAGAAGATCAAATTGACTAATTACACTAAGAACTACACTGCCATCTAGGCCCTTGAAAGCCAAGCAGCATCTTGCAACTTTTCATAGCAATATGTAAAATTTATTGCCTGTGTTTGGCCTCAGTATTTGTGTGTATATTTGCTGTAAATTGTTCTGAGTGACCATGAAGAAATGTAATGTATCTGTCTTGCTAAGGATTTTTTCATTCCCCAAAATAAAAGGTTTAAAAAAAAAAGGATTAAAAAGCAAGGAATGTTATTTTAATTTCTCTTCAAGGCAGCTACTTTTTGTAAAATAAAAAATAACTTATCACTGCAACTGTATTGCAGCTTTCTTGTCTTGTGCATAGTTCATTTGGCAAGTACAGTACTTGCAAATTACTCAGTAATGCTCTTTTTTCTTTTTAATAAACAGCAGTTAAGGGCTATACTGGTTTATTTATTCATTTCTAAACCTTACTCTACAGCAAGGTCTGCAACAAGTGTCCATGCTGAACTCGTTTGATATCTGATAAAGTCTTTAGAAATTGCAACCAGCAGGAGCAAATTCACACTGATATCTCACCTATTCAGTCAGTGTTGCTATTTTTACATGCTTATAAGAGAGATTCTGTAGAATCTTAGAGGTCTTTGGGATATTAACTTCAGGTTAAAGGTCTCTCACTTGAAAACCTGCATCTATAAATTGTTCTATTTATCTATTTTAAAATGTTAAAAAGGTGTTCAATGTCTTTCTTTTTAGAGACCTAGTAGAGATTAAAGGATCAGATTCTGATTTTTCTATAAATACTCCTTAAAGATCTCTGCTGAGTGAAGTATCCTTCATGACTGTGTCATGTGGAGAAAGGAAAAGATGTCACGTGTCACCTGAAATAGGACAGCTGCTTTTAATTCTTCACTTCTGCTTTTTCTGCCACATTTCAAGGACAGGACAAGGTTTTCAAGAATCAAAAGCAGCAGTGGAAAACAGGCAAGGGGCCATGAAAGCCATAAAATTGTAAGGGGCCTGAGGGCAATGAGAACTCTTAACCTCCCTGAGGAGCCTCCCCTGGGGCTCTCACCCACCTCCTGCCCACGGGACCATTTTGGGTCAGCCCAGTACTGCTGGTTCTGGTCTGAGCTGTGCTGTAACCGTGCTGGACTCCACGTCTGCCTGCACTTGGTCCTTGGACTACCCACAGTAGGCAGTCCATCTGCTGAAAGGACCCTTTGGACCTGTGCTCCAGCCCTGTTGGCTCTTGCTGCTGCCAGGAGCCCACGGGAGGCCCCTGGAGCTGGTTCATCACCTGCCGTGTCTGGAGCTGCCCATGGGCCCTGGTACCAGCACCAGCTCCAGCCATGAGTTCAGCTCCTGTGAGCCTCTGGGGCTGCTGAGGCCATGGCTCTGTCTGTCCCACCCTGGGCATGACCCTCCTGGCCCTCCCAGCTTTTTTCCTAAATGGCCAGCCTGACACTGACTGCTCCCTGTAAGAAAAACAATCAAAAGGAAAAAAAACCACTAAAACAACGAAACCAATCACTGCCAACAGCAGTGCCTAAAGGTGGCTTTAACTGCAGTTTTGTAACAATTTATTTCCCCAGCCACCCGAGATAGGAATGATTAGCAGCTTCTTCTCAGCTCTCATAACTATGCTATTCCCAAATCCATTAACAGCTGCTCAATTTAAAAAAAGCCTTAAAGCACATACATGGCATTAGAGTAGGATTTTTTTTTGTTCATATCTCTCTGAATTGCTACAGGTATATAGCAAGTTTGCTGTATTGCTGGTAATATTTGCACATATCATAGTATTGTGATGTAGTGCTAAGAGGAAAAATGGTACTCAGATACTACTGTGGAAAGTGTTGAATTCCAGATAACTGGGTGAAAACTTTAAATGAAAAAGATGCTCCTTCTCAAAACTCTTGTTGGAAAGACAAACATTTATCAAACCTAGCAACTTTTCAGTCAGCTGTAGGGAAATTTGAAGAAGACTTAGAAACCAGATGAATGTCAAACCAGGTAAGCAGAGTTGAATTTCAAGCCATGAAACATGAGTCTTAGGAGCTGACACACTTCTTTTAAAACAATATGTTTTAAATATGTAATTCAGTATTGTGCATTTTAGCATTATTAGAAATATATTAGGGTTAATTTTGAGATAACCAGAAACATGCATAACTCGATTGGGTATCTTGCAGCTTTGATTTAAAACCAGTTACAACTTTAGGTATCTGCTAGGAATCAGTGGTTGAATTCTTGAGCTGCCTGTACACCTTCCCCACACCTTTGAGCAGAGGCTTCCTTAACCCTTACAGCTTGGTCTGCTCCAGAACAGAACAAGGCTTTAAGTAACAAAGCTTTGTATTTTAAAAATACAAAGCTTAGGAAGTTATAATTCATATTTATAAACTGTCACCATTTTTATTTGACTATGGTGACCCAGTGGGCAGTTCCTCCATCACAGTGCATTTCTTCATATGTAGACAGAAGAGCATTTTTGAGAAAAGATCATTTGCACAGCATGGAAGAAGAATTGATTTCAACTCCTAGCATCCTTCCTATCGTTGGTGGTCTATTGTCCTGCTACCTTCTCCAAAGGGAAAATATGTTACCTTAAGCATGAAAGTCTGGAGAAAATAGTATCTGTCTTTAGCTTCTTCATTCCAGGAAATAATTAAACATGTATGTTTGTTTCTTATATTTGTGCTGCTAGTGTAGTGAATAGCTCCAAAGCTTTATCACCACACAAGTGACAGACAACAGGGATGATAAAAAAGATTATGGATCAATAGCCTGCAACAGATCTCCAAAGCAAGAAGTTTCAAATAAGCATTGTGCATAAACACTGACATAAGAGCAAAAAGATAGAACATTGATACCAGTTCAATTATATGTTAACTCCATGTATTTTTTATCAGTGGACAGAGAACAACATATCTGTGATACCCATTGCCATAGGTACCAACCTATGTTGGCATGTTTCGCATTTTGATTTCTGAATGTTTTTCTTTAATCAAGCAACTATGCCTCTGAGATTCAAACTCACCTCCCTGCCTTTTTGCCTGTGTAAACAAAAAAATAAATAAGGGCAACTAGGCTGAGGGATGGGTTAGGACAGTGGGACACTTTGTTAAGGGCATTAGCTCCTTCTTGTCCCCAATGCATGAGGGAATTTTTTTTTTTTTAATTTTAACCACCTCCCTTTGAGCCATCTTAGCCTCTGTGTTAACAATGAAAAAAAAAAAAAAACAAAAAAAAAACCAAACCAAAACAAAAAAAACAAAAACAAAAACAAACCCGATATTCCACAAATATCTGTTTTTTTGAGATAGGTCGTGGATGCTTTTTGCTTTTCCAGTTTGGTTTGATTGTTTTGAGCTTGTTTGAGAGAGTTTTGGTTTTGGGGTTTTTTGAGGGGAGGATGTTGGCTTGGTTTTTTACCAGGGAGGGGAAAAAACACCATGGTGGGGGGGAGGTCTGTCTGATGCAAAAGTAGAACATATGAAGGAGTAATCACTGAATTCTGGAGAAGAATATCTGAATGGTGAATACATACATGGTTTTTCCTTTTATCACCATTCTTGATGTTGGCCCATAAACCAACAATGCATGCATTGCTTTGGATCAATGAGGATTACATCTGTAAGTGCTAAACCATCTGCTGGTGATACATCCACAGCAGCCCAGCTTAGTTTGCTTTTCTAGGTTGATAGCATGAGGTTCTGTTTTCAAAGAAGTATTTAGATTCAAGTGGACCACAGTACTCCTATTTAAAACAGACCTTCAGCTTTTGAGAGTGAAGCAGTGTTAAGGATCTGGCTGCAGGAGTATGTACATCCCTGAAAATAACAGGGCAGTTTGCACTGGCCCAGTACAATACTTTTCACAGCTATGTCATTCCCTCTCCAAGTTCTCAAATTTGCCTTGGCAAATTTATTTACTATCACAGCCTGAAGGGCAAAACAATTTGCTATAGATATGGAATGCTTTTTGTTTTTATAAATACAGAGCCTTCCTGGCAGAACTACACGTGTATGCATCCAGAGAACATGAAATCATTGCACATGTACTATACATACATTGTGAATTTTCCAAAACACATCTCCTTTACTATGCATTTCTTGTGAATGAGGCATGGACAAATCCTGTGTTCCTGGAAGTCACACAGCCTAGGAAAATATCCAGTTGTGCCTGGCTTAGGTGGAAGAAATGTCTTGAGAGAAGACTTTTGTAGTTTCTCAACCCATGTTAGAGCCAGCACTTGAGGTCCACACAGACAGGGCAGCTTTGTTGCGTCTCCGTGGCCATTAAATGAGAGAAACCCAGAAAAATTTACTGGGATTTTGTCCTTTTTAACATCAAGTAATATTTTGAAGTCTCTCTAAGTTTTCTTGAAGGAGATGAAGGTACATTTTAAAATTATTATGGTGAAGGTTGTCTTAAAACTTTGCAAGAGGAGGAATAAGACTTCATGTAAAGGGGAATATTTCAGTTTCAAATATAAACTGAACTGTTGATCTGGGATTTGAAGAACCATTGAATTAATTAATTTTTGGTTATTAGCTCTAAGACTCAAAATGATAATTTTTCTTGCATTTCAGTCCCCTGTAGGTCCTTGAGATGAGGTGTGCTGAAGTTCCTATCTGAGGGTCTCAGAGAAGTCCATGGGTACACAGTGAAGAATGTGACTGTTGTCCCTAGCAATCGAGACAAATTCTGCAGGCAAAGAGCAGCCTTCTCATATTTTCATGGTCTCTCAAAGTCAACCCTGAGCCACTTCAAAGAGGCTAAAATATGAAAGTGATATAATGTAGAAGAGGGAATTAGCCAGGCTCAGTGAGAAATTTTTATTAGACCAAAAATGGTTTTATAACATGAAGTTTGGAGCAAAAATATTGTTTTATTCTTTGTCTCTCCATCTGCTTTCCTCTTTCAAAACAATGTCCTTACTATTAGTTCCAGTCTTCTACTGTGTCTGCCCGCTTGATGGCAGCATTTGAACACAGAACCGGTTGAATATCCTCAAACCGCTCCCTTTGCATTTCACATTGGAAAGTTCGTAACCCACTCCGGGTGATTGGTTATGGGAAAATGGCAAAAACAGAGAACCAGAACATGCCAGTAGTCCTTCACCTCTAGGTGACCACTGCTTCTGACATGGTGAGCCACAGCAAAGCCACATCTGCATCAGCAGAGAAAGACAGCAGTGTTTCCCCAGAGAGAATTAGTGTTCTCTTTTGGAATTAAACTGAAAGTAGAATTTGGCCATCCTTCCAACTTGTCCATGGCTTTTGGTAGCCCAAACGCAGACACTGTGTACTTTTAAAGGGTTCAAGGGCAGTGTTGGCAAGTGCTGGAGGGGGCTTTGAGCAATCTATTTGTGTCCCTGACCACAGTACAGGAGGTAGAACTAGATGATCTTTAACGTCCTCCTCAATCCAAACCATTCTAGGATTCTGTATCTAGGATTCTGATTTATAAAGAACACTACATTAATGAGAGTAGCTTAAATTAAAAGTCACTGAGAGGAAATTAGGAATAATGAAAGAATAACCAAAAAAATATTTTATTTAAATTCAGCTTAATGAAAAGATTTTGATATAGTGGTATGCTCCTAGGCTCTCTCATTTTGCTTGAATATTTTTTTTAACCCAGAAAAGGCATGCACAGCAACTTTGTCAATAATCTAATATCCATTTTTATGCTTCTCACACTGTATGGTGAGATTTTTATTTGCCTGTCTCTGCCTTTTTGGCTTTCTAAGGTGCTCAAATTGGAAAAAGGAAAATATTAAAAAGATTTTTAATTTTTAAAAATATTTTTGTACCAAATTGAAGGACAGAACTTCACTCAGATTTCCAGAGCAGATGCAGGCACATCACAACTTGCTGGGAGCTGTGCATCTACAATATTTCCAGCAAGAAATAGTTAATATTTCAAAAGGCTAAATAAACCTGGAGTTATTCCATTCTACTTTCCAGTGTTTAAATTACTGGAAGAATTACATGAGTCCTGCATTTTATCATGGGCAAATGTAAGCTTTGAAGGGATTAAGGCCTCTACTCTCACCTGTGCCTGTTTTTCTTCCTTAATGGGACTTGGAGGACTAAGGAGATCCGACTGATCTGGTGGCTGGGAGCCTGGATTGCTGGGAGATATGAAAGGCACCCTGTTTTCAGGGAGTGTTGGAGTAGTCCCTGTAGTTTTGAGCCCAAGAAAGTTTTTGATGCCTCCTTGCTGAGAGAGAACAAAGATTGCCTGGAAGCCAGAGATGAAAGCGAAAGGATCACGTGTGGGCTTACTGTTGGGAAAGAGCCATAAAGGGACCAAGTCTGATGTGGAGCCCTGTCTGAGGCAGTTTTTCTTTAGACAACTGCAGGGCTGTTATATTCTAAGAGATTAGCTCAGCAGGGGAGATCTCAGTTTGTGCTTTATAGAGCACGTGTGAGGTTGAGGGAGCTAAGGGGGAGAAGCTGCAGCTTTATCAGGTTTGCTCTGCACAGATGCCTGCAGGCCCAGTCCTGTTCTCCCCTTCAGAAAGATGGAATTGTCCAATAGTTTCAATGAAACTGCTGCTGTTACCTTGGGGTGTCGTCTTCCTTTTGAATATCAGTCCTTTTGATATTTTGCTCATTACTGCACAGATTCTGCATTGATCTTGGCTGGAGATTTTCATTTTTCTATCCTACGGTTATGATCTTCATTAAAAAAAAATAGTACTGATGAGTGAAAAAGGGTGCAAAAAATTCAGGCTGTCCCCCAGCCTCAAGACTTTTCCTCTCCCGAGAAAAGGTTAGAGATTGTTAGCCCTGTTGGCCAAGTTACAAAATTGTGATGTGCAAATGGCTTTCCAGTAGCTCCTTCCAGTTCCTAAGTAGGTAGATCCAGGGTGATCATATCCATTGACATAATTTCCAGAAATATGGATTTGGGGAAAAGGGAGCTTCTTTAACATTATGCACAGTAGTGTCTCAAATCCATCTGTCTTTGAGAGCAATTACAGTGGCGTGGATAAAAGCAAACAAAACAGAATGGTGGTAGAGCATTTAGAGTGGAAGGTCATGCCCAAATTGATGCAGCCATAATCCACTAACAACTTTAGCAAAGGGCTTCATGTTCTACTTAGCAGAGGCACACAAAAAAGGAGAAGAAAATGGAGAAATAGCCCAGTTTAAAGAGACAATGGAATGGTGAGTCCAAGCATTTGCTTTGAGGATGTGAAGTAAAACAGTGGGATGGTCTCCACAGAATCCCAAGACAGAAGAGGAATGAAGGCCACCCAGTTAACCTGGAAACAATGAAAGTCCTCAAAGTCCTTGTCGTTCTAGCAGGCGCAACTAGCTTCAGGCAGGGGAGGAAATCTAAGTAGGTGGCATAGCTAGAAGAAGCAGGGAATTTAGGCTTTGTTCTTTTCTTTTGTTCCCCCTGAGATGTGCTGTTTAGATTTGCCATACTCTACCCAATTGCTTACAGGCAGCAGGGCATGTGTGACCACTACAAGATGGTGAGGAATAGGACATCCTGGTATGGAGGAGTGTCCACCGTCCCTTGCACAGTTTAAAGAGAGGCAAGAAGTGAGGAGGCTGAAATGGGATTGATGATATTCAGCAAATGGGTTTGATGATATTCAGCCTGCCTGAGGTCCTTGCACATGAAAAGGGCAAGTTGGAAGGAAATACATTTGCAGTTTAATTCAATGTATATTCAGCAAAGACTATCCTAAATAGCTGAAGAGCTTTCTGTTTGTATCCTGATGGTGCCTGTAGTTGGGCAAAAATAGTGTCATTCCTTTGGGCAGGACCATGATGTAAGTCTTCCAAAAAAGCAATTGTAGCTGAAAAGGACTCCTTGCTGTTCTTTCTTCTCTTTGGTCTTTGGAAGAACTTGATGTAGAGGAGACAAAATGTTATTGAAGCCTGTGGTACAAATGCTGGAGCATTAAACTATCAGCTTAAATAGGTCTTCAGATGTATTCACATAATAAACACTTACATATGTTCTGTCTCTTGTGGGCAATGCTGAGTTTGCAAATGAGTGAGTTTCCACTGAAAAGTTCCAGCTAAGGCTGCCCACAAGCTTCTGCCCAATCAATACTCATGTTTTTTCTACAGAAATACATTTGTCATAAAGTTCCAGTGAACACAACTGATTGTATATTTAAAAAAAAAAAAAGGAACACTTTGAACATGGACAGTGTTTGCTTGAATGTTTGCAAGGTGCTTTAGCAGGCTATGGCTGTGGCAGTGAGCAATGCTGTGACTAGATGGTGCACTTGCCATATTATACATAGAAACTATGATTAGAGTGGAGATAGCTGCTTCTTGCACAGGTATTTGTGAAAGCTCTGGTAGTGATTACTGTGTGCATATCTGTCTTTGGGGGAGGATAATTACAGCTATGGGAAAAGGGGGAACTCTGGATTTTGAGAACATATATTAATTATATACTGAGTCTATTTTCAGTATAATAAGGGCAAACAACCTGCAGAAAAAAAAAAAAAAGAAAAAAAAGAAACACAATGACTAACAATGCATTCACACCACACTATCGTATTTCCATCCAGTCATCCAGCAAATCTTATTCACTGCTGTTTATGTTGTCTTGTTGACATTTATACTGTAAATCCTGCCTGCACTGGAACACGTCTGATAATCCTTTCAATGAGCCTGGGCTGGGGCTGAAATAGCAATGCCTGATGAATATCATCAGCATTCAGTTTTCCCATGCTTAGTCTCTGGCTCAGACTAATGTTGTTTTAAGTCTCAGCAAAAAAACAGCTTGGTTTCCAAGGATGAGAAGATATAGTCTCTTCTACTTGTTATTTAAAAATAATAATCTGACAGTCATGTTGAAGCATAACAGCACTATTCTGAGGGCTGCTCATACAGACTTGATGTCCTTTTGACATGAGTATTGGGCTGTCACAAATTTCTAGTTACTGATACAATAGTTAAAACAACAAGCATGAGGGAAGAAAATACCATCTTTATTGGAAACAACTATTCCATGTAAATGTCAAGCTTTTTAAAAGCGGAAGAACACCTCCTGCAGGTCAGAGATCAACCTTTGCAACATCTTAAGAGTTCTAGCTGAAATACATTCCCTCACAGATAACTTGTTGTGCCTCAATTGCCCTGGTTACAGGCTGCATGAAGACACCCAACCTGGAGCAAATAAAAAAGTAATTGGAGTTGTTTTGTCTTCCACTTTCAGTGAACTCAGAATGCCTTGTGTTGGTTGTGAGCTGCCAGTTTCACATGATTACAGGATGCAGCTGGCTGTAGTGTCCTGTCATCCTGCAGGAGCATGTGGTTCCCTGAGTCTGAGGTGTGATGGACCTTAGAACCTTACTCTGAATTAGTTCCAGTGTCAGAAATGGGGATTGTAAGATTGCTAAAGTGAAAATCTTCATAATGTATATTCAAAGCCTGCCTGGGATCCTTGCTCGTGAAAAGGGCAAGTGGTGAGAAAATACATTTGCAGTTTGATTCAATTTTTGCATGTGTGTGTGTGTCTGAATAAAGATTTCAAGATAAAGCTATTCTGAAATTAGAACAGAAACAGGAGCCACAGAGGGCCTAGGGTTGCATTCTCATTTCACTGGCTGCGTTCTTCTCAAAGTACAGTGAGGATGTCTTATGGTTGCTGGGATATGAAAGTTTAGTTCTTCCACAAAACATTGTGCATTACCCATATGGCAAACTTGTTTTGCCTTGGCACACCACTGCTGGTGCAGCTCCAAAGGTTCAGCTGGAGAAGGGCTCCAGCAATTCTTTCATTCTACCCATTCTAATCCAATGGTCAAGGATTTTTCACAGGTCCATTCTGCAGAATCACACTGCACTTTGTGATAGTATTTTGACATGAGGCAACACCAAAGGAGCTGTGAATTACACTCTTTTATACATGCTAAAAAGTGGGAAAGAAAGAAAGAAAAAGAAAGAAAGAAAGAAAGAAAGAAAGAAAGAAAGAAAGAAAGAAAGAAAGAAAGAAAGAAAGAAAGAAAGAAAGAAAGAAAGAAAGAAAGAAAGAAAGAAAGAAAGAAAGAAAGAAAGAAAGAAAGAAAGAAAGAAAGAAAGAAGAGAAAGAAAGAAAGAGAGAGAGAAAGAAAAGAAAGAAAGAAAGAAAGAAAGAAAGAAAGAAAGAAAGAAAGAAAGAAAGAAAGAAAGAAAGAAAGAAAGAAAGAAAGAAAGAAAGAAAGAAAGAAAGAAAGAAAGAAAGAAAGAAAGAAAGAAAGAAAGAAAGAAAGAAAGAAAGAAAGAAAGAAAAAGAAAGAAAGGAGAAAATAAATAAGTACCAACTTTTCTTTGTTGCAGCTTTATGAAAGGTAGGTTGTTCTTGCTGTGTTTCTCTTTTGCACCCTCTTTGGGCCCAGAAGAAGCCAGAGAGGGATCCTTCATCAGGATCTGCAGTGAAAGGACAAGGAGTAATGAGTTCAAACTGAAAGAGAGGAAATTTAGTTTAGATACAAGGAAAAAATTCTTCCCTGTGAGGATAGAGAGGCACTGGAGCAGGTAGCCCAGAGAAGTCGTGGATTCCCCACCCCTGGGAGTGCTCAAGGCCAGGTTGGATGGGACACTGAGCACCCTGGTGTTTGCTCTCGTGGGAGATGTCCCTGCCCATGGCAAACCATTCTATGGATCTTTCCAGAACAACTAAGTTGCTTGACTGGAAGAAGGCTGCAGGTTTGTCACCAGTCACAACAAAGGCTGGATTGTAGCACAGGTTTAGGTTTTGATCTCTTCCTATGAAAAACACAGATATTGTTTTCAGTTGTAGCAATTAGAAACATATATAGTCTAGGCAAAGATTGACATGTAAACCACATTTTAGTGTGCACTCCATTTTGATTCTCATTCTGAATTCAGATCTGAGTTCCTTCTTTCATTAATATCACTGAAATATTTTTAGAATAAAAGCTTCAATTAACAAATTTCACCTCATTCTTTTGGAAGTTCTGTGAGAGATAATTGTTTTTATTTTCCTCAAAATTAAAAAAAAATATGCCTTGCCAAGGCCCTGACTTCTGGCTCTAATTTCTGCCATCAGGTTCCAGACTTACAGGTCCTCTTTTCCATGGGCTTGGTTGTGTCCATGAATGATACAGCACTTGCAAGGCAGCTATTAGCTGTCCTCAGTGGAAAAAATGTCATTTTTGACCTCTCTGTGTACTATCTTAAAACTGTTCTTCTCCTTACTGCTTCCTGACCTATTGAAAGACATTTGTTCCAGAGTGAAGATTTTAAATTTCTAAAGTTTAATTCCTGTTTTTCTCTTTTGTGTACTACTTTGGTGTCTGTGGTCAGATGGTAAAGCACACTGCACAACAAGCAGTGGTATTGCTTACAGCTGAGTAAACCCTCTGAAAGCTTACTAAACCAAATGAAATTTTGCTATGTTTTCCAGCAAAGACATATACTCTGTTAGCATAAAATAGTCAAAGGGTAGTTGATGATATGTATTTACCAGTGCAGGAGTGAGTTTGAGTTGGTAAAGCATATGTGCTGAGGAGGCTGAAGAAACAGAAGGTTTCACAGGAGCAGGGAGGTGACTTTAACTGTCATGTTATGACAGCATGTGTTCATTACTTTTCTGGGCATGGCCCTTTGTTCTAGTGCCTTGCTGGATGTGTTAAATCCTACATAGCACTGAAGCTCTGAAGACTTAGAGTAAAGAAATGAAAAATAAAATAACAAAATAACATAAAATAAAATAAAATAAAATAAAATAAAATAAAATAAAATAAAATAAAATAAAATAATAAAATATGTAGTGCAGGCTGGATGTTACGCTGTGTCTTCAGAAGAGCATGAGCAGGGAGAGCAGGGTAGCTGTGTCAGCTCAGCACTGCCCCTGTGGCTGTGAACTCATTCCCTAGCTGGGTTTTTAGGTCAGGACAGCAGTGCTTTGATGGAGCTGTGCTATTTCTGCTGCCACAGCCTGTGCAGTCAGCACTGGTGCTGCTCCACTCCTCCAGGTACTGCAGCCTGCCCAGACTGGCTGACTGAGGGCTCCAGTATCATTCAGCTTCCTTGAAAACTTCCTTCCTAAAACTGCCCTACAGAACCCAAGGGACAGGCAGCAAAAGACCAGTGAAATAACTCCGTTCTTTCTCATATTCACATTCAGTTATCCTTTTCTCTTTTCCCACAACTTATCATTTAAAGTAAACTAAGCCAGTAGTAGTTAAATCTGAAAATCTGTGAAGTTTCTGTTCACAGGTATTGGTGTCATGAAAAATGCAAAGTAAGACATGTCTGTTTTGACTGCCAATAGACTGCTTCTACCTACGTGATAAGACTTAAATTGTGCAAGCTGGGAGGAAAGTGTATTTCTCACTGTGTGGAAGCAGAAAATGTTGATGGAACAGAGCACTACTGAAGAAAAAGCACTCTTCATTGCTTAACAGCTCTGTAGAAGGTCAGTGAAAGAACAAAAGAGGTGAGCTCAAGTACAGCATCTATATGAAAACATGTCATGGTACTGAATAGTAAATGGATGAAAATACAGTAGAAATACTTCTGCATCTCTGGCTGTGCACATGAACACTGCACAATCAGAACTCAGTTCTGCACCTGTCTTTTGTCCACTCATTAATTTCAGTTCCTTAAATAGGATCAAGCCCAGATAGTGCTTTCTTTCTTCTAGAATAAGTCTATAAAATTACACAAAATAATAAATTTCTTTTACTAATAGGTAAAGTTTTTAACAATGCTAACAAGAAAGGGAGGTCAGTAACGAGACTGCATTCATTCAGATGAGAGTAGAATATCAACTACCCTCCTTCTCTTGGGACCGTGTCTTGCAAACCTTTGTGCTGATGTTATTTATAGAAAAGATTATGAGAGACATCAGTTGCATTTACCACCTGTAGGGAGAGGATGCCAGTTTGGATATCCACAAACTGAACTGAAACTTTCCTTTGAACTCAGACTGATTTTGGTTCTCTTGAATTATTATGTTTTCTTTCAGTGCCAAATGCGAGATATTGCAGGAGAAAATTAAAAACATAACCTGATTTTTTTAGATCTCCATCCTGTTCTTGTGGACCAGAGATTTGGCTGACTATCCAAACATCTGGAAGCTCCATAAAAGTATCTTCAGAGGTTTTAAAGTCAGCTTTTTTACAAGATGGTTTCTAATGGGCTGTGAACCCTTCTATAAATAATAGCATCATCTGTGTGTACATCTGCACACATAACAGTAGCATTGAATCTACCTAGAAACAGGTGTCATTGATCCAAATACAGTGATAATTGTGTAATTTTATTTTCATTTGCAATAAGTCTCTGATTGGCAGTGTTCCCAAAGAATGATTTATTTTGCCTTCTAAAGAGATAAAAATTTTCTTTTGCTATAACTTTGGGCTTGAGTGCCTGATGGTTTTTTGAGAAAGGGGCAATAGTACTGGGAATTTTATTTAGAAAATGTACATATGCAATGAACAAAAATACTCTGTGCTAATGACAACCACTCTTATAAGAAGAATTTGAAGTACATGTGGCTGTTTCAGCACTCCCCATCTTTCATTCTATTTAAAAGTCCCTGGCAATATGTTCGTCCCCTGGACAGAGGGAGAGGACAGACATTATTTAGCGAAGGGGCGGTTATCTGATTTCACTGACATTTAGAGAACATCAGAATCACAACAAAGCTGGGGTGAGAAATCTTTTGGCAATTACTGCAGACATACAAATTCAGTGCCTAATACTGATGACACAGAACAGATTTCCCTGTTTGTGTTGTTGAAACTTCAAAACCAACTCAGAGCTGAGATTCTTTTCATATGTGCACATACCTGGAGAAGGAGTGGGACAAATTTAGCCAGAGCAAAAGGGGCATCTTGCACAAGTGTCCAGACTACAGACTTTCTTTAAGGATATCTTGATTTTATATTTGAAGGGAAATTTTCCTGTTCCATCTTATCCGATCTTACTACTAACCAGCATGTAGGGTCTTTTACTTCTGTCCTGTTCTACAAGAAAAGAAATATGACTTACAGCAATAAAATTTTCTCCTCTAGCTAGTTCAGATAAGCAGAATTACATGCAGAAACCCCCAGAAAGGAGGATGCATGCAGATAAACTACATTCCCCGGTTACATTTGTGGATCTTCACTCATAGCTGGTCACAGAAGTCTTCAGCCTTGACTCTCATCTTTTACTTAAGATTAGCTCAGTGTCCCTTGTAAAGGGCCCAGTTTAAATATTCCTCTGGAATCTGCATGAAGTTAGAAATCCCATGAACTGATAGCAAGATTAAAAAACAATATCCTGTGTCTTTTCCTGTGACCCTATCCATTTTACAGGATCTGCAGTTCAGCATTTTTCTTTTCAATGAAAATGCTGGTTTGCCCTGGGTGGTATCAGGAATTCACACATGGCAGTAAAGGATACAAGGAGAAACAGCCACCAAGGTAAGCCCTAAGCAGTTCCAACACCTCCTGAAAAGATGTTGTGAGGACTGCAGGAGCTGGGAGAGGGGACTGAAGGGTAGTAATGTGGCATTCAGAATTCACTGAAGCAAGGGATTGAGGATGATGGCCAGAAATTCCAGAGATAAAGAGTATTCCAGAGGAAGCTGAAAACCTTGTTCAGTCACCCTGATTTATACAATATATGGACTTTTAGGTGTACTTTCTGAAGGCTGAGCTCTTGCAAAACTGCAAGTCTTCTGTCATAAACTTATGTACTTGGTAATGTGGAGCTATTTGTGCCATCTGGCAGCTGTCAGCTTTCTCTATTCACTTCCCCCCTACTAATGCAAAACACAGAAACTGGACCTTTTACATCTTGCTATGTGAAAAAGTTTGGTGTCTAGAGGCTTTTTGAGGCCAAACCATTGCACTGTTCTGGTGCCTGCTATTTGGGCATCCATTGCAAACATTAATAATAATTTATCCTGGCTGGCAACAACCATATATATTCCTTCTTCCTCTAATATTCCTTTACAGCAGTGTGTTTTCCAAGAACTTTGCATATGTCCTCTTAAACACCTGAAATTCACCTCGTACTTTGCTTCAGAAGGATTTAAAAAACAGCTGGTGTTTATCTCATTGCTATCTCCATTTTTAGCTGCAGTTTGCTGACCTCCATCATTTTATCAAGGATTACATTCTTTATTTTTTTCCTTTTTGCCAGAACACTTACAGCTATTCTCAAATCTTTTTTAGTCAGCACTGACACTTTGCTATAAGACACCTGTGAAATGATTAATTTGCTTGTTTTCCTTTTGTGTTGTGTCCTGTGAGGAGAGGCACTGGGTCAGGGAGGCCCTTCAGGTGAAAGTGGAGAGGTTGTGCCTGGAGGGGACAAGAGGGCAAGGCAAGGCAGCAGACAGGAGTAGCTGCAGCAAGCAGCCAGGAGCTTGCCCTGCAAACAGACTGCTGAGAAGATAGTGAGAGATAGCAGCCAGGCCTCCGTGGTGAAAGAAAGACACAATCAACTGGAGTGGGCACTTTGGATTTGGAGTGGATTGGAACAGCCTGGAAAAAGGGTTGTGCCCCAAAGGAGATGGTGAGCAAAGGCCGTTTGGTTTAAAAATGTAGTTAGTCTGTTCTGCAAGTAGATTTCTGTTTGTCAGAGTAATGGAACATTATAAACCTACGTTTTGCAGATTGAAGGTAATATTTTTTCCTTTTATTTGTTTGTTTTGTCATCGTGGAGATGCAGATTATAAGGAAAGAAAATATAAACACCCTTGTCATCAAAATGTGGTAATTGTGGGGATGGTTGTGCTCTGCAGTGATTTCTCTGGTGACATTGACAACTGCAGGTTGGATGTCAGCTACATAAAATGTTCAAGCACTTTCTTGAGAGTGGTGAGGCACTGGAACAGATTGCCCAGAGGAGCCCAGAATGTTCCACCCCTGGATGTGTCATGGCCAGGTTGAATGGGACTTTGAGCAACCTGGTCTAGCAGAAGGTGTCTGTGCCCCTGGCAAAGGGTTTGGAACACGATGACCTTTAAGGGTCATTCCAACCCAACCAATTCTACCATTCTATTTTTTTCACAATATCAATAAAATAATAAAACAGTATGAGGAGTTGTGCAGAACAGCATGCTCTGAACTGACATTTCAATTGATATTGCTGGGATCATCCCTGCCTAGAAAAGATGCTCTGGCTTTGCTCTCTAGAGGCTGCTGTAAAGTCAAAGGCTTATGATGTTCATAATGTAAATTAAAATCTCATGTATTTCACAGGCTGGCCTTACAGCACCTCTCTTTGCCCTGAGGTGCTCAGCTACCTGGAGAGACCAGCTAAATGCACAACTGAGCTCACTCTAATACCTGGCAGAAAGAAAAGGAATCTCACTGTAATTCTTCTTTGCAGCTACACATTTCAGATGAGAATAGTGTAGGGCAAACAACAGCGAACAAATCCCTGCTGCTTATCAGCAGAAAGGTAAGATAGTGCATGAACCTTACTTTTGGGGAGTTTTGTGCCTTTAGATTGGAAGTTGTATTACTGGAGCACTCCAGAGTGGTGAGATTTTCTGTGTCAGGATGTCACAGTGCTGTGAGCATGCATCGTAGGCAATTGGTTGCCAATCCCCAAAACAGTGCCAACTTCAGAAATGAAAGATGTTGGTGGGGGTGCTGCTAACCACACATCTTAGGTTCCAAAAAAATAACATATTACCTGGGTGAAGTCCATCTGCTGAAGCTGTAAAATTCTGAGCTCTCAAAGGCCATAACAAACCTCACTGTGGAAACTTGATTCTCCGCTATTCAAAGAAATTTTCCCTGTTCAGCACCTTGCCAAACGTCTACAAAGTTCTGGCTTTACAAATTTATCCTAAGTTCTTTCTTGGTTCCATTTCACTTTTATCCTACTCCTCCAAGGTCACCTCTGCTTGTAGCATATCCCATTTTTCCATTTTTTAATTGATTTTTGAATAGCTGTTCTGTGACTGTTGCTTTTTAGTTGTAATGTAGCATCATCTGTATTTCTGGACCAAGATCAGGGTCCCACTGTGGCACAATGTAAGCAAACAGGGCAGGAGACAAATCACTGTCCCAAAATCATATCAACAAACCATAGCAGAGTAAAGGATAAGAAGAGGGGAAGATGAACCATGATGAACCATGATAAGGTGGATGAGATTTGGTTAACAGTTATTGTGACTCACAAAAGTCTGAGCTGGATAATTGGAACTGCTGTCCTGCACCCTGAGCCTGGTGGCACAACCCCAGCCCTGTCTGCTGACATGGTGTGGCAGGTTTGTAAGCATCCCCAGGGCTGGCTGCAGGCAGCATTATTTGAACCAAGATTGCAAATATGTCAGCTCTGGTTCCAGGGCTCCTCTACAACACTCCTCTGTGATTGTTTCCTCAAAAGCAGAGCTAAGAGAATTGAGCTCGATAGAAACTATTTTATTCCGTTTCATATGTTTGCAGCTCCTACCTCCCAAGAATCTGTTCAGCTTGCTAAAAAATGAAATTACTACAGATGGATATTTCTTTCAATTACTGTAGAAACATGTAACAAAGCCTCTGGCATGCCAAGAACCAAGCATCAAAGCTCAAGAGCTTACATATTCTATTAAGTGGTTTCATATTGTAGAAAAGAACAGAAAAAATACAGTGTTTTGTCCCTCATGGCCTTCTTTAGGAGACCTCAGGGAACCAAAAGGTTGCAGTTTTTCTAGTCTCCCTGCTCTAATATTAAAACACTTAATAGAATATGTAAGCACTTGAGCTTTGATGCCTGGCTCTTGGCATGGCAAGTACAGTTCATACTGGTTTGATGATTTGGGGTGGTCTGTGGGAGATTATTCCCCCCTCTTGTTGAGATTCCACAGGAAACACAGGACTGGTGCACAGACTCTTCCTTGTTGTCCTGGGTGTAGCTGCTACTTGCACTACTACCCATAACCTCAAAAAACTTTTCATACAAAGGGAATAGTTGCAGCAAAGGTGAGTGGATGAGCTCACAGCTCCCATGCTACAACAGAGACTATTGTTGCATAGACCCATTTGGGGCTGCAGACTGAGACACACACAGCACCAGGAATAGGGAAGAAGCTGAGCATTGCCATAGACCTGAGGTGTCCTGCAGCTCAGTAAACACAGATCATCTTATTTGTCTGACCAAGAGGCTGTTTCATCCTGTTCCCATCTACCAGCACTACACTCCTGTGCTAGCTGTGCATGCACTAGAACTGAAACAGCAAAAAAGTCACCCCAAAACCTTATTTTCACTTATTTTTCCAGGCACACATGATCCAAATTAGAACTGAGTAAGAGTAGGAAGTCCTGTTCCATGGGAAGTTGTTCCAGACTTCTTGGAAAAGATGAGAGGCAAAAAAATTAGATTCGTTTAAACAGTAAACTGTGTAAACTGTGTTTTGCAAATGACTTTGTTGGCTTGAAGGTCTGGTACACAGTGCTCAGTTAGCTCAGGACAGATCTCCAGCCATGCACCAGCCATGTGTATCCGGGTTGTGCCACAAGGTTCAGAAGTAACCTGGATATTTCCAACAGAAAAAAACCTCTAACCTGAAATGAAGAATGAGGAGAAGTCTGGAAAGTAGGACCAAACTGCACTTCAGCAGAGATAATGATGTTGTGGTAAAGCACTGTTGATTAATACAGCAAAAAGATAAATAGACCTGCAGCCCTTATGGGGGAATTGGCCTGGAGGAAAATGAAATAAAACACCTTATTGGAATTAAGTATTGTGGAGCAGATTGAAGGTACCCAGGATAGGGGTGAGAAACAGGTTAATTTGGGTAAAAGAAATATTTAATTATCAGAATTTTGAAACAGCTTCAAAAATTCCTCTTCAGGTAACTTGAACTATTCTCAGAGAAACATCCGTCTTACTGAAATTTCAGATAATTTTGACTGAAAATTGTTTTGCCTGTCTCTTATTTTTTCAACATGGTTTAAGAAGTTTTGATAAGATTTCAATAGTGTATCTTTGATCCATCTCTCTTTTTAAACTTGGACCCTTCTCTTACTGCTTTTGTGTTAGTACAATTTCATGCATTTGGACACCTAACAAAGATACAAATTGGTCTGTGACCTGACAATATGCCAAGATTTTCTAATTTTAGCAGCAGGAAAAAGGAACAAGTATTTTCTAAATTCTGCACTCCACCTCCATCAGCTCAACACTGGCCCAAATCACTCTCTCTTCAAATGTTTTGTGACTGCCATAATGAAATACTCTGGCTGTGTATTAGATGTGGAAACATGTTCTTAAGCCTTGTTTCTAATTTTAGAATGAGTATTATGAGGGATTTCTATTCCTTGCTCATTTAAAATCTGGTTTAATAGCCACAGAAGAGGCTATTGAAGGAGATCACCAAAATACTCAGCTGAGCTTTGGTACACCTGCATTTCTCCCTTTAACATGAAGGGAATTCATTGTTTCCAAAGTTTCTTTCCTTCTTTCTCCCATCTGCAGTTTAAGCAAGTTCTTAGGTTGAGGTTTTATTGGTTTGGAGGTTTTATTGGTTTAAAGGTTTCAGCTACATTATTGAGTATATCCAACAACAAACATTTAGAACTTCACACACCATCTCTAGAGCTCTTCAAAAACTTATTGACAAATTCTTGTCTGTGCCAGAAAATCTTTATTAAAATCACAGATCAGAGATCACAGAATGGCTGAGGTTTGAAGGACCCTCTGGAGTTCATCTGGCTCAACCTCCCTGCTCAAGCAGAGCTCCTATTAAACCATGTCCAAAGAGACTTTTAATACCTCCAAGATGGGAGAATCCTTAACTTCCCTGAATCAGTGTTCAGCCATCCCACTGTAAAAAGTGTTTCCTCTTTCTTATCTTGTCCCTGGGCACCACAGAGAAGAGCCTAGCACTGTCTTCTCTGTACCATCCTTCAAGCATTTATATAGATTGATAAGATCCCCCTCAAACCTCCTCTTCTTCAGCCTGAACATCCTTTCCTCATAACAGAGGTGCTGTAAACCTTTAATCATCTTTGTGAGCCTTTCTTGACCTCTTTCCAGCATGTCCATGTCCTTCTTGTCCTGAGGAACCCAGAACTGGCCCCAGCACTCCAAGTGGGGCCACACCAGTACTGAGTAGAGGGGAAGGGTCACCTCCCTCAACCTGCACTGTAATGCAGCTCAGGATATTGTCAGCCTTTTCTGTGGCAAAGGCATGTTCAATTTAGTGTCCAGCAGGATGCCTGGGTCCTTTTCACCTTATCTGTGGGCGAGAGCTGTAGAAGTAGAGCTTGTATACCCAGGACAGGGAAGCTTTTTGTCCTCTTTCAGAACCAGAGAGGTAGAGGTTGGTTCCACCTGCTGCTGGATAACCAAGTTAGTAGTGGGCTGAATCCATGTGACTTTATCCTGCTCTCTGCAAGGGCTTGTTTTCTCAGGCCTACCAACAGCTGCCATGGCTACAAGGCGGCAGAAACAGGCAGAGAGGACACAGGGTGAGCTTCTGGGAACATAGGGGTATCTCAGAAGATGTCATGGCACAGTGGTGCTCAGTACTTGCATGAGGTGGTGGGCAGAAAAAGTCATAATTGTTCAGAAATTGGAAGATGAAGTCAGATGAACGCACAGGAATCTATTTTCATTTTTCTTGTAAATGAAGCAAGTAACCTCTGAAGCAAAGTTCCTAGTGTGGCAATGGATTTTTTTATCCCTGTAATTCTTCACACAAAGGTTAGCTACACAGTTAAAAGGACACTATAGCTTGTTTGCTTGCCACAATATATGTTTATATAAAGAGTCAAAGAAGGGAGTTTTGCAAAACGTGTCAGTTTGGTTTTTCAGCAAACTAGCTAACACACAGCTGATAGGCATAATATACAAGGAATCTGCAATAAGAATTATCTATGCTGTAAAAGAGGAACACAAAATAATAAGCTGTTACACTTACCCTTTTTTGTAAGTTTTAAATGTTATAAAGTAAATTATATTAATTTTTTAAGACACTTCGGTTTTTGTATCTTTCAAGATAATTTAAAGTTCATCAGTGCTAAATATGATGATACTGTGGTAGAAAAATACTGGAAATGAGACATTAAACAGAAAAGATAGTGCACACTGCTGAGTGCATTGTATTTTAATAAACTTTCTAATAACATACTGAATTTCTAAGTTCATATTTTAAAAAAGCAGAAAGTCTAGTATGGTAAAGTCCTACAGACATCCATGTATACTAGTTCATTATAACTACTGCTTCAGAATACTTTCAGCATACTAATGAGCCCTCATAAATGTTTTAAATAATAATTTTGCAGCTTTTATGTTTGCTTTACTTGCTTCTTAGACACACTAAAACATTTTCATAAAGCCTTTCAATTCCAGATTATAGGACTTTCATGGAGAAGTCCTCAAAGCACTTCACAAATTCCATTCACAAAACCCTGTGGATAAAGATTATCCTCATTGTACAAGATCAGTAAATTAAGAAACAGAGTTTCTGTAATCTGCTTAAAGTAACTGTGGAGTACAACTCTCAGTTCTTAATTTTATCCCTTGTTCTAATAATTTCCTTTTGTATCCTCATGTATTATTCCTAAAAATATATTTCAAATGTCAAGTAACGTTAATTCATAAATTCTATAGAAGTGGGTTTGAAAGAAGAGCCCTGTGTAATGATATCTCTGTGTTCAGACCTGGCTTTCTACTATTGCAGTTTAGGCTAAGAACAGCAATTCCTTCAGCAGTGCATCTCCCTGGGTACCTGCTCTCCCTGTCTGTTAGGAGGGTCTACATTGGTCAGGCTGTGCTGAGGGAATAAGGTTTTTATTCCAACCTAAATATTTTATTTTGGTTATAAGTCCCTGTCCCTCTTTGTTCTTTACTTGCTGTTCAGGTACAGATCTCAAACTTTTTACCTGCCAGCTGTTGCCAATTTCTCCTGTCTCTCCTCTAAGACTGTTGTTCTTAGTATGGTTTTATTCCATTCACTAGCTTGTGTCCCATCTTTTCCATATCTCAATAAGATCAAAGCCCAGCAGAGTTTTACTGTCATTAGAAGGGGATTAGAGGATGGAATATCACCTTTTCTTCCCACAGTAGATCTCAGCCTATCATGTCTTTAAACTGACCAGAGCACAGTTATCATTCAGTAATTGCCAGAGTAAAACTTTATGCCTGTGGCTGAATGTGCCATAACATGTTGATCATAACATATTCCAAAGAGGTGCAGTAGTCATGCCTTGTATTTGCTAATACTACACAGATCCCAGGCATAACATTAGAGCTGTGGCCACTGTATCCATCTCTTGGAGCACTGTAACTTTAAGGTGTCCTTAAATTACTTGCAAAATCAGCCTAGAAAGAATAAAGATCAGATAGAGAAAAAATTCTATTATGTAAGACATCAGTACTCTTTTAGTCTAGCCTTTTTTGTGGTTGAGCTGAAACAAAAGAATACATATTTCCAGAGAAAGGAATTAAAAGAGCAGATTTTAATGTAGAAATCCAGCAAGACTAAATAGTACTTTTTTTAATTGCTGAAGTGAAGACTTGTATGTGAGTTTTTGTAGCTAATAATCCACATCCAGGAACTATCATGGGCTAAAATTCTTTAAGACTGTATACTTAAATACTGATGGATTGTTAAACATAGGATGTTACTGAGTAGTCTAAATCTTTATGAAAACCTGATCCTATTATTGTTGTTGTTATTAGACAAGATGCTGGTATTGGAGTTCAAGACATATCCTCTAAGGAATTCTGCTACCTGTGCTCCTGTGTAGTACTCTGGTCTTCAAGTACTCCTCCTAAATCAATTCAGAAGTCATATGGCCCTGCCTTAACAAAATATAAAAGCATTTTGAGAAACCTATTTTGGTTAAGAAACCATCTCCTAGGAAGGAATTTTGGTCACATGATCAGAAGAACAATTCTGTTTGATCTTAAAACACTCATTCATGCAAATTACCTCTGTGCTTGACTTCTCATACCATAACTCCCCCTCTGATAACTCTGGGATTATCACAATCTGCACCAGTCTCATAACTGGATTTTTCCTGGCTTGTTTTTTTTTTTTGGACATAAACCTGTTTAGGGCTGTGATTTGGAAAAAGTGTCTTGTTGATGATTAAAAGTAAAGAACAATGCTTTGTTCTCCATGTACTGTAATTCATTAATTTGCTAATCTGATCTCCTTGACCTTGTACAAACATGTGCAAGGCTGTCCTGAGTAAGGATTCTGACATGCTGAACTGTACAGAATACCAGGCATTTAAATGCTATAAACAAAATTCAGCTTTTTGGTGGTGGTACCATACATGGCAGAAAGATGACATTAGTATTTAGAAGATCTGGGGAGACTGCTTCTCTAGCAGGTGATGAAATTGTTTGCCAGAAAGCAAATAAAGACAGAAAATACCTTCTTTAATATAAGAAAAACTTGAGAGTTGGAAAGGAGCTGAATAAAGAGACTCCCTAAACTACACCAAACTTCTCTATTGTAATTCTTCCATCCTCTAAGATTAGCTGTTTGAAAATCCAATTAGTCCCTCAATAATCATGACTGTTATCTAATGATGAACAAACCATCTGCAGAAAATATTGCAATCACAGGCACAGCTGTTACCATATGCTGAAATTTTCTTCCATGACCTTGGTTGCTACAGTACCTACCAGCTGAAATAAGACGTGGAAATATTGCCAGCTTCAATTAGACAAGCAAGCTGTTCCCTTCCCAAGGCTGTTGAGGCACTTCAGCCATTAACATGAAACACAAACCAAAGCATTATTACAAATTTTGATTACTCGTTCCTAAGCTGAAGAGGTGAAATTCTGGAAAGAATTTCAGTTCATCCTTATTAGTGTGGCTAAAAATAGAAAACTCAATACTTGATTTCAAAAGATCCCCAATTATCTGTTGCTTCTAGAAATGGAATCTTAAGCCTGAAGTGGGAGGGGGTGCAGGAAGCAGAGAGGCTCTGGCAATGAGCTGCCTTGGGTTTATTCAGAACAAAGGCACAAAAGGGGATTTTTGGCAAAGACATCTGGCATGCTTTTCCCTATTCAACAGGTAGGAAGTATGTGACCTTGTTTACTGTTTGTCTACCATGAGGTCTATTTCTAGCAACCTGAGATATTTTAATAAAAGTAATCCTTTAAAACCTATCCAAACCTAAACTTTCAAGCATGCATTTGTAGTAAGGAGGTGCCAGCTTGATTATGTATGCCTTTGTCAAGTAGTAAACATTTTAATCTTTTGGAGATTTCATGTTTGCCCTTCTAATCCATGTAACCCCTTCTTTATTTACACTAATACTAAAAAACTGAATTTTTATATAAAACTTAACAAGCCTAATGAAACCAATGTAATTTCTTAGGCCAGGAAAATTATTTTGCCTTTTAATTGCTTAAATTATCCATTCAGTTTAATATATGCAATAAAAGAATAAAAGAGATGGAGTGAATGAAGAGTGTGGGTTGCATTACAGTGCCTGCAAGCATTCCCAGACCTATTTTGTTTTATAGATTGCTCATTAATGGTTTAGTGTGTGATATCAGTATTTAAAATCCAGTTTCTCCAGTAATTTTGGTAGGATGACTAAGTCACATGGCCTTTTTTTTCTTTCAGAAAGCTGAAACTAATTCTGTAAGGGGGTCTGTGGTGAAGATAATGACTCTTCTGACTCATTTTCCATGGACATTTTTAATACCTACTAAAAAGAAATGTTTCTGCAAACAGTCCAGTTGCTGAAATTATTCATTGCAGTAGGGATACTAAAATTTCTCATGAGATACTTGCTCATTATTTGTAACTTTTAATTCCTTCTTCTGTCTGCAAATAGTATCACCTGAAGTTAAAAATACATTAAATGTACAGCTACAATAATTTACATGACACAAATGATTTTTACACAGCTTTGAAGGACAGAAAAGTTGATCTATATTGAGATATGGGCCAGCTTCTCAGTAGGTAGGGAAGAGACAGAAAAACAGAAGTAGCCAGTCATATACATTGCCTGGCTTCTACCTACACCACAATCTCCTTTGTCATTCACTACATTTGTAATTCTCTGCTTTTTCTCACCTACACAAAGAACTCCCATTTTCTATTTCAGTATCCTTTTAAAGCACGCTCCAAGTGTCACATTAAAGAAGCAGAAAATGTCTGTCCTGTTGCCAGACTAAGAGCTCATTCACACAATGTGGTATCTGACCTATACTTTCCAGGTCTGTGCTCCAGGAATACACCAAAAGCATTGAAGGAGCTTTAGTTGTGTTTCCTGTTAAACTAAACAGTCCCACTTAATAGATAGAAAACAATTACTAGCTCGTTGCTAATAATTTTTATAGTAAGGCAAACTCTAGCTTAGAGATGGCATTGGGAATTTTGCTACTGCCTTTGCAAAAGATGAGACTTTCCTCTCTAAGATTACAATGGAATTATGCTAGCATATGCTTTAGAATGCTTGCAATTATCACTGGTTCTGATGATTAAAAAGCTCAATGCATGAATCAATTCTTTATGGTTAGAAGAGTGTATGTGTTTGCACATAAATCCATGTATAACCAAGTGTACTCACATTGGAGTATTAACTAAACCATATATTAAACTTAAAGCTTTAAGAACTGGTTGCAATCTCTTAGTTATGCAACAAACCCAAACTGCAGCTACTTTGTGATTACAGTTTAAGAATTCTGTATCCCTTTTGCCAAGTCCACTTATACTGCTTGTTAGGCTACTGCAGAAATCAGCCTACATCTTCCTCAATAGATACAAAAAACTTTTGAATCCATTATCACCTGAGGCAACCATGATTTTTAATTAAAAGGGAATATTATTTTGTGTAATTCATACATTTGTCCTAATGCTGTCAAAAAGCAGAAAAAAAGTCCCAAACTATTTTCTAGATGTAGGTAGACCAGATTTTGGCACCACTTAAGATATGGCTCTTGGATTAGCACAGGGACAATATCTAAGACCAGGAAGGCTTTCTCAGTCTTCCATTTCTAAGTGTAATTAGTGAATTTGTGTTTACAGTTGACAAAAATTGTGTTTGCAGTAGTTTTACAGATGAGCACCTTATCATATTTCTTTCACCAGTCTTATGATAGAGGAAGAAAGCAGGATTGATCTATTTAAAATATAGTTTAAAGAGTTAGGAGCCTTCCCATGTCTGGGTATCATTTATTTCAATAGACATAATTGTAACCCTTCAAACAGTCTGTAGTTTTTCAGGGACCATACATATTTTAGGGTGATAAGTGATTTATGTTCTCTCTGTCCTGCTTATGAGAGTATGGTATGCTCACCCCCAGCATTTGTTTGAAACATAACTAGAAATTGAATGCAAGGTTATGCTGAGTGAAGAAAGTAGAGATATGAGCTACAAAACTTCTTTTTATGATATGTTTCTTTAAAACACTTTCATTATCTTTCTTAATAGTGTGCTGCCATCATGATGTCACCCAATTGTTTACTGCCTGAACCTGGCCTCTGTGCTGCTGCCTCAGCAAAGTTTTTGTATTTGGCTGCTTCACAAAATTATTTCTATTTGGGTGAAAAATTGGTTTCAAAGTATGTTCAGGATCTATCTTTTCTTTCTGCATATTCCCTCCAATTCAACCATCTGTGCAAATTAGCAATGCTGAAATGCTTATTAGAGCTTTTTCCCCCTCCTTGATTAACACTTCTTGCATTTAATGAAGTCTCTTATAAATTGTGGATCAAATGTTCAGACTGCTTCTGTCACCTGACACAAGTCTAAGAAGAAACAAGATGATGCATCCCTTCAAATCTGGAGCTCTGAAGCCCCCAAAAGAGTGAGCAAATGGCAGAGGTGTAATGCCAGTTTGTGACCTGGCAGAGAGGATAAACCAGCTTTTCTAGAAAAGGTGAAACATCTGCAGCTGTGTCAAATCCTGTCTGTCTCATGGGCTTAGGCTTTTAAATGTAAGCACAGGTTGGATGACTCCATGAAACGTGGATTCACAAACCTGAGGGTTTTAGGAATGCAGGCAGGCATGCAGAGATTTAGCCTCAGGAGAGCTGCAAAGGTACAGAAGCCCCTTTATGTGGTTCCACCTTCATCAGGAGCACCAGCCATCAGGGCTGAGTGTGGAGGGGGACCAGCACTCATAGCACCTGGAAGAGAGCTACAGGATGAAGGTGTCCATCAGGAATGTGCTCTGGAGAAGGAGAACTGAGAGCTCAGAATCAGGGATGTGGGAGCAAGGGTCAGGGTCCAGTACTGTTTGATAGAACAGCCCCCAATATTTTTTCAATCAAGACTGGGACACCTGTTCAGATATGTTCTCACACTTTGAGAAGATTCATTTACCTCCTAAAATTATCTAGTGAAATCAAACTTCTATCAGGTCAAATTGTGAAAATTAAAGTTGAAGGAAAATGTGATCAAATCTCAAGTTACCAGATGCTTGAAATAGCCCTGAATTTTTCTTCCCCTCCTCTCTCTTTGCCAATATTGTGAAGAGAGAAGGAAGGAATGGATTCAGAATTGGGTTTACCTATGAGCTTAGAACATAACCCCAACAAAAAGTTTGGGGGGGAGCCACTGTGAGAAGACAGGAAAGACATGTTTCATGCTTTATATAAAATCTCTTTATCCTCATTTTTCATCTGTGAATTCAACACTGCAGACAGTCTGACCTAGAAACATACATCTTTTATTTCCAGGTGTTGTAATTCCTGCTGACAGTTTGATTTTAAAGATCCACTCTGTAGGCCAGTGTTTCTTAACTTCATTTAATTGAATGACTGTAAGGACGTTTTCAGGAAAAGAAAAACACAGACCATGACTACAGTGTTCCCACAATTGTCTTCATTTACAAGCAACTTAAAATTAGGCTAAAGTTTGAATGTTCATTTATTACGAAATGAAAGTCTGTTTTCTTAGAAGTACAGGGAATATGTGTGGTTTCTTTCAAATTTCACAGACTGATGTATTAAACTCTACCAGTGATGCATAAAGCACAGTTTGAGAAACACAACCCCCAGGAGCTTTGGAGATACTGCAGACTGAGCAATATCTTGGTTCCTAGCACGGTTGTCTAATGTATTAATGTGTTGATGACCACATTTAATCCTTTGATTGCTCTCCCTGATGCATCTGCTAAGAAAGTAACTCAAGTGAATTGTATCAGGTAAGCAGCTTGTTGCTGTTGCATGCATGAAATTTGGCTATCAGCTCTCTTATATCAACAAGCAACTGCAACAAATAGTGGTGCCACTGCCACCTTAGCAGACAGAGGGAGACAGTTTTGCAGAAACCATGTGAGGAATTTCACAGATTAATTTCTCTTTTGCCACACTGCACAATTCTTTGAGGGAAAAAAAAGGCTCTTCACAGAAAAATGAAATTAAAAAGTGGTGATCCAGTACCGGCATAGACCAAAAATCCAACAGAAAATCTACAGCTTTCTGAATCCAGAGACCTTTAAAATTTAGTCAGATACACTAGGAAAAGCATTTGACAGATGAAGAAACTCCCATGTTGAGCCTGGCAAAGCTATTGCATTGACATAATTCCTCCTTAAACTTCTACGGTTCAAATGCTTCCCTCTTGGAAGAAAATACCAACCCAGTTCTATCTTCCTTTGCTCCCTTGTTTTACTGGTTTTCTTTTATACTGCTCATTCAGAAACTGATTAGCTTTGCAATTTTCCTTCCCTTGCTCAGGAAACACATAGCCAGAATTGTAACCCTCCACTTTCTGTTTCAGTCTTGTCAATGAATCTCAATCAATTTTATTTTTTAGAAATACTGGTAAGGCACTAAATGTGCATATTATTAGAACCTATTTAAAATCATTGGGACAGCTGTTTTAGAATACATTTCCTTGAAAATAATTTTCAGCCTGAAAAGCAGGATTAATTAGCTTTGCAATGACCTACATAGATTGTTCAAAGTGCCTGATTGCTATCAGCCATCCAAGGAAAAAGCTAAGCAAATTGCACTATGAATTGATCTCATACAGGGGGCATTGAAAGAGAGAGAACATTATTTACAAGGTACAAAGAATAACTTGGTAACAACATCAAACAATATACTAATATTATCTGGCAAGTCATTTGAATTTATATTCAAAGAAGATCTATGAGAACCTGAGGGACAAGGTAATTGAATAAAATAAGATCACTGCCATTATTATGAACAATTAACTGTCGACAGTCTCTGATGATTTTTCTGTTGTCTGTCTGTCTGCCAAAAGAGGTAAATATGTGCTTAGTACATCTCTTTCTTGCAATACAGCATCTCTTATTTTTTGTCTGACATTTTGTAACCCTCTAAGTAGTCTAAAATTCAGTCTTTTTTGGTGTGCTTGTATGTTATGTTGTACTCTGCATAGACACTTGACTGGGTTTAGGGCTCTACAATAATATTTCTAAGGGAAGATGAATCAACCCAGTATGTGCAACACCTGTCCATTCTCCTGCAAAAAGAAATGATAATGGTAAAACTGCACAGTGTGGACATGGCAGGGAAATGTGAGAAGATACATTTTTGTGTGGACTGGACTTCAATCTCTTATGCTACAGCATCCCAGGAGGAAAGCCTAGAGGGGGTCCCACTAGAACACTGACTGTCAGGGCAGCCCTGAGAGCAGCTCTCAGCATTATAGGGCCAGGAGAACCCGCCCTCCCATCACTCAGATCAGCAAGGCTGGTAGAGCAGCAGCTGGGAGCAAGGGTTCCATGTGCCTGCTCAAAGCTCAGCATAACGTGGATGTGGACTAGACTGCTGTTCCTTTGATGCCTAACCCTATGTTTGCAGCACTGCTGAGTTGAAAACCACCTCCTCCTACCTCCCCTTTCTCTCTGTTTGGTGAGGTCTTTCTGATCTTTCTCACTACCAATGGGGTATCAGATGATCCAAAAAAAAGTTTAACATCAGGTGCAAACATGCAAATTTCCCTGGGCGTGTCCTTGCTCAGATCACTGATAAAGATGTTGTACAAAACTAATATCACTCTTTTAAGGACCCTGTGCTTTTCAAAAACATACATAAAAGTAAGGCCTATGAAGTGGCACATAAGGGGGAAAATTCTAATGCAGCTAAATAATAAACTGTGCATTTTATCTCATTCTTATTGAATCTAGAATGCACACTCCATGTGCAGCAGTGAAAAGTGGTACAGTGCAGAAGACCTTTGGGAGCACTGTAAAGAAGTCAAAGGTTCATCTATCCAGACCACAGAGATTTTACAGCACACCTCTTCTCCTCCCTCCTGCAGTCTGCATGACATGCTAGAAGATTTTTCGATGGCTGGAAGGTACTTACAGGGTGAAAGAGATGGGCTTTGTCTAGTGATTAAATCAGCAGAGAGAGTCCAGGTTAAGATGGACTTTGTCAATAAATTCTTTTCACTACTTTATTCTTTACCTTCAATGTTCATAAAATTATGCTGCACCTCTCGGGGAAATAGGAAATATTTGCTCCTTAACATTTGCAGAGTTCAGAGCTGAATATAAAAATGGTATTGAGTTACAAAGTAAAATCATAACAGTAACATTTCCCTGAGAAGCCAAGTCTAAACCAGATCCAAAATATGTCATCTCCCTTGAGCCCTGTGTTACATCTGTAAGACCAGACACAAAAACCTTGGTAAAGTCTCTCTGAGTAACTAAGAGGCTGCAAAAGACAAGGCCAAAGGAGATATAAAAATTATCCAGCCAAATACATAGTCTGCTTTCAATAGCACAGAGACTAGAAGTATTAAGGCTTTTTTTCTGAAACTGTCATAGACATGCAGCTTGGGCAAAATAATTAGGTGTTTGACCCATCTGGGACTTCTGTCCCAGCTGTATCTGTTCCCTTTATGACTAAAGAGAACTTTACCTTCCTGAAATAAGGGAGGGGAGTTGCCAAGAGAAAGACATTCTGTAGCACCAGGCTCAGAGCTGTGTCTGAAAGGTGCCGGAACTGGGATTCTGCAGCAAACACCAAGAACCAGTCGGGGCTCAGAGCAGCAAGCTTGTTTTGTAAGGTAAGCAAAAGGAGCACCCAGGGGCTGCACACCAGCTCAGCTGTAGGAGGAAGTAGGTTCTGGACTGCAGACGCTTGATTCAATTACAAAATCGGTGTGGGAGGGGGAAGTAGTAATCGTAACAGCAATTTTTGTTTTTCAGGAAGACTGAACACAGACAATGAATCAAATAAGGGCTGGCAGCAATTTATGCAAGCTGGGATGTCCCTGTTCTTGTAGACAAGATCTGCAGATAAAGAAAAACTTTTAATAAATGGCAATATAAAACTTCCTCCTACTCAGTTTGTTACAGTCTTAGGAAAACAACAGCTCAGTCAGGTAGAACTCCTCTTGTCTTAGTGCAGAAGGATGATCCAGGACAAGATTTATTCCAGTTCCATTTTCCACGGTAATAATTTAGAAGAGTTACACAAGATCTTAAAAGTTCGCTCATGAAACCTAAGTGTTTCTGTAGAATGTGATAAATTTCATAATAATTTGAGACACAAGAGGAAACAGCAGCTCTGTGTGGTAGAAGGAAGGCTCACTGAATGTTGTTCATTTGCAAATGTCCTAGAGGGAATGTTATTATGGTATTAATAAGGAGAGAATTCAAAGGATGATTGTTGGCAGAGGAGAATTTAACCTGGCCCAAAAGTTTGAAATTACCAAAAGTAATAGGAGCAGTACTGAAAAATTGCAAGATATGTGAGTATAACTCAGAGACAATCAAACTGCTTTAGTAAACAAAATATGAAGCCAGTTGGAAGGAACTTGTTCTCCTGAGAGTTGTTTCCATGTGGAGGAGCTCATTTTACATCAGGTTGTCAGCATAAAATGGCCCAATGTTGTAAGTGCCTGAATTTACAACGCAGACCAGAAAATGCAATGGTGACTGTCAAGCAGCATTTCAAACTCAGGGTACAAACCCCACCAAAGGATGAGGGGTAAGATGAGCAGGGGGGAAAGGTTTAGTGCTGATGGGAAGGTGCACATTCCATCTCCTAGGAGGAGGACTCTCTGCTTCCTCTGGGATTACAGAAGTTTTGGTAGTCTGAGGTCCAAGGCAAAGTCTGTTAGGCAGTGAGCACTCCGAAGAGCTAAAATATAATCTCTCTCATTTTATGAGCACAAAGCCATGCTTCTTCAGATGCAGAACTGATCCAGCTACATGTGGGTTAACAGTGGAAAACAGGTCTCTGTAAAAGGTCTGTGCTGAGGCAGCAACAGATCAATCAGTATTGATCATTATGTTTTGGGGATGGCCCTGTGCTCCTGCTGGAAGAGACTAACAGGCTACCTCAGCTAGATTCAAGAGCAAGCCTTCTATGCAGGGAAGCAAACTGAATGAGGTGGGAAACAAACTGAATGATGTAGGAAAAGAAGCTTAAGAGAAAACACACATTTAGATCAAAAACTAAAGAAAAAAAGCAAAGAACAAGTCAAAATCAAGAGGTTAAATGAACAAGAGGGTAAATGAAGGATCATTTTTATTCAAGAAATGAAATCTCTCTTTTTGGCAAAACATGGTTGAAGACAAGTAGAAAGGAAGGGGCAAAAGACAGGAAAGCCATCAGTGTCTAATTCACCATCCAACATTCCAAGCTTGGCAACATCCACAAAAATTCTGCTCAGACACCAAAATTATTACTGATGCGTGTATTGAACAACAAATATACAAGAGAACATAGTGTTGATCACTAAATGTTCTGCTGTTGTTAAGGATAAAGAAATGGACAATTTGGTAAGAAACATAAAATGTGGTTTTAGAGACTGTTTCAGCTATTAACATACTCTGGTTTTTGTATTTCCCCTGCTATAATTCCCTACTTCTTTAAGTTCATGGGCTTCCTGAACTGATGTTTAATTTGTGGAGATTCTACCCTGTGAATCTGTTTACTTCTTGGCCAATTTTGCTTGCTTGTTTTTAAACTTACATGGAATTGTTGTCTCCTCAGTATGATCTACCAATGAATTCAGTAATGTAAATATTTAAATTTGGGAAAGGTACTTTTAAAACTATTTCTTTTTATTGCTTTGAAACTTCCGCGTCTCCACACTTGTATATAGAGAGAAAGGCTCAACAGTTTTCCTTTTTATTTCTTCATTGTTCATACTTTTATAGATCTTTCCTTTCCAAGTTGAAAAGTCCTTTGTTGTTGCTTAACATGGAACAATTGTTTCAAATTTCTGGTTGTTCTTTTTCTTCTCTATACCTTTCCTAGATCTACTTTACCTCCTTTAGTTCCAGTTCTACTGTATGGAAAGACCAGATCTAGACACTGTTCAAAATATGTATCATTCAAAGCAGCATGTTGATGTCTTGTCTGCTCTTATCAATTATCCAAAACTTCCTCTATCATGGAAGATAATGCCAAGATTTCAGATTACTTTCCTTCAAGCTGCTTAAATATTCCTTAAGAATTCCTGTTGCATTTTGATAATTTGTGAACAAAATAAATTCTCTGACAGTTGCCTCTTCACAGCTTCCCAAAATTCTACAACTTTTTCCCTCTTTAGTATTCTTTGCTCTTCCTTTGGTAGCTTTTATGCCCTTTTCTCTTTTCCCCAACTATATATGACTTCCATCTATTTGGGAAGATGTATTTTTAAGAGCTACTTTCGTCTCTAATTTGACTGTTTCATGAAGCTGAATCCTTTTCATTTTGTGGTTGGATTTTCATTGAATGGTTCTGTTTTCATTGAATGGTTCTGTTTAATTAGCACTGTTCATTAGCTGCAATCCTCAGATGTGGTGGTTTTAAACTTTCTCCATGTGAGCTATAAAAATTTGTCTTCTAGTTGCTCTTTTTTAACTTCCTGTTAACTAGTTTTCTCATGATAATATGTAGCTCTATTCAAAAAAGAAATGCTATTGTACTTCATCTGCCTTTCCTTCAATTCAGTTCAACATTCTTATATTAAACTCTATCACAGTCAAATTGCAGTGTTCCTTACATAAAATATATTTGGTGGGGGATTATGTTTGTTTGTGGGTTTTGTTAGGTTTGGGTTGTGTTTTTTTAAATGTAGATAAAAATCAGTTTGCTATAAAAAGAAAAATTTCAAGACCTATTTAGAAGCAAAATCCTTTCTGGATAAAGACAAGGCCTGCCTTTTTATAGAGAAGATGTAGATTTTTCTCCATAGTAAAGATTCAGTTTCTTCTCTGTGCTCTCATTATTTACATTGGGTTGACCTTAAAGGACAAGAAGGTCTACAGATGCCTTTAAAAAGTATAAAGATGTAGAAAAGGTTGAAAGGCAGATGGTGGTTGCAGAGAATCACTGCTGCCCCTAGGCAGTAGCCAGTGAGCAGGAAAAGGCATGGTACACCAGTGGCTCTGACTGTTAGTCAGGAACCCTGGTGGAATGACCAATGTAAGCTGTCTTAGTCAAATGTAACACTTTTGGATTGGAATAGAGGAGTTAGCTATGTTTACAGAAAAGAAGAAAAAAAAAGAATCCCAACTATTTACTATGTGATTGCTATAAAGGGGAAAAAACTGGCTATCTCACACCCCTGCAATCTTTTCTGGATTTTCTGAATCTTTTCATCTTCTACCATTACCTTTAAATTACATTTAATTGGTACTAAAGTAAAATTATGTGGCACACTCCCTGTCCTGGTTTGAGATTTGTCACATAATATTATGTACTTAAATTTTGCTGAAGTGTCCCTGTTTTACAGCCCAAAATAAACCCTCAGGCTGCTCTGAGTACATGCTGTCCCTCACTCATATTTTCTTCTTGAGTTCTGATTTTGCCATTTTGGAAAACACTGGCAGCAAAGACCATAATAAGTGGAAATAATGTCTGAGTCAAAACTGCAGGAGCACAACTTTTCCACAAGTTATATCATATATGCATTGTTCATTGTTTCTCCATATAAAATGTTTCCTGACAACCTATAACATCAGGGCCAAAACTAACTTGTTTTATGGCAGCAACTGATGCACATAATTTAAATTAAAATCAGAACACTTGCAGGGATTGTCTGTTTGGAAGGAGAAATAGACCAGGAGGTATTTGAAGATCTCTTCAAAATCCTACAATGCACATCTGTGATGAAGTAAACACAGCAAGGAGCTTTTGCTAGTGACATAAATAGGATCAGATACGAAAGCTCTGGATTGTAATGTTCTTGGTACTTGAAAACATAAGCCAAGGAAAGACTTACACCATAGCTTGTAAGATTTGAATTTAAAACATAGAATTGAAGTAAATTAAAGAATGCACAATTTTTAAAAAAAATCCCACATATACTTTATTTAATAATTACACTGAAAATTTGGTTTATCTATAATCATCTAACAAATTTTTAGCATAAATGTCAGGTATTCATTTCATAAAGTCAACACATGATACATACATTAAAATGAGTTAAGATATGTATTCTAGGTAAGTGGGATGAAAATAACTTAAAGGTGATATCTCTCAGAGCTGGTACTTCTTAGAGCAGAATCAGCAAAACTGGCAAGATTACCAGGGTAAACATTATGATCAGTGTGAACAGCATGCACACTTCTTGACATATTTTGATTTTTTTCACTTGTTCTCTTGTGCACCTGTTATGATAGAGAGTCAAAGATAATCACTCTTTGCTCTGTGCCACAGAATGATTTGCATGGTCTCATTACCTCATCTTCTCTCCAGGCTCCTCACCTGTGTATAAGAAAAACAAGATATCAACAACTTGGTCAGCAGGGATTGAAATTAACTTACATGCCCAAGTGCAAACCAAAATCCTTCTTTGCTACTAAAAGACCTGATATTTGCCTAGGCTTTGCAGTTCACCCAGCATGTAGGATTGTATCTGCAACCATGGTGAATAACTTTTGCACTGTATTTGAGAATTCTAGATCTCAGTCAGGTATTGGTAGAAAAAACAGAAAAAAAATCCTCCTAAAGTTTCAGTCCAAGTGGTAAAATCAAAGTATACATAATACGCTGACTAGCTCCTATTCTTCAGAAAATGTAGTTTGGGCTGCTACTTTTTTGTAAGGATAAGAGAAACATCCTTAAATATTGCTCTTCAGAATATTTATTCAGGAAATGGGAAATCTAGGAGGAAGAGGAAATAGAAAAGAATATGAAGAATGATCAAATGCAAAAATACAAGATGGGTTAATGAGGACCCATGCAGAAATCCTGTAGAATAAGAACTAAGTCTCTAAGGCTGTTTTTTAATAAAACCTGGCAGAGAGAAGAGTGAATGCGATCAAAGTGATTTGTTGTTGCATGTACCTCCTGGATTCTCACAAAATCACCCTGCTTGGATAGCAGCTGGTGGAATGGGACCTGAAATCCTACCTCTGAGAACAATTCAATGGGCAGTTTTCACATTAAGAAACATGTAGTTCACAAGACTAACCAGCAGAGAGCAACACTATTTAAATTTGAACTGAGCATGATATCTTGACAACCTAATTATTACATTACTGTGCATAAAACTGTATAATGCAGCACGTTAAATGTAATGCTCTGTTACATTAGTCACAGCCACTCACTGCCAATGCATTCCAATGGAATGTCTAACCCAGAAAAACATGTATGCAAATCATCTGCATACTTGCTTTTAATTTGCATGATCTTGAGGGGTTCTTCTGAGGTTATGATGTATGGCAAACTTGCAAAATTAAACACAGATGTACTTTTATTTCACACACAAAATTTAACTGCAAAGCTTTAACAAGGAATTTGCACAATGAAATTATTCCCTCTAGCCACCAAAAGGGGTCAGATGGTTCAGAATGAATTCAGTTTGTGCAGGGTATATTGGCCAAATAAAAACCTTCTGGTTTATCTGCAAGTTTTTCTGTACATGTTGGTGGAAAAAGTTTACCATCTGCTTTACATGGCAGTCCTTGAAAATTCCTAGTCTGGATATACTCCAATCACTCACTTGTTGCTGCCACTGGACAACAGCTATAAAACTGTCTGCATAGTTCAGGTTGGAGCATTGGTGAGGTGATCTGCTGAGCTCAGTCACCCTGAGAGATGCCCTTCAGTCTAGGCAATGATTATTTTTTTTTTGCCCTTGTTTCTGTTTCTTTCAACTTCCTAAAGATGTAGGGACCAGCTTAAAATCCAGCTGTCAAGAATGGCAGAGTAACAGGCTTTCCCAGATGGTGGGAAAGCCTCATGTCTATCCCAGTCCACAGATTTATACTGGAAGATGATGTGTCTGCCAAAAAACATAGTTCCTTAATGCTGCCAGTGAGCAGAGCATCTCCACTGTTCTCAGCCTGGAAGATGTCTTGGAACAGTTCTCCAGTTGATAGTAAGAGAAACTGTAAGATGGCAGTGGATTCCTTGGCAAATGTGAAATAGGTTCTGAAGGGAGAAATCCTGAACTGTCTCAGCCATATAGTATCTTTATGTTTTTTTCCCACCTGCATAATTCTCCACTGAGGCTGAACCAAAAGGTTATCAAAAGTCACAGAATATCCCTTTCAATTATTTTAAGAAGAAATTAAATCTTTTGTCCTTAAACACATTCCTAAAAAGAACAAAAACTAAGGGGAAAGTGTTTAACTGACAGTGTAACATTAAACTTGTAAAGTTAAGTTGCTTACTGAGCATCTTACAGCAACATAGTGCATACAGTATATTGAAGCAGAGGCAGGCAACCAACTTTCTATGAAAATCTTTCTGTTTTGCCAAATTAAATGATTCGGTCTGTTTTCAGGCAGGTTCACCCACAAAGCATTCTTGTAGACTGTCTTGCAAAAAGGGATATTCAGAGTAAATTTTAATTAAATATTGCTAAATATTTCCAGAAGGTGAATGCAAAATTAACATAGAGATTTCACAGCAGCAGTCTGATCCAAGAAATTGTACTCAGCTAGTTAGGAAAAAGGAATTGTACCACATGTCAAGGCAAAATACTGGACATGTTACAAATTATGATATTTCTAAACAAATAGTGGACAGAAGATGTAGAGGTCAATCAGAGAAGTCATTTTGATTTTTTAGTAGGATTTACTTCCTAGAGTTTCTGGAAAAGTATGGAGATCTTTACAACACACAACCATGGAAATACCACTGAGTAAATAACCTGCTTCAAAAGATCCTCCAAGCTTGCCTGTACTGCTGAAATCACAGTGGAGATGATGTAACATACAGATTTAAAACAAGAATATGGGACTTTCAATATCAAGAAGTGTAACAGCACTGAGAGGAGGTAAAGAGGTACTTTTTCATTAGTTGGTTCTGTTCCTTTTTGGTTGTTTCCTAGTCTGCTTGTCCTGGCATGGTTGAACAGCGGGAGCCAACTGAATTTGGTTTCCACTCTGATCTAAAGTGTAGCAGACAATGCTTTCAGTACAAAGGGTGAGTGATGTCTCACACATTTGCATTTATCAAATTTTTTCAAATGTAGCAATTAATTGAAGTTTCATATAATGCCCGAAACCATCCTACCTTGTGTAAGCAAGGTATAGAAGACTATGAAAGCAGCTTTCTCTTAGAGCACTTAATGTGACATATCTTAAGTCATTCACTTCACTTGGACAGTAGTCAGTATATTGTCAGTATTCTTCCCCTATTACTACATACCACAGGAATTTATGTCACTGATGTCTATGGGGCTGGATACTTATGGGAAAGATGACAAGGCTCCAACTGGAAACTCAAGTCAAAAGGAATACTCCTCCGGGAGAACAGATGCAAGGGGACCCTCAGAAAGGATGGTCTTCTTGCAAGAGAAATTATGAATCCCATCTGAATTGGAAGGATTAGGGCAAAGAGCTAAAAGAATATGAGTTCATGAATAGAGGGACTGCATAAGAGGCAAAATACCCCTTTGTCTTCTGGAAAGGTTGCTCAATTCCATCATAAACTTTCTGGCACTATGACCAGCTAGAGGAAAATGCAAACTGAAGAGCATCTTTGCCATGTCTTGTAATATCTCCTCTTATGTTTTATCTTCTAATTTCTCTCAAGAGTATTATTTAAAGTAAAGAAGCAGAGACAAGGCAGGCCAGAAATTCATTTTTTGCCACATGGTGTGGTGTGCTTAGCACTCCCTCCTACTTGTGCCTGAGCACAGCCCTGTCCTGCTTGATAGCTGTGATGTGTTGGCTTAGAAGGTACAAATTGCTACAAGATCCAGTGGACTCAGTCTAGAGTGTATTTATTCCAACACCTTTGGGGCTGTCAAACATTAGGCTTGCATAACCACAAACAGGACAAAGGCATAGCCTCTCCAGCAGCCTACCTGTCTGTGCAGAAACAGCCAGCAAGATACAGGAATTGTGAGCTCTATTCCTCACATATTAACCTGATGCTGATACTGATTGGTCCTTTTCATGGTTTTTAACACCATCAAGATCTCCAGAACCATTCTGGGGGAAGATATTCTGGTCCCAACAGAGACATATAAGGAAATAACAGATCATGTCTCCCTAGACAATTTGGAAAAACCTCCACTGCATCTGTCATTGTCTTCTTGCAGCCAAGGTCAGCTGTGTCTGGAGTGCTGGCCTGGTGGCTGAGGGTGACAGTGTCTCATGATATCCTTTTTGCATGCTTTACAATTCAGCCTGCTCTATTTTCTATGTAATTATCTTTTTTGCCACTGATGCCTCTCTCAGTTGCTAGCTGGGATGAACTGGGGGTCAGCTGAGATAAACAAGGATATCCAGATGCAGAGGGAAGGGCTGCTGTAGTACTTTTCTTTCCAGGGGAAGGCATGAACATATCTTCAGTGAATACCTCACTACCTGTCAATCCTGACCAGTCTACAGAAGTTCTGGGTTTTTCTTTCACTACCTATTTCTAGGATCTTGCTCCTCCCTTTCAAAGACACCCACACATTAAACAGAAGGGCCATGACATGAAAATTAGATATGTAAAGAGGACTACAATAGTAAGACAAGCATACAGCAAAACTTCCCAGCTTCTAGAAAGCCAGAACCCAAAGGTTTCCTGATCCTGATGCAGTATTGTTGTGTAGCAATAAATGAATTATTCTTCCATGAACCTGTCTGGAAAGATTGCAAATGGATTTTCATGACTTGGAGGAGGCTCAGCTGTGTTTTGTTTTAGCACCACTGCTGAGCATGAGAAGAAGACATTCTGTAGTCTAATCTTATCTTCCTTATCATAACGTTTCAAATTTCTGAGTTATAGATGAGTAAATTCTTTGGGAAAATATTCCCAGTTGCACATTAAAGACAATTCTTTAGCTGTGAGCTTTGGTTTGGGAAAATCAATATCTAAGTGTCCATCATATGAACACATGCCCAGCAAGTTGCATGCAGAAGAGATACTAGGCACCACATGAATCCGTAGAAGGGTTAGAGGGCTGGTCTTCTGGAATTATGACTTTCAAGTTAAAAAACAAAGGCATCAATTTAAAAAGTGTACTTTTAACTAACTCTTTCAGAGATTGGCTTTAGAAAATATGGGAGTTCTGAAAGCTTTCCTTGGAAGATGGCATAATCCTCAGAATCATCCCAGTGAGCACATTGCCAACAAGTTATTTCAACACAGCTGCTAATCCATCATGTGTATTTTATGGGAAGAGTTTCCTCATATATCAGATCTGTTGGGCTGCAAGCTAGTTATAGTATGTTGTGTCTTCACCTGAATTTTTTGACTGGAATAAAGGATAAAAGCTATCAACCCTGTGTGTGCCAGGTTCTTGAATGACAGAGATAAAAATACAGTTTGGAAGCTGTTTATTGCTACATTATGCAGTCACTTTTGAAATAGTTAAAACTCCAAAACCCCAAATAAATAAGTTGGAATATCATTTGCTGAATAAAAGTTTCTAGATGTCTACCCACAAGGGCAAGAGAAGCCACTTTTTGTATTTGTTAAACAGAAAATGTGGCATTGCAAAGTCTATGAATTACATAGTGTTCCCCCTGAAAAATAGAATTGCATAATATGTTGTTTTACTACTGCACGTAGTAAAAAATCATTCTTAGGTCCCAAAGCCAGAAAAAACAACACATGAAAGGACAAACTGACTACAAGTTCACTGCTTTGGATATAAAAAGGTATCTGGCATGATGAAGTCTTTTTTAGTCCATGTGGTTTTCATTTGAATTGGTTCATGTAAGGTTCTTTCAAGAGGAGGAAAAAAATGCGATAAATCTCCTAAGGAATAGAGCTGTGCAGGCTTGGGAAACTCGCTGGGCAAGGCAGCTTCTTTTGTTCGCCAAATTCTAGGGGCACAAGAGCCTAATGAGAGCTTAATTAAAATTGATGTGAAAAAATTAAACACTTTAAAGTATTGTTTGGGGGCTTGCAGAACTCATGCCAGTGAAAGTTGATAATTTTGTGGGTTTGGAATTTAATTAAATTATTTTTTTTTTCCATCTACAGAGCTCTGTTGCTATCTCTTTCCTTTCCATCTAAGAAACAAACCAGAAAAACATTGGTAGGAAAGATCCCATTTTTCTCTTTTCCTCAGTTTCCCTGGGTCCAGGAGAGTGAGTATTTTAGTGTTCACGTCAGAGTTGAGACCTTCTTCTCCTTTCAAGACATTTTTCTACGTGGTCTTTTGCAGGCAAGCATGAAATCATTCTGTTTGAGCTCTGAGCATATGTGCATTCACGCTACGCATCCTTGGACAGAGCACTCTGCTGAGCACAAATTGCTATTTTCTGTCTTTCAGCAGGGGCTTTAGCTTGGGCTCGGCACTGTAAATGCAGTAACATGGCTTCCAGTTCAAGGCTGTCATACATCCAACTGGCTCAAGTCTTGGGCAGAAAAACTTGTATTCTGCCTGCAAAAGGCTATGTAGACATTCTCTGATACTCATTCACACTGAGCTTGATCTGATGCCTGCTGGAATCAGTGATAGTCTTTATACTTCAATAGGTTTTGCAATAAACTTCCTTCAATGCCTTGCAAGAAGTATTTATCACTCAGAACTTCTAGGGACTTCACTGGGCTCAGGATGCTCAATATCTAGGTGTGTTAGATTTTGCCATTTCGGTTCAGACATCCCTTTCACACAAAAATTGACACTTTTGTTCCAAGCAAATTTCCAGCTTGGTGACAGATTTAGTGAGCATGAGCAACATTCACCATTCCTCATCTCCAAGCTCTGCTTGGAGAACTTTGAACTCTGGCAAGTTCGTGGACAAGACTGGAGCTCACTTTGCTTGTAGCATTGCCTGATTAGAGCCTACTGTGCACCAGTGCAAAAAAGGGCTGGGAATCTGTGGTGTTACATCAACCCCATGAACTTGAATAGTAAGACTTTAAAGTTATGGTTTTAAAGGCAATATATAAGTGTATAACACTTTATAAGGTTGCTTGAAAGAGGAGTGGCACCAGAAATGAATGTATTTTTTAATGGAACAGTTTTCTCTAGGCCCTTAGAAGTGACATTCTCCGTAGGTATTTTAACAAAGTTTCAATGTCAGGTAATTAATTCTCTGCTTATTTTTGCATCAAAAATATTTACTCAAACCAGAACAGAAAATTTTAGTCTATTGGCAAATATTCTTTGGGGGTTGTTGATTTTTTTTTTTTTTTTTAATATGGCAAAAGAAGCTAAAATAAACAGGTTCTTTTGGGTTTTTTTTTAAATGTCATCTGGTTTTGGGAGGAAAACACTCACTTCCTGAAGTGGTTAATCTTGAAAACAGAATTTTGGGACCCCTCTCTTATAACTTTGTATTACAAACCAAGTAGAAAAACAACTATCTGAGTGATGGAGCAACATGGTCAGCTGTTTTTTTTGCTAAATTAAGCCTTTCTGTGAGCTAGGCCAGTGGATATCAGCTATCTCTGGATATGAATGCATTTGTGTCTCAGGGGAATATCATGGGTATTTTGATGAATAATCAAGCCTCTAGACAGCACAACAGAGACTATCTCTTACATATCGTTCCCAGGGAAACCAAACTGAAAGCAGAACTTTCCAAAGAGGAAGCAGCCATCACAAAACACTGACCAGCTGTAGGTGGATGTGCTCCACAGAAATACTTCTGGATTTTTATCTCCTTTTATCTATTTCTTAACAGTAAATAGATCTTTTAATGCCATTTCTCCTGCAGGTTAATTCAATTCACTAATAAAGAGCATCCTTTTCCAGCCACATCAATTTTACATTTGTATAAAGTCCAATGCAGTCTGTTCAGTAAACACAAAATTCTTTCCCTGGGCCTGAGAGGTATCAGGATAATGAACAGAAAACCCGGCAGGAAGAATTTGCCCAACTTAACTTTTGCAATGAAAAATGTCTTCAAATCACCTGTAACTAAGCAATAAACCTCAAGCACTGTAAATTCATGTATAAATTTGTTCTGTAGTACCATCCCTACCTCTATACCAAAGCTAGCTTCTTATATTATATGCACTCTTATCTGTGATATTTTCTTTTAGTAGTCTCATCAATACAGAAAACTTTTAAAGCCAAGTTATGGCACTATCAGAGTCAACCCAGAATCTTTTGATCAAATAATCAAATTAAATATCAAAAGGCAATTAAAATTAAAAATATTTCAGTCTACCTCCAGTTTTCAGTCAAGCATGATGAAAGCATTATTATTATTTTATTACCTTCCATTTTCTTGAATCCTGCCATATGGCTTGGGTCATGTGGATCCACAATTATTGAAGAAGGTTTAAATTAGATCAAAGCATCATTGAATTCAAAATGTTACTACTTTCTTTGAATTTCAGCAATACTGTTCCATGGGTTTCTTTCTGACCCACTGCCTTATAGTACAGCAAAGTCTCAGTTTGCACAACAGTTTTTACATCTACAAAGACATCAAGTACATCACAAAGAAATACTATTGCACTTAGATTTTTTCATATGCACTTATTTTTTTTTTCATATCCTATCAATTCTTTCCTTCATCTTCAATTAAATGTTCTTATTAGGAAGAGAACAGATCTTCCTTTTTTTGTAACCACAGTACTTGGTATCCTGGGATATAATGTGAACAGTATGCTGCTCTGGCTATAATTATTAATGATAGTTTTTTATTATGTAATTTATACCTTACACAACATTAAAAATCAGCATATTCCTGTGCCCAGAATATTTCTGATTTAGGAGGACATGTGGCACCAGTTGCACCTGGATGAAGTACAATAAAAAATAACAGAAGAGGGGCCTTAAGAGCTCAGTTACTGGTGGGTTGAATATGCCCTCCTCCTTCAGCCAGCCAGCTCAGCTGCCTGCAAAGCAAGCCAGATCCATGAGCTCCCAGAATTGTTAGGATGACAAGAAGATTTCCATCCACTGACCTGAAGCTCATATTGTACATTTAGATCAGCATTAGGAGGCTGAACTCCCCAACCTGTCCCCCACATATGGAGCAAATGGAAAAAAAACTGATTCCTTAAGAGGAATTCAAAGCAGGATGTGTCCTGAAACACTGCTTGAAAAGGTATTTTTGTGTCTCCAGTGATTTTAAGAGGAGTGAATGAAGCCTCCTAACTTGGACTTAGTAGTTAGATATTTTATGATGTGAGTACTGCAGTGGTACAGGGACAGGGTAGCTCCATTGTTTCTTTGAGGGCTCAGCCCATTTTTCTTCCATTAAACTTCCAAAATTTTTATAGCAAAAGCTGTGGTCTTTCTGCACCCTTTACATTTCCCAAAGCCCAGACATCCATCTGTAGAGCAGTAGAGAGATCAGACACCAAGAGAATACAGAAAAAGAAACCAAAGAGAAGAATGGAGAGACAAGTTGTGATGTTTGTGTGTGTGCCTCTGCCATGATGGTTTAAGTATGTTTTGGTGTTGGCATGTCTGTAGGAAGGAAAGGACAAAATAATTGCAAAAATGTATAACACAAAGATGATTGTGAGGGAATGTAATTAAAGGGATATGAGGCTGTGAGTGCTGATACAACACAGTGGAAAGGGAAAGGAAATCGGGGCATGGGAACATAATGGCTAATGAAGGATCTTAGAAGCTGAAGCCAAGAATTTAACTTCATAAAAAGTACATCAGGAGCCCAAGGATGTGCTCTCTTCAAGCAGACAAAAGCCAGACACAGTGGGGCTTGCTATGCAGCTTTGGGTCATTATTACATGTTGGTTCCATTATTTCTGTCTTCATCAAGTGTTATTAACTCATCATCACCACAGGCTGCCTTTTTGTCATATAAAGCTTTGTACTCTGAGCAAAATGTCATTCATTGCTCATAGCTTCCTCCAAGCAGAGGAGCAATACCTTTGTGACTGGAGGGGTAGTCCTGATATCTGAATTGCTGGAGCATGCTACAAAAGTGTGCCAGATCCTGCCAGGGAGCTGGTGCCTTTGTGGAGGAAAATAGAGCAACAACTCCGTATGTTAAACCTCTAAGATGCCTAAGTGTCTATGGCCAAAATTTTCTTCATTGACAAAAACTGCTAGGGTTTGGGATCCAAATAAAATACAGCTCATCTGAGCCTTAGTTTGGTTTAAAGTAAAAAGCCTATTTCATCCTTTATTTTTGAACAAAGTTATTACCAGGATTTTTTCAACACTAAAAGGAGGTTTCAGTGTCAGCTATATAGCTATCTAAATATTTAAAAAGGGTTACCAGACTCCATGGGTTGTCCTTCACAACTGATTCTTCAACATTTACAAGAGCTCTAACAGTTATTTTGACTGAGTTTCCATTCAGATGCACATTAGGAATGGTTTTAATCAAATTAACTAGGTGCCACTCATCAAATAAATATTTACAAATAGGTATTTTTTACCTGTGATTGGGGAGAAACATAGCAGACATTCCTAGAAAAATTTCCTGGCTAACTCTTTCTAATGCTTTTGTTTCTGGCCTTCATGATTAAGCAACTATTCAATGCTCGATAAGTCTCTGATGTCAATTCAACCCTTTTATACTTCAAATGGCTCTGGGCTTTGGTTTAGCTTGCAGCAGATTATTCTGTCTCTTGTATTGAGTTTAGCTCTCTGTGACTTCCTTGTAAAAGCAGGTATTTTCTTTGTGAATAAATTTTTCTTCTCTGAGATTCAGCTTTGTGCAAACAGGCACCGCTCAGAGGGGATGGTCTCTGGGTTTCTTCTCTCATCAACCCTGTACCAAACAGAGGCACCTTCTAGGACACTCATTTGTGCCCTGGGAAAGATGTGCAGTCCCTATTTGCTCAGTTTCTTCTCACTTTAACCAAAAGGCAAGGCAAGTTGCCTACTGCTCGTTGTAGTTTCTCTTTTCTTGACTTGTTGCCACACAAGTTTATCAGTAGACTGAGCAGAGCCTACTGTGAGACTCTGAGATGGTGACTTGTGTTCCCTGTCACAGAGGTGTAGCACCAGTTCACCCTCAGAAGATGTATGGCAGGAGTGTGATGTCCCTGTTCCAATGAGCCAGAGACAAAAATCTGCACAGCACATGACCAGAATCAGCCATTCTGCTCTGTTGTGCACTGCAAGATCTCTCACACTAGCTGGATGGGTGTCACAGCTGCAAACTGAGTGAGAAGTACCTGGGTTTGCCTCTGTCATGGAGCCATATACAGAATCTGACACAATCCCACAATCATGCCCAGCTCCCAAATGCATGGCTCCTATTAAAAATCTCCATCCCTTTCCTGAAACCCATTTATTTTAGGGAACATCTGTTATGCTGGTGTAACTGGAGGGCACGTTGTGCTGGTGTAAACAAGCCCAAGGGAAGTTTCATGCTGTCTTCCCACCATGTCCTCTTTGTTCTTCTCCCTTCCCATCCCAGTGACAGCTGTGTCCTGGGCAAAGCTTACCATTTCTGTGGAAAAGTGTGGTATTTTTAGCCTGATTTCCTAATAATATGAGAATTGTGAGATCATATCCTTCATGTGTTTGTGGAAAGGGCAGTTGTAGAAGTACCCTAGAGCCCTTGCCTTTCCTGGTAAAATTTTACCCTGTTTATCAGTCTCAAACATGCCAGAAGGTTGATGGTATATCTCCTGAGAAAAAAGAGCCATGAAAAGGAAAGCATGGTAGTAGCAGCACACCAAAGATTAGGCCTCAGGGTTTCTTTTCTCTCTTCTTTGTATCCATTATACAAAAGTATAAGAAACCTAACTCCTTCAATCCTGCTGCTAGTTGAATTACTTTTTTCTTTAAGGCACAGTATAAAAAGGGGTTATCTCACTGGACACTCTTTCCACTGGACACTTTCCCTCCGTACTGTGAAGGCCCAAGGTTTACACCCTTGCTTATATTTGGGGTTTGCTTTTTATTCTGTTTGCCTTGCTGTTACCACATCCACTGATGTTTGTGGTAGCAGAGATGACCTGAGAGCAGTTTCATCTGTAGGTCTCTATGTACAGCAGGACATCTGGCCATACACAGGAAACCCAACTTCCACTGATAGGTTTTGCAGTTTCTATCTAGAAAATATTAGTAAAAAAGAGCATCTATCAGGCCAAACAATTTTCACTGATACATGCTAAATAAAGAATATGTCAAAGAACCAGTAATGTTAACAATGAGTAATGGGCAATTCAGATATAATTAGGACTCCCAGCTCATTGGGTCTGACATCTTAATCTGACACTACCTCTTCAGCCTGTGAAGTTGTGCCCTACTAAGTGCCTAAATTTCAGTAAACTAAGCGTGGCCTGGAAGTTAAATTAAATATTCAATTGTCATGAAAGAAATGGCCTTGCTGCACACTGTAAATTCTGAGAAATTCCATTAATGTGTGTAAACAAAATGCTTAGGCTTCACACTATGAAAAACCCCAAAACCAGACAAGGGCAATGGGCAACTTGATCCCTTTGTAAAACTTTGTAATTTTGTAACCAATGCTTTTGCTTGTTGCAAAACTAAATTGACACAGAATTTAAATTTTAAAAGCATTGTAAAGACAATTTCCTGTTTTTTTTTTTTTCTTTTTGTCCTTAGTCTGAAGTTAACTTTAGGTTTGATCAACTCAGAGACATATTTGCTAGAAGCTACTGGCAAGAGTGATGAAACATTGTCATGAATTTTCATCTTGTTCCATTACATTCCATCAAAAATACTGAAAAGGTTATCCCTTTGTATTATGCTAGGATTCCTCAGACAGGCTATAGCATCTGCAAAAGGTTCTCAGTAAATATTGGTTTTATTTCCAAGTACAGTTTTGGAAGATAACAGTTACACAACTTTCCAAAGAGCAACAGCATCCCAGCAGCACAAATTTACAGCTTTTGGACCAGAGCTATGGCATATGGATCAGAACTGTTTGTGACTCAAACCACAGAGTAAGCTGATGCTTTCCTTAAAAAAAACAAAACAAAGGAGAGTTTTGCTCAGCACTGCTGGTAGAAAGGGGAAAAGCTGGCTATAAAAATGATATTACCTTACTGCCTGACAGTAATGTAGACTCTGGGAATTCAGGTAAGTAGGGAAAAATGCATTTAATAGAACATGAGTAGACCTGTTTTTGAAGCATCAGTTTCAGTTGGGGAGATAAGGGGCTATTGAAAAGCCTCCCTGTGCTGGGCAGTTTAGACCTGCTAGGGAAGACATGATTATACCATGCCTCTCTTAGACATCTGAACATTCTTCCTGAAGCCTTTTCTATTTGTTTCTGACATGAAATTTTACTTTGTTTGCCACAATAGGGTAGTCTATAGTCTACCTCCCATTAAGGTCCATAGGGAGACTTAATAGAAATGGGGTTGGCAAACATCCCTTGTCCATACTGCATTGTTTGAAATGGTTGCTCAACTTCCCATCTTTGACATTGTTTTTAAACATACAAGCTTTTTTAATGAAAGAAGTAAAGTCAAATGTCAGAACCATTAGATTTTCTTTCATCTTTCACGAGCACAAGTGAAACAGGATATAGCTCTAAAAAGTTGCAAAGACCTGTTAAATAGGAAGACTTCTTTATAAGGAAAGCTACAGAAAGTAGAGAATTGCAAAAAACTGAAGAGTGACAGTACCATATTTGTAGATAAGATGAGCACATGAAAGAAGGAATGCTAAGGAGAAAAGACCAAAAATGTGTGGAGGTTTTATTAGTGAACAATCTCATTAGAATGATTCATAGTTGAGAAATTTTGCCTTAGAGGAGTTCCTTTGATTCATGGCAAGAAACTGGGAGGCTCTGGAACTGAAGAAAACCAAGAATTAGTCATGGAAAACACCAAAAGTTTAGAATTTCAAACGTAGGTGATTATTCCAAATGTTTTGAATCTTTTAGCATTGTAGTGTTTGATGTCAGATTTCAAATTAATAGTAGATGGGGACACTCTGTCCCAAGACCATCAAGATAATTTCTACAGTACTGGACCAGGATGAGTTTTAACTGATTGGTTTCTCAGGGATATTTTGTCTAACTTGTTCTCAAAAATTTGCAAGGAAAAAAATGAAGTGTTATTCCTAATCTGCTCCTGTATTTTATTATTTGTTCCGATCACTGATAAACTGGAGGGATTCTGTTAACCAGCTGTACATCCACCTTAGAAGAAAAGATGCTGGACTAGATTTTCGTAACTTCCTTATGTGTCATTTTCCAAGTTTGCAGTTCTTTACAATCACCCTTTCTATCCAAAGGTCTTCCTGTTGTCTTTGGGGTAACATAAGACTAACAAATGACCAATGAAAACTATTATTGCTACTTTAATGGCATTGGCATTACTATTGCTATAATTAATGGCATTACTATTTTACTTTGTTTATATGAGGGATTGCTGACAAAAGGAAATGAAGAATGAATCAAAACTTTGATAGACTAATATGTATACCTTTGGGAAGTGGGATTCTGTCTGAAATGCAGGCAAACATGAAGAATAAAATGGGAAGTGTAGTCAAAGCCATTTTCCTGCTCCTGAGGGAAGTCAGACATCAAAGTACAGCAGGACTGGGCCACATGTCAAGGGAATATTGTGGGACAAAATGAGCATCTACCAGTCCAAAACATCTGCCTCCTCCCAACACATTTCTCATCAATATTCCAGATTCTGCAAAGACCTACCTCCAAGATGCCCTGACAGGTATAGTTAGTGACAAAGTGGAGATTTAGCACTGTGCTGCCACAAATGTGGGCCATGAGAAAATCCCTGCTGAATCGGCGTGGCATGCCCACCAACACCCAGGCCTGCAGATCCATTTGTCATCTTTCCAGGAAAATGTTTCCAACACTTTAAAGTTTCCTGCACATATTGGAGATTTTGTTTTTTGTGGCATTTATGTCCATTTACGTAACTTCTGTAAATCTGTTGCTAATTGTTGTATTTGCTTCTTTATTTCATTTGTCTGATGCCCTTTGAGTGGTTTTAATAAAATCACATATTATGACTAATGGTCTCTGCCCCCCATCAGAGAGCACTTTTATGTCTCAAATAAAGAAGGTTTGACAACCAGACCCCACGCCTTTACTCTTTACACATTTAAGTCTCCAATCCCACTCTTTGACATAATGGGAGTCCTTCAGGATGGGACAAGGTGACACTCACACTGTGCAGGCTGGGAGGGCATTGAATCCACATGGTAGGCAAGTTTCTCACTCAGCTCAGACAATAATGAAGCACTGAGATGTAGCCTTCAAGATTTGCAAAGGAAATTATAAGGGTGTGCTTCTCCTCTCCATTCCCATAGATATCCATATATATCCCATTTTATATCCCATCATCTGCTCAGGTGGTAATCACCAGCGCTGGTTGCAATGGTTTATTTTGTCATTAGGGCTCTGTCTAACTCAAACTGGTTTTGAGGGAGACAGATAAGAACACAATAGCCAAAGGCAAATTTGAGCAATGCATCCAGCTAACCACAGTGCTGGTCATTGTCTCAGTCAAGCCAACTTTGGAAAAAACATTTGCAGTTGATATGCAGATACAACTATGAGTCCATTATCTTACTCCTTAAACTGTGGGATGCCCAGGACCCATTGAGGTCTACTGCACACCAGTGGGTTGCATGCCAGGATCTCCCCTGGAGTAGACAAAATTTGCACTCCTCAAGTCAAAGAGAATCTTAATTGCATCTGTTACTCTGAAAGTGGTTTGGGAAGAAACATGTTGAAAATTTGAAATCTTAGCCAGGTGATATAAAAGGCTGAATGAGCGGATATAATCCTTTAGATGTGAACTGTTGACCAAGTCTAGAAGTAAGTTGGATTCAGCTGCACCTATACTTCTTTCTGAGAAGGAGTTTAGAAAGCAAGAGGATAATTTCTAAACTTCCAAAATCAGAGGGAGGGTCTCTCTGAAAGTTTTGTCTGACCCTATCAACTGTACCTTCCCATCAAATCTGTTAAACTACTATTTACAATGAAAGTTTGTTAAGTCATGCTGCTTTATATCAGCTGACATAATGCTACTTCTCTTTTATGGAGTGCAACCCTCCACCTGTGACAGAAATGCACTTAGAGCACACTCAGCAGTTACAGTGTATTTGGTATATTCTATATAAATACCCCTGTGGAGAGATTACTGCATAACTCAACTAGGTCCAAAGATCTAACTCTCAAAAAAATTGAATATAAGGACCTATAGTGCTAATTGTTACAAAACCAAAGTTTATGTGCAAGATAACTCTACAGATTCATCTTCAGTGGCCCGTATCCATCTCACTTAACTAATTTTTTAAAAATATCTCCATTCACAAAAGGCATTTATATATAGATATAAAATATTAAAATATTGAACAAAACCTTACAGTTCATAATATATTGGTGGTTTCTTCCCAAAGTAACACAAATTATAATGTCAAAACACTCATTTTGATAATGTAGAAAAAGCAGGGATTTTCATTTTAGTCTCTCAGTAAAATAATATCTGCTTATCCTGGAATTTGTTTGAAAGTTGGAGGTCTGAAATCCTAATCCTGACGTTTTAAAAATCTAATTTAAAAATAAATGTCTATGCTTCTCCTTTGCAGAGATACAAATTTCAAAACATGAATCAAATAGGGTCAAAAATCAAATAGGAAATTTTTCTTTTTAAAATGAAAAAAAAATGATGATAACCATTTTTTTGGGGCCTGAATCTTTATCTGAATATCTGTCAACTCGAAGAAGGAGATTCCTTTCAGAAGTAAGTTTGCATGCAGGTGTGTGTCTTTCTTTGAGTTCCTAGGCTCAATTTCATTATAAATTACAGAATGTTTTACTTTAAAACAATGCTTGGAGGCACCGTTTGAAGTAGTTTGAAGTTGATCAAAGGTCTGTGCTTGAGATATTTCAGTTTCAGTATTTACTATAGTATATTCAGAAAAATATAACAGTAAAATCAGACCAAACTCAGAATGGGATAACTAGAATATAAGAAGAAATGTTAGTGAAAATAATATCATGAGAAAAGACAAAAGACATAGTTTATTCTGCAGAAAAATACCAGTGAGATTTCTCAACACTCTGATAAATGAAGTTTGCTTTGTGCAAATAAGAAAGGAGGAAAAAAAGCTTGTGTTGCTGGGATGGATAAGAACAGGTCACCCAGCACAGGCATTCTGCACCAGGGGGAAGAGTTTCTCTTGGTCTTGGCCTGAGGTGAACTGCAGAGGCCATTCAGTTAACCTGAAAAACTCATTTAGAAATTAGAGCAGCTACAAAGCATCTGTAGTATGATCCTATTGCTCTATTTTTTCATAACTTTATTGCAAATTCTGTATTTTCATTTTTCAAGTAAACCTATTTAAATTCTGTCTTGTATGAAACCAATTTTGCATCATGTGACAGACACAGGTGAAGCTGTCTTTGATATCAAATTGTGCCACTTTCACTCTTGCAGTGTCCTTGAATAGGTCCAGCATGTTAAGAGAGCAGGAGCGTGCCTCTGGCAGTGCTGTAAGGGCAGTAGAGACATTTGCAATGTGGGTGTCTTGTGCTGAGGGTGTCAGGGCCACCAGTGAGTGCATGGTGCCCATGAGTGCTCTTCACATCTGTTACCCACTGGCTCCTCAAGGGCTCCTTGTGAACGGGAAATAGAAAAAATAGAGCAGTCACCCCACAAGAAGAAATGAAGGAATGGTGAAGAGATAGGGTCTGTAGTTAACAAAAACTTTACAAGATATCATGAGATGGCAGAGACAAAGAAGAGGAAGGGCAGAAGGAAGGACCAGCCTGCACCCAGGCAGGCTTGCATGAAGACAAAGTGGAGGAAATTTCAGAGGGCAAGGGAAGGGGTCTTGTGGGGCCAAGATGTGAGATGGGAATATGAGCTCATTGTCATACCATGAAACTGAGCAAGGTATGGAGAGAAATGAAGATCAGTTTATATGCAATGGAACTTTATTTCTTTGCAGAGCAAGATATCAGCTCTCAGCAACCTCAGGCAGTTTGAGAAGTGACCAAAAGAAAGGTGTCAATGATGAACTGTGAGATACCTTCTTGGAGAGAACTCTTATCTTGCAGGGTAATGCCTATGCAACAAGGTACACTGTTTTCTGTGGTACAGCATTGTAGCTCAGAGGAACTTGTAACAAAAATCAAAAGGAGATAAATTGGACAAGCTCATGTAATTTCTTCACTTGATTTCAATGTACAGGGAAATTATGTAGAGAATACAATGAAATTTTTTTTAAAAAAACTATGAGGCAACAGAATATTTCCAGCAGAAATAAATCACCAATGAGAATTACTGTGCAAGCATGTAGTCTGCCACAGGAGCCATAAAATACGAATTAATTTTAAAAAGCCCAACTGAAGCATTCACATAGTAAATGCAACCAGTTTGAACAACAAAATAGAAGAGTTTTAGTAGTAGCATGGGTTGAGAAACTGGGTATTATAATAAAAACCGGTGGGCCTACACTCATGACTAGAATGCAGGTGGTGGAGAATATACACAGTTCAGTCACCATATAATCAAATTGGTTAAAACAGTTGTGACCATCTTAAGTTAATTATGTGGTATTCTGCAGAATAAATGGTGAAACAGAATCCTTTTGGGTCTAAATCATCCAAGGGAAGAAGAATGAGCAAAATAATGTTGTTGCAGTCCTGGGAATCAGCCATGGGCCAGTACAGTGAGACTGGGGAACAGAGCTCTTGTTAACATTATTAAAGACACAAATCTGACAGGGAACAGTCTCATTTGAGAAGAACTTAATTTCCAGATAGAGGTTGGAAAGCAACTACAGCTTTCTGCCAGGTGCAGTGAAAAGGTCTGGAGTCAATTTCATGAGGCTGTAAAGAAATAAAACAAAAGAAAACACAACCCAAGCTTTAAATGACCTCAGCTGAGCTCCCTCTCAGAAATTTGTGAAGCTAAATTAGCCACTTGGGCACTTGAAAATGAGCAAGATTTCTTCATTCACATGCCCTGACCTCTGGAAAAAAAAATTAAAGAAAATATATATAAAGGGAATAATTTTCTACAGGCAAAGAGCAGGTAAGAGCAGTAATGTTGACCACCAGGGTGAAACTGGGATGTGTGAGAATGGAAGAAGAAGCAAAATTCCGAGTTTAAAATAGTCTAGTTCAATATCACATGTTCTGGAGGAGAGGAGAGGAGAGGAGAGGAGAGGAGAGGAGAGGAGAGGAGAGGAGAGGAGAGGAGAGGAGAGGAGAGGAGAGGAGAGGAGAGGAGAGGAGAGGAGAGGAGAGGAGAGGAGAGGAGAGGAGAGGAGAGGAGAGGAGAGGAGAGGAGAGGAGAGGAGAGGAGAGGAGAGGAGAGGAGAGACCAGTGCCAGGCAATTCAGATATGCCCCTGTTCTTTGATCACTCTCAGTGTTATGATGAGTGTGCAAAAACCTCTGCAGGACACTGCATTACTACAACACAGAAGCTACAAGATCTCCTTAAAGGACATCACAAAGACCCTTCAGGCATCCTGACATAAAATTATATTTAATTCTTACCATTCACAACAAATACTTCAACAAAGTGAAAACATTAAAAAATTAAACTGCTATGCTCAGTGGTATACTCAGTTACTTCCAGTATACTCTTAACATACCAGGATGGAGGGTTATATTTTAAAATTAAACTCCTAACTTATCATTAAGGGACATCAACCCCTTGAGGTAAAGTTGAAGATAAAAAAAGAATAAATGAGAAGAACTAGAATTAAACCTAAAACAATTCTGGAAGATCATATTTCTTAAGAAAATCTTCACTTCATCACTGTGACTGCCCTTACAAACAATGTCTCCTCTATGGCCAAGAAGCTCAAATTCATGGGTCTCATCTGCAGTGTTCAGTCATTCACAAATTATTTTCAGGTGATTATCCAATTGCATCCATAGATTTTTATCTAGTAGACCTTCCCACACTATTTGTTGAAGTGTTTCTTGATCCTCATCACATGGCAAGTAACCATCCAAAGAAAATACTTTATGTTGTCTTTTGTGCCCACCACATTCTAAAGCTGAAAAATAAGTTTATATAAGCCCAGAGTACGATCAATCATTGCAGAGCCTCAAAGTATCTATGAAACAATTTATCTCAATTTGGGCATTGTTTTTGTTTTTCTAAGAGTCTGTTCTCATAACAAATTAATTTCTAAAGAGTCTCAGGGACCCACAGACTTCTGAGACTGATGTTTAATTGCTATGTAATGAAGTTTGGAAGTAATATTGATATAGACACTAAAAAAAAGTTCTTAAAAAATTTCAGTTTAACTGGATATTTTTCCCACCAGAAAATTCAATCACTGTGCTAATGTATTTGCTAGTCATGCAAAATCAGAATCTATTTTCTTATATGTTTACTGAGATTCTCTCAAGAATTTATCCTTTGGAATTTTCTTGCCTATGACTGAGTGTTTAAACCAGTAAGAGAAGGAAGAAATAGCAGGTTTAATATTTGATATGTGCCAAAAGACATTACCAAAATACAGAACTAAATGAGATTCAGGTAGTGCAATGTGAATATCCAATGGAATTAAAGGCCCAGGACAGCAACTGTACTTGAGCAAATATTGTGGGCAACCCTGTTTTCAGTCCCTGAAGAAAACTGAGATGGGAATTTGTTCTTTTGTTTGAGGAAATTATTGGAAAGTTCCCTACATAGATGTTTCTTTCTGGTTTTAAAATAAGCCTAAAACTTGAACACAAACTGTTTGTATGGAACCAGATCCCTCTTCACACATGCTGAGACATTTCTTAGGGCCAGGGTCTTCACCTCATCCTCATCCTTTAATTAAGATCTTGATTTATTAAGTGTTGCTTTTAAGAAATTCCACTTGATAAATCTGTATGATCTGGACAGGAACTGATGGACACATCTGTGAAATGCAGCTTGTCAGAAAATACACAATTAATACAAAGTCCTTCAGTAGGAGTGCCCTGTTTTCAGTAAATAAAATTTCAAGGTCATGATAGCATTCAGCTTTTCTTTCTACTTTTTGACCTGGTTTCTGTTGACAATGAAAAAACAATAATATGAGAGTTTTCATAAAATTAGGAAATGTGGATGATTGCCAAACTGTAATGAACAAATTTCTATGTTGTCATTGACAAAATTTACAACTTCCTTAATTAGGAAAGCTATTGTGTTACTTACTATTGTGAGGTTCAGGCATGACTACTACAACCAGAGGAAAATCTTGTGTTCTTATCGAAGTTCACATTTCAGAAAGAGATCATCCTCCAATGTACCATCAATTAAGCTTCTCCACAATTATGCTGTTGCAGAACTTTAAGTTAATTCACTTCTCTTGTAATTTCAAATTAAAGTTTATAATGCAAAATTTCTCAACTATTTTTTTTGGTATTCCAAAATAGTTTTTAAATTGTTGTTTACCACTCCATATTCCTTCAGTTCCTTCACTAATAATTTTCGTCATTGTTCCTCTTCATCAGTCTTGAAAAAATTCTCCAGATTAAATAGAGCACTCAAACTAATATTTCCCACAGATGTTCTGTCAATGACTTTGATACTTGTCTAACTTTTTGCAAATTCCCAATACACCACTGTACATTTGTATTTTAGTAACTGTTTTGCATTGACAGCACGTAGTCCTAGTGCACTGGACAAGTGTTTCTAGACTTTTCTCACAAACATTTAACTGCTAAGCCCCTAGTTGCTACCAGATGTTATTATTACTGCTTCTTTAGGTTACATAATGGCATCTAATCTCTACAAGACCTGAAGGTTCTCTTGTGCTTTAACATGATATCATGTTGTGTTAGTGATGCCTCAACTTCGGATAACTGGACTTTTATTTTAGCACAAACTTATGGGTTTTTCTTCCAAATAGGAAGACTGAACTGACATCTTTATATAGGATAAATCCCTAAACAAACATAAGAAAAGTGCAAACTATTGTCAGTAGTAACACTTTGTAACTCTTGCCACTTTTAATGGCCAACCTTTTACAAGTATTTGTTGTTGATCCTCTGCAAACCAACTTCTTGTCTTCCTCACAGTTCCTGCAAAGATGCCTAATCCCAAGGCAAGATAGAAGAGATACAGTTTAGAAAAATATCTGGTAGAAAATGCATGTAAGTATTTGGTTGCTTTAGCATATCTTCCTTGGGTAAATTTTTGCTGTGTTTTATAATTTTTTTCTCTTTTTTCTGTGTTTTTCAGGTAAAAATCCAAATCAAAATACTGAATCTACTTAGGCTGAGAAACAGCAGCTCTGTTACTTTTAAAAACTAGAGAAATTCCTCCAAACTGTGCTGCACTGCACTTGGCACATGGATGCAGTGGTCCATTCAGAACTTTAGGCTCTTTACACATTCAGAGAGGACATAAATATTTAGGCACTCACAGGAGAAAAAGGTGGCAACTGGGCACTTAAGAAAAGAAATGGAGATCGAAAAAGCTTTACTTGGCTGATATATAACCCTGGAATTATATAACTTAAGTTAAACAACAGTTCAATAATATGCCAGAGAGGTTTTGCAGCTGCACCTCTTAACTCAGAACATCCTTTTTCCAAGGGGCTGGGGGAGCTGTCATTGCAATGCAAAGACTAACTGTATCTTGTATCCATTCTCTGATGGAATGAACCAGAACTTGTACTCTGATACCTTCTGTTCTGTGTATTTTGAACAGAAAATTTTCCTAGGTAGCATAATGATATAATTTGCCTTTTCAAAATATGTCTTACAAGGAGCTTTTGTTTGTTTGGAGAGGTAGGGTATGGCTGACGTGAGTTTTCCTCCACTCTGCACATTATGTTGCTAAGTGACATTTGGCAATGAATATTGCATGTTGCTCCTGTTTCTCTGAGCCAGCAGCATTTTGTTGCTATGTTCCAGATGTCAGTGTAGTGAGATGTCATCCCTACAAAGATCTACATTTGAACTGGAGGAGAATGAAGGATTGGCAGTGTCTTCAACAGCTTTATTCGTATCAAAACTGATATTAGTTATGAAACTCATTTTATTGGCAGCTTTCTAAACAGAATTTCTCAAAGCTTTTGAGGTCTTTTATGTTTTGAATAATGGGATCAATATAAATCTACTTTTAAAGATATATATTTCCTGAAATTAAAAAAAAAAGGGAAACTTCTCTGTCATTTTTAAAAGTCATGTTTCCAGTATGAGAAAATAGGTTAGAAATTCATAAAAGACATGCACACACTGCAACACAAAAAAGATAGTGAAGACAGCTTACATTTCATAACCATGCTCTGAAAATAAGCATGTGGGTAGATATTTTGATCTCTCTGAAATTTTATATATGATAACTATCTCATACTGTGAATTTGGCTTCTTATCCAGATGCAAAATATTCTACTTTTCCAACTCTTAAGCAGCTTGGAGCATGTATGATAACTTATGCAATGAATATCTCTTTATTTGAAGACATATTCATAAACATGCTCCCAGTCCTGTTGGCCCAATGTGTATGATGGGATTTCTAAAATACTCCCATGCCACCATCATGACATAAACAGTGAATCAAATAGGTGTTTCTCCAACATCAATCTTTGCACTACAGATATGGGGCTATCAGAAAAAAAGACAAGTAAAAGAGTTACCTGAATGTAGAGCAAGGGTTCTTATTTGACTTATTTGACTTATTTGAAGTCTTGACTGAGTCCCTAGTTCCTATCCTTATACAGAAAGGGAAAATAATGTTAAAAAGTGCTATTTTGCTTCATCTTCCTACAGACTGGCTACATACTGGCAATTCAGTCTCCTTGCTTTCTAAGCCTGTCCTTTCACACCTTCTCAGGAGGCAGTGCAATTTCCCTTAGGCTTTCTCACACCATACTCCCAGTGCATACACTCCATTATTTGACCTGTCATCTACAGGTCTGTCACAGGTGGCAAAATTTCCACTGAACTTTATATTCAATAATATAAAGAGTCAGGACATTCAGCTAAGTCTCAGTGAAGTTTTCAGGACTTGGAGTATAAAATGTATGCTTAGCTTGGCACCTGGAGAGCAGACCTTTTCATTTCATCTTATTGTTGTTTGTGGTCATGAAGTTGAGTACATGAAAGTGTCACTTCTGCCAGACCAGGGCCCCTTAGCTGTAACCTAGCCAAGAATACATAACTGGGCAGAAATGTCTTCATGTGATTTGGGGAGTCTTCCTTCTATTGCCTCTAGATCTGTAACAGATGACAAATGTATCCGTATCTCTTTGATCACTACAAAAATAAACGTGTTTGTCTAAATTCTACCATAGAGCAATAAAAAAGTATTTTAAATGTGCTCAATGCAAAATCTTATCAGGCAGGAAAGTAGAATGAACCATTTGCTTTGTGCTCTTTTACTATAAAAAGTCTTGTTTCTGGGAAGAAAGTGTGTCTAAGAGAGCAAAAGAGGTACATAAATTGACCAATTTAGCAGCACTGGTCAGATTAGGGATACAGTAACAAATTCCTATTCTCCTGATTTAGAAAGAGATAAAATGTTCTGTTTTCCTGGAAAATAACATAATTTAAGCGAAGATAATACATATTAATGGTTTTAGAAGAGAAAGAGGGAAAAGGGGATTGCTGAAACTCGACTGTGCTTGCAGACCAAAATACCTCTCTTTAAATAAACGTGGGTGAGAGATTGACATTGTGTGGCTCATGGTAAGGAGTGCTTCCTAATTTGCACAGGTGTTGCAATGCAAAGGGCCAGTCTGTGTGGAGTGAGTTGTTGCTTGACCTGCTATTAGGTGGTTGCCCAACACAGTCTTTAAACACACCAGTGAAAGTCATTGGTCAATGTAGACTTGTTCTTACAAGCAGAGGTGTGTAGAGTCTCTCATGAAAAGCCTGTTTCACACCTTCTGCTAAGGGCTTTGTCTGATTAGTTACTGGCACCAACCAAAAGATGATTTAATTCTGAAAGCTGACCTTTCCAAAGGAAATCTGAAATAACCTTTTATCCATTATGGGCAAGAATTGTCAATAATTCACCCTGTCGGAAAATGAGCTTTGTTTCCTTTGATTTTTCTGGTTTAGGGTCTACTTTATTTTTGCTATTTTGTCAAAATTTCTTCTTTCTAACTCCATAATTGCAAGCCACAGTGCAACTGAAGAACAACTCTTGGCCAACCTCTTTGGAAGATTTTGTTCTGCTGTATGAATTACCTTCACCCAGCAGTGAAGCATACCATTAAATGTATGTAAATGCCTTTAGGCAATGAACAAAGTGGTAACTTTAGGCTATAATTGTATTGTACTGCTGTTTTCTCTCCACATTGCTATTTAACAAAGGAAATGTTGAGATCCAAAACCTGACTCTGCTGTACAGTGTCCCCTGGCACCATGGAGCTAATACAGTTCTTAGTGCAGGGATTGGATGGGATAAGCAACCAATGGATGTCCTATTAAATCAAAACATCAAATATTTTGAGAAACATCAAATCTCATGTATATTGAGGTTTAATTCTGTTAAGGCCTCAAAGAGGAAATGGCAGTCAAGAACTGTCTTTTTAAAATAGTCCATGGGTATATTAAAGTGACCTACATATTCAGAAAACTTAATTTATTCACGTTTTGCACCCAGCTAAAGATCACACAAGTGAATGAGTGATTTTGCATCAGTGTTTAAGAACTGCAGTAAACTAAACTCTGGCTAATGGATTTTCTAGGTATAACAATATATTATATTTGAATTTTAATAATTTTATTTAAATAGCTACTGGAATAAAGCACTTATAAATTTTAACTGCTATAAATATTGTTGCATTGTAAATAAATTCCCTGTTCCTAAACAGACAACTAAATCAAGCAAGGCCCATATGAGTCAATGCAATAATAATACCTCCACTAAACTTTAGATGCTCATTATTTTTAGAATTCAAGTTTTCCATCCCTTGAGAACCTTATTCCTACACCCTAAATCAAAATCACCAAACACATCCCAAGTTTATTCTTTAAATATACCCTTCATTCCTTCAATACTGACAAAAAGAACATTGCTTCAAAGCCGAGCCAAAAACCAAAACAGTACTTATTCCAAAAGTGAAGTGAGGGAAATAGATTCTTGTTCAGGAATTTGTCCAAGTAGAATTGAGTGCAGTACAGCTGCAACATAATAAAAAGCAATGCCGGAATCCATGGCTAGCCTTTCCTCTGAGCTGCAGACAACGCCAGAGCTCTTAACTCTTCAGAGACTCCTTGGGAAATGTAACACAAAGGTCACCTGGCCGTTAAAACCTAAAATATTACGTATGTGGCTATATAAGTTCTATGTAAAGTAGCTCTACAATCTACAAGAAATCCAGATTAGATAAAAAAGACTGAAAAATCTGAAATAACTCAAAGAAATTCAAAGATAAGGGGAACACTCAAAGAGACGGGAGATACTCGGATAGAGTCATAGACATCAGTTCTGTTTGAGTTTAATATTCTGAGAGGTAACTGTTTGACATGTTTGGCCATAGTGCATGTCACCACACAGGATGAAATAACATAGGCACTCTCACTGTGGGTCTTCATAATTTATTCCTTGTTTGGTGAAAATTTCTCTGAATCATTTTAGTGTGTAATGATGGTTATGTTCCAAGGCATTTTGGAGGAGTAAAAGAGCAGAGGGAAGCAAGAGCATTTGAGGTGGAACAGCATGTTACGTTGTTTGTTCTGTCCTTTGATTGTGCCTATTCATTTAGGGCATCAGATGCTTTGGTTTACTTTTCTCTAACATGCAATTATTGTGGGAAGGCAACGTCAAATAAGTGAGTGTTTTCCTTTGATCGAAAAGGCGATGAAATATGTGGTCATTCTGATGTGTTCTGGGGCTAAGCTCCCCAGCACAGCTGCTGATCAAACTCTCATGAGTCCCACAGATAATTCAGATCTCTGGTACAAGGTTGTTTTAAGAAAAATTGATTGATTCAATTGATAGAATTGTCTTAGAATTCATTTCTTCTGAAGGCATGCCATATCCTTAATTTCATTTAGCAGATATTTGCTGGCACCTGTAACAAATTTTAACTGCAATTTCAAGTTCCTGCTTTTGACAGGCTTTGGGAAGTTTTGTAAAGATTTACCACAAAGGGACTTGAATGAAAGAATTTCATCTTTAAGACTAAATGACAGAAAGTGCATATTTCAGCAATATGCACTGAATAAAAGCAAATGAGAGATGTTTTTACTGCAGGTATTTACTACTTAGGTATTCAAGATAGACAAGATGGTGTCAAAACACATAGAATTCTTTCAAGTTTAGCATATACATAGTCCACATTTCAGTGGCTGGCATCAAGTAGTCTTTAACTGGGAAGTAGCACAACTTTTTGAGAACAGCTTTCAGAAATGAAATGGAAATGAAGGAATATGGGAAAAAATCTTGACTGGAGTTAACGTTTATCTGTTCATGATAAAGACAAGAAAAATCTTTGTCATCTGCTGGTAGAATAGAAGTGTTGATGGTAGGCCAAAGGGATTCCAGGCTTCCTGAGGATATGAACAGATTTCTTTTGGAAACATTATTTGTTTCTTAGTCTTGAACTGGGTTTTGGCACAGAACTCAGACCATCAGGGATGTAACTCTGACATGCAGTGATCCTATAGCTTTGGGCTTCAGAACTATCCTTGAGTGTTGAACCTCCTACTGCTTAGACTGTAGATTGTTCCACAGAGAAGTCTGGAACCATTGATACTTGACTGGAGATAAAGTACATAGTTCTTGGAATAATGGTGGAAAAAGTACTTGAGGATGAAAAATATTAAAATTAACTTCAACAGAAAATAAAGGAAGGTCCCATGTCTGCCCACAGTAATTACCTATCAGATACACCTCTATTCATGTTGTTCCTGTTATTACCACTATTAATTTTATAACTATGGTTCAAAGGGATCAAAATCACATTATGTTTGAAATAGTACCAATGAGAAACCAAGGCCATCCTTATCCAAGAAAACCTCTAACTGGGACAAAGAATTCAGTAACACATGGACAAATAGACAAAGGTGCCTGTCAGGTACAATGAAGTCATTGGTCTAGCTGAGGGCAAGGCTGTGCCTGAGTGCACTGTAATTGAATGGTCAGGAGTCCAGGTGATCTGAAGATGCCTACAGACAGAACTCTGGTTCAGGAGTATCATTCCAACAGGTCAAGACTTCTGTCATACACGATTTGATGATACACCAGAGTTTGATACAAGCTATAGGGATGGCAGGCAAAGAAGGAAAGAAAGGGAGAAAAAATAGAACCTTCTTTCTATTCAACTATGCTTCGCCAAAACCTATCTTGCTGTAGTACTTTGAAAGCTGTTTTAAATTAACTGTAACTATTTATGCAGCTACAGTCTACAAAATTTTTAACATATTTAAGACTTTCTGTAAAAGGTGCTATATCATTTATCATTTCCCTTCAGAACACTTGAAACTGATTAAACATTTCACTTGAAAGCTACTTCATTTTATTTTGTATTTTAATTTATTTCACTGCATAATTAATTTGTAATCAAGACTTGTTTTGATTTTCCTAACTGTATTTTAAAACCAACCATGAAGCAATAACTTGCGAATGGCTTGCAAAATAGTAAAAATGTGTTCCATTAAGAAAAAAATGAAGTTAGTATTGTGCAAATTTCATGCACCACAGAATTAACCATTCATTAGTAAGACTTCTGAAAGTATGATCAAAGCATGCCAAAGGTCAGGTGTTGTGAGATGGTGGTAAAATTTTAAGGTCTACAAAGTCAAGAGAACATGAACGACTGCATAGGCACAAATGACCATTTTATCTTAGATAATTGCCTTTTTAAAAATTTGGACATTTAATGTAGTTGTGCTCGCCAACTATTTGAATATTTGACAAATTAATCTCCTGCAAGCATGCATGCTCCTTGCATTGTTTTTAACAAAAATATATGTAAATCTCCTTCAATTTAAATTATGCAACAAAATATCATCCTGTTTCTCACAACCCTTGTCCTTATTGAGACTGTGCATATGCAGTGTCTAAAGTTAAAATCCCTTTTGGTTAAAAATAATGTTTAATTCCTTCTCATGTTAAAAAAACCCAAAAACAAAAACAAAACAAAAAAAATCACAACAACAAAAACAAAATACAGACCAACTTTGCCTCTTAAGATTTATACAGAGCTGATTCTTGCCAGAGATCTTGGCAAGTGCATATCTTCCAAGATCACGTGCTCAGTGCCATTCATCCATTAGGCTTGCTGGAAATGAGCAAATATTGTGGCACTGAGTCAATCGGCCAACAGAACATTTCAAACTGCTCCAAAGAGATAATTGACCAGCTGAAAGTGTAAGGTAACACCAGAACCAACATCACCGAGTAATGTGATCTCATACTGAAAGTGGGTGTTTTATTTGTTTGATTTTGGGGGGTGAGTTGGAATGAGTATAAGCCAAGTTTTGATTACCAAGGGCTAGGAGTGGGGAAAGGGAGTAGGTACAGAGGCCCAAAGGAGAGGGAAAGAGGCCCAAAGTTTAAATAGAGATGAACCAAGCTCAGCCATTTATATGACTTTCCTGTAGAGAAATCAAGAGGTTGGAAGAAGAAGAGGGAGTACAGAAAAAGGTCAAGTCCCCCAGTGGATTGTTTAAAACTTGCTCATTTTCTTCCATAGTGCTTGGGAAGCAGAGTGAGTGCAAAGTCTTCGCTGCCTTTATTTAGGTTCTCTCTGGCTTCAAAGATTGGCAAGTTCTTACTATATTTCTACAAAGCAGACTGCTTTTCAGGCAGGTTTTCTCAAGTTCTTGCTTTATGAGTTTTGGAGAAAGATTCTGGCTAGAGATGCTCAGAAGAAAAAGTGTTTGCAGTCTTTGGAGGTTGTTAATTCCTGGAAAAACTTCTGGCAAACTCCACCTCACCAAAATTTCACAGAAAATGTTTGTTAGAATTTGACCAGTTTAAATGAGTTTCTTGTGTCAGTGTCTTTACCTAGTGGAAGTTCGAATCGTGCTCGGTTTTACACACAAAGTCAGGAAATACTGCCAACATATACAACCCTCTTCTCTCTGAAATATTTTATTTATTTACTCTGGAGTCTGAAGACAGCTTAGAGACGTGTCTCTTGCCAGTGGCATTTGCAGTGGTATTCAGAGAGTTGTCTTCTAATTTTTAGAGTCAGTTTGCACTTATTTCTTAGACTCATGTAGAGATTCAATTTTTAGTAATAACTCTCCTAACCTTGTCTGAGGTTTCCACCATTGTTCTGCTTGGTCATTGAGCTGTCCATCAGCCTCTAATGTTAGAAGGTTTACTAAACTCCCAAGTAAAACTGCCTTAGAAAGTAAAGAGGACATGAACACTCTGAAACCTTTATTTAAAAATAAAGATAAATAAAGTACATCTTCATATGTTGCAAGTTATTATAAGGATGGAGGATGGGAAGGGGCACTTTGGGACCGCAAATCCACATGACTGTTACAGAAGCAAGTTGAACATACATTTTCAGGACTGTAATAGGCCCCGTAATGAAACTAATAGGGCTTGGACATGGGTCGTGATCTTTAGGCTACTAGGACTGTCATCTGAAAGCTCTGACCACTAGCATTTTCTTGTTGATCACAGCAGAAATATCATCAGAACTGGCATGTACTCATCTCCCCATTCATTGAAATAGCCTGAAATGCCCTCTTCCCCACAAGCACTGAGGGAGAGGTTTTAAATCTCTCATCCTCTGTATCACTAAGATAAACATACCAATCTCATTTTTCCCATAGAAGAGGCTCTCCAGTACTCTTAACAGCCTTATAGCCCATTTTCTGTGTTTCTTTCAATTTGGATGGAACTTTCATAACTGTGGCATTTTCCAGCGATGACAGATTTAATTTCTGCTCTTGAAAAGGAAACCGTTGGTGAGTTATATCTTGTAACCATTAACTCCATTTAGGATGTGAGGAAAGAGCCTTCCAATTTGTCCATCTGTGCGCAACTTGAGACAGTGCTTTTGGACATAACAGGCAAACAAAAAATGTCATTCAGGTGTGGCAATCTGGAATGACCCTCTATAGCTAAGGTCCCACCCTTGAGTTTAGACCAGACCTTTATATTTTAAAATAGGATTTTCATCGATTTTCATCTGCAAAAAGACAATACAGATGCATTTGTGTATATTTTTTTGTGGGCAGCCTAATATATGTAATATTCTGAAAAGCTTCCTTTAAGGTGTAATTTGATTATAACTGGAATGAGAACTATGTTAATTTCTGCTGGGCATTTGTGAAAATTATTTTTAAAAAATCCTGGTTTTGAAAGCAAAATTATTATTCTCCAAATATTATTTAACAATTTAAATAATAAATTATTCTTGGCTTTTAATTTATATGAAATACATAAGTATCATGAAAAATATCTTCAAATAAGACTCATATTCAAAATAGCTTTGCCAGTTGCTAACATCTGACGATCTGTCTCTTTCCTGCTCAAACACATATTACTTCTAAAAACTTAAAATCCACAAGACAACAGCTCCCTACCAGGAAAATGAACTATCCACCAAAACGGAAAAAAAGAAAGAAAGAAGGAAAGAAAAACAAATCTGCTTCACAAGAAGAAAACTAGACATTTCTAAGGCATTTCAGGATGACCACACACCAAGTGAAAAAAAAAAAAGGTTCAGAATGCCTGCCCCACACAAAGGATAACTTCACTTGGCAGAATAAAAACACTATCTCCTTTTACTAAGAGCTACTCACTCATCAGTCAACACCACTTTAACTACTTTACATATTTTTTTCCACCTTTCATAGAGTACATCAAAAGTTCAACACATACTACCAGCCAAGTAGAATATTCAGTAGGCTATATATATCCATTTATATATATATATATGTCTCCACATATGTGTGTGTATATATATATGCATATAGCATCAGGTATTCAATTTTGAGATAAAAAAAAATCTAGACATTGACAGCAGGTATATGAAGATGTCCATTTTATTATTTATTTAAATTTCCCCCTATTTTAAAGCTTTACATAGCAAGATGTGGAATATTTGCCTTTCCCATCTCATGCTGCCAGTGACATATATATACATATACGTACACAAAAAACTTCATGCAGTCATAGAATCTTCAAAATTAACTACTGTACAATTGTGACTTATTTTTTCTGCTTTTTATAGATGTTATAATTAGAATGTAGTGAATATAGATAGAATAAATAAGATGAAAGTATCTGAAAAAAATTTCACTGGTTGTCTAGGGTAAGCAATGGAATAAAACAAAGGCAAAGAAAGAAAACCTGAGACTTTAGTATCATCACTTTAAGCTGCCTAACTGGGCTTCCCAAAGGAAAGGGATTTAGAGAGGGATTTGAGGCAAAGCAATGAGACAGATTTACAGATATTTTACAGGAAATTTGGCCATCAAAACCACAAGGATCCTTGTCTGGGAAGTTAACAAGGGGGAGCAGGAGTTCATAATTTATGGCAAATGGAAGTAGGTATAAAGAGCTTTGACTCTGACAGTAGATAGTGCTCTCGTTGATGGAATAAAGAAGATTATAACTGAAGGCTATGAAGCCAGAGATACATGAGAGATACACAAAACACCCCTAAACTTTGAAGTAGGGATATTGCTTTTCTCCTGCTTCCTGAATGAACATTAGGGGACCAATAGGGGTTGAGAAAAATATACTACATAGCTTGTCAGGAAAAAAGAAAAGTAGAAGGAAAAGGCAAACTTTTTAATAGAGGTCACAGTGATAGGACAAGGGGTGATGTCTTCAAACTGAAAGAGCATAGATCAGATATTGGAAAGAAATTCTTAACTGTGAGGGTAGTGAGGCACTGGAGCAGACTTCCCAGAAAGGTGTTGGGTGCCCTATCCCTAGAAATATTCAAAGCCAGGTTGGAGGGTGTTCTGATCAACCTGATCTAATTGGTGTCCCTGGTCATAGTGGGACCATTAAAGATGCCTTCCAACCCAAACTATTCTGTGATTCTCTGATTCTGTGACAGGAGCTACAGCAACCTGCATGGCTAGGAAGCATAATGTCTTGGAGATTACATTTTTGTTAATTGTATACATTGCTTGGCTGTGAGGACCTAGATAACAATCAGAGTAGGAATGTCAACCACACTAAAGTCCATAGTTAGTGAGAAGAACATAGGGAAAAGGTCTGTGGTAGAAAAATCTGTCATTCAGCCAAATTAAGTTTAAATAGTGAATCATTTATAAAGGTGTCAGATTAAAAGTTTATTTAGGACAGAAGGAGACAGGGGAGGAATATATTGGTAGATCTGTGAATCTTCAACAAAGAGATGACAAGGAAGTTTTTGGTTGTGGGTAAAATTACACAAGGCTAAAAACCCTCAATTTCTTTACCAAGAACTGGACGATCCTCCAGAGGATGTATTAAAGAAATTATTAGAGAAGCAGCCAAGGAAAGCCAGACCTGATGAATCCCAGAGAGATTTCAAGGACAGCAGAAGCAGAGAGGCCAAGAGAAGTTACGGTTATAGCAGTGAGTCTGAGATCTGGCAAAGTAGATGCCATTAGATGTTGTGGAAAGAATGGTTTCATTTAAGGGCAGAGGATGGAAGCCAGATTGGAAAAGCTCTAGGAAGAAAAAGTGTAAACAGCATATTCAGAAAGCTTAGAGATGAAAGAACAACTGCAGATGGGCCAGTAGCTAGAGATGGAAGGAGTCAAAAGTGTTTTATTTATGATGTGAGATATTTAACATATGGTATAGCAAGTAGAACAGACTAGAAACCGTGAAAACAACAAATGAGAGGAGACCAAGAGGTCAAGGAAAGGAAGAGAGGGAAGAGAATGGGCACATGGGAGATGAAGAACTGGGAAGAAGGAGGGCAAGAGGATGTAAACAGAAAAGAACACATGAAGTGTGTTTGTGTTCATGACCACGAAGGATAAATCTGCAAAGCAGGGAAAGGGTACCAAGCTAATAGCAAGAGGAGATACTGTGTCATATGTTAATAAAAAACAGAAAGAGAGTGAAAGAGTGAGTAGACAGAAAGAGGGAAAGAAAGAAAGAAAGAAAGAAAGAAAGAAAGAAAGAAAGAAAGAAAGAAAGAAAGAAAGAAAGAAAGAAAGAAAGAAAGAAAGAAAGAAAGAAAGAAAGAAAGAAAGAAAGAAAGAAAGAAAGAAAGAAAGAAAGAAAGAAAGAAAGAAAGAAAGAAAGAAAGAAAGAAAGAAAGAAAGAAAGAAAGAAAGAGAAAATATCAAAGGCAGAAATTGCTAAGACCTGTCAAGAGAAAAGGAGAGTTTAAGCAGAGACTTAGAGGTGGTGAGGAGATGGGCAGAACTGCAGGATGAGAGTACAATTAAATTTGAGACAGCACAGCTGTGCAGCAAGACTGATAGCAGAAATGAAAAAGTAAAGTCCAGTGGTGATGAGTATAAAATGGTTTTTTAAATGCAGTAAAAACTATGGGTTTTGTATTCACTATTTTCAGACCTCTCTTCTGAGAATTAGAAAGGTCCATTAGAAAGGGCCACTCTTCAGGACAGGAAGAATGCTTCACAATAGTTTCTGAACAAAATTATAAAGCTTCTTAATTGGCAATGCTATATGAGAATAAGAACATTTATAGTAGTCATGAAATCACAGAAAAGTCTGAAATTAGCACAGGTAGTTTTATGGCATGCATATTTCAGTCACTGAGTTATTTTGTGTAAGCTTAGCCTGAATGATGGCAATAGACACATTTCCAGTAAAACATTTCCAGTTGAATACAGTGTTATTTCCCCACATGGAAGACCCAGCCCTTTCTTTCCATAGCACAGTGTTCCTTAGTGTGGTCTGAGAGTCCTACAGAGCACACGTGCAGCAGCTGCAAGGCTAATGCAAATCACAGAAGGCAGAGAGTGTGGCCGTAAAGCAAGATACAGACACTGTTAGCCATGTTGGCTGCACTATGAACCAGATCAGGAAACCAATTCAGGTTAAAACTAACTCAGCACAAGGTTTATTTTTAAACTGATTCATTTTCCAATCATCTTCACTGACTAGCTGCACAAAGACTTGCAATTGTAGAGGAAAGGCAATGGATGGGATAGTGGCAGAAGGGAAGGGAATGAAGGATGCAGTCTTCTTTCAGGGTTGTCTGGGCATTTTTTGTCTCTCCTCAAGGACTAAACTACCTTGCAGACAGGGGCTGAATAACTACCTGATTTTAGACTGTCCTAAATGAATAAAATAACGTCTTACATAAGTTTTCCAACTTCTCCAAACTACACTAGGTTTTCATCTTGTGACATCTTAGACTTATTCCCTGAAGCAGATGAAACAGTTTGTACCTGGCACAAGCAAAAGTGAACCCAAGTTTCTTAAATAGCCAGCTCATGCTCATAGTCAGCCAATTATTTTTTTTAAATTGCCCTTCATTTCCTTAGCTTGCTTACAGCGTTCTTTCTCATAAGTCCCTAGTTCCTCTCCTTCCTCAAAGTACCGTCCGCCCCTCCCAAACTTGGATTGCAACCATGCCCTCTTGCTCCTAATCTTGTTTAAGTGCCAGTATTGTTTCCCTCCACCAAAGAGTTGACCTTACAACACAAAGGCACTCAGGAGCAAACATAATTTTATCTGGTTTGCTGTACAAAAGCTCTTCTATATCCCATCTCATCTATCATTTCTTCTTTCCAAGTATCTGCTCCCTGCTGAATTATCTGAATTTGTAAGCTATAGGTTAGCCCTTGTTTGTCAGGAAATTGTAGGAATCAAAATGATCATTTAACTCATGCCTTACAGCATTTTTGGGGTCAAAAGTTGTTCTAACTCCTTTCCAGTGAGAACAGGCAGTGGGGGCTGTTAGCACGCACACACTCAGCACCACTGGAGAACATAATCTGAAATGTCCCTTCAAAAGACTCCTTTGGAGAAGCAGTGAATCTGCTAGAGGCAGCAAATTCTGCATAGTCCACAGAAACACGCTGTTTTGAAATCATCTCAGAGCCAGGGTGCAACTGAAGAGGGAGAAAGAACACTTGCCATGTGGTATGCAGGACCTGGTGATGTGAACTTTTTGAACAACGTATCTTCCCAGATGTATCTAGATTAAATGTCTCTCCTTTTTTGTCTTCTTCAATCAACACTGGATTGTTTACATGAACACTGAGGGCTGAAGAGGAGAGACTGCAGAAAGACCTGTTTGGCAATTCTATGGGCAGGGAAGGTGCTTACCAAGAGCTTCTAGGTCCAAGATCCAACCATTTGTCTGGTGCACCTTCTTAGATAGCACCTTCTCTCTAAATTGTTTCCTCAGAAAACAAAAATGGGATTATGTTATTTTTGCTCTGATTTCAGACTACATAACTGTTGGAACCCCTAAACCTTTAACAAAAAAAAAAAAAAAAAAACAAAAAAAAAAAAAAAAACACCACCAAAAAAACAGGGCACTAATTGTATTTTAGCAAGTCCTCCCTGGACCCTTAGTTTGGAATCTTTGAAAATGCTGACCTGTGCAACTGTGTTTGTTTCATGAACAGGACAAAGTATGTCCAATAGATGAACTCCACAGATGTTAATTATTGCTGATCTGAGTTTTTGTCCAAACTGTCCTTTAGAGCTTTAAAAATGAGACAAATTTGCAGTTTCAGAAATTTGAAGTGAAATAACTTTCACACGAGAAATGGCTTTAACACTTTCTGCTTCTTCCAGATCTGGTCTCCCTTTTCAGCTGGCTGGTCCATAACGCCCAATGAATCCTCTGTCTTTGCATATACATTGACAAGGGAGGTATAACTCTTTACAGACTATGGAGAGCAGGCATGTAGGTCTGGATAGCCCTTTTCTTAAAAAAGACTGCAGGGAAATGTCCCTCTGGTTCATTAAATTAATGAGCAAGGCAGAATGATTTGTGAAAAACAACCGTTTTATAGGACCACCACCTGCAGTATGGGCTGGATCCCACAACGTGGAAGAAATCCAGAACGTTTCAGATTAATTTCTTGACATTTCAACCTTGTCCTGCACCCCATCCACCAACACAGAACATATTCAAAATTAACAGATACTTCTGGCGACACACTGCAGCCATGGGAAATTGGAAAGAAAGTCATGCCATATCTACTGACAGCTAATAAAGTACTCCACAGACTGCAAAAGATGTATTTTCTATGTCTGAAGATCAAGTAGCTTGGTCTGGGTTTTACTAAATAGTGCTGAACTTTTGGCTGTTTATTCCCAACTCTGTGATGTAAGCTGCCCTCCCTGGGAGCCAGACTCCAAGTGCGGCAACCATTCTGTACACACACACTGCATGGAAAGAGTTACCTAGTAATAAAAAACATATGAAGCTGTGAGATCAGTTCCTCTTTCTCCCTCCCCAGGTGTTCCTTCGTGGTTGTGATTTGTGCACAAGTCTATAGAAAATGTTGCATATACAAGCCAAGACATACAAAGATTTCAGGCTCCCAACCCCTACTTAAGCATCTTTGGGATTCTGCAAAAGAAAGGGGAACCTAAATTCCTTTGTAGGTCTGGCCTGCAGGATCCAGTTTGAATGTCAAGAGAGTGAGGTTTCATATGGCTGCTCACTGGCCAACAGGCACCCTTGAACTTTCAGCCCACTGAATTCCATTCTGGAATCTAGGCATTCAACTAGTTCTGGTTTTATTACATAAATGCATTAATGTGTTTCATATATAAGAAATATTTTAACATTGAACATGTATAATTAACACTCACTCACAAACTGACCATTGCTTTGGATCCACTGTGTTTCAGAACTTCACTATCCCAAGACACTTTTTCAAAACTTTCATCCAGTAAGCTTATCAGAGAGTGTCTTTTATTAAACTTTCTGTTATGATTTACATTTTTTCTTTGTAAAACAAAACAAACACAAGCACCAGATCTTTAACTGGTGGTGGACTTTGGCATTATTCCACTGACAACAGTGTAGTTACACTTCAGTTCAGAATTAAAACCACTCAACCTGCAATTACACGTACCTCTCTGAGGTAAGCAGCTTGCTGCATCAGAAACTGATCTGAGAATTAAGACTATTTGCAATATCTTTGAAATTCTGTCCTGAAGTGCTCATACAGAACTCTATTTCCATAGGAGATTTCTGGAAAGATTTTTCATATTTTTTTTCCTTCTGATACCAATTGACTCACTGACACTTGCAACTCCTTCTCCTTTCATGTCACAAGCAACTTTTTCAAGAGTATTATTCAACCCTCCAGAAGGGGTAGCATCATTCATCTTAATACGATTATCATCAAAACCTTTCAGGCTTCTGTCAGAACCACCTCCCTCTTTGTTTGCAAGCAACACATAGTTCCTTTTCTCAGCTCTGTGTACACATAACTTGTTTTCTTTCTTTGTGTATGAAAACTCACGAGGCAAAATCCATCACTTCCCAAAATCACAGTTTATCATGTCATCCACTTTTCTTTAATCACTGGAAGAGTTCTGTCATGCAAATAGAACTGCCTTTCTGACATTCTTTTCCTATCAGTCCTGCAAGCCATTTTAATTGTTTTTTTCCCTTATATGGTTCCTTACAGCACCTGTGCATCAGATGCCGAACTCCTTGCTGCGTGATTGTGCTCATGATAAAAGGTTACAGGTGTCCAAGAGGAAACCAGACACAATAAGAAGCTATAAATCCACTGTAGACCACTAAACATGAAAGAATACTTGAGCCACTGGTCACTGAAGATTGGAAGAGTATGCTGGAAAAAAGTTTTTTGGAGTATTTTCCATTTTTATTTTCTTACTGAGTACACATTATTGGCCACTGCAGGGGAAAAGAGAGAAGTCAATGGAGCTTTGGACTAACTCTAAAAAGATCATTCCTCTAATATGCATCGATAATTTAGTACTTTGTGCTGATAATTTCTAGGAGGTAAATTTAAGCAACACAGCCAGTAAGACAGACAATGCCTGTTCCAGTTTCTATACCCCATAAATTCTCAGAACAATCCTGATATTTTGCAGATTGCTTTAGCTAGACATTTGAATGCTTGATATGAAACTTACAGGTCTCTGCTGATTTGAACACAAAAATCATGTATATTATCCTTTGCCTGATCTTTATTTTGGTCTATTTTCTTATGCATTAATAAAAATGTTTTTATCGTCTTTTAAAAATATTCTTATCTACATTTTCGTGATACTATCCAGGTTCTCATTTTTAAAATTATTTTTTCACCTCAGTTATTGTTACTTTTATTCTCAGATAGCATTTTTTACATTCACCCTATTTTGTATTCCTTTCTGAATTTCTGGTCCTCAAACTCCCATTAATTAATTCAGTTTTGTATCTTCGTGTATTTCTTATCTCAGTTTTGGAAATAATTTCCTATTTTGTTTTTCTTCAAAACCACAGAAGAAACCATCTTTACTGACTTTTAGGTTAATCAGATTTTTTTCTCATTGTTTTCAGAAAGAACAGAGATTTGTCCTTCATATTTACACAGGTATGAAGTGTGCCTGCCTACAGGGCCTGAGCTCACTTTAAGGGAAGTAAGAGTAGACCTGTGTGTTTTAGGCTGTCACCCATCCTTGGCTAACCCAGGCCAGCAAAGTCACTGACACAACCATCTATCTGCCAGTAACCTCAAAAAAATTTTTTCACATGTTGCCTCAGAGAAGCCATATGATTCAGCAATGCTGTTTTAGGACCAGCAAATAGTTGGGTTCTGTGTTTATTTTAAAACCTTTCTCTCTAGACCCCCATGTTTCAGTACAAATTGTACCTGGCAGATACAAGAGTTAATCAGAAAGGACAAAAGAATTCACAAACCGATTTAAATTCATGACGTAGTAGTTTGAGCATCAGCAGATGTTAGCCATTATGTGGCTGCATAAAAGTTTGTAAGACAATTGTTCATAAGTACTTTAAAAAGTGTGTCCCTCTTTACCAGTTCAATGGCATGCTATGGAAAGATTAGTCTTGAAAAATTGGATTAAATCAGTATCAGTTCTGTGTACTGTGCTCGTATGTATGTATGAGGGATGCAAGATACTTGAAAGAAGAAGTCATTTAGATTCCTCATGAAACTACTGCCTCTAACATGCTTGGCAGATCAAGGCCATCATGAAACAAAAATTTAATTAATTCCTGAGACATCTAAAGAACTTAGGGAAAAAAATGTAACACAGAATTCTGTCATTTTAAATTGCCATATATTACCTCCTATATTTCTTTCTATTTCAACGTAATTAGATGCCATTCATAAAGGAAAGAAATTACTAAGGAAAACTATTCAATTGTTTCTTTGGATTATGGTAAGCAGCCCCACTCTTGGCTGATTGGCATCTCATTGTGTTTGGCTCTACACAGAGAAGGAGCCCCCGCCTCAGAAAAATTCCCATATTTAAGCAGGGTTTCTTTATGACTTCATATATACTAGTGCAATGAAATGGATAGAAATATCAGGTACCTTAGAGAGAGGTATCATCTGGTCTGATAAGGTAAAGTCAGAGAAAAGATTTGTCTCCTAGAACAGGAAGTTCTGCACTCAGTCACAACAGGAATATTTTAGCAAGTGCCCTGCAACAACTACCAAGGGAGTCAAAATTCCTGCAATTCTGAGTAAAAGGACAGTTATCTTCCTACTGACTACAGCCACTGTTTGCTTCACTTTCTCTCATTGACAGCATGAAAAACCAGCTGAAGAAAGGATGAGAGGCACGACTGCCTTCAACAGCATCTAAAAGAGCTAACTCAAGACTTAGGCAAATTTTCTAGGCTGGTCTTTAAGCTGATGGAAGCTTGGTGCAGTGTCTGGAGTGGATCAGCCAAAGCAAGCATCTTTTCCCTCCTGTGCATGGGTGAGGGGAACCTGGGAAAATCCTCCCCTAGGCTGCCCTGGGCCGGGGCTGAGCAGTGTTGAGAAGCCTGGGTGCTCCTGGTGCCTATCCAGAACAAATCCTGCATTTAGCCAAGATCTGCTGTGCTATTTTCAGGGTAGAAACTCAAGCCAAAAGTTTGAATCAGACATGTTCAATTTTCTGTGTTTCTAATTAAAGTTTGCAGTTTTTATGTTTTGTTTCCAGTGTTTATTTTTAGGCAGATGATGGGTCCTTTTATTATTAGAGGAGATAATTTTGATTAATGTTTTTTTAATTCTGAGAACACAAAAGGAGGTTTCTGTAGAGCTTTGTGTTCTTGGTGAGCGTGGGAGACTGTTGGGGCATGCCACTCTTCTTCACAAATAATTTTCAGTGTCACCAAATGTTGGCCGACATGCAGTGAAGAGAGACATTTACAGCAACTAGTGTGAGTTGTCCAAGGTTAAATTGAAGGGTCTATCCCTGGTATTTTAAAGTCAAAAATCTCACATACAGAGAAGTTCAAAGCCTCAACCTGAGGATATTTTTATCTCATGATTCATGAAGCCTGTCAAAGATTTTGTTTGTTTCAGATAAAGCTGGTCAAACCTGTTGAAGTAAATCAGAGTTTTTCCATTGACTTCAGTGAGAGATGAGTCAGTGTACTGTTCCCCACAACTAGTTATTGTATCCTCATGGTTTCCCAAAGCATATTTTCAAATATTGTAGTTAATGAAATTAACAGAATCAAAAAATTCCTTGCTACAAGTAATGTGTCAATCAAAGGTGATTCATAGCTACTACTGCTTTGGAGCTACCTCGATTGCTTTTGCATTCTGCAAATCCCCTTGGTCCATTTTTGTGTTGCTTGACAGTTCAGAAGTTGTTTCTGAATTAACTTACTGGAAGACACATTGGTGATATTTATACCAGCTCATGGTGTCCTGCCGAAGAGCTGATCTCATATTTCTAATGCCCATAGTGCCCTGTTACCCATTGTTCTGCATTAAATATCTTTGCTTTCTGAGCTATTTTTCAATCTCTAAATGCATTAGAGGATGCTAATCACTTCTGTGTACTCTCAATGTTGTTGATTCACTAACAGTGCCTGTTTCAAGTCTTTACTCTTTTGTTAAAATTCTGAAATAAAGGCCCAGTGTTGGAAAGCATCTTCTGATTATGGAGTGTCTCTGAAACAGCATGGCAGTCCTCCTAGAATGGGAGTATGGAACAATGTGAAAAATGAAAGGCAGTGCTTTAGAGGATGCACCACTTTTGTTAGCACTTAACATTTTTTTCTATCATTTGTTTAAAACACCCTGAAGCATGCAATTAAACCCTCAAGCATGCAATTAAATTATTTGACACTTGAATTTACTTTTTAAATTATGCTTGTCTGTATAATTTCCATACATAATTGTTTTAAATTAATTCATTAAACTCTTTGTTGCACATGGTTTTAATTAATTCTAATCTGTAGCTCAGGCACATCAGAATCAATATCAAATAGCTTCTGCTTGCACGTCTATCTACAGAAGGAGAACATTTTCTTGATTACAGCATTGAGGTAAGAAGAGAGATGAAGATCCCCAGAAGGTTTTAATAATCGAAAGCACTACAACTGTAAGGTAGAGAGTTTAAAAATTTCTGGTATACTCTAGAAGCATCCAAATGTACTATGTAATCTTTCTATGCACAGTCCTTTATGCAAAGAAATGGTGTTCAACCTTTTTTGAGGTGTCAGTGTCTCAGTGGTACTTATGATTTCCAGAATGGGTTTTTTTTCCTCACTGGCAGTGGTGAGAACCAAAACACGAAGTCAGATACTTGTGAAGCTGAATATGTTACTGAGTGAAACCCTTTTTAGTTTAACATGATGTATATGTACTTTATATTTCTATTTCTCAGCAAACAATTTGTCATTGACTTAACCTGCAATTATTACACTGTCTTACACTTCATCAGATGCAAGACCATTATCGTGCATTTTTTCAAAAGCTGGTGCATTGTCAAAGTTCTAACTACTGCCTGCATCTCTCATCTTGTATTGTCATATTACTGCTGCTATTTCTTTCCTATCTTCAAAAATATTGTCCAGAAGACTGATTCTTCCTCTTTCAACTGTGGAATAACAATCACTTGATATTTATTTTTATATATTTTTTGCAGGTTAGGCATTAGTGATCACAAAGAAAAAGCCTTTTTTTGATTAATTATTTATTTAATTACTTAATTAATAATTTCAATTAACTGTCTTTACAGTTGAAAACTATTATAGTGTTGACTATAGAAAGATTTTCTCTTACGAAGATTTATTATTAATACTCTGTGAGAGAACTTCAGAAAACTGAACTGGTTTAAATTTTCATAATGTTCATAATAACATGAACATACAGTTTTTTACTTTTAAAACTGCCATAACATATTTTTCTATAATTTTACCTTTGTTTCATAAAAAATTCTCTGTTTATTTCTTAGCTACTATGCTGGAACTACTATTATAATTTCATCATGAAGGATTAAAATATTTTTTGCTTTATCTACAGCAAATCTTGATACAGTTATTGTGCTCTTTCCTGGTACTTAAGAAATAATTTTTGAGCAAATAAAATACAAAAATTCATATTAATTAGTAAATTTTTACTTATATTAAATAATTTTTCTGCTCTATATTACATGTGTTCTGAGTCTATTCTCCTAGATATTTGCCCATACACACAGGTTGTCTATTCAGTTAAAAAAAAAAAACAACCCAACTAAAAAAATCACAATCTTTGAAAAATTGAAGCTTGGGCATTTTTACAATTTCCTTCACAATGTCTGCAGCTGTTTCCAAAATGCATTTACCACCTTTTGCATTTTAAAAGTCTTTGAAATCTTTGCTATGCATATTACTAAAAAGTATTGGGAGCTTTTGATTTTGAACGTGCTGCATAAATGCGAATTGGTATTGCTTGAGCTCAGTTACACATGCCTCTCTTTTCAGACAGGGGAAATGAAGACACTTTTGGAAAAGAGGCTTTAGATTCAGCACTCATCAAATCTCCCCCTGAGAAGCAAATCCTGTCAAATTTGCATAAATCACTATCAGTCCTTGGTTCTTTTCTTTTCTTTTACCAAATACAAAAGAAAAAGTGTTCCAGCAGTGATCTCAATGTAGGAGCTGATTGGTGTCCACTTCAATTTTTTGAGGCAGAACTTTCATTTCCCTTCAAAAGACTTCAAAGCCTCGACCTGTCCTGCCTAAAGCCCAAAGAAAACCTCTTTGCAGTACTGCCCGCTTAGCTGGGAAGCTTCCTTTTCTACAGCCCCAAGAGCAGCTCAGAAAATGTTTCCATGTTCCAATCCTGCATGCTGCCCATCAAAACTCAGCAATACACCTAGCAGCATTCATAGGCACCAAGCATTTCCTGTATACAGAAGAGATAATGAAATTTGTCCAGAAATGTTCCTGGGTCACATATGTAAAACTAAAGATCTCTGTAAATAAAATTCTGTCCTTTTTTTGCCTTTAAGAGAAAAGATTTAAAATAAACCTAAATGGATTTTTTCTTATTTCAGGTTTGCAAGGCAGTGAGATCTTCAGAAAATCCAAAAGACACTTGTAGGAAGATTTGTGGATAGGTTTACATCAAGAAGGGATTTATTTTGACTGAATTCTACAGTGAAAACAAAGATCAATTAAAAGTTTCATTATTTTGTGTTTTAGTAAAGGACTGGTTTGTTGACTGAGCCTTTCTTTCATTCTGGCAATGAAAGAATGAATTTTGTAATATTACTTTGAAATAAGGAATGGATGGTCTCCCTGTCTGGATGTACCAATATTTTGGCCTTGACACAGCCAACAGTAGCCATAACAAAGAAAAAGGTCGAGTAAGATATTGCTGTCAACCTATCCAGCTGATTTCAGACACACATCTAAACCCACTAAACACCCCTGCAGCACAATTTTCTGGGCTAAAATGCAGCTACAAATTATCTACAGACCCAGACTCACTCAGATTTCTACAACAGAAGCTTTGTACCTTCACTCAGCTGTAGCTCTTTAATCATGTCTTTTTTTGCAAGCTAAATTTAAAAGCAATAAAACACAAATTAAATAAAACTAAATTTTATACTATGCTGTTTGCCTGGCAAATCTTCTGAAAGAAATATTTGAAAGTTTACCAAATAGATCAAGTAATGATATTTTCCAGACTCTGGTTTTATCATCATGTAGTTTAAGCAATGATAGATGGCTTTCAGCCATCATTGGTCAGATAAGTACCAGTTAAAGGACGGGAGGATTGTGGTGGTGATATTTCTGACATTGGTTTAGTTCTAGTCTAAGCTGATCTGTGTCTCTTGTGATGGTTTTCAGTTGTTGAAACACTGCTTCATTTGTTCTCCTTCTGCTGGTAAAAACAGATGGGTTCAGATCTTCTACACACAAAGGAAAGACTGTGTCTGAGGGCAAAGTGAAGCCCATGTGACCTCACAAATGAGTTTATATGGTCCTTGACATATAAGAATACACATTTTATATTTTCTCATAAAAAACATTTCAAAAACTGCATGAGACATATTAAAGTTGCAGATGTGCCAAAGAAAAGAGACTTGGACTTTGTGTGTGTCCTTTGCACACACAATGTAAGATTTCTTTGAATTTTTCCAAGTCCCACATTAAAAAATAGATTAATCTGTGATGATACCTAATAATTTTAACAGACAACACCAGTATTTGACAGTCTTCCATAGAATACATAGATGCAGCTTTTTTTTTTTTTTTCAGAAATTTTGGTATTTATGCTACAGTTTTTTGAGTTAATATTAAGAACAGGATGATACTAGTACATAAGTTCTCATCCCACTCCAAAAAGAATGAGTGCTCTGGGTGTGATTCCAAATATACCTCTCTCTTGGGTTTCTTTTGTATTTACTTAAATTACAATGAGCCATAATAGTGCATATTTTCCCTAGAACTTGGCTGTGTCTCAGGTCTCTCTGATGGCTCCTTCTCTATTCTGCTTCCCTACCCACTGGCACTACTGAAGTCCCTTAACTCAGACACTGAAATCAAGTGTCAGTGAAAAGTTAATTTCACAAACATGTTGAGATAAGGGTTTTCTTTATCAAGTAAGATCCTCCCAGCAAATAAATGAAGGTATTGTTGAAGTTCTGGCTCCTTCTACAATACATTAAAGCAAGACACAAAAAAAGACTATTGCCTTTTAGGCAAAAGGTGTTACTTATACCTGGTCACAGAGAAAGTTTTCTGCCAGTTGGCTGTTTAAATTCTGGAATTATAACATTATGCTAAATTTTTTAATTCTGAATTCAGATGCAAATTCTAATCCTGATTTGGTTTTATATGAGTCTGAATGTATTCCAGAGTTTGCACACCCATATTCTATGGCTATAAAGAGTGAATATCTATATTAAAAGAAGAATAAATTATCCTTCCAGGAAGCAACAATGGCATGTATAGGAGTAATTTGTTTTGTTCTAGCATCTTCTGTTATTGTCAGGAACAAGGCTCCAGATCTATGTTTACAACCAACTATTACAGTGTATGTCATAGTATTTCCAAGAACCTCATCCACTTAGAGATTGTTTTGAAGGAGAGATTATTTGGTGCCTTTTGGAGCCAACTATATTAACTGCCTTATTATTCAAACTTTGTTTTCAACCATCTGAGATCATATTTATAAGAGGGAGACATATTAACTAGTATTGAGATGCCACTCCCTGGAAATATTAACTCATCCCTGGAGATTAAATCTTCTAAAATATAAAATCTATTGTAGCAGATCCTGACCTGCACCATCATTCTTTCTTGGGGTGGGAAAAGGCAAAAGTATTAATAGTTTATCTTCTTTAATGAGTGAATTAGGAATGCGTTTTAGAAATTTCTTTATTTTTGTTCAGAAAACAATTCCTTAAAAAAAGAAAAAGAAAATTGAAAAGAGGAAAAAGTAACTAAAAAAAATAAAAAAAGCAAAACAGGAAAAAGGAAAAGTAGAAAGAGACTTTCTTACATTAGAGATTAATAAATTTTCCTGCATTAAATAGACAATGATTAAATATATGGACAAAATTTAGGTTATCTCTAAAAAAATTTTGAAAATCCAGGCAGAAATTTTCTCTAGACTTGTAACACTTCAAAAATTAGATTCTTGCTGAAATTTACTGGTTTATTTCTGTTCTTCATTTGTTGCCACTTAGTGACCTAAGAAAACTGATTTAATATTATATGCAGATCCAAGTCATCCACAATATGGGGCAAATGCAAGTTTTCACTTTTCAAAAGTAAAAAAAAGTTGAATTAAGTTTTGGATCCTAATATTGCTCACATTGTAACCCAGATATGATCTGCTCATCTATTTGAAAGTAGTGTTAAATATTAGAATAGGTGGAAACGCTCTCTTCATGGTAGTGAAATTGTCAACAATACTCACAAAGTGTGCTCTTCTATTACAGTTTTAGACATTTTTACATATTCACAGTATCATGAACAGTTACTTCACTGGGGTTCATTTAACTTATGAAACACTCAGGAAGAGCTCAGTGAAGCCATGGCTTCAGCAGTGTGGGAATCCATAAAATCCGAGAGTTTTGGGAAAGCTGAAAAAGGCAGGCCTCAGAGACAGCAGAACTGTGATTAGAGCTAAGCAGTAGCCATGAGATAGGTCAGCAGAAAAATTATGTAAAATGTAGAAAAGCAAGGACAAATAGAACAATGGTCTGCGTATTAACACTTGTCTAGAATAACTCCCTAAGCAAAAAAAAAAAAATTATCTAGCAATATATTAGGAAGTTTTAAGCTTAATAATGGAGCTCTGTGCATTGTGTTTTAAGGCTTATAAACAGGTATTGTATTTGAAATAAGCAAACATTGTTTTAATCAAAGGTACGTGTGCTTACAGTGGTTGGATGGAACTACTGTCAATAAGCTTTTGCTTTGTGTGATTGGTCAAAGAACTTATAAAGTAAGTTGTAACATTAAGTCCTTGGTCTGCTACCTGGGATGTGAGCTGATGGCATCTTCCTATTGTCATAACCATGTAATGAGACTGATGCTGAAAAATAAAACAGCTCAAGGCACGTTCCTAGCAGTCCTGTCCTGTTCATGACGTGTACACAGCCCCTGGCCAGCAATAGAGCAGGAGGACTCCCAGAGTGAATCCTGCCCATCCTGCCTGGGACCCAGCTGGCACAGCCAGCCCGGCTGGGCTGCCAGCGCTCTGCCCGGTACCCAGCTGCAGGATCAAAGCGCGCTGCTCATGCATTCCACCCTCACAAGTCTCGTTCTTCCAGCGCTGGAGATGAGCTCTGCCATCCTTCACAGCAAGGAAAACCAAGGTTGATTCGTTTATTTGCCCAGGGCCACACAGCAAGCTGGCGATGGAGTGGCGCGGCCGGAGCGCGGCGGCGAGCACGCCGTGCTGCTGCAGTGGTCAGGCCACGCGCCAGTACAAGCCGAGACATTCTAGGATAAATTGGCAGTACGCGCTCTGAGAAGTTTTCCTCCATTTATTTTATTATGTAGTGAGTGATACAGCAAAATCCCCTGTCTTAAAAGGATATAAAATAACCATACGCATTCGCTGAAAATTTATATCGTTGAATGCCAGCCCGAAGAAATTGAAGCTGGAACAAAAAAAAATAAAGTAACAAGATAAATCAACATTCTGACACATTTTTAAGCATTTTAAATGTACACATAAACTTTATAAAAACGGTCAACAAACCATTTAGCTGATAGGTGGCATAGCAAAGAAATTTTATTTTTAAAACTCCTCAATAGAGAAGGAAGAGACTGAAGGAATTTTGACATGGTGATTAGCTTGTAGGATGAAAACAATCCATTGATATCTATTCCACGTGTTAGCCTCTGGCCCTTAGGGAGGCAATATGACTTTTCAACTTGAAGAAAACATTATTTAAAAAAAAAAAAAAAAGTACTTGAAAATTTTCCCCAGAAAATCTGCTTAATGCTGGCAGTATTAAGTCATGGGCATAGCTCTGTGACTTGGGACTCTTGGAGCATTGAGCAAAAACTTGAAACCAGGCCGCTGTGTCCCTGGTGACAGAATCAGTGTAATGTTACAGGAATGCTCATGTTTTTTTGACACAGGGAACACTTCAGCAGTTGATCCCTGCTCATTTTCTCTCCCCATTCTTCTTTCCTTTGGAGAAATATAATTTATTTAATTAGAATAAATGGGCTATGCTAAGTATTTGAACCAAATCTGGGATGTAGCAATATTTGGATGTGCCCTCAACCACAAACTCAGCATGCCCATGCCTCTACAATGTTGACTTTGGACTCTTGAGAGCCCAAGCACAACTGGGGCACTTGGGGCTGGACAACTGGATAAGAAGAAGAAATCTGTAGGCCAAGGAACTTGACCAAATATTGTGTTCCAAAAGGCAGCTCTGTACACAAAGAACAAGGGGAGCAGTAGCTTATTCAAGAGGCTCAACACAAAACAGATGGTTAGATTTCAACAGAGCAAATGACTGATGGGTAGTTACAGCAGACAGACACCCTCAGAAGACTGAGACCCCAAAACTGATATATTTAATACCGTAATATCTTACAAGACTTAACCTTCTGCAGCCAATTTGAGTGTTTCACTATGTTAATTGACAAGCAATGTTTCCTCATGGAAATATGACCTGTTTCTAAAAACAGCTTCTGGGGTTTTTAAACACAGTGTCACAGGTCAGATTTTGCCTCTTGTGGTTTAGTTTGTGAGGTTTTGGTTTCCTTTTTATTTTCAAATAAATATAAAAGAATAGAATAAACCTAAAAGTTTTCAGACTCTTCTATGAGATCTTTCCTACTTCCAGGCAAGTTTCCTGCCCTAGGAGGAATCTTTTCCTCTAAAATTTAGACAATTAATGTCTCTTGACTGGATGCACTGTTCTTATTTTCCCATTCCTGAGAATCACCTCACTATGTCCCTTTGGTACAGAGGAAGAAAAGTAAACAAGTGAGCTGTAAAGAATAAAAATTAGAGGTACAACTTTGGCTTCTGATGACAGGAGTGATGAGATTTTTCATTTTGTCAAATTTATAACAAATTCTAGAATCGTGCTTTTTGGAGACAGAATAGAACTCTAAACTATTGAGTCTAAATTTCCTTTTGCTTCCGGTAAAGTGCAAATTCTAGGCTGTAGCAGGTTTTTCTGTTTTGTTTTGCTATAATTTTATTCCCCTGGTAATCCCAGAAGCAGGACAAGAATTAATTTCAAACAAGGATCTTTATTGTTTGCATAGCTCAATACTCTGTTTAATTACAAAAACATGTCAGTTGGTTTTTAAATTTAATTTTCTTTGAGAAAATTATGGTTCAAATTAAGGGGAAAAATGTTTTTTCAAAACTCAACAGTTTGGTAAAACCTTAAACTGCTTTTCTTTATGTTGTCTAAAGTTTTGAAGAAAATGCAAATGACACCAGCTGGGGAGTTTTGGGGCTTTTTTACAGAATCAAAGACCTAAATCAGTCATTGATTATGGTCAATTGAGCCCAGACAAGTAGCAGAGGATGAATTTTCTAATCACATGTTAATATATGTATTTATTTAATCCACTATGTATGAAATTTTTCTGGACATGGAGGTCAACAGTTATTAGTCACCAAAATTTCACTGACAGCTCAGGCTTCCATATTGCAATGAGAAGTGTGTAGATTCTCACCAAAGAAGAGAAACAAATGTTGAGCAAGGAAGAAGGGGTTAGTCAGCTTTCTTTAAGAAATAATAATGAAAATTAAAGTGGAAATAATCTGCAAATTTAGTTCACAGACCTAAAAGTGAGGATGTGTTAAAAAAATACCAAAGATTCAGCCAAACCTTTGGTCTCACAAGAAACAACATTCACTGGAAGAAGGATTTTGCAAGATGGATTTCCACGTGATCTATGTTGCCACTTGTTGCAGATCACTGGAAGGTCTCCTACTGGGAGGAAAAAAAGCTCTGAAACCTCAGAATAATCTTGAACTTTAACAGAAATTATCTGATTTGAAAATTCAGCCTAGAATACTTTATATCTTAGTGGTCTTTCTAAACGTTGTTGTCTTCCAATCCTGAAGGAATAACTTCAATTTGTTACCAGCATTTTAACAGAAGAACCAATGAGATTTTTCATCAGTGCCTATGCTAATTGCAGCTTTTCCAACTGTGATGCACTGACAACAAAGGGAGAGATATCCATAGGCTTAAACTGTCTTTTGCTTTTTGATGATCATAGAAAATATTCTCTTATGATTCAGGAAGAAACAAAAACATTTGAAAATAACTGTTATCTGGGCACACAAAATCTCTGTATTTTTACAAGTCCAATAAAACTCAGCTACATACTGACCTAATATACAGAACTCCATCAAAGCCAAAAATTATCAAATAAGGCAGAAAATAATGTAGCTCTAAGTGTTGCCCTCAGAAAACATCTCTCATTTCATCCAATCACCTCATTTTAGTATTTGATTTTCATATTTTCCAAAATATTTTATATCCCAGAAATAAATTGTCTACAGTGGGTGTAATCTACCACAATCCAAAGTCTAAAGTTTCCATTTGACATATTAGAAGGAACAAAAACTTCTGTAAACCATGATGTGTATAATCCATTCATCTGAATATTTTATGGTGTTTTTCAGAAATATAACATTTAATAAATGGAACAAAAATAAATTAAAGCAAATCTTGAAAGATATACAGCACAATTAATTTAATGTAGATTTTGAAAACATGAAATTTACCATATCCAGTGATTCACTAGGCATAAATCTTTTGTACTTGAAAGTCAAGTATTCTAGATTTGAAATCTCAAATCTGCTGGAGAGTGGGAGTTTCCTCTTTGATCTCTAAGGGGCCTGAATTTTACTCTAGGCACATTTTCTCTTTTAAAAGCACAATTCACATGGAATTATTTGAGTGGAAAATTGTATTGAAGCGCATTCATTGTCTGTTTCTGTCTTTAGACACGTAGCACATATTGTAAACCTGAAATGGTACCAAAGAGACGCTCATTTGAATGAAAGGATTTCTTGACTTCAGAGGGTCTGTGACACAAAATCAAATCTTCTATTCACACATGTTTATGATATTCAGGAAATGAATCACTTAGATATCTTCACCAAATAATGTACTTGAAAATATATAGTTTATTTCAGAAATGAAAATAAGCTGCCTTCTATGAGAGTATTTTATCATAAGGAATACTTAGGGACTTTATTTGAAAAATATCCTAATAGAAATAGAAAATAGAAATCATGGAATAACTACTTTGGTCATATCTGACAATTATTCTCACTGAAATATTTCTGAATTCTGCATTCTAGCTTCTTCAACTAGAGAAATAAATGTGAAGGTGATAATCTTTAAATAATTTACTCATTGTATGTATCCACATTTACTTGGTAAGTGTTTAACCAAATAGGCTGGAGGCACAATTTCTGAAGAACCAATATTAGGCCCTGGCTCAGCTGTGGGGCTTAAATACATGCTTTCTGCAAAAAATGTGAGATATGCATGCCTGAAAAATAAGAGTATTGCTGTCAGCATCCTTTCTTGCATCTCAAATTAGATGTATTCCCAAACCTTTGTTAAAACCTGTGTTTTATGGTTAACTGTTCAAAACCCAATTTTTAAAGGATGAAGCCTGACATGAAGAACATCACTTTGTTTCTTTCAACTTCTCTGAGCAATCTGAGAATTCCTTCATGAGCTTTGCTTTCCTTGGTGACCTGAGATGACTTGAATTAACTATGATGCACTATGTGGAAAACATTGTCTCAAATCTGTCCTTCCCCACTTCTCACTTTTAATTTATTGGCCACCCACCCCTCTTTTTTCTTTTTGTTCTTGTCCAAATTTTCCTATTTCCAGCATATGTTTTAAGATTAAAAAACTCTTGTTTGGCAGACAGTATAAATGCTGTACCTCAACAGATGTTTTTAGTGTCAGTGCAAGAAGCGGCCACACGCTGATGCGGTTCTGCTTGGCACCATTTCTTGTCTGGAGAGACTGACACTGCATGAATATATTCATTTTACTGCTGAGTTCTTTTTTGTCATTTTTTTTCCTCCTTTCCACTCTCATGACACTGTGGTAAATTTGGTGTTTCTGTGACTTGTTCCCTCTTTGCATATGACTTTGTTTTATAAGTCATCCAAGTCTTGTTTTTGAAGATGCCAATGACCTGAATTTACCTTTGAGCACCTCTCCCTTTCCTTTAACTGTGTTACCAGGAATATGCTTTCAGGTTAACTTGTAGCCTTTACCAACTGTTTTCATGTGTCTCAATATCACAATTTCTCTCCAAAGTATTGCTATGCAGGCACATGTATCAAAATAGTTAGGACCTCAGTAAGTACAATCCACAAGTTCAACAGGTTTTTTTATTTACTCAGCTGGTCATGTTCTTGTACGAATGAGGTTTTTTTCAAGCAGTATTTGAAACAGGGGACAGGTTATGTAAGGGCATAATAAAAATATGGCTTTTGTGAAGGCAAAAGCATGATCCAAGAGAGACTCTTTCTAAATCTCCTTCCGTCTCCTAATCCGAATGGATTTTTCTGGCTTTCAGATGACAGGGGAGGTTCTTCTGTGCAAATTCATGCCAGGTAACAGCTGAAAATGAGAACTGGAAAAGTGGACAAGAAAAAAAAAGTGAAGCTAAACATTATGAATTTAGAGTGCTTGCTGGCCATAAAAATCTCTTCTGGCTAAGTGTTAGCAAATGGTGCCATATGAGACACCACAACATTTCCCTCAGCTTGCGAAAGGCCATAATTGTGGTGCTCTAGATAATCTCATGTGGTAACTGCTTTTAAAAATTGACCCTTTAATGGCAAATCTCTGTCCCATATATTTTCTTTATTTCACCTTTATACAAAAAGTGAAACATAAGATACAAGAAAAACAAAGAAAAACCAAGTTATGGGGCACTCAGTTTTCAAAGTACAAGAATATCTGTCACATGCACGGCCTCTCTATGAGGATGCTTGATGAACAGCTCTCCAGAGTTCAGAAATGGCTTTTCCAGCTGAGTCCATCAGCTAGCAACAGTGCTCTGCTATGTCCTCTACTAGTAATCTGTTGCCTTTCCTACCACTCACAGAAGGAATATATTCTTTTGGGCCACCTTTGAGAAAATGGAGAACTGGTGTGTAAACCCACTCAAACCATGAGGGGAAGGGTGTTGTGACCAGTGCTGTCCACTTTCTAGTTTAAGCTTCTAACTGCTAAGCTGCTGCTCAAAGCACAGATCTGTAGTACTGGGCTTGTTTAAAGAATGAGCCTGCTAAGAGATGCATGGATCCTTTCAAAGGCAGCATCCAGAAGTGAATACACTCCTTGTACTCCCAAGAACTCACCTTCATTTTTTGCTCTTCTTTTTTTTGCTAACCATCTCCTGGAGCTGCTTATCCAGAAAATGGCTGTGAGCTGCCTGCTGGGCTTGGGCCCCTATACAGAACTTTTGTACCAATCTCATCTCTTTGGAGCTCATTCCAGAAGCCAGCACATGAGGCTGCTGGACAATGGCTGTGGAGGAAATGATGCTGCTGTTTGGAAGGAGCATTGTAGGGAGCAACTCCAAGAGGCAGCCTCACTGCTCATTTTGCTTTTCACTTGCTATAGATTCCTGCTGGACTCCCTAGGCCTTCTTCTTCTCTCGGTTTAGTACAAGTAGCTGAAGATGTTAATTCACAAGCTGAGGGAGATGGAGCTCAGCCTGACCTTAGGTAGCACTTAGTGGAGGATCATACCTCTACTGCAGCTGGCACAAACACACAAGCTTTTAGTGTCAAAGGTACAAGTCTCATTCTTCCGGCTGCTTTTGTTGCAAACAAATATTTATTTTGGAGAAAGCAGGGGAAATCCAATTCTCTAGTTGTGGTTTCGATTCCTTTTGTCTGCAGCATGTTCTGCTAGGGAAGTGATGCACAGCAGTTTCTTTTTCAAATTTGCTTCTGGCCCAGAAAGAAGGTGGGTGCCAGGGCAGTTTAGTAACCTTTTGTATAACTCAGCCCTTCAACCACTGCAGTGGCTTCCTTTTTCTCTGTTCTTGCTGGGGGACAGACCCTGGGAGGTCCTGACTAACTTTGGATTTGTCCGAGAAATCCAGGTCTTGAATTTAAGATTCTAAACATAGCACAGAAAAGCATCACAAAATCTTTCTTATCTATGATGCAAAAAAGGAGACATCCATAAAACTGGGGTTAAGGTGAAGCAAGTTTCTCAAGGGCACTGGAAGAAGGCAAGCAACAGGAAAATTAACACAAGCAGTCGACAAGGGCTCCCTCATGCTAAGAGTCAAACCCTGAACTACTGGGTATCACTTGAAAATATAGGATCTTTATGAAATATTTATACCCATGATGCAGCAGGTGTCAGATTTTTTTCACCCCAGTAGCAAGCATAGCTGCCTTATTGCTACTAATTAAGCAAATGTCAGCATGAAAAGCAAGTTCAGAAAAAAAATTGCCTCTAGATCCCAGTAGTTGCAAGTGGTTACTTGCTAATGACTAACAGTGATGATTAGTGATATTCATTCATGTGGTAGACTTTGAAAGCAAGAAGTGAGATTTAGCATCCCTGGCTAATGCTTTCCCAAAAGCAGTATGATGGCCCATTCAATGTGCTAATAGTTCTGTTAGCATTTCTGACATGCAGATTTTGAAAAGGAAGAGAGGCAACTTACCATCAAATGGATGTACTACACAAATACGGTCATGCCATGGAAGAAGGTAGGGAAAATATCCCCTTCTCTACTATGTAATTTTTCTTTCTATATTATTTTCCCTTCCACTCTTTTGTCTGGAGGAAAAGGTTATTCTTTGTCTTTCTTTATGTCCTCTGCAAGCAGAAAATCTCTACACATACTTAGAAGAAAATGTCTTACTTTTAAATAAGCTGGTTTTCTATTTCATAGTGGTTGCACACATGTATATTGACACAACATGAGCCCAGAGGAAGGCTGCATATTTACCCCAGAGAGGTAATGGAAGTTCTTCATACCAATAAAAATTGTAAGAACGCTGCCAAGTGCAGCACCATTCCCAGCTGCTCCCGGATGGCCAAGGATCTCATGAAATTGAAAAGAGCACCACAGGCATGCTCATCAGATGACAGGGAAGGTGAAATTTCTCAGCATTACCACCCACTTAGCTGAAGAGCTAGTGGCATTCTCTCCAATCATGGGTGCAGTCCTGACTGCAGTCTCAAAACAGGCCATGACAACCTCTCATCTGTATGAACAGTCTGCACACAAAGATGATAACATCTCCAGATCGTTAAGCTGCTGACAGAAAGAGCCTCAGAAAACACCTGGAATTTCTTATCCTGTCAGAAATCAGAAATAAGAAGAGAAACAAGAAATAAGATAGAGCTTTACTAGCACTCAATGTGTGGAGGAAAGACATGAATAATTGACAAAATTTAAGTTTCTGACTGAGATGGAATTCTGACCCAGAAATGAGGATAGCTCTTGAAAGAAACTTCCCATGAAGAATGGATATGATAGAAAAACATTGTCTTATCCTTCCAAAGGAAGCACTGTTCAATAATAAACACATCTTTGACAGATATGTCAGTGAGGAAGGTGCTGCAGGTTCACAGAAAGGATGTAAGTGAAGGTCATTAGCACCACCTTCAAGTTTTACTCAATTAATCAATTATGAAAAGGCACACTAGTCTTTTCAATAATATCCAGGGCTTGACTTGTTCCTGGAGAAAGATAAAAGATAACAAAACAGCCACAGAAGCAGAACATGTCAAGCTGGTGTCTGAAAGAAGTGTAAGTATTCATCCTGATACACTCCACATATTTCTAGGAATGAAATTTAGGCAGTTATCACTAAAGGCCAAGGACTCCTTTTCTTCTGCTCTTTCTGAAGCCTATCAAAAGACCCAGCAGCAATGCAGAAAGGCATTGTCTCTGCTGAAGAATGAGCTTCCAACAGACATTCTGCCCACCCATGGTTGTTTGCATCCATTGCCTCTCATAAAATGCACTTTTTATTCAGAGGAGAAACAAAGGAACTTCTGCTGGTACTGAAATCTTGGTTTGGATCTTGGGGCTAATGAGGGAAATGTGGTCTTAACACATCAATTCAGACAGTTGGTGCAGGAGACAGATGCCCAAAGGGTTGAGGACACTCACCATGTCAGTGGTGAAGGGCCTGGGTTTGTGTCATGTCCCAGCAATCGTGACAACGCAGAGATTGCTTCCAACCACTTGGCACTATCCCAAAAGATTGTGTACTCACACTGTCTATAAAGACTGCATTACTCACAGTGGACTTGCTACTGTGACAACAGTGACACAGTCAACCTGCTAGGACCCAGACATCTCCTGGGATAAAGACATAGAATATGGTAAGTACCTTTTTTCTTGGAATTACTTTCCTGGCAAATTTAACTGGTGCCTTGATTCTGGGGTTAACAGCCAAAAAAAACAAGGATGAGTGCAACAAAGTTTTTCAGGGTGAAGGAATCTTCTCAAGCCCTACCAAATTTTGCTGGACAAAATCTTTTGTTGAAGTAGGATGACACAACCTGACCAAGCATATGTGGGTTTCAAAGACCCAAACAAGGTCAAAGCAAGAACACTGGCAGAGATAATTCTGAAGATTAGGATCTCCCATCCTGTAAGATTGAGGCTTGAAAGGTGGACACTAGAAAAGTCTGGAATATGTCTTTGTCCTAAACAAAAAGGCGTCTTGTACACCAGTAAGTACAAGCCAGAAGTAATTCTGTCACTTTCTTGAGAAGATCCAAATAAAAAATGGAGAACGGATATAAATATGCAGAAGCTGTACATAGCTCCCCAGGGGAAATGAAGAATAGTTCAGGGTTTACCAAAAGAAGTCTAACCCATAATCACACACTGAAAGCTGTCAAAAAGTAAAGAACTCCAGCACAATTGTGTCACTGAGAAGGGAAACATTATGAGACTTTTCTCATTATATATATGTGCATAAATCACAAAGCTCACACGCCAAAGTGCTAAAGGAATAAAATATGGTGTCTCAAGAGACAGGCGTATGCATATGCTCTGTGTGATGCATATGTTGGTTAACACTTAAAGCCAGGAGATACTTATACATCTATTCTTATAAAGACCATACTTTCTCAATAGATACAGTTTTTTAAAACTAGTGGAACTTGCAATTTTTCTTTACAAAGGTGTAACAAAAAATCAGATTTGGCCTTAATCCTCAAACAGACAAGAGAAATTTTAATATTCATCCTATGAAAAGAGCAAACAATGGCTTTGTAAATTCTAAGAGTCTTAGTTTATATTACTGTGACTTGGAAACCTAATTTTTAAAAATTAGGTGATGTTGGAGGTCATGATCTCCCAAATATTGAAGCACTTGTTTATAGTTTGGTGTTTAATAACCAAGACCATTGAACTCTTTTTGCTCTAAATTAAGCACTTGGATCTTCACCAAATTGCAGAATGCTGCTCCAGACAAGCTCTATCCCAGCTCTGATGACAGTTTAAATTGCTTCGTACTTTTAAGACATTCATTATTTGAAATATTAGAAATTAACTGAAAAAGGTGATTAATTACTAACATGAAACAAAGCCTCAGACAGGTATTAATTTAGTTTTGTCAAGCAAATCACAGATTTTTGTTTCATATTTACTTCTCTCTTTTGCTATCTGCTTTTACTTTAGATTTATGGGATATACACAACACAAGTGTTTTTGAAGCACTCTTTATTAAGCCATTCCCAGTGTGACTGATGAATGCCAACCCATATAAATGATGTTATGGTACTGGACTGTGGTTACCATATTCAACTGTGGACGTACTAAAAATAGGCACTTGTCTTCCCCTTTAGTTACTTGAGTCATTCACATCAATAAAAAAGAAGGGCACTTGTTTGGGTGCCTTTAGTTAAGTGACTAAATTGAGACCCCATGTGGCATACATATTACAAAATAACATTAGCCAGTTCCTTAATAGGTTCCCATGAAAGCCAATGGGAATTTAGCCATGGAATTCAAAGGGGACAGACTGCACCCAACTATTGGATTGTGTAATAGCTTTTATTTTGATGTTCAGTTTTTGGTACTTTTTCTCAGTAAAAAGATTAAAAACACAAGTTAATAAATCTTCTAATTAAACCACTTACCAATATTACAACATTAGTGTTGGGATAAGAACAAGCAAAAAGAAAGGCAATTATAAAATAGGAAAGGAAACAAGGGGAGAAAATGCGACAAGTAGGTGGACTCTGGATTTGTCTGTCACTTTGGCTCCCTGTCTCTCTCCAAGGTGTCTTTTGAGGGACCAGGCTAGGCAGCACATTTCAAAGGTGTTGACAAGCCTGGCAGATCAGCCATTTGAATTTGTCCCTCAGCAACAATGCCAGGCAGCTGTAAATGCCTCAAACATGCTCTGCTTCATGATGATTCCAGGATTATGGATAGGTTTTCACCTGAAGTCCAGTATGAACTCCCTGCTAAGAGGCTCAGACTTCTTAAACAGTGAACACTTTCAGTCTAAAAGACACAAGCCTAGCCTCTTTTCTAAGGTTAAAAGGGGCAGAAATCTTTTAAAAGTTGGAAAAGCACTTCAGAAAGTAAAAAAGAGAAATGTGAAAGAGATACCACTCATGCACTTTTCTTTCAAGAGGATGTATGCTCAGAAATCCCTTCAATAGTTTGGAAGACTTCCATCATTAATTTGGAGGCATGTTACAAGTTTTGTCCTAGTGCAGATGATAGACAGTTCCATACAATATAGAGCAATAATAATAATAAATTAAATCTATTTTTAACAATGTTTTGGGAACATTTCCCAAAATGCCCTTTTGGTGCTTGAACAGCCCTCTCCCCACAAAGTAAATGGTCTCTCCTTTTACTACCTGAGCTCAGGGTCAGATTATGAATGGAATCTGCAGTGGAATGGTATATCTGGCAATGCCATGGACACTGATGGACAGCACCTGCCCCTCCAACCCCCTGAGAGGCTATGAGGGCTCACACAGGCGTGCTGCTCTCTGTATCACTTGAGGTGTGACCAGAAACACTTGACACTTCAGTCTCCTTTTCCTTATAGCCTGACTTCCCTGGGTTACTTGGTTTGCAGTGAAAAAACAGAAGGGACTAAAATGACTGAAAAACAGACTAGATTTTTTAATATCTTCATACACTAAAAAAGGGGGGAGGGGGTTTGCCTATATTTTCAGCATTACAAACCTGCAGAAGGAAAAATGAGACTGGCTCAATACCAAAAACTTTTAATTTGTAGTTGTGAATATTGCACAGTTCACTCTGAACCATCAAAATAAATGAAGTTTTGTCATTGGTTTCACTGGAAACTGGCACCAAGCCTTCATTTGGTAATTTCAAGTCAGTTTTACAGCTGTGAGCCAATGCACAAAGCATATGGTTTCTGATGCATTACAAGTTAGAACTGCCTAATGAACATCGTCTTAGAAGATCACTTTCTTTTTATGTATAATTTATTGTGTCTTCATCAGTGAAACCAATTCAAAGCACAAATGCAAAGGAAATATATTGGTGTTGAAGTTAGAACTACAACAGAATATACAGTAGTAAATGTGCAAAACATTTTATCTTTCTACAGTGGTTCCAATGGAAACCTTCAAAAAACTGAATAGTCTGGTATAAACAAATACTGTCTCCTTTCAGCAGGCTTTGGAAAGCTAAGAAACCTGGGAAAATTAGTGTTTCAACTCATTTTTAGTTAAAAAAGAAAAAAAAGCCTGAAGCGTCATCCCCTTCAGGATTAAATAAAATCAAAATGGATGTTTAGGTCAATAACTCAGGGGAAAAAATATTGCTACTCTGGACAGTATCAAAAGAATTTAAATTTTATACTACTCTTTTTCACTGTCACTTTGCTGCATTCCCAGCAAGTGCCAACACAGAAACCTCATCCAAATAATCAAAACCACTAATTGTTCTGGAATACACATGGCTGACTGATAATAAGAAATACTTTTATCTTATTATTTATTTCATGGCCAAATTATTAACTTGCAGTTTGCTACATATAATTCAGTTTGGGAATAAAATTCTCTCTGGATATAATATTTCCAAACTGCTGCCAAACTGGTCATTTAAAGTCATCTCACTGTTCAATCTGAGTAGAATTTAAAATAAACAGCGGGGGTTTTGTGTACATACAAATATGGGTGGGGAGAGTAATATTAACAGAGTATCTCTTATCCTTCCTAGTTACGCTTCTTGTGTTTGTCTAAGCAGCTTCTTGCCAACCTTAAAATTCATTAATATGGGAAATACTGAGCTCATTGGCTGCAACACCTCCATTTTAGAAATCAGACTACTACTATCCACCACATGTTCTGGCACAAACCCAGGTTCCTCTCTCCCTGTTCATTCTGCTTCTCCCTCAGCCTCATTAAAGCCTCACAAAACAACCTATGGAAACAAGAGTTTCAGAAAAGTCATTTCAAGGATCGTGTCAAACTGCTTCATGGCCAGAGCCATAGCAGGGAAGGACAGAACTCCATGGAGGCCATGGGGGCTCTGAATGAGTGCAGGCATGTTCCCACATGGAAGAGATTACAGAATTGGAGAAGGAAGCCAAGCAATTTGTTCATCTTTCACATGATCATGTATTTTGCATATGTTGTGGAGCAATGTACCTTTCAGTTGGGACCGGTTATGTTATGCTGAAGTTCATCTTATGTAACGCTGATCAGTTGGACCACAGATGCTGATTTAAGTGGGCCTTTAGGAGCTGACCTTCTTGCCCTGAGTGATTACAGAACCAAGAGCAAAGCGTGCACCAGGGGTAAAATAAATCAAGAACTGAAGGACAGCAGTTTATACAGGGCTCTATATGGACTCTTCATCCCAAACGTCTCTGTTTTTCTTTGCCCTCTGAGCAGATTTTTGATTACTGCAGCCAGACTCCAGGTTTTCTTAGAGTTCTGCCAGAAACAAGGGCTGGGGCATGTTTATTTCTGAGGGCTAATCCAAGAAAGGGGAGACGTTCAGCCAGCTAGAAGGCGCTAGAATCCAAGGGAATGAAAGAAGACATGGGGAAGGTTCATAAATCCATAGCTTTAAAAACATAAATGGACCTGTCAGTAATTGTTCCTACAGACATAGAGACTTGGAATGGGGAGGGAGGTTAATGGGGTGAATGCCCAGGTGGAAAAGGATTTGAATGTAGACAGAAATAGGGAACTTACAGATGAGTATCCAGGACACAGTGGAGGAGAAAGCTTCAAGACATAATCTCAGGAGTCTGGGGTGACCTGGCAAAGAAAAAGCAACAATAGTACTGGAGTAAACTGATCATGGATGGAAAGGCCTTGGTACATAGAGATCAGGGAAGATGAGATTGCTGGCTGGGTGATATCTGCTGGGATACAGGTTTGGGGGATTTAAGGATTTGGAAACTTGGATTGAGCTAGCAGAGGACCCTTGTGCAGTTTCCCAATTTGGCATCAAGGATATAACAACAGCATGATGCTTTCACCACAGTAACACTGTCACCCCTACTGATACCCAGTATTTCCCTCTTCCTTCCCCTCCCAATGAGGAGCTCTGCAAGCACATTTTCTCAAGACCTTTTTTCACTGATGGAAATACTAAATTACAGTAATAAGTAGAGTTTAAAACATCCAGAAATATGGAAAACCACTGAATATTTCCACAGAGTTGCACTGTGCCTGAGGAGGGTTATGAACCACTAAAAGAAAAATGGTCAACATTGCAGTCATGCTCTTTACTTTCAGTGGAGTTGAAGCATTTGACATTCTAGCAGAAAAAAATGGAAGACCCACAAAATCCTGAAACAATTTTGAAATGCACATTTAAACATTAGGAAAAGAATGAACGGTTCAATGAGTGAGAGTTAGTCTGGGGAATCATCTTTGTCATCAGGAGCTACCCAAATTTCCAGTGCCAGACAATACATGGTATAAAAACTGCACAATACTGTTACTACATGAGAGCTATAATTTATCCTGGATAAGTGTTAAACCACGAACCTGGTAGGTGGTAGGGGGAAAATAGCACCTTAGGCAAGAAGAAGGCAGTTTGCTCTACAGGAAAGTTTGAGGCAGCTCCTTGACTTGAGGGAGCTCCTCCCAGAGGAAGAGCTTCTCCTTGAGCAAAGGAAGGAAGTGGACAGCTTCTCTGGGGGTAGGTGGTCACACATGGCACAGGTTTGTAAGAGATTACCTGGAGCAGGAGGGAACGTGGCTGCTGCAGGGGGAACAGAGCACCTGCTTGCTCTGGAAGGATGAGAGGTTGTGAGGCTGCTTGGCCTGTGGAGCAAAGGTACAGGGCCATAGGTTTCCAGAGGGGACAGGACAGGTGAGTTGTGCTGATCTGCAGGAGTTTGGGTGTTGGAAACTCCCAGCTCTACAGAGATGGGGCAACAGAGAGGTGTTTTAAAAGATTTTATTCCATTATCAGTCTCGTAGCAGGGTGAGACACAAGAGATATAAAACTCAATGCTATTCTATCAGAAGCCAACCTATTTCTTGGTCATAAATGTTTTTCTGCCTATTAGCTTTTGCCACACAATGCTGCTAACACTTCTAACACCAATCATCTATTATTTAACCCCACGTGGTCTTGCTTCAATGCATCTTTCACAGTTCTAATTCTCCAAAATATCTGGTTTTTATGTAAGGCCATAGTTTGAAACTTGTTTCTAGTTCAATCTCTCTCTCACAGCATCATCTCTATTCCATAGCCTTTCTAAGTCAGCACACCTTATCTCAGAGTTTACATACAGAGGTACAAGACTGTGTGGGCTTTCAGTCAGGTTTTGAGAACCCTTTACAAATTTATTTCTCACATTTGGTGACACATCTGTTTGGTTCACACCAAATTCTAGTTCTATTTGTGTAACTGGGCCACCTGACTTTTGATATCAGCTCTAGCCTTTGAGTAACCTTTGAGCCCTGGCTGCTAAACATGACAGTGAGTGCTTGGTGCAATCCAAAAAAGTAACGGTGCACACTTGCCATAAGCATCTTGTTCTGCCAACTTCTTGTACACTAGTGTCATTTCAGCATGGTGGGTGGTGGGAACTCAGTGAAACTTTTGGAATTAGAGATGTTTGAATTCAGAAATAAATCTGTTTCTCTTCTTTTTGTTCTCATCATTTTCAGCTAGATATAGATCTGTCTAGACAGAGTGAAGCTATATTAATAACTCCATTATTATTGCTATAGCTAACAAAACATTCTAAGTGCTTTAAAAATAGTTCTCATTAGTGGGAAGAAATTTCATGTCCAAGATCTGGCTGAGATGTCCTTCTCATGCTGCCTAAGTAAAGGAAGGCAATGACTGTCCTCCCACTCCTCTCTGGATGTATCCTAGGAAAGCCCTTTAGAGTTTGTGATTTATCCCTACACCAGTAAGAATTAACAGCTTCTCCTTACAGCAGCTGGGCTTTTATTGTCAGTGTTCATTTTGAGGACAATTTTGCATTGTTTATTTTGTTTTGCTTCAGCTGAAAAAGCAACTGGCTATCTAATTCCAGAACAAAACTAACTGTGGTGAGGAATTCTGAAAATACTACATAGGAATCCATTTAAATCAAATGGATTTAGGAAAGCAGCATTTTTGTAGCCTACTTTTAGGATCTTGTAGAACATGCTCAATTCACATTCAGACAGCCTGGATGAAGGTATTAATTCAAGTTTAAATTTTGGTGGTGAAAGTTTAGCTGTTGTACAGCTAAATGACACGATCCTTGAAATAGCCTAAGTATTCAGGCTGAACATCAGATTTTTAAAAACTGCATCACTTTTATCAAAACACAAAAATCAAAGAACAATAATTTTTCTCCATAATTGCGTTAGTTTGTGTTTAAACTAGTTCATTTTAATCCAAAATAAGAACAGAAAACTTGGAAGCAATATGAAGCAAGCTGATTTATGCTCAGATGTAATGGCAAAATCCACATTTGCCTGCATTCTCTATTCTTTCTCTAGTACAGCTTCATGAAGCTTATCTTGCAATATAAAAACTGCAAATGTATCAATCTTTGAGAAGCTGCAGGTGACAGAAATGGCAGCCATTTATGCTATATGAACTGAAATTTTCTGACTTTAGCTATTTTTTCTAGTGGAAAATATCACATTTATTTATTAATACCAGCTAGAAGACTGCTATAACCTTTCAAAGAATAGAAATCTGGCCAAGGAATCCAGAATTTAAACTCTGAGTAGTGATATTGCTTGATTCAAGAGAACTACATAGGCTTATAGAAACTTCTTACGCAAAAAAAAATATGCAAAAAGGGTATTCAGCATTAGCAGTGTTGCATGTTTGAGCATTAAGTCAGAGATTTCAAAAGGAGCTTGGTGTAGTTTCTTCTGGTAGTATGTCCTGTGAAATGGACAAAAATGACACCATTCAAAATGTCTTTGAAACACTGCTCTGGGTATTTTACACATATTCCCAAGCCACATGTCAGAGTTAGGTACCTAAACTAGCTGCTTGTGACACCTTCTGTAACTGGTTAAGAGAGACACGTTCCTCCAGCAGAAGAGAGAGTCAACACATGTGAGTTAGATTTTTGGATTGAATTACTCCAGGAGAAATTTTTCCCATTTGACTCTTCAGGGAGAGTTTGGTACATACTTTCAACTTCCCAAAGTAAAGGATGTCCTTAAGAGGTTTTGAGCTGAAACAAGTATTATCACTCCTCTAAAATATTGCCATTCCAAAGAACTTGAGGTTTTCTGCCCCATGCTGCCACAGTTTCTGCCAGCCAACTCTGCAGGGGCATGTCTCTAATCGTACCGAGTCCCCAGCAAGCATTGTAACACTTATCTCAGGCCAATATCATGCTGATATCAAAAGCAAGTCTCTAAATTTCAGTTCATGTCATTGGTTAGCTATGGAAGTCAACAGAGATTTGTGATGTCTATTTGAACACTTAGCTAAATCCTGAGTATGAACGAGACAAAGCTGACAGAAAGTGAATTTAGAAGCACAGCCCGTTATGAAAAGTCATGCTCAGCAATGACACAACTACTTCAAGACAAAGAGAAAAATCCATGCTTTTGCAACTGTTCTGGATTCTTGCCCCAAGTTGTTGTTTGTTTCAAAGTTGTGTGGTTGCTTACACAAAGTCCTACTGAGCTGAGAAGCACCAAACCCAGAATCTGTTGGATTCTGAGCAATTACTGACACAGTTAACAATCCAACTGCACCTGGGAAGTTGGAAGTGCCATTTCCAAAGACCATACTTTAAGACAGACTTGTTTCAGTGTTTTTGTTACACTTTTCCTGCTTATTTTCTGAAAACTCCCATGGCACTGAAGAATTGCTACTGTGATGGAAATAAGGCTCAGGTTCATTTTTCAGATACTATTAACCTGCTTTACCCTAAGTAAAAATGCATCAAATATAAAGTTTTCAATTAAAAATTTGTATATAGTGGCACAGGTTATATTTTTAAAACAAAATGTTCATATTTTCAAAATTAAAAGTTTTAAAAAAGAGAAATACAATTTATCAAAAAATACACTTTTAATTAATAAAGCTTATCACCTTCAGTTCAATTTCATGATTTTTTATTTTTCAATTACAGGAAGCTTATTAATAACCTCTAAATCATCAAAAATTCCACCCAATGCAGGCTAGACCCTTTCCCAAAAAGATTCTGTCCAAATGCATTTTACATATGGTAAATTTACACATAGTCACTGTAGGAAAAATAATGTGCTGTCTTTTTCAATATATCAAAGCAACTTGCAAACTAACAACCTAGTTTTTAAAATTAAAGGTAAAAGCACAGGAAAGGTGCTCTAAAGAACACCTGTCACTTTAGAAAACCTATAATAAAAATGCAATTTTTCTACCATAGCAACATTCAAGGAAACTACCAGGGGAGTGTTTTCAATCAAGGCATTTATTTCTGTCCACAGCTGTTCTGCATTTAATTTTTTAGTTCATATTACTCCTATCTGTTTTTCCAGGGCTAATTCAAACTGAGAAAGAGCTATATGTCACTCACTAAGCAAGAGTATAATTAAAAGTCCTACTACTACAGCTGGTTTGAAACATTTGAGAGCTTGGGAATTGCAGGGAACTCATATTAAAAATAAAAAGGATGTAATCACAGCCTCCTGTGAAGTTTAATGGGAAAAAGTAATTTCATGATTGCAGTTGGTTTGAATGAAGCACATTTCTCTAATTATGTATATCATGTGTATACACATAAAGACTATAATCTATCTATGTAATCAGGGTGATTTAAAATATTCCTGAATTTCAGGATTATAGTTAATCTGGAAAAACTATTTACACATCATGAGATCATTTCATACTATGGTGTAGGGTAGATCTTTCTTAAACATGCATCCCAGTTACACACTTAAATTATCCATTTCTGCACGCTGTCCAGCCTTCTGGGTGGATGTAGGGAAATACAGTCAAGTTGTAGCAGTTTCTTTTTTTAAAAACTGCACAAGTAAACCACATGGTTCATTGTTTGGCATGCCACTGCTGAGGATGCCTACACATTATTCTGTTCTTCACCATACTACTCTTTCTGGAAAAGTCATTCCAGACTGATGTCAGTTTGGATATATGAAGGCTGCAGACTCGTTCTAATTGTAGTACTAAAACAAGCTGTGCTGGTGCCAATACTTAACAAATTTCATTCCAATTCACAGCAATTTTTTGCTTACTTTTGCTTACAGCAAAATCAGTTCTGTCAGTTTTTGTCTTATTAGTAGAACTGTACTTTTCCCGTACAATTCTCACACTGAAATGCTTCAGATAAAGCTGAAACCAGAACTATCAAATGGCAGCTATTTTGTAGATCACAGCAGTGACTCAAGAAGCAACTTGAGATTGAACCTCACCAACTTTATGTTCCTAAACTAGACCTATTCTATATTAGCATGTTTAGACTACTAGCTCTTAGAGTGTTGCTTTTTATAGGACTTTAGGATTTTAGGATTTTAGATTAGGACAAACTTGATATTTCTTTAAAATAGTTTCAATTAATAATGTTGCCATCATGCAAATACACTTTAAAATGTATTTGTTAAAAAGCCATCAAGTTTTCTGTCTCTCTTCATCTCTCAATTAGAAGAACTTTGGAAACTTAAGAAAAAACTCTGATTCTACAAAGTTCTTATTGCCTCCTGCAAAAGCAAAACCAACGGAAGGTAATCGTGGTCAGTGCCTCCATAAACAGACTGACCTGCCAAATCAAGAGAAATACTGAGAAATATTGAGAAATCTAAAATATAAAAGAGCTAGTGGAAAACCTGGTTTATATTTAGCAGAAGCACTTTTAACACTTTGAGTTAAACTGTGGAACTGAGAGAGTAAGTGAAAATGTTTCTTTTATGCCAGCATGCAGGGTATGCAATTAAAATAATTTCTGCTGTCCAGAAGAGGGGACATAGAGTTCCTAATAGAAGCCAGGAGTATTCATAGTGCGTTAATTTGAATCATGGAAGTTATCCTGAATGATACATTAAAAACAGGAATGTTACATACCTCACCATTTTGGTTTACTTTGGATAAGGGTACAAAGGACACTGAGTCAGGCCTGTCTTTACTATATACTTGATCAGAACTTATGAATATTTCTCTGATCACAAGGTTTCACAAGGTTTCCAATCTGGTGCTTTATTCAGTGTTGTTTCAAAGTGCACAATGTCATTTTAATCAGTTGGGAACTGCTTAATTCATCCTCTAGTAATGCAATTAAAATTTATTTCATTATTCATATTGGAATTATATGGTTGATTCACAGAATATGTTTTGCAGTCATTTTTTTTCTATATCTTTGAAAATGTAGTCCTAGATGTTTTCTTACTCTAAGGACCTAATTTCAGTTCACACTAGCATTTCACATTTCAGTGAGAAAAATATTTCTCAGAACAAGTGAAACCACAAGATACTAAATCTGAGTATATTTCATCTGCTTTCTCTGCATCAGTTCAGGTAGCTGCTTAGCCAAATACTATATAAATGTAGTGTGCTAAATTTACAAAGAGCTCTATTCAATGAAACAGCAGAATACCCTTTTGGCTTGCCCAACTGGATACATCTGTACAGAGACATCTGGAAAAATGGCTGAATTTCACATTGTAAAAAAATCAGAAAAGTGAGCCCTTCCCCTGTTTTCCTTTACTTACTGAGAATTATATCGTGTAGACAACTACAGCCCAAAAGAATATCATTCCACACACTGTTGGTGTTATTTTAAATACTTTTCTGAATAATATTTAAGAATTTAATTCTTTTTTCAACTACACCTGACTTATGCCTGTTGTTATTCTGACTTTAACAATGAATTATCTCCTCCAAAATCAAGGAGAGCCTCTTAGGTCAATTTTCAGTGTTTAATTTTGTATTTATTTACAGATACAGAAAATAGACCTGCTATGTGTTTGTTTCCTCTCAAGCTGTTTTAGGCTAATTCTTTTCCCACCATGGGGCCACTCTGTCTTTATTTAACTTGGTTTTATTTAAATTTTGTCCTGTAACCTTTGCTATTTTTTTTTCTTAATAGAAAAAAGATGATGCACTATTAATGTGGCTAAATTTTCCATTTAAACAATTCTAACTTGGTGTGCTTCACTACTTAATATATTTGAGATTGCCTAAGATTTTCCCTCCATCAAGACCAAAGAGAAACATATTGGTAAAATGAGCAACTTAAAGATGACAAGCTTACTGTCAGTATTCTGCTCAGCATGTAAAGTTGGCAGCTGCTTAACACATATTCCAGTTTCATAATGATGGACGCTGGAAAATGCAGTATTTTTCTCTCTCAGCCTTTCCTAATTCACTCCATATGTAAGAAGGACTTACCTCATGCACCCAGATTTCTAGCACCCCCTTCCCAAGTAGGGGCAGGGTCTCCAAAGCAAATAAATAAATAAATAAAAATGACCTTGGTGGTTTGTGGTTTTTATACATACTCTCAGTCACATATACTCAGAACCACTAAAAATCACAAACTCCCCAGAGAGCCAAGATTTAATTTGGATCACACGTTACAGGCCAGACTAGAGACTATCTTTACAATAACAATATTTACTTATATTCATCACCAGATGGTAAAACAGCATAGGGAGAAATGTTTGAAGAAAACTGAGCAGTTTTTCACAGAAATAATGGCCACACCATCTATAGATCATCAATAAAAAGCAAATCAGATATGGACAGAATATTTAATTCTTGTCTAAGTATAAGACAAATTCTACATCAAATTACATTTAAGATCAGAAATTTCTTCTTTATGTGTCTAACTCAAAACTGAAAATCAGGTTTACATTATTGCTCTCTGGATTTTTGCCAATGCCCATCACAAGAGAGAAATCAGAAACAGCACTAGGATGATATTTGACATTTGCAGCTGAAAGCAGAACTTTTTAGAATTGTTTCCAAAAAGTTGACTTCACCTGCCTTAGATACATGTGGCCATACATAGAATTAAGAGAGAAGAACACAAATGTCAAAGCATAACTTCCACAATTATTTAGCTGCTTTTTTAAATACATCACTCTTCTTTGCAAGACTGCAAAGACTAATATAATTTCTACTTTGGCTCATTTCCTTCTCCCTAAAATAAGTATTATCACAAATTAATGTATTTTTTATCCCTTTTCAAGAAGGCTGGTTCACACTGGGTTTTCCTCCTATATTATACTAATGTCGTTTCTTCAAATCCTAATGTATAATATGTCTATTATATAATAGGTCAGACAGGATTTGATTATGGGCTTCCACTGAACTTTATAAACTTTATACACTATCTGCCTCGAGTTCAAAAAATAAAAGTAACTCTCCTGCCACACATACATACTTTGCAAAATAGTACTATGAAGAAAAGCATTCTTTTGTAACACAGATTATTCCTAAGAGTGTAACGCAGCTCTCCCTCACTCCCAGGAAGATAGATGAAATCTAATACCCCTCCAAAAAAAAGGTAAAGGAATAACTCAGAAAAGACAATTATTTATGTTTCTTGGAGAGAAAGCCTGCAGGAACTGGTGGTCCAGGGTCCACTGTTCAGATAAAGGACAATTTGCTCATCCAATTACATCAGATGCCATTCAACTTAAATGCAGTCTACAAAAGTCACCTGGAATTATTATGTATGATGCAGAAACCTTAACCATCAATCACATGCTGGAAAATTGTCTAGTGGCAATAACACTGGCAGAAAAACTTCTAACTTTTTTTTAATATTCTAGCATTTCATCCCTCAGACATAGAAGGTAGACTGCTCAAAGGGTGACACAAGACTTAGTGAAACCAGATGATCTTGCTAAAGAGACCAAATTTTTATGTATTTTACTTGCTGAAATATAATACATAAAACTGGGGTTTTTTTTCCTGACATCAACTATAACAGCAATCTTCTTCATGACTCATCTGCCTATCCCTACCATGCTACTAAAAGACAATCTAGTTCTTTTGAATCAATGTTCCTTAGGACAATTTAGTACAGATGTGGAAGGAAACCTCAGCCCAGCATGAAAACAAAGACTTGTTTAATAATTATTTTAAGCATTCATGTGAAACTATAGAGTGAATTTGTTTTTACAACATGCAAAACTTCACTTGCAAGATATGCAAATGTTTCAATGTCCTCTTTCTGATAACTGCTCATTCAAATTATCAAGTAGTGAAAATTACATTTGAAAAAAGAGTAGCAAATGAAGACTCCTGTGGTCACTTTTGGAAGTTAAGGTGTGTGTTTACTTGGCAGTTTACCACAGTGGAAAGGAGACACTGCTGCTGGCAGTAAACTAGGAGTCCAGTTGCACAGTTTAGCTGCAGCAGCATGATGTTCTGGGTAGGTCAATTTAAATAATTTTTATAACTATGTTGTAGACATACCATATCTAAAAGTGAATTGTAAAAGGAGATGGAGAGTAAAACCCTTGTGTGATGTAATTCCTGAACCACTATATGTAAAAAATCCAGTGATGCATAAACAAAAGACACGTTTGTCTGTCTTTTCTTCCAAGGCTGTGAACAAGACTATCTGGTTATGTACACAGGGTCTTCTAGGCAGAACAATTGTTTAGAGGCTCTTTCTTGTTGGTTTTTTTGGGTTTTTTCCCATCACTAGTGACTTTTCCTGACATTATATTGGTTAGCTAGCACCTATAGAAGATTTTAGTTATTAAAATACAATTTTTTTAAAGCATTGGTACAGTATCATAATATTCATCATTTTTTTCTGTAAAAAAAAGTGTGCATTTGGTTACTCTGGGGCCATCCCTAGAAAGTACTGCTTGTCCTAACAAGCACTACTTTCCTACCCTGGAAACTTTGCAGGTACCAGCCTCTAAACCAGCAAAACAAGTCACATTCAGAACAATATGCAATTTTGGACCAGAACACTCTGCCCCAAGTGTAGATGACATGGGTTCAATAGAAAACTAGACAAGTTCCTGGAAGAGAAATCCCCTGAGGCAAAGACACCTCAAACCCACATGGTTATTTCTGGTTCAAGAAGTCCCTGACTTTCTAAGTTTTGCAGAGCTGGGAAGCTGTTCTCAGGAAGTACCACAGCCTGCTTCCCTGCCCTTCCCTGCCTCTGCAAACAGCTTTTATGGCACTGGCAGGAACAGGATGGACTGTGAGCACCAGAGCCACTCCAGTGGAAACACTCGGGAGCAGGTGCAGGTCAGCGCTGCCCGAGCTCGGCACTTGCTTCAGTGAAAACTCTAATGCACTATTAAGAGAAAGCAACTTTTTGAGATTTATTATGGACAGTAGCTGCTCAAAGAAGATGTAAATTAGAAAATAAGCTTTTCTGGGCAGAAGACAGCTTTTCTGCTATGTGTTTGTCTGGTGCCCGCAAAGAGTTCATATAATGAGGACAATAGGTTTACTGGGACAGTAAGTCCTGAACATTTCCAGTCACAGCTTCACTTAAAGGGCATTATGACCTCTCTTTCTGTAACACTTGTGGGATTATGTCACTATTCCTAGTTCCTGTGCCTTTTATATTTCTGTGACTATAACCCGATGCAGGAATTACAAGCCCATATTTGGGAATTAGTGTCCATGTCTGCTACTATAAGAAATACAAACCCCCAAAAGACTAGTTTGTTAGCAAACAGAAATAAACTTCTTAGAGATTGAACCATAATTCGCTCCCATAAAATGTCTGCCATTGTCTTTTCAAAGAAACTGAAACAATAAGCTAAACAAAGACAAGAGTTAACCAGAGTGTTTTTCATAGTTAAAAAGAACAAGTGTAGCCATAGATTCTTGCCAGCTTCTGTTGCCACTTAAATAGTACCAAAGATACAAGTATTTGGAAAAGGAAGGTTGACTATGAACCTGCCAAGCTGTAACAACAGTGCTCTTATCTGTGGTACAATAATATGAACAAATTAGTACAATAAAAATAGTTTATAAGGGCAAAAATGTCAACTTGCCATAACAGTTAAGCTTTTTCTCCCTTTAAAAATTCCTAGTAAACAAAATATAAAGATGTTAAGAGTTATTCTTTCCCTATTTTCTTTTGTACATCTGTTATCTTCTTGCAGCCAATTTTTTACTGAAAAGTTGATGTTTTGTTGAAGCAAATCCAGTAGCTGTACAGCTGTGCTGCTGTGCAGAACAGCAACCCATTACTCACCATCCTGAGAACCATGCAAAACTTGGGAAGAACAATTGGCTCTGAATTTCAAGGTTCCCCATATTTTTTTCCCTCTTACAGTATTCTAGAGATCAAGGGGTAAAATACAGCAGCCTTTTATAGTACATCATCTAGTCCTGCCATGAATGCAATGTAGGTTCTTCCACCTTACACCATGGAGAAGTGGCTCTTCATTTAGTTTGCATTTTTGAATTGGCAACAGCCTGGATATGAACAACCCACATGCCATAGCTGACATATTGCTAGTTCCCATTCTAGCTTATCTCTTTCATATACATTCACCTTCAGGAAAAGAAATATGAAGGTCACCCATTTTCAACAGCAAAATGGTGCAGTTTTGGACTTTTTTTAACCTTACACACAACCCAGAAAAACAGGGTGACCAGCTATTTTTAATTTTACTAATAATGGTTCATATATTAAGTACAATTTTTTATCATATGGTAAAGTGTTTATATGTGTCTCCAATATCTAAATCTGAATTTTTACCAGATCCTATGCAACTAAATCTAAAATAATAAAATTTTCTAGCATCCACTCACATGGAAGATGAGAATTTTTGATAATTCATGCTTCAAAATTTGTATTCCTGCTTGGTAATTTTTTCCTTTTCTTGACCAGCTTTTCTGTGTATTTCACAGCTGTACTGGTCCAAGCAATGTCCACTGGTGGAAAAATATGTGTGTTTCAAGTGGATATTAAAAAGGCTGCACTCTTTATGTCAAATGTATTTCTACTCCTCTAGAGGAAGAAGTTCCCCATAAATGTTTAGATATGCAAATAAGGACACTTCATTGATACTGGTCAGGGATTCCAGGAATGCAGTATCAAAGGACACATTCATATCTGCTAGAGTGTGGACTGAGTTTTAGTTGGTTACTGGTTCAGTTGGTTAACAGTTAAGGATTTCTACTTTCTTACTTCCCAACAATCTCTGAGCATTGCAAACTTTGCTGACATGAAGTTTCAATGTACTGCTGTGCAAAAGCTCTCTGGGTTATCTCATGCTTCTGCTTATTAAAGAGGCCCACAGATGGGTTTTAATGATCATCCTTTTGTTCTGTATATGAAACCAATGTTCTTTTCTAAAGAAAATAACACTGTGGAGATGAGGTATGTTCCAGTTAGTGCTAAATTAGAACCAAAGTATTCAAAAATGTCTGAGTGTTCCTGCCCTCAAGTGTTGGCAAACTCTGTAGAATACTTTTATGACTTGCTCATGTCGAGTGTTTCTTTAGGAGGAGATGTATAAACCAGCATTACATCAAGTTTAAAGGGCAGTAGGAAGAAGACATGGTTAATGACAAGAAATAGCACACAAAACAGGTATATGAAATCCCATAAGCAAATCTTTCCTTTGTGGAACAAAATATTCTGACATCCAATCATCAGAAAGCTATCAGTTCTGAAAGGCAATAAGCAGTGAAACACACTGGAGACAATACACCAATCTGTGAAAATAATTTCCTCAGTGACATATCACCCTAACACAACCTTTCTTTTATCTGCTGCCTCCTTGACATTTCCTTCATTTTTCCTTTCATGCTATTCAGTTCCACAGTAACGGAATTACATTCAGCTTTCTCATTTGACTCCCATCATTCTCATACATAATTTTGACAGAAGCATTATTTTCATTTTGTTAACACCATTTCCACATCTCAATCCACCTCATTAGCTCCTCTTCATCACTTTGCATTTTTTGCACTAATTTCTTCTCTTTTATTTTGTATCTTCCTTTGCTTTCTATTTAAGCTCTTTTAACTACACCGAAGAAAGGATGTGGAACCATTTTTCACAACAAAGAACAGCTATTTCATTCTGCATCTGTGATTACATCATGTCTTGCACTGCTGCAGATATCTGCCCAAGCACTCACACCCCTGATGTGTATTTGGGTGGTTGGAACCTGTCCTGCTCGGCATGTCTTCATCTCCTTCTCACAGTCATTTTCCAGAAAACGGTATGCTTTCTTTTCCACCCCAAAGCACAGTCTTTGCCAGCATCTTCATTACACTTAACCTGCCTCTTTAGCTAGAGTCACAGATTTCCTGCACAGGTTTCTTTCCTTCATGTGATTGTATCAGTACCGGGCTTTTTTCTCCATGTTACAAGACATGGCTCCATATTTGCTTTTAAGCTAACAAGCTAGCATTCCATCAAAAATTTCATGAGGTGTCTGACAAACCTTTACAGATATTTTTCCATGTACCACCATGTGTATGGAAAGCCAATCTTCTTCTATGGATGTTTCATCAAATAATATGAGACATGGAGTATTTTAAAGGAACAGATTATCTGCAAAGCAAGATCTAGAGGGTGACATTAGTGTGAATACCTAAATATTTCTTGGGTTTTCTGTACTAAAACGTACAGGTGTAGCCACACAGACTCCCTGGTACAGGTTCTGCTCCAAGTTATTAAAAAATTAATGATTAGAGAAATGAGAAATTATGGAGAAACCTACTTGTATAGTTGGACATGCACAAGTGGATGTTAATTGGGAGTGAGTTTGATGGAAATAATAACCAGTTAATATGTCTCATATCTTAAATTCTAGGCCCTCATTGAAGGCAAGCCTTCCAAAAGGCCACCTAAAATTTTATTCAGATTTTAACAAAATGAAGCAGGCAAAGACCAATCAGCTTGGAACTGAATGAAAACCCACAACAGCTAATGCAATGTAGATACTTTTGTGAAAAAAACTGTGTGTATGTATGTATGCACAGTATTATACCACATGAAAAAATACACATGAATTTACTAACTTCAGGCCAACAATTATGTTGCTATTTTTAAAGAAGGTGATAATGATAGGATTGCACCAGCAATCAAACAGTTGTTAAACTGGTGGAAGAAATGTTGGGAAACTCCTAGGTCCCCTTCAGAATATTCATGCTTAGTATCCAGTACTTTGGACTCAAATGTCCAATTAGAGAAAAGTAGGTTTTAATCAAATCTAGCTGAGGACTATGTCTCTATTAAATATAGACATGTAAATATGTGTAAACTTACATAGATATGCATACCTACATAAATGCCACAGCAGTAGAGAAAGCAAAAGCATAGGAGATAAATCTTTTGCTTCTCTCTGTGACTTAACAAGAGTAAGACATTTCAAAGGAATTTCATCCACGTTATCCTTTAGCTATCCCTCTTTAAAATAAGAAAGAGCTTGCTTCTATCTCAAATGGAAGAACTTGGTGATAATTGCATTAATAGGACTGTTTGTTAAAGCTGACCTGCACTAGGAAATTGCCTCCTATTTCCAGTGGAAAGGAAAACTTCCAGCAATACTGTTAAGCTACAAAGAAGTGGCTTAACAGTATTGCTACACTAAGTAGAGCAGTATTCTGAATGTTTATAGGATCTGGAGTGAGGGAGATCTAGGGACACTTTACAGATAATTTATTTTCATTCACTTTATGTTTTTTTCTATTCAAATATTAATCACAATAAATGTAATACACTGCACAAAGAATTGCATATAGACTTGTAGTACTGCTAGTTTTGACCTGACTACAATGTAAACACATCACTTCTCCAAAAACAGAAGATGAAATAAAGCCACTTCAGATTGTATCTGCCTTCCTGACCTAATTCATTGGAGAAAGACCTCTTTTAAGCATTTTTTAAAGACTTTCTCTTTAACCTGCAACATAAGTTGCACACACATGCATCTCCTTTCAATGATATAATTTATTATTTGTGATGTTACAAGAGCATTCCTACACTTTTTCGATTTTAAAGTACCAATAATGGGAGAAAAAAAAAACCTGTGCATCTTTTATATATGTCTTACCTTACAAAAATATAAAGAGGGTGTAGTTCCCAATATGTGATGCTCCATGTTTTTGAAATTACAGCACTTAGCAATTTTTTTGGCATTAAATTAAAACCACTAACAAATTGCTAGTGGTAAAACATTGCATGAACATTGTTTCTTGCAAAATATTGGAAATAACTATTGTAGCATTACTCAACAGTTAGGCAACCTCTGTTTACTGTAAGTATTAGCTCCTTGAACAACGTGTCCTGCATACGTAAATTCATTCCCTTTGGAACCGAACTCCCAACTCCTAAGACTTGGACCAAAAAGGTAAAAATATATGAACAAGTCCTCTTGCTAACTGGTCTAATACCCATAGCTGGAGGAAACTGCTTACTTCAAATAAATAACTAAATAGAACATGGCTAAAGAAAACCATGATTATTTTTCAAACATTTCCCCGCAAACATTTCATTTAATGAAAGGAAGGATAAAGGATACATTTCATTTAATGAAAAGCATTATTTTGTTTTTCTTCTTGTATATATACCTGAGAATCAAGTTGTGTAGCAAATTCTCTTTGGAAAAATGTCCATCCTACAGCCCAGAATCCCTTATTGGTCAATAAAGTTCCTTTTTCAGCAAAAGAGGATTAACATGTTCTCTTATCTGTCTCTATGAAGGTAATAGGAAAAGAAGTGAAAAATTTTAAGAATTTACTCAATCATTGATAAGTTCAGCAACGTGATGGAAAAGTATAAACTCATTAAGTTTATATCTCCTTTTCCTCCACAGAGAGCTTGATCCAGAAAACTAAATATTGGCTTTTCTTGGAGGGCAGGATCAGAACTGATTGGTTTCATACTCTCTCTAGCATACTTCTAAAGTATTGTACTGTAAATGAAGACAGCCTTGATGTGTAACCTTAAGTCCAATTTCCTAGTTTTCCTCACCCAGATTTTTTAGACTGTCCTCCTTGGATTTTGTAAACATGGAATGGAAGAAGCCTTTTGGATTGAAATGTTTCCAGTTCTAATCCATCCTTACATTGAAGCTAATATTGACTCTTGTCAGAATTCCAAGAACATTTCTAATTATCCTTTCACACTTTATTCCAAATATATATTGTAACAAATAAAGAAGAAGTGGTGCCTTTTTATCCATGTCTTCTAGCTTTATCTTTTTTTTCTCTTTTAAGTCATCATTACATATAACTTACTGATTCTAAAAACATCAGTCTTAGAGGAGAGCTTGTTATTTAATCACTTCTACTGTGGTTGACAAGAAACATACAGAAAATTAATTTAGATCCTGCATTAATCCCAGAAGCTTAACAAAACTGGAATTTGGGAAGGAGCACAACCATCTTCACTCTACACTGAGAGGAAAGAATGTCACAACACATTTAGCACATACTATGCCAGCAGTAGTAAAGCAGAGATGGGAGTTAGCACCTGCTTAAGAGGAGAACAAGCATGCTAACACTGGGAGTCAGGGGAATTTCCCACTAAACTACAACATATAGAAAGTAGGTCACTTTTACTCTTTTGAGAATGATAAAAAGCAACAAAATTCTGAATTATATATGAACCATTACATTTAATTTTCTTCTTCTCCAGCAGTTCCCAGGAGTCTTGAAGACAGAAAAATCTGGATTTTACGACTCTGGCAATTATCTAAGTTAATGCCATAGAATTCTCCACAACCATTTTTATTACAGTTACAGATCTGTCAGCCTTTCTATTTCACTCCCCTTTACAATTCTTTCTGTACTGCTTGCTTCTGATTTAGTGCTTGCTATAAAAGTTTACTCCAGACATAACTTGGCACACAAACATCTTACAAACAGCCTTTACCTAAAATAAATCTTTACTATATCTGCAATTTAACTTACGTAGCTCTCTTGCCAGGTGCTGTTGGCAGGAAATAGGGCCAAGTTGAAATGTCTGAGAGATCTTCTTCAAGAAATGTGATTGGCTGAAGTGCCCCGCCCAGAAACCTGGGAAAACAAAATATCTTCCCTGAGTGACCCTAAAAGTCCATTATTTTCTATTCTGAAACATGGGGTCTATGCAAAACAAGTAAAATTTGATGTGGGGAAAAGGAGAACTGCAGTTTGACAGCACACAAAAAAAACCCCAGTGACATTTATAAATAGGAATAGCTAATCTCTCTGATAGTAGAGTTGAATTTGGGGGTCACATTTTATTGAATATAACGTAGTAGGCTAAATGTAAAAAGCTGGTTACAACACTTACATGGAAGAGAAAAAACACTGAAGGTCAGCACCCAACACAGAGGCCTAGTAAAAGAACCAACCACTGCAATTTTCCTTAGGGACTAAGTTCAAACTCGGGGCAATGAATGTTGTTCAGTTGAGTTCACCAAGGATGAGAAAGGGCAAAAATACAGGCACAGATAGAGCAGGCAGCAGGAAAGCCCCAGAGACAACTAGAGAGCATGTAGGATGATTTTGATAAAGAAATGAAGCAAGAAAGAGGGGCTTAGGGTAGACAATTATCTGAGGAGACTGTTAAAGCAATGAGCCTCTCATGTTTACTTCTGACATTCAGGGAACTGGAAGTTTGTAAATATAGACAGAATTGCAACAAAGAATGATTACATTTCATCATAAATTTGTAAAAAATATTGCCCTCAGATATCAGCTAATCAGAATGGGCTAAAAAGAGTGAAAAACACTCAAAATAGCTCAACAACCTTGCACCTGAATCCTACCTCTCCCAGTGCAAATATCTCTGTAACAGCCCCTCCACCTGCTGAGCACCACATCACTGCCAGCACAGCACTGAAGTATAAAGGCATATTTTGGCAAGTCTATTCCCACTGGAAATGCCTCCCTGACCTCATGTTGAAACTGCTCCAAAATGAAGCCAGGGGAGAAGTCAGGGGCACTGGTGTAGCACGGTTAGCTCAGGCCCCTCCATCCCTGTCAGCCATCAGGCCTCACTCACACTTTATTCATTCTTTGAAGCCTTTAAAAATTAATAGCACCAAAGGCCTTAAATGTAGTCTTTCCCATCTGGGAACACTGGCTTGCCACAAGGCTTCAGTTCTGTTACAGTTCTCGCAATTTAAAGCCTTAAGAAATGTGTTGTTTTCTTATGTTACTACTCAGCATGTGGCATATGGAAGATGACAGCAGAGATCGATCTTGTGAGTTCCACAACAATATAGAAAACACAATTTACAAAGAGACAAAATAAGAGTGAGAAACAAAGGAAATCATCAGCATGGAGTGATGCCAGGTATGGTGGATTTCCAAACAAAATCTGTGTCCAAGCAGTAAAACTGAACACCAGAACTAAGTCTCCCTGCAGAATTTATAATGGAAGGAGAAAAAAAAAATCATTGGTATAACACTGAGGGGCTATAGTGGGGGGAAGATGATCAGGACAATCCTGCTGGAATAATGCCCCCAAATGCTGGAACAGATTATCAACATATTCAAGAAGCCCAGTAGAAAAAACAGCAGATACAAAAGTGTTTTGTTTTGCCTTTACCTGAATAAGTAATTGCAAAAAAAAATGTTTATACTGCAGAGTTCTCATTCTTGGCACCCACAATTAATCTCAGAAAGAATGGAAGCAAATAAATCCTACATTTTTAAAGCAACAGACCCAGTCTAAACATGCCACTCATTGAAAGAGCAACTGAAGTGATCAGTGAAAGAAATATAATGATAATGTATTGATACAGAACTAAGCAAACAGTATGGAGCATGCAGGTGCCATGTATTGTAGATGCCATCTAACACATATGCTCCACACTGCAATTTGACAGAAAAATTAATGGCTAACCTATAAACTGCAGTGACAGAAACAGAGGAAGCAGAAACGAGGTATCTCCATACACCACTGATATGCCAGGAAAAACAACCACAAGCATCTATTCTTGCTGCTTCTGAGACTATTTGGAAAGACTTCCACTGAAGGGAAAGCAATCTGCAACATCAGTTAGCAGATGCAGAGATTCTTTATGTACATTTATTACAGAAAAAGGCAGACAGACGCTCAGCTGCCATTTTTGCTCATATTATTAAGTCAGCAATAGATCTAAATCAAACTAGATGGCAGAGCCACCTTCACTTCAACTTCAGCCACATCATGAATTAGCAAAATCAGGTGCTGATGAGGTGTTATGAAAATGTTTCAAGACCAATAGGCCAAAATAAGCTGTTGATAAGAAGCCCATGAAACAAGTGATAATAATTCTTGGATTCAGTAGCAGATGACAAGATTGGATTTTATTTAAAAGGGACCATAATCCCTTTGGATTCAGCAGCTGACACCAGGAAATGGATAAATACTTCACAACTGAGAACAGGCATGCCAAACATAATTCAGGAAGCACAGCTCTTGCCAGAGATAAATTCTGGTTCTGAGTATATACAATACAGCATGAGGTGTGCAGAAATGACTGTGATCTTTGTAACAGAAGGAGACTGAACATTTCATCAACCCCAGGCTTCAAGTGGGAACAGATCAGAACAGACCTACACAATTTCACTGAGGAAACCGCATGGTCCAATTATGCCACTGCAATTTCTCCAAGAAAGACCACCAGAAGGACACAGACAAAAAGTTTGATTTGGAAACTGAAAGCTGGCACAACTAGCAGACTGTTATCAAACTGCTAGTATGTCAAATCTTTTCCTGCTGTAGTCCTTAAACACCACATTTTAAAATTTTATTTGCAGCTATCGTAGTCAGAAAGGTAACATTAAAAACTTTATGCACGTCCCCAAAAGAATGAACTTTCAGGCATCAACATGTACCACACAACTCACAATGAAGATACCTCTGAAATCTTAAACTTGTTCTGCCTTATTTAATTTGGTAATCTTTTAACACCTACTGTTTATTAATATGATGTTTATATTAAAAAATCCTTTCTTATACAAACACTTTATTCTTCTCTTTGATCAGTACCTGTATAAGACAGGAAGCAGGAGCAACATAACTTTACTAAAGGTAGAAGAATATAGGAAAGGATCAGAATATGAAGCTCTGGTCCATTTTCCTCACATAACAGTCTGTGGCTGATGACCACCATATGAAATCATCCCATAATTCACTTACAGTTTAACTCCTACTCAAATATTACTTAAGTAGCACCCAATTATTATACCGGTCAAGCTCCACAAGTGATATTGTATATTACAAGCAGACCAAATTGGCCAGATCACAAGCTGTGAAAGAAATTCCAGTTTTATCCCAATAGCCACAGAGGTTTTGCAGATTAGCAATTAATGCATATTATACAGAATATTTTCTTGTGAAGAATCTCAGTAGATCTTCAACTTAAACTATAATTTTGAATACCAAGTGTGATGTTTGAAACCAAAAGTGATCTTTTTTTTTTTGCTTCTCAATGCAACTCTAGCTAATATGCCAAAAGGAAGATAGGAGTTGTCCTTCCCTCAAGCCAACAAATACACTACCCAGGACAGTGCAAAATGAGGTGCAACACTTCTCTCCAAGCACATTCCACTGCCATTTTGCTTGTGAGTTCTTGGGTTCAAATGAGACTTCCTTTAAAGTAATATGGTGTGTACTTCAGGTGATAGAGTTTCATTAGCTTCATGGATTGATGAAGCCCAATATATATTAGCAGTTTAAAATAAGTAATAACAGTTCTGCTTTCCTTCAATCTGTTGAAAACTGTATAAAGGTCACATCACTGCTGATGCCCACATTTTTTCTGTTTTACACAACTGAGTAGATGAAGTGACTCATGACAGCCAAATTCTGAGATCAGGCCCTAAGCAATGATGACATCGGATGCTGCCAAAAGACATTTGATTCCTCTATTGTGAAATGCCAGCTTGGTACTGGGACATGGTGAGAAGCCAACTCTAGTTTAGAAAATTCTATAGTGAGCTATTGTTTGATACTAAATACAAGATCATCACTCCTGCTGCTGCTGCAAGTCACAGGGCATCCAAGGACATGTCTAACAATATTGCCACTTTCTACTGTGTTTGCAAAATACAGCAACAAAGCTTCCTGCACCCAGACTATAGAGAGTGTCTGTGAGAGAATGGAGACAAGGACTTGATGGCGGGAGTACAAATTAAGAAGCTGAAGCTAATAAAGCTAATGAAATGAAGCTAATAAAGCTAATGAAAGCCTATAACCAGCAGTATACAGCATATTGCTTCAAAGGGATCTCATCTCCCACAAAATTCTCTGCACCTGACATTTTGCAAACTCTTTTGATTTATTTATAAGCAACACAGTATTTCTATTAGGTTTTTTATGCAACTAAAAGGACCAAATATTCCTTCATGACTCTCTGATACTATTTTAAATGCCTAAACAGAACTATTGCTGATTTCCGCCAGGGAGGGTCCTGTCCTAAAGCTTGAGTGATAGTACTGTGGTAAATTTACTATAATCACAGCAAAAGCAGAAAAAGAAATCTGAGAGAGCAGCTCCTTAAACCTGAGTAGTCTTGCTTGTGGGCTTGCTTGATTGGCAACTGTGAAATTTATTTTGCAAGACAGCTCATGATATGTAACATATATTATGCTTTTAATTAACTAATTTTCTATTTTCAGTTTTGACTTTGGAACAGAGGACAGTTACCCAAAAGGAAAAAAATACACCATTTATTTGATTCCAAATAAAGTGATATGAAAAGGTTCTCAGAGTGCAGAGTGCCAAATTAATCTTACTAAAGCAATTGTATTGTCCTTTTAAGCATATAGAAATATGACAAGCATAGCAAGTGTTATGCACTGATAATGGCACTATTTGGAAAATTCAAATAACACCTATGCATAATCAGATACAGTGAATATTTGGTTCTTTTTTACAAGATTAATTTATAAAGACCCTCCCTTATTTTATTTTACCAGATCAAGCTTCCAATTTACCCAGCAGCCATTTCTGATGGTGTCTAAGACAGATCCCAGGAAAGAGTGTGAGAACAGTGTAATATACAGCACTAATTCCCCAGAATATTTTTCAGCCTCCTGGGATTTGTGGCTGATGCAGCAACTAACCAGATGTAGCAATTCTATCTTTAATAGTCCTTAATGGTTTCTTCTTGGACTTTTCAAGTCTGAGAGTTTTTTCACTGTCCACAGCATCTTGTTGCAAGAATCTTGACAGCTTAAAAATGCAATTTGAGGCAAAAGTACGTCTTTTTCCTATTAAAAAAATTGACACTTCCTGGTTTCACTTTACATATACTACTCCTTTCTATAACTCTTCACAGTAAAATTATGTTACATATTCACTTCTGTGTCTACAAAGCTAATGGAACAGATCCTCGTAGAAGCTGTGCTAAGGCAGATGGAGAACAAGTGTTGGTGGCCTTCTACAATGGCATGACCACTTCAGTGGACAAGGGAAGGGCTACAGATGCCATCTATTTCTGTAAGGCCCTGGACATGGCCCCCCAAAAAGAAACTTATCTCAAAACTGGGAGGGATGGATTTGATGGATGTCCTGTTTGGTAGATGAGGAATTGGTTGGGAAGTCACATCCAGAGGGTGGTGGTTGACAGCTCAGTGGTATAATGGATGTTCAATGCCCAAATGGAGATCAGTGACACACAATGTCCCTCAGAGGTTTGTACTGGGAAAAGAACTGTTTGATATCTTCACCAAAGACAGAAACAGTGGAACTGAGTTCACCCTAAGAAAATTTACAGACACCACCAAGCTGTATAATGCAGTTGACATGCCTGAGGGATGGAATGCCATGCAGAGGGGCCTGGACAAACTTGAAAAGGGGGTCTTTGCCAAGCTCATAAACCTCAAAAAGGCCAAGTGCTGGTGCTGCACCAGGGTCCAGGCAACTCTGGCGTCGGAGTTGGGGATGAACGGATGGAGAGCAGCCCTGCTGAGAAGGCTTTGGGGTGCTGGTGGATGAGAGGCTGGACATGACCCAGCCAGGGGCACTGGCAGCCCAGAAACCACCTGTGTGTGGGGCTGCATCCACAGCACCGTGGGCAGCAGGGCAGGGAGGGAGGGGATCCTGCCCCTCTGCTCAGGTGAGACCCCACCTGGAACACCACATCCAGCTGTGTGGCACTCAGCACAGGAAGGACATGGAGCTGTTGGAGCAAGTGCAGAGGAGGGTCACAAAGAGGATTAGAGGGATGGAGAACCTCTGCTATGAAAGGCTGAGAGACTGGAGTTTTTCAGCCTGTAAAAGAGAAGGCTTTGGAGGACTTATTGCAGTCTTTCAGTCTTAAAGATGATTTACAAGGAAGATGGAGACAAACATTTTAGTAGGGCTTGTTGAACTTAGGACAAAGGTGATTGTTTTTTAACTTAAAGAGGGTAGATTTACAGAAGATACAAGGAAGAAATTTTTTACAATGAGGATGGTGAAACACTGGAACGACTTTCCCATTCAAGGTCAGGTTGGATGTGTCTCTGAGCAATCTGACCTAGTTAAAGGCCCCTGCCCATTGCAGGGAGTTTGAACAGGATGATCTTTAATGGTCACTTTCAATCAAAACTATTCTATGATTCTATCATTCCATTCAGAATAACTTAGTATTGTCAGCAAACTAAGATACCTCAAAAATTTCTCCTACTCATTTCTAGACCATTTATTAACATTGGGAACAATGCAGGCCCCAGGACAAATCCCATGGATACTTCACTGGTAACCTCCTTTTGCTGTGAAAACTGACCATTTATTGCTGACTTCTGTCTCTTTCCTTTATCCTCTGACTTAGGTTCTTTAAAAGATATAACCTAATAGGTTAAATAAACCATTACCTCTTTATCTACAAACTTATTGACTTCTCTGAAGAATGCTACTACATTAGTGAGGCATAACCTAAAAAATCCATATTGACTTTCTGCCAATATACAATATTAATTCCTGTTCACTGGTCCTTCAAAACAGTTATTTACAGTAATCCACCTTCCAAGCTTCTCTAGAACCCTTGGGTGAACATCATCTATTGCTGTTCATTATTAACAATTTCTTCTGTAAGCACTTCTACAGAAATATGGAGTTTAATAACTTCTTGGAAGCAATGTGCATTTGAGTCTCCCACTCCTTACACATTCACGAGGTTATGGTTATAGCCAGGTAACCAACAGCTAGAGTGAAACCCAGCAGAAATTAATGGCATGTGGAGAAATGGATATTATCACTTGAGAACATAAAGGATCCAACAGGACCTTGACTTCCTCAAGACTTATTTTCTACACTCAAAACTTAAATTAATTCTAACCTAACCTGAAAAGCAACTGTAGAACTAATCCCTGCAAGAATCTCTAAACATGAAACATCAGCTATTGATATAAGTTGTCATCCTAACTTTCCAGGTCAAACCTTTTCCTTCCCAGATATGATATAAACCCCAAACATAATCCCACTTATTATATGGGCAGGAAACTAGTTCTTGCAGCTAAAGAGCATTACAGAGAGTAACTGTATAGTTACCAATAGTCTCCCCAAATAACCCTTCCCACTCCAGTGAACAGGGCATTCTGTAAGGAATAACAGCATTCCCCCTTCATGATGCTAACCTGCATTCCTACCACTGAAGCCATTCCAGACCCAGTGACAAGCTAGGGTCAATGGCAATTTCTTCTTAAATCCTGCTTTTAAGACAAAAAAAAAAAAAAGAAATAAAACTGAGTGAACATTTCATTAAAAAAATTGAGATTCATTAGAAAACAACATTCTTTATAATCTCTATTGATCCTAATCAGTGAGCTTGGCAGAAGAGGAAGATTCCCTCTTTTGGGTCATAATGCCACGCTAAACCTAAGCCTAATTTTCTTTTTATTTTCTTTTTTTTTATTATTATTTTATTTAAAGTGACCAATTTGTATAGTAAATCCAATTGTAAGGCATTTGTTCCCGATTATGCACACTTTCATCCTATCTCTGCCAGCCTTGCAAAATGCAAGAATAAAAAGGCTTTCTACCTTTTTTTCTGGAAACCTGATTCCAGTCCTAGCCCTAAAATTATCATGTACTGTAGAGAGAGGAAGAATCTGTACTGGAATACCTAATATGAAGCATATGCTCCTGCCTACGCCATAGTACTCTCTCTGACATGTTTTTTTCCAGTTCCCCAGCCTTATCCCAAGCCTTCCTTAAATGGAAGATGTGTCCAGGAATACTGAAAATAAAATATTTGCTTATGACTACACTAGCTTCCTTCTGAACTCTTCCAAATCCAGCAGAAATCAGACTTGGTACAACCTTCCTTTCTGATACCTTATCTTTCCCCAGTTCCTAACCAAAAAATTAAAGATATTCACCCCCAGTGATATCAACACTCTTATTCCTGCCAGTCATGTGGATCTGACACAAAAATAGGTTCTCAAGCCTTCTCCCTTTTTGTTTTTCAATTTCAAATCTAACTATAGGTTACCTATATCTATACCAGGAGCCTTCTGGAAGAACTGAACATATCCATTTCCTTTTTCATTCTTGATGGCTACACAAGTATCTCATTATAAGATGACCTTTTGAAAATTTATTTTAAATTTAAATCCAAACGAAAATTATTAATCCGGAATAAAGTTCAAGAACTGGTGAATTAAACCACAGTCGTATTAAAAGGACTCCTTCAAAAGATCAAAAAACAGTTACAGAACAATAATAAGGCAGTGGGTCAGGTAAAACTCTTATTATAAGTACATTTTTGGAAGTTTATAGCTGAACTTAAAACAGTGAAAGAGTGCTTAGCACTGAACAAGCAATAAATAATGCTTGCCCCATGAAACTCAGCATCTAAAAGAGAGCCTTGAAGAGGACAGGATGCTATAGAAGGCTTAGAAAGGGACACTAAGAATGTGATTTCATTGCAGGTATGCCTGAGCCATCCAATTAAATAAATTTTAAGAGTAAAGAGATTATCTAACCGATATTGCTAAGTATTTATATGTTTTAAAAAGACACAAGTTTAAATGAGATAGCAGCATCTGGTATATCAAATTCAGAGGTTAGTTTGCACTTGGAGCACTTGGTAGGCAATCCAAAGATGGGAATGAGAGATAGAGTGGGATGTGAGAACCCCTGTGTATCATCTGTGCTTTTGCTCATTAGATGGAAAAAAGGTACATTATATTCAGCAACATATTTGTGGTTCTGGCACACATTCAACCAGATTCAGCTGTTGCCACATCACTCTGCATTATACAACCCACAGGGATGACAGAAACCACTGACAAGGTGGATGCAAAAGACTGGACAGTTTTTTACTTTGGCGGGTTAATACCAGCTAACTATCTCCAATGCATCTGTCATTCCAGAAATATCTGTTTTTAAAGGGATCTAAAAGAGCATTAAAGACTGCACTACAAATTGTCTACAGGCAAAACTGCAAGTAAAATTTTGGACATTTTATGTAAAACCATGGCTACCAAGATTCCATTGCTCCAAGATAACCTCGGTGATAATTTAAAGTGTGGATTAATTACAGACAAATACATCTACAGCTAATGTTATCTTTGAATCAACCTCCTTCTCTGTAGAATTGACATTTTTCTCAGGAGGTGCACATGTTTTATTACACATACAATAATTTATAATACTAGAAAGAAAGTAAAGCCAGATTCAACTGGAAAGACAAAAATCCATCCAAACCGCTTTCACTGGATTACTAAGCATTCCCTGCAAGGAAAGCTTCCATGGTCTTGTCAGGAGTGGAAGCAATTTACCACTGAATCCAGCCCTTAGGTATCTGCACAGAACTTCAGATTTCAGAAGTGAGCTCTATGACTTTCTTTTACAGGTTAAAAATACTTGTTAAAGTCATCTAAACTGTTGCTAAGAGAAATGACACATTTGGCAAGGATATGTGAGTGATAGCTGGAGATTCTTGAAAATAAAGTAGATTTGGCTTCCAGGTTGTTTTTTTTAACTTACTTCAGAATCGTTAGTAATAGTTACCAATAAAATTCAAATCATTATATAACCCAAGTTCAGTACACATTCACCAAAGGACTTCTGTGTCTTCCTCAGAATCTTCCTATGAAGCCACATCAGCTGAGACAAAAATACAGACAAAAATTTAGATGGAAATTTAAAAACCTTTGCACAAATGTAAAATAAACACATCCCATGTCATACATGGGTTTAAGTACAGATTTCCTCTTGCAATAGGGAACACTGAGCCAAACTCAGCTCTTCACAGCTCTCTACACCAGTGTACCTTGGGTGTTTGCCATTCAGATTGCTCTTAACATACACTGGAATAGGTGTGCTGGGATTTAGACCTTATCAGGCTAAACTGGTGTAAGAACGTGACTAGGAACCAATTTCACAGGTTATGCATATCTATGAAATCCTTAAGGAAATGAGAAGTTTGATTTTTTTTTTTTTCTGCATTGTTTGGAAGAGAAATGTGATGTTACTCTGTGTACTAAATGGTAAATGGTAGTAAAGAAATATGGAGGCAATGACTTAATAGAAATTAAATTGTTACTTCAAAACTGTAAGTGAAGTTCTAAACCACTCCTTTTCTAGAAGTACATAACTATTCCCACTGGCTTCCCTTGGGTTTCCTTGATGGTTTATGAGCTCCCTGTTGGACTATATAATGATCATGTACAATATTCTGAAGCTCAAGAACAGTCCTGTAACTGGGTTTCTAGCACTAACATCTCAGACTTTCCTTTGCATTCTTAAGTGTTATATATTTCTTAATATAAGGAAAAAAAAAAAAAGCCTTGATCTTGTTCTGTAAATACTGTTGTCAGTCCAAAACAGCTCCAAAATCTTTAATAGAAAGAGAGGAGTATTGCTTGGGATTTTCATGCAATCAGATGCCAAACTTCTTTAAGAACCTTTGCATTAGTTGTAGCCATGACCTCAGCTAACCCAAAGAAAGCCACAGGCATGTCTCCTTTCCCTATTGGCAGCTACTTTAATTGGCAGGTTCACAATGAGGACTTTTGTTTGCATCCTAAACATGCACAGCACGATTAAAATGTTTAATACTTTCATCCTCAAAGTGCAGCAATCAATATGTTGGGTTTTTAACAGGCCAAGTCATTACACATTTAAATAGCATCATTCAAGCCCTTAAGGAACTTGTTTTACAAGGACTCAAAAGGTTCCCTATTGAAAATTATATGGATTTAGCTCAGTTTAAAAATAGACATTTTGTTTGTTTTCCATTCAGTTGCTCTACTATTTGATGCTCTTTTCTTGCACATGTAGTCTCTGAGTATTTTACTACCCCCTGCTGTATGGAAAGAAAACTGTATGATAGATGTGGCCTGTGCTAATAACACCTCTTGAGGGCTCCCCATCAGCTGGAACACCAAGGGGATGCATTCAGAGTGGCTGGAGATACAGGGCTCTGTGTGGGTCATCACATGAAGTTCCTAGTGGCTGTGGTGTGGGTAACAGAGAACAAAGTTTTCTTGACAGCTCCAAGGTTGTAGACTGCTAGAGGAGCACCGCAGTTTCTGGGTTTGTGTAGTGCATATCCTCATGTTTCCCAAGCAACTAAAAGTGCTTTGCGAAGCAATGAGTCAGATGCTGGTTGTACAGTAACCACACACAGGGACTTATGTTTTCAGGAACTATGTGTCCAAGAGCAGGATATTCTTATATAGGTCTCTGGCACTAAACCTGTTGGGCAGCCACTGAATTAGATGGAACACCTCTAAAGCTGTGTGAGCAACATTTGGTGTACTACTGTGTACCAGCACAACCCACATAATATTCACTCACTTCAGCTGCTATATTACATCAAGAAACTCTCCACTTTCAACCCAGATGAACTGCCTCCCTTGGTAAAGGGCATAACATTAGATTGCCTTACACACTTTCACAAGAAAATACACATTCCACATGCAGTTTGTAGGTAAAAAAAAGTGCACACTCAAATTTTGCTCACCCATCATGAGAAGCCAAAGAACATTTCTCCTCCATTTTCTTCAAGAAGCAATTTGCCAGAAAATCTCCTTGTTTTTCTAACATCAGTTCCCCGTGCAGAAGAAATGGGGTTTTTGCTCATTGGCATTTCCTCTCCCACTACAGTTCACACTGGGTTAACCTCAAGTTAACAGAGGGTAAATTTGTTTCAGATTGAGAATCCCCTGATATCAAGGCTGGTTGGTGGCTGGTTCACAATTTCCCTGTCCCATCTGCCTTGCTAAGCAGCAAGGTGGTCTGCTCCTGGACTCCTCAGCTCTTTGTCCTAGCCATGCTGCCTGGGAGGTAGGCCTGGCTTTTTCAGTGTTTCCAAATCCACTGAGACTTTCCAAGATCAGATTTAGGGATTTTTAACACGTGCCTTACTGAAAACATCACATACTTGTATTCTTTTCTGATTTTGGATGCACATTACCATTATTAGAAATTACAAAATTGCCTATGAAAGAGGAAGCACATTTCTCACACTACTATTTGTCATTGACTGCAAGGGTGGTTTGCACAACTTGGCTGGTAGCCATGAGAATAATACATTAGGAATATTTTTTCCATATTAAACTGCAGCACCCTAAAAAACTGGCTTTTTAAAGGTAATAGAGGTTGGACTGTAACCTAGCATCAGGCTGGAATCATGGTAATTTAATATATGTATTCCCCAGCAGCGGAACAAGTCCCAAATGGGAACTCCCAGAGTTTCAATTCAATGAAATGAGGAAATTACCCGTTCCAAAACTTTTGCTCCACCAGTCCTTTCCTGGTCTGTGTCAAAACTGATGCAAATCTTGTGATAGTCAAAAAGTCTGCCAGGCTTTCAGTGCTGTTTACAGTCAAACATTGCCTGCACAGGAGACAGAGAGCAGCTTGGCACTGCCTGTTTATCCCCACCACCTCTGACAACAGGCTTAGGCAGAAACAGAAAGCAGCCCCTTACAATCACTGGTTCCTTTGGGTGAGCTGGGACCTCAGTCCACAAATCCTTTCTGTTGCCTTGGCACAGTGACCCTGTCTCTGTGTAAGCCACCACTGTACCACCCTCCCTTCAGGGCAAGCCATTTGCAAAGGGCATGCAGCAATTCATGCACAGCTTCCACCACTGCAGCAAAATGAGCTCAGCAGGTAGACACAGACACCAGCCCAAATCTCCTTCCAGTCCCTAAAACAGAACTGATAATCCTTGTACCTTGGGTCCCCTGATGACATTCAGCACTGAATGATGCCAGTGGATGATACATGTGCAACAGGCAGGGGCTATATAACATATGCTGTGGAAGAGATGGATTAGCCAGACAGTTTCACACAGCCAACTCTTTGCAAATCCAGTCATGTCCAGCACAACTGATTTCTCTAAATTCCTATTAACAATTCTTTTAAGAAATAATTCATTTAACTGTATTTTGCTGTGATGTCAAATACTTTATTTGATGATTTTTTTTTAATTTAATATTTTTCAGGCTGTTCAGCTAGCTCAAATAATAAAAATGCCTTATTCTCTCTTCATTTAATTCACTTCCCATTTCAGGAAAAAAAAAATCAAGACTAAACATCTACCAAATGTTATTCCTCTTCAACTGAATGTGACGGATGGTCTGACGATCACATAAAAATTAAACAAAAAGTGCATTGTTCCCTTCCAGATTTTTCAGCTGGTGTAAATCAACATAGCTTCACTGATGCCAAGTTGCAGAGATGTACATCAGTTGAGAATCTTGCCCTTCATCTTCAGAGAGAGAGATTTCACCTACAGTTTAGTTTCTCTGTCTTTCTAGGCTTAGGAAAACCACAACCTATTTCCTTTCATGCTCTGCATATCACCATAAATAATCAGTTTTGGTTTAAGTTCATTACTTCTCTTAACCTCAGAAGAGGTATTGTGGAGAAGGCACAGAACAGATGTGACTGGTCAGCCACTCTGTCCAAGACTGTCTGGCTAAGATCCATGTATTGTAATTACTCAGTGTTGCAGTTCCAACCTGTGAAATACATCTTTAGCAAAGATAAATATGGACAGGCTTTGCTCACCCCTGGCTGTCCATTGATCAGGTCCCATGGTACCATCAAATCTATAAAAAACTTAGTATCAAAATGAAATAATTCTTATTTAATCTGAAATGAAGTCTTGAAGATACTATTATTTCCCATTCAGTTTGATCCTTCTAGCTCCCTTGTTCCCTCTCCCTGAAAAACAGAGGAGCCCAGCTACAGCAGGCACCAGGTATCCTCTTCTGACCACTGGGAAGTTGCAAGCATGAGAGGAAAGGAGCCTTTAAAAAGTACAGCTCTAGGATTCTCAGGCTTCCAAAGCCCCTTGCTCAGGGTGCCTCATGCCCAGGCAGAAATGTAACTGCAGCCCAGACTCAGAAACACATCTGCATCACCATTCCACTTCTCCAAAGGAGCTGGAGAGACCCAGCCCTTGAACAATCCCTGAAATGCTGCTCCAGACTTTTTCTCCTCACTGGCTGTAGCACCATTGGTTGTTTGTCTTCCCTCAACCTTCCCTGCCTCCATCCCCATGATCCTTTTCTCTTTCCCATTTTCAACCGCAGTCCCTCCCAAACCAGACTAATGAAAGTTTTGTTTTCATTATATAAGCCCAGTTCATAATCAAATACATTTTAAAAAATAACAAAAACTGGGGAACTGACAAGACGTGTCTACCATCACCCCATATCCAAACACTGAGGTTTGAGCTTGGCTCAGACATCTCTGAAAATGCCAAATGTGGATTTCCACAAACACAGGGAAATGGATCCACAGCTGATGTAAACAGAATAAAGGTGCTTTGCCTAAAGTTGCCTAGCAAACACACAGAGTAAACCATAGAGGAGAAGGAAGTTGCAGACTTCAGCCTGACAAACTCTTACATACCTGTTTAACATTAAGCAAGAGTTCCACCTTCAAATGGGACACTCACAAGGTTAAAGGTAAGTAGTTGCCTAAGAACTTGAAGAACAGAAGTCTCAGTCCTGTAGGGTTTTTCATGCTGAAAACTAACCCACATGTAGACCTTAGATATTCCTGTAATAATTCAAATCAGGCAACACCAGACAAACTTCTTTTTTTTGTTTTAATTGGTTTTGAGGGTAACATTAAAAACACATTAGCTCCCCTGTAATAGAATTCAACTAATTTGCTTAAGTTTACCAGTGCAAGTGAAAACAGAACAGAACTCAAGGGATCATTCAGGATAAATTACTGAGGGAAAAAATGCAAAATTTAGGATTTCTCACAGAGTTTTAATGGAGGATCAGATTTACGTGGCAAGCACTCAATCTGGCTGCAGGGTGTCTGGCCACATACAAAACAAATGCCAAGTCACCTCTTGTCCCAAGGATCTGACAAATTTGGACAACAAAGCACACTGGCAGCCCCCTGGAAGCTTTCAGATGTTTTAATGCCATTGGGATGTAGCATCCAGTGTAGACATTATTAGAAGCACAGCAGTTGCACTCCCACCTCCAGGGTGTCCAGCATATGCTGGGTTCTGGCATTGCTCATGGCAAGTAAGTTGGTGAGTTCGCAACTAGCCAGGTCATGTCGTCACTGCAGCAGAAAACTCAGCTATGGGCATGTCAGAATGAGAAAAGTCAATACAAAGGAAATGTGGGGATGGGATGGGATGGGATGGGATGGGATGGGATGGGATGGGATGGGATGGGGGGGGAAAATGAATGGAGAAATAAGGAACGTAATTTATACGAGAATAAAAGATGTTTAAAACATCAGCTTTCCCTGATGTTTTTCCCTTTCCCTGAAGACTACAATTCTCTTTGTGTTTGGGGTGTTACTCTTGGTTTTCTGTTTGCGCTGTTTATGGTTTTTTTATATTGTTACATCTAACTTTGCTTCCAGTACACTCTTCTATATGGTAATAAAATGCTTCGGCATTGTCCATTGCTGAAAATTATTTTATGGAAGAAGGAGACAGCAAGTACAATTCCTATCACACAATAAGGAAAATTTTCCCAAAGGGTCTCTGTTCATGATAATATACTATCGGAAAGAAAAGACTACAAACAAGCAGTATAATAAATAGCATGTGCAAAATGTACAGTATTGTAAATACACTACAGGGACTACTTACAGAGTATCTTCCACTCCATAAGCATCATCAACCATCTTCTGTGGTTTGGCACATCAAATAGTTGCTATGTACTGTACCATTTTAAAAGCATTGCAAATCCTTGGCTGGACACCAAGCAAATGCTGTCCATTACATTGTCAATTGTTGCCTTGCATATTCAATGTCTGAGCTCACCTCCCTCCACAGTTAAATGTGTAGGAACACCAATAAAATACATTATGTTTATTTCCAGTGACATATGTTGTTAAATGGGTCTGTCATGCTGACAAAGGATTTCTCTTTAAGGGGAAGTCTCAAAGCAAATCCACCCCATTAGGAGACAATGACTTCAAAATTATATTTCAGAATCAATTCTGTTATTTTGTTAAAGAGCTGGTTTACAAGTTGGGTAAGGTCCATTATCTGAGGAGCAACATAGGACTTTCTGTACTGCTGTGGATGGACAGACATACAAGTGAATCTTATGCATTCCTTACACACTACACTGTAAATTAATAAATGTGTCACTAATGTAGATACATACTCCAGATAGAGCCATCTGCACACATAAGGTAAGGGAAGAGAGAGAAGAAATTGCAAGCAGGCAAACTGGGACATTTACCCTTGCAAGAGGCTTGACTGGGCCAGAAGATCATATTCTGGAGCAGCTCCCAATACTAAAGATGCATCAGTCCATCCTGTCCTATCAGGCTGGAAAACCTCCAAGGGTTTTCTCACTCCTGCCTGCCTTGGGCACATCAAAAAAATCATCACAGTAACACACGTTGCAGATTGTAATATCATGCAGATTCCAGCAGGGAGAAGAGGGAGTGCCAGCTTATTGAATACAACCTAGATATCAGGAGGTATCCATCATAAGTAGGAACCAAATTCTGGGATGTTGTCAAGTGACCCTAGCTCAGATCAGTAAAAGGAGATTAGAAAAGGTCACCCTCATTGCAGGGTGATCAGGGTTCCATGATCCAATGTGTCCAATTTCTTATCAGCACATCTGATATTGTCTTATCAACTCTGAAAGATATTTTCTTACCAGCTCTAAAAGACTTTCACTAGTGGTCTGGCCTGGATTAAAGCTGGAACCTGCAGCAAGAAGATTTCCAAGCATTAATCCTTTGGGATTAATTCCAAATCAATCCCAAATTTTTTAGTCTGTACTTCTTTTTAAATAAATTTTCTGTGAATAAGAATGAATTTGCAGAAATTCAAGGAAGTGTATACAAAGAGTACTTCTTCATTTCTGAAATGAAGAAATACATTCCAGATTTCATTCTGGAAAACAGTATCAGGAAATCAAAACATGTACAGAATGCATAAGGATGACACAGGAACTAATATTATTGCTATTATATGTCAGTCATAATGTCACTAAAAACCTTGTGAGTTCTCATGGATTTGAGTTTGTATGGAAACTGCACTTATTATGTACTGCTTTTAAAACACAATTGTTTAGCATATTACAGTTTCTCTTAGGTCACTGAGTTTTTTTTCTGAAATACATTAAAATGTAATAATAACAGCCCCCACAGTTCAGTACAAAAGTTTAGGATTTTCCTCTATTATGACAGAGGACACATCTAAGCATTACATTAGCAAAGTGTTTACCTCACTATGCTGAAATTATATCAGTGAAGAATACCTGCTCTAGGGCATCTAGCTGTCTCTGTTTGTACTCCATGACAATCTTTCATCAGAAAGTGCATCCCCAGCAAGTGCATTTCTGGAGCATTAAGTTATCTGTATCCTGTGTGATATAAATTCTTTCCTTAAGGTCAGCTGAAATGTAAATTCTGCCCTTCCCCTCAGACTCTATTTAGATCTGCAGACAACACTGTATTTGTCAAAATATCTCCTCGTAGAAATGTGGCCAACTCTATTTACAGATTGATACTTATGCACCAAGGACTGATACCAAATCTTAGTTTGAGTTATTTAACCCAAGGAAAGGAGCCAGTCTATCCCTGTTTCATCAGAAGATTGATTACCAATGGCCACTTGCCAAGGCTAAACTGATCCAATTTGAGAATAGATTTCAAGTCCAGACAGTTTTTTCAGGAGATTGTTTTCTTCTATGCCAGCTTTCCGCTCCAAAAAATATAGGAATGTCCAAAGTTCAGAGTTGTAACGATAAGTTATAAATTCAGAAACAAATATTACCTGACTCTGCAATGCGTGACTGAAGCTGCAAATAAAAAAAAAAATTAAAAAATTTAAAAGTGCAAATAGCTTTTGAGAAGTAGAACCTGAAAGTCACCTCAAATCAAGTCAGCACTGAACCCTAATAACAGCCCATATCAAGTGAACGTCTGCTATTCCACATATGTTTTATTTATATATTTATATATATTTATTTCACATATGTTTTATGTATATATTTCACATATGTTTTATGTATATATTTCACGTCTTAAGCATGTTAGAGTGATTTCCCTATTCTTTTGAGAATGACTTCTTATTTCAGTCACTCAATATGTCAATAACTATTCAGAATTACTGAGAGTGGGACAGTAGCCCTCAACCACATACTAGCTTCTCTACAGTCCTTCTGTAGGCAATTTTCCAGAAAGGCTTTGGCTCCCCAAAAGCCGACAGTCTTTGCTGAAAAGCAGGAAATATAACCAACAACGTGGGACTGCTACAAGTAAGACAAAGAAAACTTTGAAGATCACTAAATCTGAGATCCAAAAAGACATCTGATTGTATAACAGAGGCCACAGAGTTTCATCCAGGTACTTTTGCAGTGAGCCATATAATTTCTGTTTGAACAAAATATATCCTCCATAAAGGCATTTTGTCTTATTTAGAAATGTCAAGAGAGAAAGAATTCACTTCTGGGTAGTTTGTTCCAGTGGTTTACGCCAACAGTATTTCCAGAGCCTACAGAATGAAGAAATATTTTTTGCACTTATATAATTCCAGCCCTCATCTCTGCAGACAGAAATTCATTAAAATCAACAGACTTCAGCCATCACTGATTTAAGCCAAAAACTTTAAGTTTCATTGACTGTCTTTACTTTTAATATAATCAAACTTTTTTTTCACACCAAGAATCCCCAAGATGTTTACTTGTTTGACAGGGAGTAGGAAGAGGTGGACCAATTTCCTATACTGAACTGTTTCAATTGGAAAAGCACTGAGGATGCTTTGGTGTGTGGAGAGCAGGAGAAATATGGATCTTCAAAAAATTACCCAAAAAGGCATGGTCATTCATTGTTGGCAAAAAAAACTCATGATGGGGCAAGTACAGCCTGGAAAGAAAGTCAAGCATTTGCTAAAGGACTGAATTATCTAGATGATGAGTTTAGCATGGACCAAGGAACACAGAGGGTGGTTGTTCTCAGCGCAAGATCATCCTTTTCCTCTGCTTTGGAAGTGCCTTCCCACCAACCCACTTAGGTGAACAGATTTTGTATTGCCTTCAATTAATTCTTGCAACCACTGTCTTCATTCATCACACGCTAAACGTGGTCAGAGTCTCCTCAGATGTTTGCAATAAAGCTGGTGCAGCGAATGGCTCTGTGGGGTGGGTTCATCATCATTGCAGTCAGCAGTTACTGCAAGCACTCCTAACTCCAAAACTGCCACAGATGCAGCCAGCTTCTGCTTGTCTCTCACAGCCAGCCTTCTAGCAAACAAATGGAAATGGCTCTGCTTTCCTGCAAAGAAGCACAGAGTAACAGCCCTTCACATCAGCCAAAAGCTCCAGTTCAGCTGAGAAGGGAAAGAGTTAAAGTTTGGATGTGTGTTTGGATTGTTAAACCATGACAGGATGGGACTTGCAGTTAAAGTTTGGATGGGATATGGAAAAGGGAACTCAGGGCAGCAAAGGTTCATGAACAAGAATAGTTGGAATGAAGAAAAAACCATGAGAGGAATTAATAAAAAATTATGTAACAGGCAATGTCATCTTCATCAAAGATTTGTGGATACTCCTGAAAAGCACCCTATTGTAGGCTACAATGTTGTTCTTTTAGATTTTATATATAACAGGGTAACAGCCCTTTGGGGTCTTTCTGGAGCACAACAAGCATGCTGCTAGAAGGTATCCCATGTATGGGTTCAAGAAGAAAATTTATAGGGATACCAATATTGCAAACATGGGCTCCACCCTGTCTATCATGGTAGGATTATTAGTTATTTCTCCTGGTGTCTCATAATTCTGTTCTGCTGGGACTACATTTGGGGAAAGCAACCTTCAACACCTGAACTGCCACTCTACTAAGTATTTCTCACAAAAAATTCACAAAATCTCTTACATAAGCTAAATTTCATTTTCCCATTCTTCATAAGAGTAAACCTTGAAAACTCATTTTAGGACTAGCCTCTGTCTATGCTTTGGCATTAAGAGAAATACGAGGAACAACCTGATGTTGAATGTAAAATCAGTACTTGGAACTCCAGAAATTTCCTTGCCATTTAGCCTTTAGACACAAGATGGCAGCAAGAAATTCATTTCAAGCATTTGCTCCCAGTAGCTCAGCATTACCTGGCAGTAACTGTTTAAGATATGGGTTCGTGGGCTTGGTTATTGTGAGTACCTGATGGCACACACAAACACTCGTGCCCTCACACTCTTCTCCTAACACCCATGGCCCTGAACTCTGCTGTTGGCTCTTGTCACAATGACCAAATATTTATTATACTGCATACACAACTGTGCACAAAAATACCTCTGTGGCAAACAATGTTGTTAAGGTGTGTTAAGCACAGCCTTTCTAGTGGACATAAATCAGTGGCAAACTCATTCATTAAGTCTTACTTTATTAAGTGGCCCTTTGTTCCTATTCTTTCCTACTGTGATATTTTTCCTTTCTCATAATTTTAGCTTTTAGGACCTAGAGTCTTTAGCAGTCCTGAATATTTCCATCTTTCTTTTTTTTTCTTTAGATTTCTCCAACTTGTGGTGTTTTAGAATGCATCTGATCCAAAGTACCAGCTTTAGAGCTGTTCAAGAAAGATTTTGCATATTTCTAAATATTCTGTGTCAGAAGGAATCTCTACCCTTTAAATTCAAAAATGAATTTAAATGAAAAATGGGGTTTTCCATTACACAGAAAAATTATCTAATTTTACTCCATTGAGGAATGAACAGTTGAAAAACTCAGATTAGTCTACAACTCAAAAATTTCCTTAGCATTTGTGAAGCATTCACAACTTTTGTTGATAAGATAAACTGCTCCAAAGACTCCTATGACCCATGGAGTGCTCTAAAATTAAAGGTTTTGAACCAAACTTGCCACCTACAACCTGTAACAGATTCAGATATTCTGTGTATCAAAGGAACTTACATATAATACAGACACACCATAATACCTCATATGAATTAAATAATAAAGGAAGTTAAAGAGAACCCAGGGCATTCCCTCAAATAAGGCAACAAACAAGCCAGAGCGACACTGACATTGCTTCACCTAATGCTGAAATAACATGACTAAAACACATTAAATGAAATGTTTTAAAATGTAGGAAACTCTAATGAAGGTAACCATATATACATCTGGTTTTATCCATCCACCTCCTAAACTGATCAAACTTCCTTGTAGAGAAGCCACTGATTTTAATTACACAGCCCATCAATGATGTATGTCTGTCTACTTTACTACATATTTGCATTGTCTTCCTTTAAATCATTTTCCTCAGACTGTTAGCAATTGCTTTTTTCAAGCGTCTTGTTAAAACAGGACTGTCTGATAATACATATTTAATCCTTTAATATCTCAAAATAAATATTCTGGTTCATAGTAGCCAGACATTGCACTTGACATTACAAGGACACACAGCTATTATATCATCTTGTTTGGGAAACATGTGATACACAAGTATACAGAAAATTTGGCCCTTTGTTTAAACCTTGTAAGTGTTCCTTTCCCCTCAGAAATACATATTTGTCTTCCAAAAAAAACATCTCACAAGATTAATGAATATTCCCTTTGTTAAAAACTTTCATATTCTCTGGTCAAGAGGAACTATGTCCAGCCAGTAATTAATCTGCACTCTGGTTCAAGGACAGAATTATTTACTTACAAACTTGGAATGCCAGAGATCAAAAACACATTTTTATCAGGATACTGACAATACTGAGAGTTGAGGTGAGGTCTGAAGAACTCAGATGAAATTCTTAAAATATTTACCACAAAATATCTTCAATTATTTACCATTTTTAGCACTGAGGTTTTCACTGAGGATCAGTATGTCTGTCTAAACTAAATAAACCTAAAATGAGACACAAAACTACATTAACTTTTTTTTGCTGGAAGTAGTCCTGATGTTCCCACAAATACTAAAAATATGTGCAGCATGTATTGTCTATTTAGATGGAAATCAATTCTTCTTTTCTTCAGGAATATTATTTCTAGCATAACATTTTAGAGACCCTGCACTTATTCTTTTCTATTCAAAAAGTTCAGAATATGTTCTGATTTGACCTGCATTTGAATAGCTGAAAACTGAATTGCATTTTTAACTTTTCCAGATAGGAATTCCTATTTTAAAAAAATTTGTTTTTATCTTCTATATAGAGAGTTCCCTTCAGAAAACAAGCAAAAATCTCTCCCACCAATCTAATTACAACAAACAGACTCCCAGGGCCAAAACTTCACACCCCATTGTCTTCCTGAAAGATTTTGTCATGACCTGAAATCTTCACACCTTCTTCTGGTAAACTACAGGCAAAAGATGGAAGCAGAGATATAATTTTTATTTGTCATCCTGGGAGAAAAAATCCTGGCACTTCCAGTAAATTGCTGCCCAAGTTCAAGGTGAGTGAGATTTTTGATGAATCTCCTTAAGCTGCAAATCATGCAGGGAGAAGCACAGACCTGTCACAGGGATGCCTCACATGGAGTAACTCTGGGACAGTTTTCCACTGACACAGCACAAAGCAGGCAGACTCAGGAGAAGAACCAGAGCCAAAAGGTTCAGCTGGAAGGGTAGAAAGCTGTGCCTGGTCTTTCCTCATTGTCACCTGTCAAGGGTAAAAATCTCAGCATCCAGGGTTCCAGCAGCCCCCCAGTTCTGCACTTGGTGCAAAGCCTTCCTCCAATGAAGCTGGCAGATCTGAATTGCAACAGAGTGCAGCTACCAATTACATAATTTATAAAGTCAGCCAAAATAATGTTAAATTAATAGTTTGTTTCCCTTCCCATGTATTTATAAACAAATACAACTTGAAAATGTTCAAATATTGTTTATATGTGCTTTCCACAAATGCTCAAGCAATCATATGGTACAAATACTATATATATATATATATCAGTGAGCTCCTCAACTGATGCACAAGTATTCATAGAAACCATATTTTAAAGCTTCATGATGAACAATGGTGCCAGGCACTCAAAAATTTATCCAATGTTTTAGCAAAAGCCATCTTTTACATGCACCAGAAATTAAACACTTAGAATTACACTTGAGTTTCAAATTTATCTGAATCAATACTCCCAGTGAAATTATCAATAACAATCTTTTTTTAATTATAAAATTCGTTAAATCTGAATCATGAATAATTCAAAATATCTGCTTTGTTCTTAAAATGTAGTGAAGTAAAGTGAGAATCTACATTTATCAAATAAATTATTCATTGCAAGATTAGTCATTCTGTTCTGCCAATACACATCACACAAACAGATTCAATTACTAGAATTATGGCTTGAGAAGAAACCTTGTCTGATCTTATCTTACAGTTTCAGCAAAATCACTTAGTCAAACATAGGACTTCAACATGAAGGCTATCATTAGGATAATGTCACATATCAGAGAAAATAAATGTAGGCTGAAGAAACCACTTAACCTAACAAATCTTCAAATAAAAACAAATAATGTAGCTTAAAAAATAAGTTATTTGACACCAGTGAAATAATAGGCTGTTCTGGAAAGAAAAGGGTATTATAAATTTTTGAAGAAAAAGATAGTTATTAGAGAGTATAAATATTATAGGCACAACATTTTTGAATACTGATATGAAATTTTGCAAGAAAGTAGGAGTCTTTAATGTGGATTGCAGCCAGAGACTCAGTTACTTTAGAAACCATGACACAAAGAAACTTTTAATATTAGCTATTTAAATGCTTTTGTCCCATTCTAGTATATCTAGTGAATCAGGTTCCTCAGTGCAGATAACCTGCAACAGAGCTACATAAAACTATTTTGCTGGAAAACAGAGATTTCAATCAACTCAATACATATTAAATATGGAAACAATAATAATTTTTTTAACTATGTGACATTAGAGATATATGATATTTTAAACTGAAGTGAGCCCTTATCCCTTGTTATTTGTGCAATATTTGTTATAACTCATAAATGTAATTTGTTTCATTTTGCCTAGACTTTTTTATACTCAAGAAACATTATGACTGTTCAGAATCAAACAGAAACTAAGTAGCACACAGAAGTAAAACACAGAGACCAAACAGGTATTAATTTTAGAAAATACAAGTATTTCCTACCAAGAGGTTAAAAATAAGATAATATTGGAAGAAATTATTGAATAGTTTACAACAATTTTGTTTTTTCCTTCAATCTCCAGGTCTTAAAAATCCTAAAGAACAGAAAATATAATTTCAAATGAAATAACTAAATCTCAAGTTGTCACAACTGAAAAACAAGCTTCACAAAATTAAGAAAATGGTTTTTAAAAATTAGAAACCAGAATGCAATTAAATCCAAATAATAATAATTTGTTTGTTGGGACAAACAGATTGATACTGAGATTAATCTGATTCATGATTTTTAATGCCTGCTGCAACAGATTACTTTCAACTAACTGACTTACTTTTATTTCATATCATATAGTATCATAGAATCACAGAATGGTTTGGCTTAGAAGGGACCTTAAAGATGACCCCATTCCAACACCTTCCACTTGACCAGGTTGCTCCAAGCCCCATCCAGCCTGGGCTTCAACACTGCCAGGCATGGGGCAGCCACAGCTTCTCTGGGTGACCCGTGCCAGTGCCTCACCACCCTCACAGAAGAGAATTTCTTCCTCATACCTAACCTAAACATCTCCTATCTACTCTCTTTAGCATGTTTGATGTCATCCCCTGTTTTCTTATCACTCCACTATAAATAGCCCCTCTCCTGTTCTCTTATAGCCCCCTTAGGTACTGGAAGGTACAAAAAGCTCTCCCTGGAGTCTTCTCTTCTCCAGGCTGAACATCCCCAGCTCTCTCAGCCTGGAGAGATGAAATCCTTTCCTCCAACCTGTCAACTGCACCACACAGCTTCATGCCGTCCTCAGACTTGCTGAGGGTGCCCTCAATCCCAGTGTCCATGTCACCAACCAAAGTCAGGCAGCACTGGTAACATTTTGACCCCTGAGGAAGGCTATTATCATTAATATCATTAATAAAAGGCAGCAGTTCTTAAAAGCCAGTGTTCAACAAAAAAAATAGAACACATTCTAGACATTGGCTTGGGTCTCATTGTAGTGCAAAAGTTCTTCTCATTAAATCTTATTTGAAGACATAATATTGAAAAAGAAATCACCCAAGAGAGAACATTGTCTAATGTCCAAGTGTATTTGCACTGAGTTCACAAGTGGAAATATGTTTCAATGCCTCAGAAAAGCTTCATTAAAATTAGGACCTGAAAAAAGTACTATGCATTATGTTATCTGTGCATTATTGTATTTATATTAACAGTCCTATCCCATTGTTCAAACTCTTACACAGTAAAGCCTTGCTCTACAAAATCACCACAAAAATTACTAGATGTATCTATCTACATAACTAGAAAATACTCCAGCACTATTGAAGTCAATGGTTCTTTATAAGGAAGATTTAGTGGAGCCAGGGAAAATAATATTTATAAAAATTAGCAATATATATAGTCCTTTATATTGAACATATTTTAATATTGCACTTTACTTGTGGAACTTTACTAAAATCTGAAACTTTACTGATGCTGGGGGAGAAATACAATATGGGCTCCATATTATCCAAGGTGACTAAACTAAATAAAAAGTAGATAGACAAATAAAATGGACAATTTTTAAAAACTGAAACATTTTAAACCCACCCATATTCAAGGGAAATCCAGAGTCTATTTTGATAAATATGAAAATCTAAACATTTAAATCTACAGTGGCCATTTTAAAAATAAGTAGTTCAAATGCAAGACTTGAATGAAAAGAAAGTAAGCAGCCAAAAACATCACATGAAAGAAATGCAATTAGAAAAATATTGTAAACCATAGAAAATTGTGTAGTCCTAACTGAGAGAGAACAGGAAAGAGAATGTGATAGGAAGGCATGCACTTTTAGAAGCAACACACTTCATTTTGTACAAAGTGTTCCCTTGGCTCATCAAAGTGTAAAGAACAAACAGCAACCAGGAATCTTATTCACCCAAAAAGGATTTGTGTTATAGATGAACTTAATTAACCACCAGCTGAAGAATTTCATCCAAGATGATTAGAAACCAAATTAGTGAAATGCAAAGAACAATTTTTAAATATTTTAGAATATTTATATTCCAGGAAAAAAAAATAGAAAGGATAAATTTAGGGAAATAAACATAAATATATATATATATATATATTCTCTCAAAAACAATTTCTTCACTAAGCGAGTTAGTGGAACATTCTCTAGATATTATTGCTATAGTTTGAGTGTACAACTCTATGGAAAAAAGCAAAGGCCAATGTCTCATTTTCAAACTAGATTATGCTTGAGAAGGCCTCAGAACAGTTGGAGTCATTAATAGCTTGGTGGAACAGGAAATAGTCCTAAAACTTGGGCAAAGAGAAGTGGAGGAGACTGAAAGCAATTTGAAAGAGAAGATACAAAGTAAGCGTGATAAATTAGTGGGGAGAGGGGAATGAAATCACTTAGATGAAATTTTATGAAGTTCAAAGTTCTGCAATAAAAGAAAAACTCAAATATACAGTACTGAAAAGGGAAGGCTGGAAAAGAAACAACTGGGTAAGTTGGATCACAGACTGAATATGAGTCAACTGTAGATGAACGTTTCAAAACAGAATAATATAATTCTGTGTTTATTAAAAATAAAGCTCTACATAAAACATGGAAGGAAATTATCCGCTGTACTAATGACTGGTAAAGCCACTGCTACATCTATTTTGGTCTCTCAATTTTAAGAAAGATGTGGTAAACTGGAAAGAGTCCTGAGGAGAACAAAGAACAAGGGGAAAATTATAAAATGTGACCTATCAGGAAAAAACAGAAGACTGAAGACAGAATTATAAACATCAGGCAATGTTGACTTTAAAAATTCTAAATTCATCACATATCCTGTTTCCATCAAAGGATGGCAAGAAATAATTAGCTTCATGTGTGAGTGAAGACTTAGATTAGATGCTAGAAAAAGTCTTTAGAGCAAGGAGACAGGCCTTCCTAGTGTGGGTGCAAGAAGGCTGATAGGGAAAGTAACCACAGCATTACTTTGCTCCAAATAAAAATTTTCAGCTGAAAATGAATACGTAAAATGACTGCAATGAGAATAGGAGGAGGGAGACTCTGTCTCTCCAGCAAATAGCCTCTTTCACTCACAGCCTCTGTCTGCCACATCAAATACTCATGACCAGCTCTGTCCTGGTAAGAGCTGGTACAGCTGCAATGGCTTGACATTTTTCTTGGTCTGTATTATCAGGTGGCATCAGACCCTGGCCTTTGTCTATGAAGTGAAAAGTGGGAAATACTTTTATCAAAAGACAGCTGTGGAGAACTTTGGACAGTAGCCTTGCACCAGTGGTCAATTCCCTGACATCTTAACAGAGAGAGCTCCACACAAAGCCGTGCTTGTACTTCAGGGAGGTACCACACTAACTTTTCAACTATATTTCCCTCTCTGATACAGCTATGGTTACATCTAGCATTTCCCTCCTGCCCTTCCATTACACAGGCCATCCAAATTTATGGTCAAGTCCCTAACAAGCAAATGCATTGGACAAGAAGATAACAGCAGCAGCAAAAGAAACCACAAAATTCACCAAATGAGGCATAAGGATATTAAATCTAAAACCCTGCAGTTGCAGGAGAAATATTTATTTGCCTCCATCTTGGTATTTTGGCCAAGCATATTTGTTTGGATTTGTAAATAGTCTGGTTCAAATAAGCTGTTTTTCTGAGTAGCTGATTTTAAAGTTTCCTCTTGTGAGGAAATTTTCTTGTTGTTTTGCAGATAAAAATTGAATATATTTTGAAAAGACTGCCTACATCCATGGGGGAAGAATAATATTTTGACAGACGAAATGCCAATGTTTCTCTGCTTCATTCCTGGCCAAAGTCACTCACCAAGGTATGGGAGGTGCTGGGCAAAGGTCAGGCCTTTGGGTGCACTTTGGCTAAGTTTCTTCCTGGCTTAAGAAGGTTATTTGGGAACTATTGGCTCCAATGAATGCAGATAGTATCTGTGATTCTTTTTTTGGGTAATTCATTTGTTTATTGCCCTTACCAACATGGAAGACCTTGTTTTCAAGGAGTCAATGACTGACAATTTGACTTATGCTCATCTCTTTTTAATCTGCTCTGGGCTACAGTCACTGCTGAAGTGTGTTATAAGGAGCACACTGCAGTGTAGAATGCTGTTCAGGTGACAGCAGCTGACTGCTTCCCTTTAGGATCTCCTTGGCAGTAAAGGCTTATCCAATCTATACACAGAAAGTGGTATCATTCTAAGGTGACTGACCTTCCACACAAGAGGTATTGATAAGTTTAATTTTCATGTTTCTGCTCTATGCTTAGGCTGCAGAGTTATAGCAGCGGTCAGCTGCTTCTCCTCCTCAAATCTGGGGTGCCCCAGGGTGGCATCTGGCTCTTCCTCCCTTCTGCCACAGTGCAGGATCTGAGGGCCCAAAATGCTGAACTATAACAGCCACAGTCAAGAGCTGAGCTGCCTGGTGTGCAGTCCCACCCTGACCCAACCAAAACCTCCCTCTGTCCATGTGTGATAGAGGGGATGAGAGGGGTTTTGTCAGATGCATCACCAGATGCTGCCAGATGTTGTTGGATGCCTTGCCAGAGTTTCCCCTGCAGCTGTTGGCTGTCACTGCTCCTTCTCTTACCTATTCCCAACACAGTACAGCTACATCCCACCCTTCTTGGAGCAGCTTCTCCAGTTCCAGTCAAGGCAGAAGCTTTGTGAAACATGCAGTAAAACTTTAGGCACTGAAGTGCAGCACAGGCACGACAGCAACAGACAGAACAGACTGACAACTTCTTCAAGCATTCCACCTAAGCAGGAACTGACTATAAAAAAGCACTGGAGAACTGCATCAGCAAAAGGTTCAGAGATAAAATAAACACTGTAAACATAATACAGCCTTTCATAGTAGGAGAAAGACCGAGGGAGGAGGAACAGTACAGCCTTTGCTGTTTTGACTGGCATCACTGCTTGTCTCACTCTGACAGGTTGCCAGGTTAAGGTTTTGTTTTGAATAAGTCGTTTCTCTTTGAACAGTGGCAACTGTTACCATTGTTACCCTGTTACACTGAATATAAAACAAAATTTCCACCAGCAGCTTTCCTGCCATATGTTTATTCTAGGAGGCAGCAGGCAGCTAGGATTTGGTAGCAATCACAGTGAGGAAACATTTGCAGGACCTGTCTCAACAATATGATTGCCTCAATCACAGTAATATCATACAGAAGGAGATCTGAATTCACAACTGCTGTCCATGAGACCTAACCTGAGAAATTTAATAATGTATTTTTTTTCTCTTTAATTGAAAGATTACTATTTCAAGAATCATCCCTCTAAAGTGCAAAGCATACACTTGAAGAATTAGTCCTGAAACTGTGTCAATCGTGTTTTAACTGCAAAGTTATTTGACAGATTTTTTTTAAACACTTTCACTTTTTCTCCACAATAAATCTAGACACATCCTGGTAAAAGCAGTTTCCCATAGAAAAGTGATACGAGGGGTGTAAAATAGGATTTCATAATGGTTTCATATTAGCACATCTCATATTAGCACATTACCATTAGGAAGATGTCTTTGAATATCTCCAAAAGCTATCATGATTTCCCAGTTACTCATGGAAAATATTATTATAAAATTTACTCCAATTTACTTATGATGTAGGTCTTTTCTTTCAAATCATTTAGATATGAAGAAATAGATAAATTAAAGCAAATGTAATCTCTCTTTATAAAAACACCTTCACAGTTAAATCAAATTATCATTACAGTGCTCAGTAGTTCATTAAAGCAGTTCTGTAAATAATGAGTGTTCCCTCTTTGCCTGAATTCCTCAAATGGACAACAAATTACCAGTGATCTCTCACTCCTAAACAAATTTTCTTAAATATTTGGTAAGATAGCTAGAAGTTCCTAGAAGTGGTTGAGAATAAACTACCCATATGGTCTCCTGGACTTAAAAAAAACCTAAAGTCTGATGTAATGTTACAGGCATTGGATGATAGTTTATTAATAACAGCTTACGTTTTTGAAAGAACCTAGAAGAGTTCGACTTTCAAATCCAAGTGCCCTTTAAAGGGAAATTGTTGCTAAATCCCATAGGTTCTTTTGAAATTCCAGACACCATTAAAAACTAGGAGAGGAGAAAGATACATTGTTCTGACCTTAAAAGAGATCTACTGTCAACAATTTCAGCTGCTTGATACTGAATGAAAGGTATTAATTTTTTATGAATGAGAATGAGTGGTCTTCAGCAATCCTAGAATTTAGCTAACATTCACATTGCCCTTCTTGTAGGTAAAATAAACTTCCTATACCAAAATAGTGTAGTTTATTCATTACTCTGCAAGTAGCTAGATAGCCACCTTTGACTTGTCTAACTGCATTTCATTTTTTGAACATTAACAGGAACACTTTATACGTGTGAGATTTATGTCATGCTGAGACACTTCTTACAAGATTTATAGACCAAAATGTGAAGAAAGCAGATCTTTTGGAAGGTAAGAGAAACAAGACAAGGATGAGGGTGTTGAGCTTTTAACGAAATATAGATGCAGATATAGTTGCAAAAATATACATACAAGGAAAAAAACCCAAAGGTCTAATCAGTCAAAATTCATTGTTATGGCAATGGATTTGCCCCAGTAGAGTCTGCCTGCCCTTGTTTTAACAAGTAATTGGTCATTTCTCAGTGCCAAGTGATTTCTCTGAGCATTGAAGTTGCCGCCTTCAGTGCTTCAGCTGGAGGGAATAAGCTATTAAGAAAAATTACTATGAAAGCAGATTAAAAAATAAATTAAACACTGTATCAGAAAGGGGCCAGTCTCCACTTTTGCAAGTGGTAAATACGAGACAGGAACTCTTTTTTCCCAGTTTACCTCCTCTCCCCTTTACCTATTTATTTCCAAGCTCACAGAGTACAGGAAAAGCAGCACTAAAAAAAACAGGAGTAGGCAAGAGAGGAATACGCAGTAGATGTTAAGATATGCAAAGAAAAACATGCAAGTAAAAAACACAAATTAAATTCAAGGTTTTTGAATTTCTTTCTTTTATTTACTTGTGCTGAAGACTAACAAGCTTTTCATTACATCACATTATGATCCCATTATGTGTCATTAAAGTGTGTTACATTTACAGATTCTGAAAAACTGATGTGGTGAAGCAAGTTGCTGGAAAAAATGTATAAAGATGTTTGGACTGAAGTATTTGTATCCTTTCACTTAATAATGCTCAGTAAATAAAATCTGACAGCTTCCTTATTAAAACTATGAAGTGATGTAGAACATCCTCCCTCAAGGACACCTCAAATGTAAAATAAACAGAATGTAAAGAGGGCACACTTTTCTCTCTCCACAAAACGTTCCCATCTTTTGGCTGAAACAAAGAAGCTGCATAAAGTTAGCTGCATGTCCCAGTAATGAAGAGAAGGAATTGGAAAATAACCCTGCCAATTGAAACTGCAGGAGGTTTTTTGGCCAATGTAGTGTCAACACAGTGTCCCTTTGGCCAACCGAGAGGTTATTGAAACAACAGGAAAAAAAAAATACATAGAGTTGTCAAAAATGTCCATGAATAGATAGGGCCAAATTTTCCAAAGACAAAAGTCTGTTTCAAGCAGACAAAAGAATCAGCATGAATTATACACCTGTATATGCCAAAGTGCCACATGAAAACATCTGAGTGTAAGTAGATGGGAACAAAGACAGAAAATAAACCAGTGGAAAATGTTCCGTCCACACTTTTTTTTTTCTTTTTTTTTTTCTTTTTTCTTCTTTTTTCTTTTTTCTTCCCACAGAAAGAAGTACAAGAGGAATTTTTTGTTCTCCAGTGTTCTGGATGTCAAAGCTTTCAAATTTATAAGAAGTGAAAATCTGTGCAAATTTCATCCACAGTATAAACTCTCAGCTTACATCTGCTCTGGCAATTTGCACATAAGGAAATATAATCTCTGAGTTTTGTGATAATAGTTGCACTTTCAAAACACAAGTTCTTGTATGAATGAACCAGTCATTAAAGACAGAGCGTAAAAAGTGATCATGAAGTGCCAGAATCTTCTATTGCAGAATTCTTCTAAAAGATGATGACCCACTGCTAAACATTGGGAGAGATGTAGCATCTACTGGAGCCAGTAACACTCCCTGCAACTATTTAATTAGAAGGCTGATGACCAAATAGTTGTGATTTTAGAATTGTCTGGAGACTGGACTGGATTTAGGGGATGAAACTAAACATGACTTTATTTCTTTTCAAATGTATTCTTACATTGGTGGATCCCCTATACCCTCCCAAGCCCCTTAAATGAAACAGAAAATTATTGACTAAGTCAGAGGTATCTGGCAGACCTAATGGAATGCACTGATTGTGTTCAATGACATCTGCTCCACAAAGAAGCATTACCTGGCTCTGTTCAGAATAAGCCAGCTGTCCAGTCAGCTGGAATGAGCAGTGAGAGGCATCTGAAGAAACCAGAAATAGGATAAATGCAAACTGCCTTCAGATTAATCAAGAAATGGTCTTTCCTAGCAAAAAGCCAGGCATCCAAGGGGGAAAAAAGAGGATTGCCAATTGAAGATCATGTGTCTCTCTAGAGGTATTTCCATAGGGACATTTCTTTGGATCAGGATGACAGGAAGGAGATTTGTCAGTGTATACACTACATCCAAAAGCAGCTTTCCTTTGTGGCTTACATGAGATTTACATTAAATAAATATGCTGCCAAATCAAGATTCTGGACTTTGTACACTCTCTTCAGGGACTGTTTCTTGAACAGGGGAATAAATTGTTTACATCCCTTTACGGTAAATGACAATATTTCAACAAATATTCTAACCTCTTGCCACAGGGAAAAAAAGAACCAAACCATGTTATGATTCAGGTCTGACATATACCTTAAATAAAATAATAAAATAAAATAAATATACCAGGTAGCATTTGGAGAAAATGCCCACATGAAACAGCCTCTACCAGAGTTCTTGAGGGACTGATTTTGTAAGATTCAAACTAGCATCACCATTCAGAAGCTAAGAGACCCAAGGAAGAAAACTGGAAAAAAGTCATGTTCAACTCTCCAAATCCCACTTTGCTACACAGGCAAAAGAAAAACAGTGGAAAGGGTTCAGTAAAAAGAAAAAAAATATCAGCAGAAGCAGAAAAGAGAAAAACATAAGCAGAGAATATAGGAGTAGTCATGGAGACAGTTCAGTTACTGAAAGGATTATAAAGAATTGAGTTGAAATGGGTGAGGTAACACAGAGACAACTCTGCCATTTGGAAACCAATGAAAGGTGGCAAAGTTACAAACCAGAGGAAGTGAAACCAACAGGGGAGGACCTGAAATTATACAGTACAGCCATAACAAGACTTGGTGGACTAACATTCATTACTGGAAAGTGGATCTTGAAATATATGATAATCTTCTGAAAGCTAGAAACAAAATCAGGAGTAGAATACTGCCATAGTTTAATAAAGAACATTTCTGCAAATAAAAATCTGTAGTAACGTGGACAAAACCATAGCTTTTAAGGTCAAAATCAATTTGAATGAAGGACTTTTAAATGAATTAGGGTCCGAAGTTTGCCATTGCCTCACATGGATCAAATCTGAACCAGGATGAGGGCCTCATTAATATTTTGTTGGAAGGAAAATGGCTATCAGCAATTGTATCATTGTGTGGACACATAAATTTCTGAGACATATTGGAAAAAACATGCTACCAAATATGGTAGGACCTACTTATTTCTGAATATGATAGCCAACATATTTCTTCACTAAATGTACCGTGACTAATAAGTACCATTACAAAAAATGTTCTGGTCAGCTGGAAATGAAAGATCCAGCAGAAGACCTGGGCATAGAATTTAATCACAAGATTACAGTGAGTCACCAGAGTGATAATAAAGTACAATGTGATACTAGCCCATGGCAAAAGCAAAGTATTTCCAATAGAAATTGGGATGTATTAATGTCATTATAAAAGATAACAGCAAACTGAAGACAGTGCTCTGTGTTATGTTGTGTGCAAAGATGAACTCATACCAGAAGAGGTGGAAGGAAGGTCCAGTCATCCTTGTTAGGGAACTGAGAGTCTACTTTGGGAGGACAGAAAAAAATGGGAGCACAGATGAAATGTGGCTGCTCTCTATGAATTGTGTTAGCATGAGGTAAGAACTGGAGAACTGCAGGGTTATGTTAGGAGGGAAATAAAGTGTCCTGAATTAATTTAGGAAAGAAAAAAAGAACAAGTTTCCTTACAATCAGCTGCACAAAGCCTTGAAAGAGCTTCTTGAAAGAAGTGCAGGAGCAAAAAGTAATCATTGGCTAATGATGAAAGATAATGAGGTTAGGGATGGGAGTACATGATGCAGTTCATCCCCAGTGCAGAAGACTGCAAATAATGGTCCACTAAAACCCTTCCCCTGTTCAATGTCCACATAAAATTATTAAATGTATCTAAGATGCAGATTTTCACCAATACATACCAAGATACTCACACACAAAAATTTATACCTGTGTAATATAGCACACAAAATCAGAGAATCATAGAATGGTTTGGGTTGGAAGGGACCTTAGAGATCCTATTCCAACCCCCCAATATACTTAGTTCCCCTACACAGAGTACAAAGCTGTAGTGATTTATATAAATGCATGACACTGTTTAATATGTTAGGGGTTTTTTTGCACTGTATATAATAAGATTCATAAGACCTACACTAAAGAAAATGTGGAAATATGAGCTAAATCTGTGTAGCACCAGCTAGTATCAAACACCATTCTCTTTTTACAATGGAAATTACATTTTTTCAGTCCATTGTTTCCTTCTTTCTTCCTCCCACCTTCTGTTTAAAACATGAACATTAAATAAAACAAAAGGGTCACGTTTAGAAAGCATAGATGAAAATAGGTGTTAACTTAGACACACATAATTTAGGCTGTGTTTCAAAAGGAACAATACACTACACAATGTACATTTTTCTCCTCTGTCTCAAAGTCCCACACCACACAAAATGCTGTGTGAGTAAAATTTTTTCAGATATTGTTGTCACAAATGTTTCAAAGTTTAAAAATGCTGAAGACTTTTTTGTGTTATCTGTGGTGGACCTAAGGAACAAACTGCTCCTAGCTGTCACTGAGTCAGTGGACTTTTAAAAGGAATGAATCATAATAATTTCTGTAGCTATGCAAGATAGAACAATGAATTCAGCATCAAAATTGCATTTTTCAGGAAATAAGTGTCTGTGAGTATGGTGTCAGAAAATAATTTCTTCTTAATTTCTGCTATTCATTTTGACAGATATGGGGATATTTCAGCTTTCCTTTACTGTAGGGGTAGTAGCTCTTGTATGAAGACAAGACATGAGATATGGATTGAGGCTCCAGGGCAATGTAGTTTTCTTCCCTTTCACACAGAATATGAGTCTTTCTTTATACTCTACATATGAGGACCAAATTCAGAAAAGAAGGCTATGTAAAATTGACATAACTACAAGAAATTTCAGGGTTGAGCTGAGAAAGAAACAGGGAAGATTTTCTCTAAAATTCAAGAAGCTGTTTGTATGAACTTTTCAACAGTAATATACAAAATTATACAAGCTGTTGAAATTTCATGACTAGTATCAGAATCTCAGTGCTTGAGCCTCTGCCCTTCAGACCTCAGTTAAACCCAAAATTGTCATCTTGATGTAAACTTCCTCTCTAGTCCACACAAAAAATAGCTTGACCATTCCAGGTAATGAGCAGAGTTACAGAGCTTGTATGGCTCACTCAGAAAGAGCTAATATGGAACTTACACATTATAAGTGCATTTCTGCATCTCTACCTGGTAGGCACACATGACAGAGTTGGATAGGAATGAAGGAGGGAGCAAAAAAGATTCCAAAATAATTTGCACTTGCCACTTTCAGGTATCTACACTTTTAAGGTCCACACATGAGATTTTAAATATCTGCAAACCACATCTCCCAAACCTCATACAGAACAACAACATTACTTAATTTCTTAACTTGAAGTATGTAAAATCTCAAAGACTACTAGAGGGCACATATATGAAAAATCAAGCTTTGGGCCTTCAGTCTGCTTCTTAATGTACTCATCACAGAAATGTATAAGAAGTCTACAAGATAAGTCACAGGAAATACATTCAACAGCATTCTTCAAAATTTCACCAGAACAGGAATAGAGCAGACCTCCACTGCCAAGGACAGTTTTGATCTATCTGCCTGTGTTGGGCTCATTGGGGAATATTTTCCACTGCTTTCCTATGGCAGGACATCTAAGAAAATGTGGAGAATTACATAAAATCAGATCCACCAAAATCAAAATACATAACCTATTTGAGTAGAAACTAAGATTTTTTTCACTATTACAGCAAGTCTACCGTGATAAAAGTCCTAATATTTTGAGACATGTGCTTGCATTGCAACAAGTGATTCAAATCATTCTCAAACTTGAATCATGAGTAGATTGCTTGCAGTACATCTGTCCATCTGGAAATTTCAGATTTTGTTTATCTATTTTCACAGGAGTTTTGACACATCAAATACTTGGGGTAGCAAAAAATGACAATTCATTTTGACCACACACTGTCTAGGTAAACACATGTCAAATGAGGAATGCTGAAATCAAAACAGGCTTTAGTATTTGTCTCTCCATCAATTGCAGACTTCCTGGCTACTGGTCCAATTTTTAGTTACTGCTTCAATACTGTTCAAGAAGAAAAGCAGCACTCAGATAATTGTCAATTCTGTAGCATGAAGAGTTGAATGGCATTATATGTGTCTAACAATAATAATATTTCTACACTGTCCAAAAATACACAGAGCAACTGTTGAGGCCTCTTCACTGCAAGCCATCACACTGGGGCTGAGAGCAGACCAGCCCCACAGTGAAATGATGGAAGCAAAGCTTTTGAAAATTCATGTACTTTGTATGCTGGAAATTTTAGTAGAACTGAACTAGTCCTACCTGGAGCTGGGAGCTAGTCAGAAAACTTTTAGGCATCAATGGACACTGAGCTCAGGAATCAGGGCTCCCCTTGAGAAAAAGTGAAATCTCATTACATACCCACCCAAACAATTGTAAATCCCCTGTAACCAGATGTTCCCACCATCTTAGATTTACACAAGACATAAAAAAGAACCTAAGAGGAATTTAAAAGCAACCAAAAGCCAGAGCAGTAGGAGAAGGTTTGGATTCCAACCTGCCTGAGCTTGGAAAGGCTTCACACACTCTACTTTTCAGCTTGAGCCCATCTGCAGTTTTCAGTGTGTTTGTCAATATAAATTAGACCTTTAAAAAAGATTATCTTACCACTAACTCTTTAGGTGTTATCTTAACAGCTGGGTAAATCATTTGCACTGAAATTCTGACTCCTTCCAATGGGCCCTGCCTCCCAGGCTACACGAGTTTATGAACCCCAGAGCATTCAAATGAACTCTGCAATGTAGTTGTCCATAAACACAACAAGCTCCAAAATCTCCCTCCACAGTCAACATCCCTTTACTCAATACATACTCTGAATTCCTCTTCTTCTGCTGTCTCTAATCCTCTCAAACACTTCATGCTTTCCAAAATCAACTAAATGGAGACCTGAAATTTAGAGGAGATGAAGAATTAGATAATGTAGTGTTAGTCTGATTCCCTCCCAAGCACAGAAAACAAAGCCTGAAGGTTCACTTACCCCGTGGAAATTAAAGATGTTTAAGACTAAGACAAGCCTAATCTGCAGCCTGCACCAACCATAGATAAGGAAGGGCCTTCACATGTATTTATCCATATTTATTTTTCAGGTGCACAAACTGTATGCACCACAATTCTCTGAAAACTTTGCGAAACACATCACACCATGGCAAGCAGCCATCAGAAAATGACCAGGACAGCTAAAGGAATCATTTAGAAATCAACATTTAAAAAAACCCACTTAGTAGATTATTTGCTATAAAATGTAGCTAGGATGATAGCAGAGAGCTACATAAAAGCCTTGAAAATATTTGTTTGTTTTTAATGGTTTGACTTTTCAAAATAATTGTTTTATTTAAAAATGTACTTAAAACGAAGGAGAATTAAAAATCCCACAAGTATATGAAATAAAGTATTTTGGTGTAGAAAATGTTTAATGTAAGCAGAAACAATGTCTTATCTGCATTACATTTGGATTTTTCATTACAGTGAGATAAACAATTTTTTTCACTATGAGTCAATCTGAAATACTTTCTAATTTTTTTTTCGTTCAGAAAGTAAAGGGAAAAATTAATTATGCATTAAGACCTAATGGCAAAGTTTTCTCTGAAAAGAGGCTGGAACTTTCTACCAAGTTCAAATTAAGTCTTATTTGTTTATTTAAGTTCAGTTCAGTAAGAGACTACGTCCATGTACATATATAGAAGAAAATAATTGAGGTTAGCTTCTCATTTTGTCATGTTTTAGGAAGTGTGCTTCTCCCTAAATGTGGCATTCACATATATAATTCTAGCTCACATATATCACACATCACATTACATGTGGATATCAGGTTGCCAATGTGTCCTATAATCAGTGCATCATGTCCCCTGCCTGAACCCAACCTGGTCCCAGTAGGATGAGGTCACAAAGTAATTAAAGTGTTAATAAAGTTATGAATTTGATGTTAGGTTTTTACTGCTGAAAGACCAGCCAGAAATTATGCTGTGCATTTTACCCTGTACAAGTGTCTGTCAAACAGGCTGAAAGTAGCCATCGGAACAGCTACTTTAAAATTCATCTTCAAGCACACCATGCAACCTGGCTTAGTGCAAAATGCCTATGAGCTACTATGCAAGGGGCCTGACATACTAAATTTATAGAACAGAAAACATGAAGACATTGGTTTTCCACCTCAAGATATTAGACAGCTGTGTTTATTCTGAGAATTTTTTTACAGATAGGAAATCAGACATAATGTTTTTTTTCTAATAGGAGTAAGAATTCTTTTTAATTCCTTTTCTGAAGCCATTAGTTTCTGTCTTAGCCACTGTCTTAGCACTGTTCATGCTCTCATCAAAATGACTCAGCCGTAACTATTTTCACTGGAATCAAGCACAGGCTTCATAGTTTCCAATTCAGTGCTATTCTTTGTCATCTTTCTTATTCCTAACTCTGAAATTAAGGCCTTATGTTTTAATAAGCTGTCTTAGAAGAACTGCTGAAAGAATTTATCTGTGACAATACTTGGCAAACTCAGATTTCTGGGTTTAACCCACTGAATCACTTCTAAGGACTTTGCCATCCAGGTACTGCAGCATTTGAAACCCCACCTGCAACACAGGAGTCCAGCATGTCTGACAGCTTTTTTTTACAGGCCAAAATTACCTTAGTGCAGATAGAGAGCTGCCCATACAACACGCTCTGGTTGCCCCAGACAGCTCACAAGAATCCAGCCAGTCATGGATGTATCCTAACAAATCCTCTGAGGATTTCCCACATGCAGATATTATCAGCAAATAACATAGCTCCTTTTGTGACTAATGCTCCAAATGACACAATGGCTAAGGGATGGCATTCCTCATTCACTGCAAGAGCCAAGCATAAATTAAACTGTTTTCATCTTTTTTAAAATATTATATGGCCACCCACCAACACTGATTTTTAGCCTTCTTTTAGTCCTCAAGATTCTGTACGTTTTTTTTTATTTGTTCACTGGAGCCTGATGGCAGGCAAAATTTACTAAAAAATAACAGAATAACCTCTTTCCTGTCTAATGATTGGCACTGAGAGGAACTTTTAAGTTCTGGAAAGTCTGAAGGTCTTCTTCATAAAGCTGATTAGCTTCTCAGCATTCTACAGGCATTTCTGTAAAATTACCTGGGCAAGAGTGATCATAGCCAAAACCAAGATTTATTAAAAACAGAGAAAAGGGAATTCAAAAGAAACAGTTTCCTGAATAGCAGTGAACTTTACACTTCAATAAACTGAATTTCTATGATGGCACATGGTAGTGATGGGGTGAGACACATAACTTCAGGTAGTTTGCAAAATAAGGGTAACCTGACACAAACATCACACTGTTAATATGTTTCATCCTCACCCAAATATACATTTCAGTACACATATTCCTAATAAAATATCACAGTTCCAAATTTTTGATGTTCAGTCTAAATACTTTTTATGATAGATACACAAACTAAAACACAGTTTATCAGTTTACAGAAGAGTATATTCCTCAGGATCACTTCACATTGCAACATCCACACAAAGCAGATGGTTATATTGTTTTGTCTTCTGTCTTTAAACTTAATTAATAACTAATGGTAACAAAAACCAGTGACTCTACCTGACTGCAGACATCACTGGAGCAACTAAAGTAAAAGTTGGGGAAAAGTGACAAGCTTTGATCAAGTGAGAGTTGCTGTTTCTTTCCAGTTCTATCATTTCACCTAGTAAAAGGCTTTACCTCTCTATACAAAATTTTGCCCTACCTCACTTTACCTAAATATCTCAGAAACATTGAAAGGTCAAAATATCTGCTGTTCATCTGCTCATTAGCTTTTCCCACTGTTAGTCACATCTATAACTAAAGGAGAAGGGCAAAGATTAAACTGTCACTATCCTTGCTAACCAAGTCAAAGACTGTATGCAGTGGGAATGCTCAGAGATCCTGGCTTGCCAGCACAATAAGATTTTCAATGCCACATTTTTTAGGGTCACTGTTGTGCTAAGCCAGAGCTGTGTCACTTCTCTGATATCTCCTGAACTGAATGACGTCTTCCCATAGCAGGAAAGAAAAGGTGAATGTCCCCTACTGGCAGATGTGCACAAGAATGGCTGGATTTTGAAGACATACCATGTTCAGTCTTCAAGCTGTTTCTGGCCTCCACTTTTCCTAGAGTGTGCAAAAGAGAAAGGAAATCTATACAATAGTAGACATCTTCATGGCAAATGAAAAAACTTTACACACTTTAAAATATTGTTCGCAAGTTTCGTCATGTAATCATTGCCTCCATGGGTTTACATATATCTATTCATTGAATTTATTGGCCACACATGCTTCCATCAAAATGACTTGGCCATAACTGTTTTCACTGGAGTTAGGCACAGGCTTCATAGTTTCCAATCTAGTGCTAATCTTTGTCATCTTTCTTATTCCTAACTCTGAAATTAAGGCCTTATGTTTTAATAAGTGAAGAAGATACAAGATACACTACTTCCACAATCCAATAAAATTTCTCTTTTTTTAGGCATATTCACACTGGGCTGAGTCTTTGTTTACAAAATGGTTAAGGTTTCTAGTTATTGAAAGAGATCAAATATATACTGAACTCCACTTTATCCATTACAGAAATCAGCTTCAGTGTTTTGTTATGAAACTGTAAAACACAGCACCAAGGAGAACCACAGATTCCAAAACTCTGTCAGAGAACCCCTTGGGCACTTCAAGAGAGATTAAATCTACAGATTGTTCAGGACAAAATAACTTGGCTTGCTTTTTGGCACCAGAAAAAAAAATACCACCATTTCTAAGACCTCAGTTTCAGTTTGCTCCTGATTTCCCAAACATCTCAAATTCTCACTGCTGGAATTCCTCATGGCCGAATTCCTTCCAGTTTTTGTTGAAGAGCCTTCTTCACAGAAATATCACAAAATTATCTCGTGGCATAAATGGGTATTTTCTAAACCCTCATCTTAACTATCTAATCCCTGCACTTAAGCCTTCATCTTCATTTCAATCATAACTGAAGGCTCCAAGCCTGATTTAGGGAAGTCAGAAGGTACAATCCCTTGGTTTAAAATAAGAAATAGACAGAACAGCAACAATACTGTACTCCTGCATTCTGAAAAGCAGTTTCAGACTCTGTAAATGTATCCTCACAGTCTACAGAGACAAGGATAGGAAAAAACCCACCACCTGAGAACCCTTTCCATGTGTCTAGGAAAGGCAACACAGACCAGCACAGACTCTTTCACTCACAAGGGAAAAAGATTCATGACCAGGGCTGTCCCTTGCTGCTGTCCTGCTGACACAGCCCATAAAGCACACCACCCAGCAGGTATAGCATGCAAGCCTGGTTTTAAACAGAACTGCCTCATAAAACTGAACACCTGTAATTCCCTGAGGCACCCACACTGCCTAATCTCAAGCATGTAACATGACTGCACTGCAATTTCAAAGCAATATCAATTCAGACTTCAACCAAATTACATTATCTCAGTTTATGCCACTCTCTTCTGTCCACATTAACTTTCTTTTTTTCATATTATTAGCTTTCAGTTGGCAAAGATTTCTTATCTGACACATTTTTCACAAACGTGAACACTGCAGCAATCACTGCAGCAGAGGGGTATGAAAAGGGCAGCTGATCCCTTTAAGTAATAGTACAGATTGTTTAGGCAACTGCAGCCTCTGTTCCTCACTGACTGGTGTCAATGGCAATTAGCCATAATGGTATTTGCAATGTTGCAGAGGAAGAAACACTAATCTGTGTTTGTATTTATGTCAAATTGTGAGCCTGATGTATTGGCACTGACTGGTGCTGCAGCAGGCAAAAACCCAGAGACAGTAAATCTTATTTTCTCTTTGAAATTTCATGACATAAGAACTGTACTTCCAGGCACTTTTGTGCTCTTTTGCTTGTCAGAAATGTGGAAAGAAAAAAAAAAGGCAATGCTAAAAAAAAATGGGACTTTTCTATATGGAAAGTATTGCCTTTCCTTCAGAAAAGCCAACTATTCAACCTTTTTGAAATTTGGTAAGAGAAAACCAAATAATTTTGGCCAAAGCCACATAGAAATAGTTTGGGGGTTTCCCACAAAAAGCCCTGCAAGTTTCTAAGAAATGTAGATACTATCTGGAAGTACATTCAAAAAAGTCTTTTTTCCTTTCAAATAAGGATTCAGAGACATAGGTCATTTGGGGTAATCTCCTCCTCCTTATTTCATCCATTATGATACTGAATTTAATTTCATTAGAAGGAAGCCTCTCATCAAGCACTATATTTTTTTTTTAAATTAACAACTTTCATGGGAAAACAACACGAGCCATTTTTATCTGTGTCTGTTGTTGTCTGCTGTAGTGGGAAGCTCTAAAAAATAAAACAGCCCAGCATCACTGGTAAGTATTATCACACATAAATCCAACTGTCAATTATAAATTCTGACAATGCTTAACTGTTCAATTCAATCTCAGATGAAGCTAAAACCAGGAAGTGCTACTGAAGAGAAAGATGGTGACAAATTCCAAGTATCAAAATATCTAATGCTGACCCAGAGGATTTATGATCCTGAAAGCATCTGACCTCAATTTGAAGAACTTTGGAAAATTCTACTGTTGATTTGTCCAGCAGTATTTCAGGAAACAAGAATAAAACGCATAATAAACCATGATATATGCATAAGAACATATCTAAACAGCTAAATATATAAAGAAGAGTTTTTCTGTAATCCAAGAAAAACAGCAGCAAAAGAAAAGACAAAAAAATTTAAAAAGCAGACCAAGAAAAGATAAAAGCTTTCACTTAATTTTTCTCCATATCCTTAACAGGTTCAAAAGTCACATAGAGGTATAAAACTTATATTAAGAGAAATATGGAGAAGAACAAAGAGAAACATGGAGGGAAAATATAAAACCAGAGAGAAAAAAACTGAGACTTCACATATACTCTTATAAAAATGTCCATGCAGAGAAAAAAAAAAAGTGAACTAAAATTTCAGGAATGGAGCACTTAGAATTTATTATTGCATTTCCCAATACCACAGATACAGGCAAAATCAGAGCATGTAAATGAGTTCATTTAAGTCTCATATTCCTGACACTTTTCCAATGAACATTTCAGGCTCATTTTGAAAAACACACCCAAGACAGATTTTCTTCTGGTGTTTGCCTGAGTGGTAGTCTTGCCTCTGCATAAGAATGCTGCCCTTTTTACAGATCCATTCCAACACTTTTCCTAATGTTTCACTTTGAACTGAAGAAAATGAGAATTCTCAAGATGCACCCTTTTAGAAAACTGAGTCACATCAGGTCACAGTGATTTGGCTTCAATGACTACATAAAACATTGCAGTTGGCACAGATGTATCATAAACAGCTTGGGAGTGTTTTTGAACGAAATGTGCATGCTTGGAAGCCTGCTGAAAGATGAACATGGAGATGTAGATTTTCACTTCTCATTTCTGTTCTTCATGCTGGCAAAGCACCTGCATGTTACAGGCAAATGCTAAACTCTGTTTGGATGCAAGAGTTTACTCCCTCCCTCATTTATATCCACTTTCATGGCATTCTCATGTAGGCTTTCTTCTCTGTTTACTCTCAGCTTAGTGGTGTGACAGCCTCTGGAGTTCCACCTCAACAGTAAATCCCATTTTCAAAGTGCCTTCTCAAGAACCACACTGTAAGATTCATGTGTCTGTCTTCACCAGAAAGCATTTTTAAGGATTACTTGGCAAATCTGGGGTTCAGAAATTTCTGCCAGTACCAGGAATATATCCCAGCTCCTCTGTGCAATAATAAGAAGCTTCCAGCTCCCACCTTGTCACAGCTGGGTATGAAGAGGACAGAACTGAAAGTATTGATGTGGCTCTGTGGAAGAAATTCATGCAAAAAGCAAGAGGAATGAGGCACTATTTTCCCCCAGCTTTACCCTATGATAAATTCAGTCACTTGAATGGAGTCACCATGGAGTAGAATTAATATAATACAGTGATAAATCAGGCCTATTGATGCACTGACAGTGCCCCTGTAGGACCTTCTCAGGCCGCCAGCCTACTGAACATTGCTCACAGCATTGTCTTCCCAAGCAGTGTGCCATGCCATTTCCACAGACAAATTGTTTCCTGACACAGCAGAGACAGATCTCCATGCTTCCTGCTTAGCTAATGCATTATAACCACATTGTTTTGCACTGGTTGCCCTCTAATTTGTGTGCAAAAGGATTTCTGAGTCAAACACACAGCCCTCAGCTGTGGCAAATCCATGTGGAGTTTTGACTCCTAAAGCATCCAAAGATCACAGAAGTTACAGATGCAAAATGTACTTCCCTACTTTTATGATTTGATTATTTGAAAAGCCAGGAGAAAAAAGATGGATCACGATATTTGAGCCAAGAATGCTTTCTAAGGAGGCAGTGATAGCCAAACTCCTGGCCTTGAAGTCCAAGGTAGCAAAGGATGCCCTGAGGAAATATTTATACATCTCTTGGCCCTTTTTGGACTCCTCAGAAATTTTCTGCTTTTTGTTTTCTGACAGATATTAAACCCAAGAGGCAGTTTTAGACAGTGAAATATTATGTCTGTGTCATAATTGCTTAGTAATTAGCAGCTCTCAGCAGCAGCAAGCCAAATAATAAACGTTTCTTCCAAGTATATCTAGTCATTGTTTTGATGACACCTTTCCAACTCAAGGTTTCTCATTTCTGGCCAATGTCAAAAATGCCACAGGGGTGGGGCAATGTAAAATGAAAATCAGACTCCTCTTTGGAAATCAGATAGGAGTAAAAATCCCTTAAGAAAAGAAAGTCCAAAAACCAGGACTGTTCCAGCCTTCTTTCAACAACTCTAAGAGACCTTTGATGGTGGAAACATTCTGGCTTTCTCCTGCAGATCCAAAATGCCAGTAGATTATGTGCTGTTCCAGGCAAAGCTACAATGACAAAAATCAAAATTTATGTTCAACAGACTTACTTCATGCCTACCCTGAAAAGTTATGTCAATGTTTAGAGGTGAGAAGGAAGGCAACATGAGCAGGCAGATAAAATACAGATCACCATCTCTACAAACTGTTCCACCACTGTAAGCAGAATACAAAAAATCTCTTATGTTGTTCTTGCCTCACTTCCCCTCTAATTAAAAAATAGAGACACTGCTGTGGACAGAGTCCATTTGCTATTTTACACGTTTGCTCTAGGGTAAGTAGAGCCAGCACCTACAGTCCCTTGACTACATTGGCTTCATATCTACAGATCATAACAGAATACTCAAGGACTACTATAATAGCATACGTTTGCATTTCAGATGTCTTTACTTTTAATTAAATAAAGTCCACCCTCTTTCTCTAATCACAGAGGCCAACTGCCCTTGTAGGCCTAAATGAAGAAGCCTCCTTCAAAAACGAATGACTGCCACCAAAGAAAAATATGGCTTTTCATCCACAATCTTCAGGAAACATTCAGGGATGCTGGAGACAGAGAATTATTGGTCAAAAGCTTGCAAGTTCCTCTGTCCCAAAAGGCAGAAAAATAGATGCAGGTCAAATACTAAAGGGGTAGTTCCAACACATCTATAGCTGTTATCTTCCAGACATTTGTCCCACCTTTTCTAAGAGGAGTCTCTCTTGGGTATGCCCACACTCCAGAAGGCCAACTGCATCCTGAGCTTCACCCCAGCAGTGTGGCCAGCAGGTCAAGGGAGGTGGTCCTGCTCCTCTACTCTGCTCTCATGAGACCCCACCTGGAGTTCTGCATCCAGCTCTGGGATCTGCAGGATGAGAAAGACATAACCTGTTGGAGTGAGTCCAGAGGAGGGCCATGAGAGTTATCAGTGTTGGAGCACCTGTCCTGCAAAGAAAGGCTGAGAGAGTTGAGTTGTTCAGCCTGGAGAAGGGAAGGCTCTGGAAAGACCTCATCGCTGTCTTCCAGTACTTAAAGGGGGCTTATTTAAAAAGAGGAAGAATGACATTTTAAAGGACATATAGTGACAAGGGGGAAGAAGGCATTTCAATGAAAAGAGGAGAGATTTAGATTAGTTGTTAGAAAAAAGATCTTTACTCTGAGGGAGGTGAGACACACAACAGTTTTCCCACAGAAGTTTTGGATGCCCGACAAGTGTTCAATCCCATGCTGGATGGGACCCTGAGCCTTTCTATGATTCTATGATCTTCCTTCCTTCTCTACTCTTTCTATGGAAAGACATTTTGTCTAATTGTGAATTGGCTGACAAATAACCAGAGCTCAGTCCAGATGTCCCTCACTCCTCAGGGCTAGGAAATTCCATCAAGAGGATGGGGAATATACTTCAGAAATGGGGGGAGGTACCTATAGTGTGGCATTTTCAGACTCCAGAGACACTCTCCTAGAGCCCTCACGCACTGAACAGGGTGCTTTGAAGGTGCTTTTTCACCCATCTTGTATGCACTTCCATTTGTTTGTAAAACAAAGCAACCAATAAAGAGAGAAGGCCTGCAGAAAAAAAACCCCACAGATTAACTAGATATCCCATGTATTTACTTTAGACTTCAGTGCTAGTGACGGTCTCTATGTGAATAAAATAAACTAGCACATTGACAAATTATCCAAGTTTGAAGGAATAACAAGAGTTGAAATTATTGCAATTACACAATGTTCACAGGAATGCCAAACTGAAATTCTCTGAACTGTAAATGAGACCTGAGGGTCAGGTTCTGGTCCAGGAAACACATGAGAAATCTCAACCAAATAAGTGAAGTAGCACTAACAGTAATCCAGTGCAGGACTGTGTGGGCCTCTTCCCTGGGGAAATTTTCCCACCATTTAGACTCTGAGTCTTTGACTTCAGCATTAAAAGTACTGTCTTCTTGTAAGCTTAGTCATTAAGCCTTTCTTGCTCCTCTACTATTTACTTTCTTGAAGGAGAAGCTGGCCCTCAGGCATGAGAACACAGCATCCTGGGCAGCCTGACCTGCACCTATTGAACTCTGTGACTTCTCCACTGAGACAGATGCCTGAAACACCAAGCAGGGATACCCTGCTTTAAATAACCACAGTCCTTCTGAGATCACTTCAAAGGGATACCCCTCAAACATCATTCTGGAGCCTTAGGTCCACAATTTAAATTGAGTTCTACTTTAACAGCAGATAGTGTGGGGAGGAGGACAAGTAAAGTAGGATCTCCCTAAATCAAAGTAACACTACATTTGCCCATCCTAAGTGAACAACAGATCCCTTTAGACATAATTTCCTATGGTTGCCACAACTTCCAATGCCATGAGGAGGCTTTCTTGGATAGCCTTCAGTCCAAGATAATCAACAGACACTTCATATATTCCTCCTCTGCCTGCCCAGCCTGCTTGCTACACTTTGACCACTGGACTATTTTGACTTTACACACCTTCTGCACGTCACCAGCATGACAGAGACAGAATTGTTTCATCTACTTCCCATTCCCATCTGATACAAACCTGGTAGAAATTATAACTACTTTCATGTGTTATAAGTTGGCAGAGAACTTACCTTGTGATCTTCCAAAAAGACTTTTATTACTGAGCTTCACATTAGGTGCTAAATTCTTATTCTTTAACACTTTTTATATAACTTTACTTCATTAGTCAAATCAATGCCGATGATATCCCATAGATTTGCAGGGGGTTGCACCTACTTATGCATGACCCTGGAAGCCTTTTTAATGGGATGTTGTGGAATATATTTTGGCAGGACACTGAAAACAAGTTTATTTTACTTGCAAGATCACATAATCAGCTCAGCAGTGCTGAAATGTGGCAATGAAATCCTCTCATCGCGTAGAGATGATGATCAGCAATACTACCAATAGATAGGAAAAACTAACCGAGTCCTCCTAGTCAGTGGATCTTACTTGCATTTAAGGCTGACACATACATAGCAATTTGCCTCTGTTCTACAGCAGCTGCAAACTATTAACTATGACAATGAAGTTGATTTTTAAACCAACAAATATGACGGCTATTATGAAAGTTTTACCACTGTCACATGGTGTGCAGTCTTTAAATTCATCCCTTGCTGTGTGGCTGAACTTTTATTGAATTTTTTTTTAAATTAAAAGAAGGTCATGCGAGGACAGAAAACCTCTTTGTCAATCAGACTGTGCAGTGCACAAAACTCTTCCAGAACTCTCATAAAAGCCAAGACCAGCACACTGCACTTAAAGCGCAGTGTTGCAGAGATACCACAACTGCATTTGACAGATAAAAAGATACTCCCCCTCATTCCCTATTGCTTCTTTCCGCCTCCAAAATGCCATCATCTTTGCTGGGTTCCAGAAAACATAGCACTGAATGATCTATTTGCCAACTGAGAGAGTTTTCAACATAAGAAGCCTTCAAAATTATCCCCATGGTCCAAAGCACACACCTTTGCTCTAATGCACTGGTAGAAACAAATCAAATGAAAACAGCTTCCAATCCAAGACTTAGAGAGAAGAAAAAGAAGAATTTTAGCTTCTTTTGACAGCATGTGGTGCACTGAGGGAATGCTTACAGTCAGATATCATAAAAAATGTCTCTCATCACGTACAAATAAATTGTGGCCAAATAAATTTGTAAAAATCAAGATATAACCTTTAGATCATTTTCTATTTTTCCCCGTATATGCCCAGTGAAACAGGACAAAAATTTTTGATTTCTAGAAGCACTTATAACTATTCAGCTGAAGAAGTGATTCCTCCTGGTTTCTATTTCCATTCATCTTCTTTCTCACCTCATCATATGAGCTACCCTTCTCCTTCAAAAGAACTGTGCAGAAACCCACAGGCAGAGCAGGGGGTGAGCCTCACTATTTTACATAACAAAATCATATGCATCAAAACACACACACACACACAACTTCCCAAATGTCTGAGGTTAGTTATCCTTCATGTCCTGACAAGTTACACCCACCTTTCCCAGAGGAACTAACTCACTCCATAACAAATCCCAGATTTTTGTTAAAACAGCAAATAAATTAGGACCACCTACCACCCAATCCTGCAAGCACTTACTGGTAGACAGCCCTGCATGCCTACTGCCATGCACAACCTCAGAGTTTCAGCTGGCCTGTCCGTGACACAAAGTGCCGTATCTCCGGCAAATGTTTCCAGAGTTATGCTCCATTGCTAGGTCAAAATCAGCTCAATTCTCTAACCCCTGTTTACAGTCAGCCTCCAGCACTGGCTTATGTTGGAATAACTCATAAGAATGAAACACAAGTCTGGATTTCAGGATAAGGCCCCCAGTCAACATGTGAGAGCATTTATGACTCTGTGAGACTTACACTAAAAAATAACTTAAAAACAGGCAGCATTTTCCTACGAGTGTCCAGTTTTCCCATGTTCCAGTTTGCTCTTTCAAGAAGACTGGTAGGCTGAGATATTGGTCACTATGTGAAAATGACAACATTCAATTAAAACAATAGCAATTTTCAAGAGACACTTTTTTTCAATAGATGTATGACATTCCTAGACATTCTATTAATTAGCAGGCCCCAGGCAACACATTTTGAAAAACAGAACAATCTGGCCTTTGATTTTTATCCAGGCCTTACCCAAGATCACACAGAGGTAGCCAGACTGCTGATAGATCCCCCACACAGAGCACACACCCCCAGCAAACAGCTGTGCTAAGAACTGCATGTAAATCACTTTGAAGAATTTTCAATCTGCAGAGAAAGAAAGAATGATTTATTCATAAATGAAAAACTGCTGGTGTTGGACTGGGCAATCAGAATTTGCTAAGTCTACTCTACTAACAAGTCCCAAATTTGTTTCTGCGTCCTTTTTTCCAGTTACCTGCTTTAACTTCACTTTACAAGCCATTCAGAATGAAAAACATATCCTAGATATCGTCTATATTTCAGGACCAGGAATTCAAACAAGCCCATTACTTTCAAAGTATGGAGGTTATTAATATCCTGATGAGCATCTGAAATTAGCAGCATCTCATGTTCTACACCTACATGATGGTTATCTAGGAAACTGGCATCCTTGTTACACCTTTTCTGGGCGGCTATAGCTATAATCCATCAGTACACTGGATGAAAAACACCATCTCAACAGATGTTGTAAGATGCCAGCTGAAACACTCCAGCTTTTGATACTCCCACCTGCATTAATAATTTGTGGTTGCATTGGATAAAGATCTGTGAGTTCCTTCACTTTTAGGAATTTATTAAGGTAATCAAAACTTTGGAATCTTTCTTACTGGTTGTATTATTCATTTCATCTGTAGACAATAATGGCCCTCTTACATTAAGGATAATTAGGGCCTTAGATGGGTTTTCCACATTTTCAGTGATGTAGCTGTAATTAAAACAAAATCCAAAGGGAAAAGGGGAGGAGTATTTGATCTTGAAAGAAGTCAGACTGTCTGGAGGATATGTATTTTGAAGGTTTTATTGGTAGCCCTCAGAGAAAGGCAGCTATGACCTAAGCTTGAAGGCTAGCAAGGGCTATGTGGGTTTGTGTGGGAGGGGGTTAAGTCTAATTTGTAAATGGTGAGTTATTAGCCCTGACATTTGAGAATAGACACTGCATTGTGTTGATGATGAGAGCAACCCTAGTCTTCTTGTTAATGGCAGTGATTCATTCTTTCCCACTCAACTATTGTTCCCATTTACCTGGCAAAGAGAATTACTTTTTATGTGTTTCCAGTTGCTGATTTCTGGAGAGACTGCTCAGATGAGCAAAAGCACAGGAGAAGAAATGCACAAAACAGGCAGAGTTCTGGGAACAGCACTAGTGGCTTTCTGAAAGGCTCTGTAGCCTTTCCCCCCTCCTCTACTCCCCTTTGCACCTGAGAAAACCCTACTTCTTTTCTGCCTTACTCAGTTTTCAGACTCCCCTTCAATTCAGCATCATTCCTTTAAATACATGCTTTCAAAAATATTTAAAATATCTGAAGATTTGTAAAATATTTGGAAGCTTCAAATTACCTTAAACCTATGTGTAGTCATACATTTGGTAACACAGAGCAACCAGCCTTGGATTTTCCACTACAGCCTTACCCAGCTGCACAAAAGCAGCTATGCCAACAACTGGCCTCCTATACCACATGAAACCACCCAGAAATCCCACAAGGGGTCTCAGCCAATTATCCTCACAGAAGGCCATACACTGAGTTTTTTTTTTAAATGGTCTGAAAGCATGGAATATCAGGACAACAACCAGGAGTAAGTAAATCAAGGCTGAAGCCTCCAGAGAGAGCTGTCTCTCCAACAGTGTGTTTTGTAACATGCCTGGCTACCGCACTCAGATTCTCTGTTTGTCACTTGGCGAACTGCAAACCCAACACTTCTGAGGCTGCCTCCCCTCCTCCCCAGCAGACCGTGACACTGGTAGATGGGCCTGATCCCTTGCTAAAGTGGAAGAGCTGCATTGACGTCAGTGATGAGACTTCTCTTTCTTGCAACTACCAATCTGGCCCTCCCACTTCTACAAATGACCCCGAGGGGACGATATGAAACACAAAGCTTGGAAAAGTACAGAACTATGACTTGGGAACGGCCCATGGCACAGATTAGGGAACAGTAGCCATAAAGAGTTTGAATCCAGATGTGAAATTCCCCAAAGCCAGGACTATTCAATCCCTGCCTCATATGTGAGGCAAACAAGCAAAATTAACTATTGGGTCAACCTTGCCCATAAGACACAGCTTACTGTGAGCAACTCCACAAGAAGATCTTTGGGAGCTCTTTATTTTCAGGACATGCAAACAGCTCCATTCTGTGAAAAGGCTGAAGCATGTTCCACCCCTGGTGCAGCCAGCCAGGACCACTGCAGCAGGCAGGGCAGGGCAGCTGACACACTGGGGTTTGCTGTGTGCAAATACTTCTAGTGCCCAGGGAGCACAGAAACCACAGCTGCAGCTCTGCCAGTGGGGTGGAAGGTGTCACGTCCAGAGGCAGCAGTGGGCACTCAGCTGACCTCAAGCAAACAAAGCCTAAGTGGAATGTGGTATCCTCAATTCCGTCTTGGGTTTCAAGTGACTAAGTGAAGAGATGCATGAAATTCATATTGAGTCCCCAGGCTACTGCATGCATAGAGCTACAGCTCTCTCTAAGCTGCCTCAGCCAGCCATAAAGGTAGCTGGGCTTTGGCCATGCAGAATTCCCACAGATTTCAATGGGAATTTCAGTGTTCCAGTCTGGACTCCAAGAATGCGGTGCTGGACCCAGAGCTCTGATGGCTGGAGCCTTATTCAATATCAGTGTCTGGCAACACCCATTTGTAAAACAGTGACTCATTCACAGGCAGAACTTTAGAGGGACAGACAGGATGACTTTAATCATTTCCATTTCTTTAACAAAGCTCAGTAAAACCAGATGAGCATCCTGGATGATAATAGTTGGTATTAACCTAATGATTGCAGTGATCCACTGGCACAGTTAGGAATAGTTTTATATCCTACAGAATGCATTGTTTTCATTTGCTTCCAGAACACAGCAACTAATGGACTCCTGAGGCTAAGGACAAAATAATTTTTAAACACTCCTGGATTTATTTAGGAACAGGGCTTTTTTTTCTGAAAGTCAGAGGCATGGAAATAAATTACAGAAATTAATTTGAAAGAGAACATCTTCAAAAGTACCTAAGTGACTCAGGAGCCTGAGACATCCATTCATTGTAAACACGGGAACAAGTGTTTTGCATAATAGACTGTATAGGGAGGGACATTTAATTCAGGCAGCTATTACTGCAAGGTGCTCATTTGTGCACAGTCCTTTCCATGGACCAGTTGGGTTTAGATTCAAATGCACAGTTTTAAGTCTTTCCCTCTAACACTAGCATACATCAATCCTTAGACCTGAGAGAAAGCATCTGAAAACAAATTGCTAAAGTTGGAATTTGGCACTGGATTTTTACTCAAGATTTCTTTTAAAAGAATATCCTATCTTTAGGGCACCATTTTTCCAGATCACATCTGGCTAACCCTTTCAACATATTAAGGATGGAATTCCATGGCAGATTTGCAAAAAGATGCAATTCCCTCTGCAAATGCTCCAAGATGCCCTGGTAGAAGCTACCTCTGATCCTAAAGTCTGGTAACTGCAACCCTCTAATTCTGATCCCAAACTAATATACTCTGCTTCCCAGCACAATTTACCAATTCAGGCTCAGCCACATACTAATGATGGCTACACAGATTCCCATTCCCAGGCAGCTTTCATCCAGTCAGCTTGGAGCATGGACAGAGTGAGTTCATACATGCCTGCCAAACCCTGAGTTGACATACCTTTAGTGATTCAAGCAGTTAGGAGTAGAAATGCAGGATGATCTTGAGCAATATTCTCACAGTTCAGTAAAGGCTGGCTTTGCTCACTAATTTGGAAAGCCTGCCAGAGAATGGTAGTTTCCTTTGCTTCTGGATTGATATGATTATTCTTTATTTTGAGTATCAAAACTCTTCTTGGTTGACACTTTCCCTACTTCACAGTAAGTCTTGCTTCACTAAGAGGACAGAGTGATCTCCTGCTCAAAAGCACGTGTTCCTTCAGGATTCGCCTCCTCGAGAAAACATAAAATCAGCTCTACCAAACTCATTTCATTAATTTAATTTCCCATATTCTGTAGGGTGACAGGTCCTAAGGAATACCAGCACCTCACAAAGTATTACTGAATGGACAAGATAGACATATTTAAATTCAGCACTCTGAAAACCTTCTGGTTAAGATCATGTCAATTAAGCAACACGAGATTTCCTACAACAGCGTCCAGCTTTGAAATGAGATAAACATCAGATGCTTCAATAGAATTAAACTTTCTACATTGCAGAAATATCATATTGCTTTATCTTTCTATAGTAAAAATCATAAATGGGAGATAACAACTGGATTGCTTCTGAATGTTTTCCACTTTCAGCTACAGTCCCAGCCTACTGTGCAGTTCCATCATGTCTGTTCCAGCCCTTTCTAGGTCTCAGGCTACTTTTCACTCACCATTTTTATAGCAAAACACATAACAGTAGGTTTGTTTCCACCTCTACCCACTGCATATCTAGGTTAATGCAATAAATCAAGTGGAAACTACGTGCTTGGAGATCTGCAGCACTTCTGATCTCAGATAGCATCAGGAGTTAAATGTAAGACAGCGAATTAATACAAGCCATTTCTCCCTACCCTTCCAAACATTTCCTGCTTTCTTCTCAGTTTTCTCCTCCACCATCATAACAGAAATTCATCACAGTTACATTCTATGACCAAAACCAAAAAACCTATTTAACCTTTCAACCACAATTCATTTAATTTTGGTTTTGATGACCCCAGTATGATTCATTTTCCAAGTAATCTTATTAATCATTATTTTTTTAGTAGTAGATTTGTCCAGACTCATTCTTCTCCATACAAGTATCTGTAGTTCATTTATTATTTATATTTTTAAATCATAGGGATAATTTCTCCAGGCTTATACAACACTTCTAGTTGGGCAACACCAGCCTGTCAACACCTTCTTTTCCTTTTTGCAGAAATTCTTCCATCATGACTGCAGCATCCATACATATTCCAACTTTTGCATAACCTTGTCCACTGTCTCTAGTATTCACTTAAATTTGAGTTTGTCCTTTTCAATTTGCTTTAAACAGAGTCAGTAGCAGTCCAGCCAATTCAGCAAAATCTTTCTTTAGGACTAGCAATGGTGTTAAGACATTGGGATTTTCATGCTTTGCTTAGTGCATTTTCTCCTGCATCTCTTGATTTCAGCTACTTTCTGCTAATACTTTCCTTTCAGCCTGGGTAGCAAGGTAGTGGCAGATCTTATTGCAGCAGCATAAAAAAAGGCAGTCTTGTGACAATATACTAACAGGTTTGAAAAATTAAGGTGTGTGAATTCTTTGAATACATTTTATACCTACAAATTCTTCATATTCTCTGACAAAGCCATCTAGAAACCCTAATCTGAAAACATGCAAGAGCTATAATGACAAAACCCCCCAAACTTTTAATATCCTACAAATATGTGTTTACAAGTTGAAAAAAAATAATACTGCCTTCTTCTTTTACTGTCCTATTTAGCTCTTTGCTTTTTTCTTGCCTCAGTTAATACTTAAAGACCTGTGGAGATGAAAGCATGATGTCTGTGACACTCTGATGTATGGTCCAGGTGCAATACACACTGATCTCCTGCATGTAAGCATGTCTTCCTTATTGCACAGGCTGAGAAACCATCTAGATTATGTTCAGCAACAGAGGAACTTTCTTTTTACTCAGCCCCTGGCTTAATAACAATGTCACTTAGCATTTGTGATCACAGTTTGTTGTTTGCAGTGCCTTGTTTATGTGCAGCACTATAAGGTGGGTAGCACACACTGCTTCTCACTTATTTTCATAAGCTGAAACTAATTAATGTTTTGCATGCCAGGGATAAGAGGACAGCTGGAAATCATCAAGGGGAAATGCAAGCAGTACATGAGCTGTTTCTTCAGTCAGCTGTTTCACTGCCCAAGGCACACACAGGCAACTCACAGCTTCGTTTCTCAGGTCCAGTCCTGCTTTGCTCTGTCACTCAGCAGTCAATACAAGTATCCCAAATTTGCAGTGGTATAACAGAGAACAGGCTTGGGCCCAAATATCCTATTGGTAGTTCAAACATTCTTGTTCTATCAGAACTTGATACTTAAAGCCTTCTGGTGACATGGACAATCAGGATAAATTAGCAATTAATACTACATAATTGCCTTAGACTATGCTCAGAAATCTCTTCCAACTCACAAAAAAAAGTTCACGCACTCAAGCCACAAGTCTCAGACTACATACTCCATCAATAGACACATCTTGTCATACCTCCTGGAGGCCAAACACAGGGTTTGTCCTAACCATGAGGAATAGAAGCAGAGAGCTGAGGTTCACTGCAAATACCATCTTACTGGTCTTCATTACTCAGGCCTGGGAACAGTTATCCAGAGTGCTTCTGCTGATCTCAGTTTCTGGTTAGCTCTTCCTCACTTAACCCTGAACCTTTCACATACACATGAAGACAAACACCCAAAGTTCTACATGCTAAGACTTAAACAAACACATTTTGTGCCAGGTGGCATAGGCCAATAACCTGCAAAGGTCCACACCCACACAGAATTACACAATGGACCACACGTAATTTGGAGTATGCCATTTGCCTATCACTAAAAATTATCAAGCACCAGTCATTTCCAGAAACTGTTTGCTGGTCTCAACAGATCAGTTACACTGCATTTATTTTTGCTCTAAGCAATACCTCCTATGCCTGTCATTCATACCAATTTGAGAGTTCACCCAGATACATCACTAACCCTTTTCCAGGTCCTGAAGCTCAACAACATTTAATTCACCAAGTGGAATTTCTCTGGCTCTTCTCTGCAATCCTAATTTCAACTTTTATCCTGATGAGCTGCCGAGACAGTCTACTCCACAGGGATCCCAAATGCTACAGCCCACTGCAGCCCAACACTACATGACAGCAAATATTTTGAAAGAAAGAAAAGACTCCATAAAACATCACTGGAGCTCTAACACTCCAAAATGTGAATTCATATGTCAGCTGTAACACATTCAAGCCCTGACACTGGGCCAATGCACAGACCTCCCCAAAGGCTGAGCATGAGGTACCTTGCTGGTGGCTTGGGTCTCAGCTTTAATCCACTGGATGGCAAGAGGGTTGAGTCCAGCAGGGCCAGCACTCCGGGCAAGACCAACTCAAGAACTTTTTCTCCCTGCACAGTAAACAATACACCATTTAACTGATAGCCTCAGTGATTCTTTCAGAACAAATACAAAGAATAGAAGTTAATTTCCAGGAAGTAGCTCCTGATCTCATCCAGAATAATAACTTTCAAGGCATTTTGTAGATTTTCAGCTGACATCGGAAAGGCCCGGCTAACAATCCAATTAATCTCAAAACAATAACAGCCCTTAATCTAACATATATCAGCAAATTCCTGTTTCTCTCTTTTCTAACAAAAATAACAACACTGTAGTTGCCAGTGCATTAATAAGATCCTATTTCTGCTCCAGAGACTGAATCGAACCTTTGTTCTTCACAGCAAAGGATTAAGAAGGTTGCTATTTTGGTAATGAGATGTGGAGAGGTACTTACTTTGCAGCTGAGATCCAGGCTGGATGCCTGAGAAAGGAATAAACTGTGTTACCTCAGATGAACTTTATTTGTATAACCAGTATATCAAACTCTGCTAGTGTGATGCATATCATTAGCAATAAAGAGAGACTATTCATGAATAATTACAACTTGATAGAGTGCTTAAGCTCATTTACAAAATATGCCTTATGTTATAGATAAAGTCATGAATGTAGATTTTAAGATAAGAACATACACACACATAAGAAATTAGAAAAAGTAAAACTACTTACTTTCTAGGTAGCCTATTGGTCAGTTGCTTTTTTTTTTTTTCACAAACAAGTCTAATTTTTTTCCAGATATCTCACTTCTTTTAGCAAGCACATCATGGAGAAACACTGTCATAAAATGACACATGAAGGAAAAAAAAAGTGTCAGAAAAAACAGCACATGGACAGGGACAAATAGGAGAACACTGAAAAGAAGATCAAATCATATGACACAAATCCAAGTGCTGAGGTACCAACTCAGTGCCCAAAATGATTGAGAAAACTGTTTGTGAGGCTGGAAAAGGAAGCAGTGACCTGTGAAAATGAAACCAACTTCATGAAAACATTAGTCATATAAAAAATATGTTGTTTATAGTTATCATAACAACATTTTCATTAAACAAACATGTTTGGTATATAAAGTTGTTGCAAGTAAAACATTTCCAAAGGACTAGGGTAGGTAAGGTAGTGTGGTTAGGACCTGGCATCACTTCATAATTACATAGGGATCAGCTTCTTGCACTTAGAAATGGAAATGTTTGGGGCTTACATCAGAGGAGGTCTGAATTTCTAAATGAAAAGTATTTTTGTAACAAGATCTAGGAGCATCTTCAGATATAGCAAATACAAACAGAAGTCAAGGCAAACAGAGTCTCAGCATTTCACTTGCATCCTGCCTATTGACTGTTGACATAAGGAAGTAGTTTGAAAACATGACAAACAATTAAACTATTTACTAACTCTCATTTCCAGTCTATCAGGCCAGTGTATTTCAAACACATATATCAAAGAGCCACCATGACGCAATACAACCCCAGAAAGAGCCAGAATGTCAGAAAGAAATTGCTCCATCGGTCATTGCTGATATCCTCTGGGAATGATGATTTGCATCTGATGAAACTTTATCTCTCCCCCTCTAATGAATAGTAAGAATAGAATACCAAAAATCCACAGAATTTCAGATATGTCTAACAGGTGCCAGATTTCCTAGGGAAACGAATCTTATGCAGTCAAGCTTTGTCTGCATGAATGGTCCCATGCATATTACCCTTTCAATAATCCTTTGGACACAATCACCAATTCCAACTACATCTGATAAAAGCAGACACCTCAGAAACAATTAAGTTCTTAAAAACAGGCAGGAAAATCAGTGGATGGGTGAACAGAATGGTGTTAATAAGAATTTTAACCCTAATAAATTAAAGGTTTAGTATGAACATAACCTATTAAGCTTCAGAGAATCTACTAGAATCGAGCTGTTGGGAATTTCCTAGACACTGCCTTGTTAGAAAACCAGAGAATCCAGTGCCATAGGATACAGTATTTTATTCATTTCAAGCTCAGAGCAACTGTTTTTCAAAATCAGCATCAGTACAAAAGAAATTGTGTTCACAGGTAACACTTTAATCAAACAGGGAAGGAATTGGCCTCAGTGCAGATGTGACAGAGAAATATTTTTTGGCCTGTAATATGCAGGGAGTCAGAATGTACAAATAAACAGTCCTCACTTTCTGAGTCTACAGAACATGTTGATTTCCTTTTAAATCCTCCAGCAGGTTAACTAAACAAAATATTTATTTACAGCATAAAAGAGGATGAAGCTCTTCAAAGACTGACATCTGAGTATCAGTGTGAAGTCATGACAGGAGGATCTACCCATTAAAGTTTTCCACTTTTACTCTGCCCAGAAATACCAGTATTGAGCAGAATTGCAAATTATAAAATAACTCCCTCTTTGAATACTTTAAGAATTTTTAGCATGGCTTCAGTTTCATATCATACTGGAAATGCTTTGTAACTCTAGTGTTAACTCCCAATAAAAAGTGTTAAGGGCCTGGACACTGAAGGTTGATCCACAACAGTGCAACTCTGATAGGTTTCAAAGACAGCTATTCTTACAGAAAAGAAAAAGGATCCCATTGATGCAAGACTGGACATTCAGATTTAATACGCAGATTTTGCACAGACATCCCTAACATTTAGATATTCAGCCAACTAATGAAAATTCTTTGGACTCCTCCCTAGGAGGAAGAAGAGGCATTGTGGTTGAACAAGATGATTGAACATGAAATTCTGGAAGTGGCAGTTTCATTAGGGGAGAAAAAGCATATTTGAAAATAAAATTTGGCTGCCATATGGTGTGGGGAACTCAAATGGAAAAAAGTGTCTTCCATGCTGCAGCTGAGTTCTCTGATAGCTGACTGTGCCTGCCCCAAGCAGCCTGGGGGGCTGAATGGACACCCCAGGAGGAGGCAGATACACAGCTGGCTGACAGCTTTAACAGCTGGCTTCCATTTCTAATGTACAGTCTGAGTTCTGAGTGGATGAATGGATACACAGATGCAGGGGTACACATACACACATTTTTAAAATGATCATCATAAAATCACCTAAAATGCTCTCCCACTCTGTGCATAATATGTCTGCAGACTCAGTCATTTCTATGACAATGAACTTCTTTGTTCAAATTTTGTATTACCTCAGATTTCAAGACTTCATAGAAGCGTAAAAAATAAACCCTCTGCATTTAAATGAAATGGTTTGGTGATCAGCAGTCTCTCTGCAGCAGAGTGAGCCGACAATTCCTCAAACTGTCTCAAATCTCTCTTACCCAAATATATAAGACAATGCCAAAGTCAAAATTAAAAATTACATTTGGTGCATCATTCTAGGTAGCATGCAGAGGCCCAAGGTTGCAGACACCAGTTACAGGTTACACCAATTTAAGAGCAGAGAAAATGCAAGTTATATGCAAGTTATATTTACATGCATAAATAGAATAGCCATGGCCTTTCTCTGGCTTTGTGACCTTTATAGAAGCTGCAAAGGCAATGCCTCAGTGCATCAGGGACACAGAGGGAGAGGGACAGACCTGACACTGGGTACCCTGCACTTGCAGAAGCTTGGAAGCACTGGCAGGAGGCAGCCTAGGTCCACCTTCACTTGAGTCAACAGGTGTTAGAGTGCCCAGACTTGCTGAAAATGAAGCCATGGTTGTCTCCACTTGGGCAACCACACTTAGAAGTACTTTTTGAAAACGTAGCCTGCAGGGAAATGAGGGTTAGCATGAAGCTTTCCTTGCTCCCAGGCCTCACACAGAGGCAGCTCTTTGACTGTAGGACTCCTTTTTCCCTCACATACCCTAGTCCTTTGCAGTGAGGTGGGGCCAGAGGGAGGCATTTTCAGCCTTCAGAGGACCTTTATACTGTATTAAAAATATGGGTTCTTTAATGTTTCCTTTCTCAAAAGTAGTAATATAAACTAACTGAGTGTGCTCTTAGGAGAGCTTTTGGCAAGGGTATGGGACAATCCTGTGCCAAACCTCATCTTTGGCATGAAGAAATAAACAGACTGTGGTTCTGCATAAAGACAAAACTTTTGGAAAGCCTTTAGAATATTTCTCATAATGAAACAGTGGGGGGGTAGTTTTCTTGAAATTCTGAATACTCTCCAGAATACAAATCCAACCTTTAAATGTTTTGGTCTCTTCAGTTATGAACTCAGTTTCTTCACTGAAAAATTGAAACAATTAAATTATGAATGATGGGTATGATCTGATTTTAAACAATCCTCATTAAGGCTATTTCCATACCATTTCATCTGTCTATAGTAAATAGAAATACTGTGTCAGATAAGAAGTGAATTATTCTCATCACTCTACATTACAGAAAGGGAAACTGAGATTGAAAGATCATGTGCTCTGTCTGTCTAAAGCCACAAATGATCCACTGCCCAGAATAGCAGTGCCAGATTATTTTGCTCCAGACTCTGGCTACTGAACCCTATGCTTCTTGATGGATGATGTTCCCATTCATGGTACCTGAATAAGAATATTGTCCAAAAAAAAATATAATGGAAAGAAAGGCCTGGTCTTGGATTTTATTTCTGCTTGCTCCCAATAGTGTTCCATAATAAAATGAATCGCAATGCAGATTGTATAGGGGATCCAGAAGAAAAGCAATCACATCATTTCAGAAATATCTTCGTAAAAGGTTCCTGACAATGAGATTTCTCATTACATCATACACAATTTTTGTGCAATAGAATAGATCAACCTCCCATATTTAGCAAATGAGGTTTATCACACATGGATCTGAAACACACTTAGATGAAGACTGAGCATCCAAAAGGCTACTGTGGTTTGCCAATACACACACAATCCTTTTGGACCACCCAACATATCATGAGTGTTATTAAAAGAAACTAAATACTTTAAGAACAAGTTTAAGAACATTTTAATAGTGTTCCTTTTTGATTTTGGGTGGAAAGGGATGCTGTTCTCTTCTTTTTGAGGATTATTTTTTCTAAGTACATTTCTAAATCCTACTTAGTTCTGTTTAACTCCAGCCTAGTAAACCCTTTATGTGTTTCTTTCACTCTCAAGCCTCTTTAAGCACTTTTGGATCTCTTGTTCCAATAAGGGTTTTGCTGTATTTTTCCTTTTTGGTCTTTCAGAAATCAAGTCTCTGCCTACAATTTGAAGAAGTTCTCCCATACACATCCAAGTCTACTGCTGTAGGCAAGAGAAAAGTTTCAGAATTAATAACCTATGAAAAATGAATGATGCAATTCACAACTCATAAAGCTTTAAAGTTCTCTGCTTACTCCAGCAGATATGTCTGTAGTGGATTCATTCATGCCAGATCATCAGCTCTTCTCTGAAATAATGGCAATAACACAAAAAATGCTTTAAGATAGATGCCAAAGTTCTGATGTCACCATGGGACTGTTCAAGCTGGAGCCAGGACCCTGCTGGAGGTCAATCCAGACCTTGACACCACTTCCAGAAAATGGACATACCTCAACTCCACAGCCCTCCATTACAGATACATAGTTGACATTTTTTCAAACATATCACTGCAAGAAGCAGTGGTTAAGCCCAAAGCTTTAAGAATTTCACTAAAAAAATGTACCAGTATCTGGTTATGCAAAGGTCTTTGGTTAAAGAATACATAAACTCCAAATACCACTGAGGCTTGCGGGTTGAATTTTTGGGGGTTTTGAGTTTAGGAATTTAAGTTGCATCTTACTGTGAGAAAAGAGAAAGCAAAAACAACTGAAACATGGTACCAGTCCACTAAAAACTCAGATTCATAAGCTGTGATGCCACAATAATAAAGAAAAGGTTCATGTAGGACAGAAAGACAGGCTGTGACCTCATTTCCACTAATTATGACAAAGCTGTTTGCTGCATTTTTATGAATGCTTTCCTATCTTCACACTTAGTACACTTTGTTGCAGTGTGGCTCCCCTTCATTATTTAGACCCCTGTTTGATAGGTCACCAGTCCAAGCTGTTATGTATGTCCAAGTGCTTCCCATCAGAATTTAGCACTTCTTATGCAAGAAGGTGAGAAGTTTTCCTTTAAAATTTCCTCCTTTTTTTCACTATAACTCACTGCAGTGTCTGTTGGCATGGTGTTAGCATATAGAATAGGGCAGTATAGGAGGATTTAAGTTTAAGAAGCATATGGCAACATTTTAGGCTGTAAGAGATTTAGAGGCATTACTGTAGAGGTATTTCCTGTTAAGCAGCACAATAACAAAAGTGGTTATTTAAAAGAGATTAACAAAGCAACAGGGTGGAAGTGGCTCACCTGCTGGGAGGTGTAACACGAGGGTGGCATGAAGTCAAGAGCAGAAGACAGCTGTGTAGTACCTTAAGAAGCAGGACACTGAGGATCAAATGGGATTTATACAATAAAACCAGAGAAGAGGTTCCATGGAGAAGAACTTTTCCTGAATGAGTGAGAAAGCTCAAGGCAGTATTTTCAACTGAGTAAGCACTAGCTGATGCAGGGGGATTCCAAGGCCTGATCCAAGTCATTGAAAAAGGCTTTACTGACCAGAATGGCCATCAGGTGATAAAGAGCCCAAACCCTCCGGTGAATTCAGATCCTCACAGTCAAGTACACCCTGTCAACTGAAGTGCTCCTAGTGTTCAACTAAAATACAAATGTGCAAAGAATATTTCTTTCACAAGTGCTTTTTAGGCAAAGCTTCAAGGCCTATCATGCACAGGCACTGAAACACACAGGCAAGTACAGACTTCCACTGGGTAAACATCTTTAAGGCCATGTGCATGCACAGTAGCTCTGAGGAGTACAGCCTGTGTTCACTCCACTGACCTCATTCTCATCCATCTATGTTTAATGTAGTCCACCACAGCAACTGAGTTCTTTACTTGCTAAATACACAATGTGCATAAATTTTGGCTTTTTCTAAATTGCCACAGAAGGTAAATTCACAATTTTTTTCAGGATAAAAGCGTGGGTTTTATGCAAACTTATTTTCTTAGCAGACAACTGAAAACACATTTTAAATATATTTGTCTACTATTTAACAAAGAAAATGTGAGCAGATGTTTTTTGGATGAGCTACATTGTTTATTATTTTCCTAAGATGTCCAAAACATGATACTTATTTAACCCCTAGAGTAGTGACACAGAAATGACATGATGTGCATCATACATCAAATAATGGTCACTCCTGCTGTTCTTTAGACATTTGGGGCTTAATTTGCAATTATTTGCATTTATAGAGCAAAGCTATACAATAGAAATGGGAACACATCTCCTAAGTTGATACAGAATTGATTTTCAAAGGGTGACATGCACCAAAAATCCTCTTGCGTGATTAGTATAAACATGTAAACAAAAGAATGAGGAACAGCATTGTCTGCTAATGGATTTTCAGTTATGAATTTCCATTGTTACAACATGTGATTAATTTACATGTTCAAATTAAGTCTCTATTTTTGCATATTTAATTACGAGGTATTTAAGAGCATGGTTGGGCGTGTTTGATTATAAGCAACATCTAGGAAAAAGCTTGCAATTTTCAATTTGCTTGTCCTCATTTAAAATGTTCACATCATGGAATGAACAAGTTAAAAAAAGGCATGTCTCTGTTCCCAGCTAACAATGCACACAAGTCAAGAACTTTCCTCCTAATATTTCCCATAAGGATCAAAGGTATCTTTTTGACAAGGGAGTGACAGAGGGAATCTCTGAAAACAACAGTGTGTCCTTGGAGAGTCCAGTAATGCACATACTGTGGATGCTATCATTTAATCTCACTTCAGAGTTCCCCTAGTACCAAAAAACTCAGACAACCCTAAATTTTAGTGGGATTTCCATTTCATGCCTCTGTGCCATGCATGAACAGCTCCAGGGACTAATGCTACAATTTTCCTAGTAAAACACAAGGGTTCAACTGCAAAAGAGGGCTTAGGGCTGTCAAATAACTGGTTTTTCAGTTCAGCTGCCAAGCCAAACATTTGAAAAAGAATGTTGTTCAAACTGAACCAAATTCACAATTTTTCCAGGTTTCCACACCAAAACCACTATCATCCCCACCCAGCCCACTGTACTTTGTTTGACATGAAATGTTCCATGTGTCTCAAGAGGAAGCATTTTTGGAAAATACAAATATTTGGAAAATGCAAACATAAAAGACAAGGAAATACAATCCAAGATTTACAAAATTGTTGCAAAGGGATTGTTCTCTCTGAGTTTTTATATACAGTTCCCTCTTTGTTATACTAAGAATGCTTCCTACTGTATTGAAGCCACAGCTTCCAAAGTGAGTACCATTAACATAAGGCTGAAGAATCATTCTTACTCTATTGCTCTTTCATTCCCAACTATCACTGAAGTGGTTTACATGAAGTGGCTTATTGAACTGGTTCCATTTTGGAATTATACAAAAAGTAATTGCTGAGATACTCCTATGGGGAGTTAGGAACACAAATTCAAATTTCTTTTTTGATTGGACAGAGCAGGGGTTTGAGCTATGATCTGATTTCGCTTGTGTGACTCATTACTGAAGGATTGTGAGGCAGGTTCTCACCCCTTGTATTGAAAATGGTTCACTTTGCATGCAGCACTTAAGTGGCCACCACCAAAAGTGGCCCCCATCTTTAAAGCCAGCTGACTAGTACAAGCCCCTGGCAGAGAGGCCATCAGACCTGCAGAGAGCTCCTCTGAAGCAAAAATGTGTAAAGAGGAGCAAATGAGAACACATTGAAGCAGACCTCACTGCTGCTCATTGCTCATGTCCTGTCCCAAGAGACAGGACAGCAGGATCCAAATCTCCAGAGCAGAAGGCAGAATTAAACCACAGCATCCATCCTTGCAGATGAACAGCTTAACCACCAAGAGAGGAGGTAGAAGGCCTACTTCCTTCTCACCTCTGCCAGTATTCTCAGATGAAATTTTCTGGTAGATAAGAATCAAATTATCCTAAATAATTCACTCTATGCCAGAAGTGACCTTTTTTGACACTAAATTTTTTCCTAGAAGGTATATTTCCTTATTTTCCTAGAACGTATACACACACTTTTGAGAAAGAACAGTCCTTCAACCAGGAATATCCTGACTCTAGTAAAGCAAAAAGTCTGGCAAATATAATACCAAACTATTCTAGATAAGGGCTGTTATATATTATAAATCGTGTTGATCACACATATACTCATGGTAGTAGCATATTTGGAAATGCTTGTATACATGAAGCATCAAGGCACTGCATCTCAGATCAACTGCCTGATTTACAGAAAAGTTCTGGAGAAAATCCAGCCTTTGCACCATTCCTACTCATTTCTACAATCTATGCTCTTTTCTGCATCTTGGCACTATTTCCACAAGGCATTGGTTGGACAAGCAGCAAAACTAGTATCAAATACCTGAATTCATGAAGGCTTGTGAAGAAATGGCCCTTCTGTTTGGTAAGTTCTGTACACCTATAGAGATGCCAACATCACAGAACCACAGAATGTTGAAGGGTTGAAATGGGCCTTAGACACCATCTAGTCCCAATCCACCCTGCCACGTGCCGGGACATCTCCCACCAGATCAATTTTCTCAGAGCTTCCCTGCAGACCCTCTCAGACACTGGAAGGTTCCTGAGGTGCCCACACCACCTTCTCTTCTCCAGGCTGAACAGCCCCAAATTTCTTCATCTTTTTACAGGAAATGCTCCAGTCCTCTCAACAACTTCAAGGTTCCCTCTGGACTTACTCCAACAGTTCCATGTCCTCCTTGTATTGGGGACACCAGAACTGCATGCAGTGCTCCAGGTGGGGTCTCAAAGAGCAGAGGGGAACAATCACTACCTTCAGCCTGCTGGCCACACTCCTTTTGATTCAGCCCAGGATTCTTGGCAGTGATAGCAATAGAAAAATATCTTTTAAATACATTTATCAGAAGCAATGATTTCTAATATGACAGAGAATCAATATCGAATATTTTCACCTCATACTAGTCACTCACACTTGCTGAATAATGGCATGAATCAATGCAGACCCTATCCCAGAAGACAGATCCTAAGAAAAGATGCTGTAACTATGTACCTGAGCTTGCTGAAATTTAATTCCAAGTATGCTTTTTCCAGGAAGAGACAGTTAAAACCTGTTAAAAGCCAACACCAACCACCATATATTTTGGCAACATTTTCTTTGAATGTACCAAATAACTAGGAGGTGGCACCTTTCTTTCAGCATCAGAGTTTGAGAATAAGACAAATAGAGATTTTATGAAGTAGAAAAGTTTACTTCACAAAATGCCTTTTAAGAAATTATGAGCAGGATTAAATCAAGAAATGACACTTTTACTCAAGTAGTGGAGATGAGAAGAAAATATATTTAAAAGGGGGGAAAAAAGAAAACTGAAAGTAGTGCTATTTTTTGTTTGACATTATTAACACATGGAAACATAGCTTTTGAAATTGCATGGAATTAAAATTATTTTGTAAATGTTACTCAATACACTTTAATTTCCTTTGTTCTCTTTTTCATGGAGGCTTAACTTCTAATCTCCGGTAGTTATCATTATAGCTGAATCCTCCATTTATTGCTCAGGGGCAAAAAGCCATTTGCAGAAGGTTATTACTAAACAGTAGCTATGTGGAAAAAACATCATGTCTTTGAAAGAAGACCTGGCATGCAGAGAACACTTATGACTGAGTAAATTCCATAATACTTCTCTAAGTAATTGTTTTTGCTTTCTGCCATGTTTTTGTGACTTTCTGTGTCCTTTTCACTCCACTTTAGGCGTTCAAAGTGTACTGGTTAGCTTCTTGGCTAATGATGAATTTTAGCTTCTAAATGTTGCACACAGAGCTGGTGTTCTCACCAGTGCTTTGCTTTACCTGCCACAGGAACCCAGCTATGGCTGAGGGCATAGTTGGAGGGCACAGAACTCCAGCCACTGCCCAGGAGCCACAAACATCTTCAATCGTGGAGCTGCATTCAGAACACACTGCTTAAAGACAGACAAGACATTCAGAAACCAGCAACAGCGAGCTGAATTACCACACTGGCACAGCCAGAATATTTCTTCTTCTGTGCTACCTTGTTCAGCAACATCTGAAGAAACTGCCTCTCACTGAACTGTGGCACACTGACCTCCCCAAAAACCCAAACAGATGAGAATGCCTTAAAACACAGCTGGATTGCTCACAGGCAGAGTAATACATTCAGAAAGCATTGCAAGACCTCTAGCTTACATAGCTTTACTGTGGGAGGGCTTTAGTTGGAGCTTTTAAATATTAGCTAAGGAAAAGAGCTGTTTGTATCATTTCAGCACAACTCTTTATTCATTCCATTTGGATTTCTAATTGTTGCTTTGCTCTTGCTCCGTTAGGGGATCATCAGAAATTTGCAGTATTCTGGACATTTTCAAACATTTCACATATTTTTGTGTTACAGCTGCTGTGGATCACATGACATGCAGCTGTGTTAACATATTTAGGGTTTGGATACTTACAAACTCCTGCACTCTGGAGTATTATTTTTCTACTTGTTTACATTTGAGAATTACTGGATTTTGTTGGGTTTTCTAACCACAAGGTTAGAATTTATGGAGAAAAATTAAGTAATAAATAGGTACAGTGTCTTATGTTCGTTTTTCATGTCCTGCCTGCCAGCAGAAGGATTAGAGAGATAAAGCTGGTTTTCTTCTGTGAAACTGCAGCTAGTCCAGTTATAAGCTCACAAACACCCCTTTCCATTTCAGCTATACTTTGACCACACAAGTATGGTTTACAGATCATGGAAGCTACAGAAACATATAGCAAAGAGCTCCCAACAGCCTGAATTATGTATCAGCAGGAAGAGCTTCCAAGGGACCTCTCCATCCCTGCAGTGCTGAAAACCTTCCAGGGAAAATCTTCCTGGATACTGACAATCTCATCTAACTCAGGGAAAACTGTACTTTCAGCCAGCTGCTTCATTGTGGGAAAGTACCAGTTCATGGAAAAATTATTCATGAACACAAAATTTTACCACTAAAACACAGAGCTTTTACCTGCTCAAATTCTGTTAACAAAATAAGTCCAAGACTTGCCTCATCACTTAGTTTCATAGAGAGAAGAACAGACCCCATAACTCTTTCTAAAGGTGCATGACTGCACCATAAACTAAATGTACATTATCCTGTTTGAGGATATTTTTTTTTCTTTCTTAACTCTGCAAGTTTTTTGGTTGTTGTTCTGTTGTTTTTTTTATAGTGCAAACAGCATTTATGGTGGAATCTGAGGCATGCCAGATACAGATACTGGACACTAGTAATGAAGTTCTTATCACAGATAAATCTGTAATTGCACATATAAAGAAGAAACTAATTGCACTATCTCTGAGGCAAATATCTGAAATTACATAGACAACACTTCCTAAATAGAAAATTTACAACAGAATTTGTTCATAGGGATTGTTGAAAGTGATTTAATTAAAACATGATGGATCAGTCAGTTGACTGCAGATGATTTAATGGTCAGTTCTCCAAAATCAGCATTGTGAAGTTTGGAGAAACAATAGCAAATTGAATGTCTGAAGACCTTGATAGAGTATTTCACCTTCTGAGGCAAGAGTGCCTCAGAAGAGACTCAGTAAAGGAATAGAGTCCTGTCCTTTAGCTGCTGCTACAGGTGTGTGTCATAGGTGTTAGTTTACACCTGCCACTCTCAGCCTCAGACACACTTCAGCATAAAAAATTTGCATTCAAATACCATCCTTAATCCAATTTCAAAGAATAAAAAAATAAGATTTTTTTTTAAATGCCCAAACAAAATTTCTTATAACAACCTCGAGACTTCTTCAAGAGTAAGGGGAATGATACAAATGATTAAATTTTTCCTATCTGAGAATAAGAAGCACACTTTTGCAGAATGAATGACTCCCATTAGTTAATCTACTGTTCAACACTTAGTTCTAAATTAGAGAGCAATACAATTTTAGGGCACAGTTCTAACTTGACCTTGCAGATCTGGTATAAGGTCTCCATTTCCAGAGAGTGCCACTGTTCTGCTACAGCTGATAAAAACTTGGACATTCTGCTCTGTAGGGAGGAACTTCACACATTTCCAAACAAGTCTTCATTCTAAACAGAAGTCAAAATATGGCACCTCCAAGTTTCCTGCAAGAAGTAAATGTCAACAACATTCTGTCTTAGAAAAATAAATGCATTTCATTGCCCCAAGACCTAGAATTGCTTGAGGAACACCCCTGGGGAGTAGGTTGCACTCAGACAGGGCAGATTTTCGACATCCTCAGAAATAGAACTGTTTCAGCTACAAACCCATCTGGTTTCACACACAGCCAGCTTTGATGCACTACACATTCCTGACAGCCTTTGAGTTTTGCTCATATATATGAAACAGAATCTGCATTTGGGCTCTATTTTATCCAGTATACATTCTTGCTTTCCCTTTTCTTTCCCCTTTGCTGCACTGTCTGCCTGCACAAAGAACTGGATGTTACCATATATGATCAATAGAATTATTTTTTTTCTGAGACAATACAGAGGTTTATCAAGTCTTCCCTTCAGTCTCAGTGACAATTGAGGATTTCATTGAAAAGAAAACTAAAACAGTCTGGTACATCCACATGAACCTAGAAAGAACTGGTTTCTTGCCAAATACAATGTCACCATCAGGGTCAAAGCTTTGCCATCAGACACCATCTGTCTCCTTCTACTCCAGGTCAAACTTCTATTTAAATGTAATAAAAATAAAAAATAATAACAAGTTTTTTTCAAAAGCCTATCCAATCCAAGCTATAATGCCTCAAGACTTAACAGAAAATTGTAGTGTCACACTCATGCACCCTTCTTACCCTGATCCAAGAAGATGACAAGCAAGGCAACACCAAGATAAACCCATTAATTTCATATTTTCTAATCCTTTACCTTGTACTATATCCTTATTACTACAGCTACCACTCACCAAGGATCAGTTCTGACAGAATTCCCATTACACTTCAGCTATCCAGTTACACTGATTTTGCTTCTGCTTTGCACTTCTGCTTAATTGCCTGATAAAGCTCCAGATGCCTCTTCTGATTCTGGATGGACAAGGAAAAAACACCTTATCCTAATACCAGAACCATAATGAAAAGTATAAATAAGATTTGCCACAGGAGCTCAAATCACAAGTGGGTGCAAGGAGCCAAGATACACAGGAGGAAAGGAGCATAGAAGAATGAGCAGGAGTAGCATGATGAACTTTTTAAGTTCATCAGTTTGGCCAAATCAATTGTAGCATTATCCAGAATGACTAGCCTCTATTCAGAAAGAACATTTGTCACAGTAAAGACTGTTGGAAGATACATTAAATATTTCTGCTTTCCTTAGTAGTCCTATCCTGCATTCCCCATTGGACAGGGAAACAATGTGATTGTAAATGGACAACAGGATCACAGATGGGAAGCAATGATGTAAGCAGCTGTGAACAGAAGGGATGTGTCCAACAGGAAGCTTTTCTGCTCAGAAATGGGTCATTCTCTGAAAGTATTTGAAAACCTTGCAGCACACTGAAATGATTTAACCCATCTCAGAAATGTTTAATGGTCTGTACAAAAGAGTGTCATGTAATATCAGTCCTAACCACTTGGAATGAGGTAAGTTACTGAGAAAAAAAAAGCCAGGACAATACAGGTGCCAGAAATGTACCATCTGGATCCCAAGTGCCAAAAGAAGTGACAGGTTAAATATCCAAACTCATCCTTTTCTATCCTCTGTTAAATCAGCATTCCACATTCTTTTTTATACATTGGAAGTAACCCAGTGTCGACACAGGTGAAAATGTTCCTAACCAGCATCTATCTAGAGATTGTGACAACAGCCATGGCTTGCATAGTCAGTGTACAGTTCTCTTTGTTTTCAGGAGTACAGCCTACTGGAATCAGTTATCTGAAACAAATTTGTCTGGGTTTTGCAAGCAATTAATTTGGCTGAAGATTAAAAGTGTTTACAATGCAGTCAAGTCTGCCAATCAACATGCTGCTCTGTGATTGTCCTTCACAGAATTGCATACTTCTCACCTAGACTTGCCATCTCCTGGAAAACAAGGATTCCTTTTTTTCACCTGGAAGGTGTAGCTGTCCACAGTGAGGGAATAAAGGGAAGGCAGAAACCATAGAGCACTATCTCATTTTGACAGACACGCTACAGTGGCTAAGAGGCCAAGAACCGAGCATTTCTATCGCATTAAACGAATCAAATATTCACAAGTCACAACAGCTGCGGAGGAAATCAGCCAACACGCTGGTAAACACACAACTGGCACTGCGAGCTGCCCCAGCACATCAGCGATAGTGCAGCTCCTGCCTCCCTGCCTAGAGCCAGTGCCTCTAGGAGGCACTATGGAACTGCAGTGCGGGGCACCTACGGCAGTCAGAAAAGCAGCCACAGCCATAAATCCTCTTTTCACATGTTGTTGTTCATCTGCTCTCTATGAGGAGATGATTTATTTCTGTGGTAGGGAGCTACTCAAAGGAAAGCCTCAAAACATCCTAACAAGGATAAGTGTGACATATGTGTTATGTCAGCCACTACCCATTAGAAGGCCTATTTCCTAGAACTGACATAGTTGCAAGTATTTTCTGTAAAACAGTCAAAGTGCTGACACCTTCTCTGATATTATGAAGGTCATTGTGAACTAGAAAATGCAACTTCTACTGATCTTTTTGTTTAGTCTAATTGTTCAGAACATTCTTCATAAAACAGCCATGTCAGGATACATCATGCTGTAAATGCGATATACATACCACATGATATATATCCTCCACCTCAGTATTCTGGGCCAAGCTTTTCTTCACACTCTAGATCCTCATGGATAATAATTCTCTCTCCATGAAGAATGAGCAGTGTTCATCCTCTACAAATCAGCATTCTGGTCAGAGGCAGAATGAGACTCCTTTGCTTCAGATAGTATGGGTGGTAAAGTTCCATCTTTGTTCAGTTGAACTGATCTGGTACAGATCTGGAGTAACATAGTGATGAGTCAAGCTCACTATGTTTGCCCGTGGAGTATTTTATTGTGTTCTTTTTGTCTGTGGTTCATGTACATAATCAAAAAGGTCACTCTACACTGAAAGCAGTTGTTTTGCCTTTGCTAATGGAAAAACAATTCCCCATCTCACAATCCATAACAATAAAAATAAGAACAACAAAACTCCACCCACATGAAAGAACCAGCCAGCAAGAAGATCCTATTGCACAACATCTCCCCATCTCATAGAGGCCAACCCATCCCAATTCTCCCCAGATATCTGTTCAAGAAGCTGGGCTATAAAGCATGCCCTGAAGGTGAACAGCTCCAAGAGCTTTTGGTCCTTTGCTTGATCCAAGCAATTTCTGTGACTCATTGTTCTTATTTCATGACTGAATTTAGTTTAAGGTCAATGTGACAATGAGGGTGTCATGCTTGGACAGTAAATGATATACAGAAAAACAGATGTTAACAGGTGTCTGCATATTATTCCCAGTTGCCACTGGACATATATGCTTGCTGCATGTTATGGTACAGAAAAATTTGGATTCCGAGCTAATTAATTTGTCTTTAAAATTCTTCATAATTGTTTTATTGGAACTCTACTTTTATTGCAACTCGTGGCAGTCATTAAAACTTTATGGCTTTTTTTGTACAAAGGTCAAATATGCATATGATTTAATTGAAAAATAGACATTTTCCAACTGAAAGAAACAACATGTCTCAGTAGCTTTTAACAGACATTTGGGGTTGACGGTTTGCTTCTGATTTTTCTTCTATTTTGCTGTGGTTTCAACCAGAAGTTAATCCACAATCTTTCAAAACGTAAAACACATTACCTGGAGAGAAGAAAGTAAGTTTAAAAATTCCATTTTTATATCAGCTTGGAAAAAAAATTCCAGGATGTTTTCACTTCTTCCCCCAAAATTTTCCATTTATGATACTAACAGAGTTGACATACATCAGTAGCAGTAAAAGCTTTAATTTCTTTGTTGAAACACTTCAAGTCTTTGAAAACACTGTCAAAATCAGCATTACCTCCTGTGAAGGAGAGTCCAGGGTAAAGTCCAAACACAGCATGGAGATTATTCTGTAATCAGAATCAGAGATCTGATTCACTGCTTGGTCACACAGAATTCTCCACCCCTCCATGCCATGTCTCCCCCTTTCCTCCATCAGGAAATGTTTTGCAATGGCACAAATCAAACTCCTGAAACCTTCATTGCAAATCAAAAATCAAGACAGCTCAAGGCATATAATTTGGGTTATGATTTGCAATATTCATTAAGAGAACAGCCAATTCAGGCAAAGAAAAAAATACCCTAAGCAAAAATAATGAATACAGAGTTTGTTACAGCAACAAGACTGATGGTCTCATCTGTAATGATCCAACAGTGGCTGCCTTTATATGGTACCTTGTTTTGATTTTCATATCAATAATTACATTATGTGCCTCAAAACATCTGGCTGGCTGGTTGGCTTGATTCATGTTAAAACCATCCTGTCTGTGGATATGCATTGGCATAGGAGCTATTACAGAGTTACATAACAGATTGCAGAAGCAGCAATGATTCTTCAAAATTTTGTGCGACACCAGGTCCGGGGAGCGCTCACCGTGCTCACTTCTGCCCTTAGAAGCTACGACTTGAATACACGAACTGAGCTTCCCAATGCCAAATGAATGCAGTGGCACAAAAATTCCTCCTTGTTCTCTTCTCCAACAGCTTCCCCCAGGCACAAAGTCAACACCAGAGCTAGTACACACTGCATGATGTCACCTTGTCACCGAATGAAACATAGAATGAGAATTTCTGCTGCACATTGTCCTGACAACTCCTGGTCAGTATGGTCATGCTGGGTTATAACTTTCAAATAAATTGCACTTTTCTTTTGGCTGTAAGGGTCCACATGGCTGCCCATTCACAGGGTTTTGCATTTACTACCTCATGTGTGGCCTTAAGCACCTATGAGGCAGCTTTCAACTAGGTCAGCTAGTCTAAAACACTGCCATGGATTTGTCTGGCTTCTTCACTTCTTGGTATTGAATGGATTCAAACAGTTTAAGGGACTGTTGGATATTTCTCTAATTTGTTTTGAAATTACTATATACTTTTTCCTCATATGCAGGGCTACAGAACCTCATTGTGAGCTAACATGTAAAATAACTTTAAAGCAATCACTAAAAAGCCTGTATTTCCTTCCCCCTTTTCCTGACTTCCTAGACTCCAACCTAAACTCTCAAAACAGCTTTTTCTGTTTGGGGTTTCAGTATTTACCCTGTGTTTATCTGCTAGTTCTAGGACCAAAGCACAGGTTTATGTAGCACCAGCTTTCAAATATCTTCTGACCTAAAGGCAAAATGTAAATTCAAAAAATGGAGCCACAAGTAAATCATTACATTATTTGCAATAACCATTTCTTACAACTGTCAAAGTTGCCAGACCACCAGTTCTAATTTTATTTACATTGAAGAGAGAAGCTATAAAGTGAGTGGGGAAGAAGAAGAAATTGTCTCTACCTATTATATAAGTGGTCTTTTAAGACATTTTTAATATTATCTTTCATATTTATAACCAACTTTGAAGCCACAAGATGCCTGTTCTGACATCTCCATTTAAACAAATACAAGTAATTACACTGCTCAGTATAGTGTATACAGTCATTTGTGTTTGCCCAAGGTTGTTATCAGGAAGACTAATGAGTGTTTGACATTCTACAGCATCTGAGTTTCCTTGTACAGGTCAATCCCTTCAGAGCAGGTAGTGGCTGACAGATGTCCATGTGCATGGGCCACTTCAGAGCACATGGTCCAGGGAGAACACTTAAGCTTAAAATTGGTTGAGCAGTGGCTGGTTTTGTGCTGGAACCATGAAGACCTGCAGCACTGAGTTGATATTCTGGGAGAAGAGATGGTTTGACTCTTCTAGAATTTCCTTCATTCCTCTCTAAAGCAAGAGCAGAAGCCAGGGAGAAAAGCACAAGTCAGGATCTCCACGAGGTCCCTATTCTGGCACCAGTGCTGCTAGATACTAGGGGCACAATGCAAAGACACACATTAGTTCTAAAGGGAAGGATTTAATTTTTTGCACGACTTGTCTGGATACATGATTCATTCAACGGATCAACAACAAGGTCCACTGATAAAATATAAAATATCTTTTAATAAAAACTAATTTCTTGCACCAAAGTTAAATCTTTGCCTGAGCTCTGATTTCCACAGTGATTTTACAATGTGAGGTTTGAAGAGTCTGTATTTTCTAAAAGGACAGATTGTAGGTCACGGATTAAGAAATGGTTATAGACATCTGAGTCAAGATTCTTTCCACTTAATTTTTTTAAGACATACAGCTCTGTACAAATTCACAAGCTTCTGACAGTCTCTCTGATCAAAATCTCTATTACTCCTCCAGTACATTTTCCTCTGCCTATTCCCCACTCCTCCCTGTATCCTAAGGCCAAATTATGCAAATAAATGTCTTGGGTTTTATGACATAGACACTCTTGAGAAATATTAATCCAAAGTCACATTAAGTTTTTCTTGCTTCAATTTCCCTGACAAACTTGACAGACAGAGTAATTTTTCAAAAACCTCACTAAGATACAAGTTATCTTCCAAATAAGTGCTAATGCCTAATAAGGCAAAGCCAAAACAATTCTATGATTTTGAACAGAGAATTGTGCAAGTCATGCCTTTTAATGATCATTAAGGTTTTTTTTAATTATCTTTAATTCTGAAAGGGTCTGGTTGAGCATGTAGAGGCAATAAAACTTTTCATTTAAACTCCTTAATAGATGAAAATTGTAAATTACAATGTATAAAGTCAGGGGTGCCTGATTCACTAGACCTCAATGTTCAAAGGAAAAGGCATGTCCTAAGTCCAGACAGATTAAAAGCAGAGAAAATCCTAAGCCAGCACCCTACTGTGAAACTACAAAAGACCAAAGGACTTGTCAATATTTGCTGGGCTATATAGACCCACCTGACTTTGTTGAGCAAATCAGTGATATAAATTCACAACCCTTATCCGACATATACATGAAAATATGTGTTTGCACACACACCTACTTATACATGAATATGTACACAAATACAGCTACTTGGGGAAAAATCAGGCTAGCAGAGCTACAAGGGATTTGGGTAAGAAGTTAGAAAGCAACTAAATGTCATGGAACATATATAACTTTGACTTCTTTAGAGATACAATGCTGCTGAATCGAACATTTGTGTTACCTACTGTAGCCCTCATATTGCTATGGTTGCAAAATTGGTTTTCTTGTAAAGGTAGTTTGTCTTCCTGAAAGGACTTTCCATCCCAGCCTTTACTCAGTCAGTAGCCCTATTGAAACCAGTTCTAATCTGTATTTGCACAACAGAGCAAGACCATGTTTCAGTACTGAAACTAAGACATACCTGCCCAGAGAACCTGATCCTGTTTGCCTCCTGCATGAAAACAGCTTAGTTAGGAGCAATGAAGCCACTAACACAGCCAAGGCAAGAAGTTCTCACCTGAGAAGGATTAGTAGGAAATCACAGGAAAAAAGTTTTGAAAATCCATTCCTAATGCCCAAGGTATGAAACTATTGTATAATGTAATCAAGACCTTTAAGAGTGGCAACCAAAGACCCGTGATATGTTCTGATTCAATTGCAATCAGCAATTGAATCTGTTATATAAGTCAGAGCAGAATGCCTGAAAGTTACCTTTGACCTTAAATGTAGTTGAACCCTAGTGACCTATTATGGGCATTTGTTTTTCTCTCTATTTCTATTAGGAAGAGGAAATACATTTCAGGTTACCTGTATTTCTCCTGAGCATTTTTTTTCAATTCCAACCTGTCTACCTCATCAAAACTGCGTCTGCCTTCCACTCATCAGAGCACACAAGATACTTTCCAGGACACAGAAGGACTGCCACAGTACTGCTGTGAAAACAATACTGAAGTAAATTCAAATTGCATGTATCACTCCTGGTCATTATTATTTTATTATTTAATTCTGGTGTTAATATTCTGGATGATCACTGTCAGCTGGGGATGTATATTTACCATACCAGCAGTGTTGTTAGAGTAAAGAGAAAAGATTTAAAATTCTTTCAGGATGAAGGTCATGAGGTTTTGGGTTGGGACATTTTGTTGGGGGTTTTAATTTTTTGAGACAAACAAATTTGTCTCATCATATAAAAAAAATAAGTCAATAACATCAATCCTTTTTCCTCATTAGTTCTTCACTAACAACATCACTGTGATGTTTTCTCAGATACTTCACTTGCATTAGAGCAATTTTGTTGTTTTTCCAGTTCCAAAGCAGAACAATAATGACAGTAGCATCCAAAAGAGTTTCTTGTAATTGCCTAAATTGTACAGCACCTTACCAGGATGTTAGTAAAACAGCCAAAGAATTTCACATTATAACACTGGGCATATCATCTGATATAGCAATTTTGAGCACATTTTCAGACTAGTCAGAGTTTATAAGCTTTCCCAACTCTAGTTTAGCCAAAAGTCTTTCATGGACCATCTGGTTCTAATGAAACAAAACTAGAATATTTGGTGTCTTTTTCACTATGTTACATTAAATTAAAGCTTAAAACATCAGTAAAGTAAAATCCATTCTTTTTCTATTATGTTTTTTAAATTAAACATTAGGTATTTTGGCTAAGTAAATGTGTTTATTTTAGTAAAACTGTACAGCATATACTGTATGATACAGTCAGCAGAATCCTCAGTTCACTTACTCTTGCACATATTCCTGGTCCATATCCCACTGAGGCAAAGGGAAGTGTTTCCATTGACATCAATGGGCTCTAAATGAGGTTCCTGCTGTGAGTGACACCACATCCTTACTCATCCTAAAACGTGAATGAGGTTTCAGTACTTCTCCTGAGAGAAAAGGTTCAAATTACGCTTACAGTAGCTCTTCCTAAATTATGTAATAAAAGGACCCAACTGTTCATCCCATACACACTTGGTAACCCAGCTGAAATTCAGTGAAATCAAAAGATAAATATCATAAGAGGTTTTATAGTGAGAAGGCATTGTGAACTATATAATCTTTGTACATACTCTATCTGGCTCTAAATTGGCACTTTGGGTGCAACTTTCACAGGTACCTGCAAGATATCTTCCAGCAGTTGTTGAAAGCAATGGAGTTTTGAGAATCCCACCCTAAATGTGGCTTATCACTTCTGAGCTCAGCCACAATAGGTTACAATTCCCTGCACTTCACCATCAGTCTTAAAAATTTGTTCTGCAAGTGGACATACAGAACAGGATTTCAGAAGATGGGTCGGAGAAAACTCCATTTTTACCATCAAAAGTGCCTAGTTCTGTAGACTCAGAAAGGCCACATCAAGCAACCAAGAAGGTCAACCAGCCACTGCCTGAAGAAGCTGCCATCTTCCACAACTCAGCTAAGGTCAACTGACAGCAAATATGATTTCTTACTTATGAAACCAGTTTGTGTTACTGCAGCAAGTGGCCATCATCTTTTTTCTGTCTATTTTTCCTTGCAGTTCCTATCACAAGGAACCTTCACTGCAGAGATTTATCCCTCTTGTAGAAAACCCAATAGTAAATATCCCACACACAAAAATATCACAGAGGCTGACAAAGATGCAGATACTATTCAAAGGGGCTATCACAGCCTGTTCTGCTCTGTTCTATTCACTCCCTCAAATGTTCCTGGTAAGGTACCCTTAGTTTTGTTTCTTCTTTCTGTTTTTTTCTCCTTTCTCCTCCGTAGTTTCCAGGTTATAATTAAAAAATAGCTAGAAGAGATAGTTCCAGCCCTGAATTCCTTACAAAGTCCCCTAAACAGGAGTTTTTCTGCAGGAAGAAAGGGCTGAGAGAGGATTGCATGAATTGGCCCATACGGAGTTACATGCTAACTGTTGTTATTGTTCTCAGAGAGTGCATTTAAGGTTTTGGGAACAAACAATAAAACGAACAGCTGAACAATTTTAATCATGGCCCAGTTCCTAGTTACAATTATTTTTAAGCTGTCTCACCATTAGCTAGACTCTGATTTTTTTTTTCCCCCAATGAAAAAGTACATTATGTAAAACTTAAAGAAATACTGACTTTAAATGACAGGAAAAGTAAAAAACAGATTAAAATAGATTCTGAAATCTAGCATGTTATGACTTGTGCTATTAGCCCTGCATTTTTGTATGAGTTACACATGATTTTTAAAATATTCCATTCTCTATATACCTCATGTACTAGCCAGTTCTCTAGGAAAATATGCTTTCCTAGATAAGTTGAAAGAGTGGCCTCTGAACTATAAGACTAGACAGAGAATATCAGATTTTGACCACAGACATGTCTGAACAAAACTAGAATTCATGCTCATATGAAAGGCATATTTCATGCAATCTGTATTTCAAAATGCTACAGCAGGGACACATCAAATCAGAGAAAGATGACAGCTCACACAAGGAAATGGAACGGGAGAATAGGATGGCACAAGGACGTGAAGACATTTGGAGAGACTACTGACCAAGAATATGCTTTTAAGATCCCCTTTTCATTCATTTAAGGCCTGATTCAATTACTTCCACTGGAGTCAACAGGAAGACTTGTGGTCTTCAGTGTCTGTTATTGTGGCTTATTATTTGTGTTACAGTAGCACACTGAATATTGAATTAAGTTCAAGCACTGTAATACCAGGTGCTACACAAACACCCACAGTGCCATAATCCCTTTTTACCAGTGCTTGCATCAAGCAAGACCTTGAATCATGTTGGGGAAAAAAATACAGAAAAAAAAAAAAAAAAAAAAAAAAAAAAAAAAAAAAACAACCATGGGAAAGAATCCAAAGGGAGCCCAAGGGATTTAAACTGGATTACAAAAAGAGTCAGCGGCAAAGCAAGACTGGTTGCCTGCCCTTTCTATTAACCCATTCTGCCTGTTGATGAATTTTGGGCCAAACCCACACCACACAATATGAATGGTAATTGAGTGAATTTAGTAAACTGCTTACCTGCTAAATAAAGTGAACTGCCACTGTCTTTCTACACAAGGAGATTCCTTGAATACTGCAGATACACTGCTGTAAAAATACTCAGTGTGTAGAAGGCAGGAATCACAAGTGCTCCACTTGCAACTCTTGTTTTTAATAAGATTTCTGCAGGAAAATGTCATAAACAGAAATACAGAGTCACTCCAGAGGTTACCCATTTCCCCCCAGCCCACAGTACAGAAGGATCAGTTGTAACCATGTCATTCCTAACAGCTGCTTGTCTCATCTGTTTATGGGTGCTCCAAGCTAACAGTAAGCAATCTGTTCCAGCACTTCACCTCCCTTGCCATTAGAACTGTTTTCCTTATTTCTAATCAGAACCTTTCTTGTCACAGGTGATGCTACTAGTTCTTCTCCCACTATGTCCTCTCTTAGGTCTTCTCTTCTTTAGGTTAATCAAGCCAAACTCATTCAGATCTCTCCTTAAAATCATCTTGTCAACTGGCATTCAGCTTCAGACCCACTGTTACCTTAGTGATTTTCTACAATTTCTACTTGGGTTGTCCATTCTGCATTTACACAGTTGATTACTCCTGGCTAAGTGCAATAACTTCTACTTGTCTGTCAAACAATCTCTGAACTTCATTTCTAAATGTATTTTTGAATTCTAATTATTTTCTTTAGTGCATATAGAGTTAGTATCAACTGCAAACTTTGTAAGCCTATTCAATATCATCATAAAGGACACTACTTAAAACCTTGAATACTGGGAGACCTCAACAGATACTCGTTCAATACATTAAAAAACTAATAAAAAGTAGTATTTAGATGCACTTAGTAAGCCTCTTTTGCATCCACTCCACAGCAGGTTAATTGAGAATATTTGCCTTTATTCTCATTAGAATGTTATATAAAGCAATATCAAAGATCTTACTAAAATCTGTATAGACTTGCTAATTCTGCAGTATCCAGGATCTGCTGCTCTGTTGTAGATTGGCTTGACACAGAGGACTGATGCAATTAGTTACTGACTGTTCTTCATACATTGGATGCTGTTGTCTGTGTATGCTATGTGTTTGAATTTAGTTTGTTTGTAATTTCTCCAGAATTTGGAGGGAAATTGTATTTATATTGATCAGTCTGTTCTTTCTAACATTTCATTCTCCTCCTTTCCAAAGCTAGTCACTACCTTTTTCCTTTTTATCACCTATCTTCAGTGAGTTATCAGTTATAATTATTCTGAACCTCACTTTCTTTAAAAATCTCTAAAGGTGTTACATAAATTCCAGACAATCTGAAACCATTAAGTTAGTTAAATACCATGCAGTTAAAACCTGCAACTTTGTGAAAATACACAGAGAATCATGAAGGTTCATTTTGCAATTTCCTGAGTTTTAAGCGTTTTATTTCGGAATTTTAATTGCCCCTTCAATAAAACCTTTCTCCCCTTTTTAAACAATTGGTGGAAATGGCTGGTTATTTTTAGCAGCATGTGTTATTTATTGCCTAGGAACAAAGCTGGATCATTCACATACAGATTTAGTCTTATGGCTATGAGGAATAAATGCCCCGTTTGGATTCTCTGATGACTAAAAAAAAAATTATTTCATATCTTTCCTTCCCAAAAACTATTGCACTGTGCAGAAATATCAGTGAAATGTGGCATCTGAACTAGTTAAACCTATTCCACGGAGCAATTTATCCCAGACACAAAATAATGCCACAGAATCACAGAATCAATTCATTTGGAAAAAACCTTGGGGTTCATCAAGTCCAACCTACAATCTATTAACACCTTATCAACTAAACCATGGCACTAACTAACCATGTCACATCCAGTCTTTAAGCATCAATGCTTTTAGATGGCAAATAAAAATCTTCAAACACAGTCCAGAGGGGTTTTTTGCACAGTGAGGCATCATTGACTTCAGCCAGAGCCAGGTCACATTCAAAAATGGCAATGCCCTCCATCTACTGTCTTTCCTCTCAATCAAACACAAAGCCAAGATTAATCTAAGCAATACTCTTAAGCAAATGAAAGGGTTGCTTACATGTTTGCATACAGTCTTGACACCAGCTTACTACTAAATTCCATGAATGTGCAATTATGAGAGTCCAAAAATTCCTACCTACCTTGGCAACATAATACACACATTGAAAGTGGAAAAAGAATCAGCAGAAATAGTCATAATAATCATCAACCTCATCTCATAGTTAGCTCCCTTTCCATCCTACATTCAATGTGGAGAGAGTAATTAACAAGCCATTTATTTCTTTGTAACTCTATATTTCCAAGAATTTTAAAAAACAAAAAAGAGTTAATTGTGAAAGCTTAAATCATTTTCATATTGCACAATTAGAATAGTACATGAGAATATTTAGGTGAAATTGCCTCATTTATTTTATTCTTTTTCAACTGTTGATAAACATGTGTCTAATGATTCCAACTTCTAAGAATCTCCTGCCCACTAACCACAGCTTTTCAATGCAACGTCCAAACTACTTAATAGCATCCTGTAAGTACAGTTGTTTTCAAAATAAGAGATTATGGAATAAACTCTAGACAGAAGGACAAACTTATAAACAATTCAGATTATTTTTTATACAAATATTGGCTGGAATATCAAACAAACTGCCAAAAGTTATGCAGCCAGCAGTTAAAGTGACTTGTGTACATTAATTCAAGAAAAAGTTGGATTATGCTTTGGAAAAGAAGGAAATACTACAGTACAGCAGCCACTAGCCTTTTTTTTTTCCCCTTTTTTTTTTTTTTTTTGGTACAGCTGGGATTATGCTTAGACTGTTCCACATAGTTAACAAATATACTACAATTAGCAAACTTTCTTCTTTCATTTTCTGTAATCTGCAAGAAAGTTTCCCATGGTTTTACAAGGCTGACCAGTTGGTTCCTTTTGCACGACTGCATTTATATCTCTACTTGCTGAAGTAAACATGTCTCTTTTTTTTGGCTTAAGAATGCCTAGCAGCACTTTAAAAAGAAATTTGAGCCTGAAAAAACAGATGAGAAAGACCAGATAAAGTAGAACATCTTAATGAGTAGATAATTCAAGAGATACCTGGAGAACAGAAAAATTGAAACAAAGTGCATCTTCATTTGTTACATGTTCTGTCATGTCCCACCCTTTTGTGGTCATCAGGACTTATCACACAGCAGGAAAAACAATTAGATACAGGATAAATAGTTCAGGGAAAAGAACAACAATGTGAAAAGTCAAATGCAAATTCATTCTTCATCAAACTTTTATGTCATAATAAAACTGATAAAAATTGTTTTTGTTGGCGATGTGATCACTAACTTTGCCAGAAAATTAAAACACTAAGATAATCACCAACCCAGGAAAGAAGAAAATGAAAAAGCAGAAAAAAAACCAAGATTTCATGGAGCTTCAAATTTTTGTTGGGAAAGAGAAGGCTCAAAGATTCCTGGGATCAGTAAAGTCCTGTCATTCATTCAAGCTGTCCTCCTGGTGCCACTAACAGAAGGAGTAAATACAGAAGAAGTGGTCAGGGCCCTGAAGGTTGGGTAACTTGACTGCAGTGACCATGAGATGGTGGAATTCAGGATCCTGAGGAGAGAGAATCAGGCAAGAAGCAGAATCACAACATTAGACTTCAGAAGAGCAGATTTGGCCTGATTAAGTAGTTTAGGAAGAATCCTGTGGGAGAGTCCTGGAGCAAAGAGGGGTCTGGGATAGAGGGTTAATTTTCAAAGACCACCTCCTCTATGCTCCAAAACTGTCTGTTCCCACATTCAGGAACTCAAGCAAAGGTGGCAGGAAGCCTGAATGGATGAAAAGAGCGGTCCTGAAAAAACTCATCCACAAAGAGAAAGTATACAGGATGTAGAAAGAGAGGCAGGTGAACCTAGGAAGAATACAAAGGCAGTGTTTAATCACACAGAGATTGGATTAGGAAAGCCAAAGCCCACCAGCAGCTGAAGGATGGGAAAGGGAACAAGAAAAGCCTCTACAAGTACAGTGGCACCAAAAGGAAAACCAGGGGAAAAGTGGGCCAGCTGCTGAATGATACAGGGTACATCAAAAAGGCCAACTCGCTCATTGTGATATAGGAAAGACCTTTTTCATTTTTCATTTTCATAAGAACAATCAGTCACTGGAGCAACCTCCTAAAGGGTGCAGTGCAGTCCCCATCACTGGAACTTTTCAAGATACAAGAGAACAGGGTGCTAGATAATCTCCTCTAGACTCCCTTTTCTGCAAAAGGTTGGACCATATATATGACAACGTCTCCTTCAACATGTGTTGTTCTATGGTTCTCTGGTTCTGTGATTCTATGATTTTATATTCAATGCCCTGTTTACCTCAGTCTTTAATAGAAGAAAAAGGTTTATCTTGATGTATCCTAGTCCCTAGACACCAGTGGGAAAGTCTAGACCAAGGATTACTCTTCCACCAAGGGTAACTAATATCAGGAAACAGTTAACCAAATTGGACACCTATGAGTCCATGGGACTTTATAAAATGCAGACAATTGTGTTGGCCAATGCCATTGTGAGACAGTTCTTAATTATCTATGAACACTTAGGGTGCTCAGAACAGGTTTCTATGTGGGAAAAATTCTGATTCCTGTATTCAAGAAGAATAAGAATGAGATTTTTGAGAACTACAGGCCAGTCAGCCTCACCTTGGTCCATGGGAAGGTGTTGAAGCCAATCTTGAAAGCCATTTCCAAACATACTCAGCACAAAAAAGTGACAGCCCCTCGTCAGTATGGATTTAGAAAGAGGAAATCACCTCTTCTATGATAAGATTAGTCTGGTGGACAAACAGACTGGATGTAATTTATTTTAACTTTGGGAGGGCTTTTGACACTATCTCTGATACCATTCTTACAGAAAATGAATATGAGTTAAGTAAGTGGAGAGGAAGGTGGGCTGACAATCAGCTGAATGGCTCAAAGGGCTGCAGTCAGTGCTAGGAAGTACAGATGAAAACAGAATCCTTGTTACTACACCCACACTAATTAGTAAATAAGCCAGAATGAGAATAGAATGTCTGTCAGGTAGCTGCAATGTGACATCATCAGATGACGTGTTACATGCTGGAGGGAAAATCTATCAGGTTTAAATTAAGACAGAGAGTAGATTTACTAGAAAGCTTTTGTTTTGTTGATTCAAACATTTATCATAATTTTAGACCAACAGCTAGAGTTCATCTTTTGTAATTATAAATTATGGCTGGATGAAACTTGTCTGGGCCTGCCCTTTATTTCATTCTTAGTTGCATTCCCTTAGTCTTTGAGGAACAAGTAGTCAAATTAGGAAGTCCTCTTACAAAATGGTTTACAAGAAAGCATGGTTATTTCTGCAAACAATGAAAAAGTCCATTTGTTGAATAGCTATTCACAAGAGAGGAAAATAAAATGAGGTTATTTGGGAAAAAAATATCATGTCAAAAGGTCTTCACAGTGACGGAGATGCCACAGTGATGTTGTGATTTACCTTGGCATGATGTAAAAAATTATACACTGAAGCCCCAGAGAGTAAAAGATTCACAGTTGCACACTCAGAATGTTACCAGAAACAAAGCTGTAGAAGAAAATAAAGATCAAATACTAAATTATGGACAAAGGTCATGGAGAAAGGCAACATTTCTAAAAGCGAAAGCCTGAGATAGTATCTGTAAGCAATGCTAGTGACAAGGGAGAAAGGGAGAAGAATTGTGCCTGCACATGTTTATTATTGCCAAATAGGCTGAAAAAAAATCAACATCACTGTTATGGTATTTTCTTTCACTGGACCTAAAGGACAGCAGCAGTGGAATCTGCTGTTTGTGTTAAAGTGTCAGGAGGAGAAAGATCAAAGACATGGGAACATCTGCTTTTAGAAGCCACTTGAAAAATAATTATGCAATAGCCTGTGAAAAACATCTGTTAGAAATGCTGCTGTCCACCCATCAAATAGAAGAAAGACACTTCAAGAAAATATAAGAGAGACCTGAAGAGGATCAGGGCTCATTTTTCTCTTGAAACATCCATTACTTCAAACCTAAACTGAAACCCAAAGGTAAGTTAGCAATAGAAATATACAACAGAAGCAAGCAGCATGATAGACCACTGCCAAACAGATGGTACAACCTGCTATTACATAATCAATACAAATAGTGCCAGAAGCCATGCTTAGCATGTACTCTTTCTGAAGACAAACAAATTGCTTCCTGGGAATTTTCAGCCCTCCCATTCACACAATCTAAGGCCTTCCATTTAGTCAAAGAGTTCCCTGTTCCACAAGAGCAAGACTATTCCAGCTCAGAGCCTCCCTGCCAATCACTCAGAGGAGCTGAAGTTCACACCAGATCTCCACTCATTATATGTGATTGGTTCAACATCCAAATCTTTCAGGAGGACTACTGAGCCCAAAACAGAGCTGTGTTGACATCATTCTACCTGGATTTTAAAACACACTATCTCCTTACCCCTTTGATGTGCTGTACACACTCATTCAGTACTGGAATACGTGTCCTGATAAGGGATTTTATCTAAACCATTTTAGTCAGCAATTAAGATACAGAGTGAATATGTGCTCTTCCCAGGTTCCTGCTGATTAACAGAAACTGGCTGAACTATGAGGTTTAACACTCTTCTACCCTGTGCCTACTTTAGCAGAAGTAAAGGAAGAGTTCTCATTTTAGTTCTTAAAAAGCCAAAAAAAAAGCAATACCTTCAATCTTCTGCAACAAATAATCAACATAGCTACATCTACATATCAAATGGCATATTGGTGAGATTCTTCATTGCATGTGACAGAAAGAGGATGGGGATGAGACCTTGCCTCTCTTGTTCCTCAAGTTCATGCTCAAATTCAGTTGCATAAGAAATTCTGCCTTTCCTACCAAAAGAAATTCCCCTTGGGCCTCAGAATAGACCCCTCAAATGAACTGTGATGTGTTGCTGCATTTGCCTCACAAGTGGATATTTTTCAGTAGGAAGCAAACCACTTGCTACAGATACAATATGGTATCTAATATGCTTTGAGATCCTCGGGGGTAAGGAACAAGACAGAGTAATGTAAAATATTATTTTCATAACAGTAAAAGAATGACTTTAAAATATAGTCACTTTGCTGCTTATCTGCCAGAAGAAAATAGAACAGAGGGAGGAGGTGTGGTTTTAAACATGCCCAAAATAACTTTAAAGTAGATTTTTAATCCATAGTAATTTACAGGAATTATATTCTCAAAACAGTGGTTTGTAAAAACCATCATTGCAATGTTTTCTGTGGTTATTTTTATAAATAAAGAATTTATATGAAAATTTTTAAGCTATGTTACTCCCAGTTCTTTTCTGACCTATCAACAGTGCTTAATGCAGATGGTTTAATGATTGTTTTGTTTTCTCTAAATTTTTTAAAGGAACATTTAGTGAACCCAAAATTCAACCCCAGTCTTCAGGGTTTGGTAAAAAACATCCATGGTTTTCTGTCTAAAAGCATTTACAGATGAGGAGTAAAATGCAGTGAGTATGACAGATTTAGGTATTTGTCAAGGAGTGGGAGGGCAGGTGGGAGAAAGCTATGAGTATGTGCTGCTGTCCTCAAGTGTTTCCTTGAAACCCATAGACTCCCAGCAGTGTTCAAAAACAAGATCAGTGTCAATCTTAAACATTCTTTTGCACATAGATCTCTCTTCTAAGTCCCATGGAAGAATACATGTTTTGGAGATCTGGGAAGGAAATTTATGAAAGTAAATTCTCTAGGTTAATATGACAGCGGAAGAGCTCTGCCTATCATGTCACTTTAAATTAACTGCAAAGGAGAAAAGATATTGAACTATATTGCCCTTTGAATATTTTGCTCAATTAAACAATGCAAAATTTGGCTCAAGTAAGCCATCTTCAAATTCCTCTCTCCTACAGCTGGAATGCAGTGAAGACATCAACTGAAGAACAACTATTTTAACAGAGCACGATACATTCTGGTTTTGTACTACAAAGTACATGGAAGTTTATATCATGGAATGAGATTCCCAGATTAGAGCAGGTTTGCCTGTGGCATTTGGGAAGTGTAGCAATTGGCTTCAGTCTAGAATTTCCACAGCTAACACAGGTCAAGTGTGTCAGACCAATTTCCATGTCAGTAGACCAGCATATGCACGTAAATGCTATAAGGTTGCTCCCTGACTGTAAATGATCTAGTAACAGTTCATTACAATGCTGCCACTGACTTCTAGTGCCAGTTAATTTAACAGTCAGTGTAATTTATTCAAAACCTTGGGTACCATGTCATCTGTATTAAAAGCAGAAATTGCCATTCAGTGACAATTTCAAGTTGCCTCGGATGGCAGGGGGAACAAATAACTATGCTTACTAATACATTTTTGGGGTTTTTTAAGAATAACTAGAAAAGGAAGTTCCGGTATCTTGACAGATGTGAAGACTGACTTACACAGAGAAGCTAGTTTGGGTTACAGCAGAGCATGAATTTAAATGCAAATCTTTCAGATTAACCCCTGAGATAGCAACTTCTGGTATGATTTGTCTTGCACAGACTTGTCTGAGAATTTGTGCAGAAAATTAATCTGAGGCAATTTATCAGAAGAAGTCACTCTGTAATAATTTCCTATAACAAAATCCCTGGGACTTCTGGTTCAAATGATGTTAGTTTGTACCTTCAAGTCCTTTTCTACACCTGACTGGGCTGTCACCTATACCAGACTGGTCAGTTCCACCAGACTCTGCTCCCCAGCTCTACTAGGGAAGAAGCAAAAGTGTGATGGAGGCTCCCCTGTGCAGAGGGTCCCACCCATATTTCCACCTAGCAGTGCTCTCTTTACAGGTCATGCACATGGGTTAATTCCTAGGAGACACCAGAGTAAAAGAATTAACCACTTTCTCACATATGAATGAGATGCAATCAACACAATTGTGAGACAAACCGTGTAGTTCCTAAGATATTGAGCAGGGATTGCCCCTGTCCAGCAAATGGACTTTGGCCCATGCTATAAATCACCACAAGCAGTGAAAGCCCTGGAAAATCTTGGCCTCTCTGGAAGAAACAGATTTAATCTGGTCTTCAGACATTTGGGTGAGGAAAATACAATGTATAAAGCTGCTCACAGAAGGTCATGAACCGCTTCTGTTGTGTCATGTTCTGAAAGCAACACGTGATAGTCAGTTAAATGTACTTAGAACACATGAAATCAGACAGGTTTGATTTCTGTCAGCTGCTTTATGAATCCTCTAGTCTTGCTCATCTTATGGGTCTCAAAAAATTATTTTAACTTAATCAGCCATCAATTAATATTATGCCCATTTCCACTTAGAAATCTTGTAGGATTTTCCAACTTATTCAGGTATGCTCCAAACTATCCACTTTACAGCAGAAGGAAATAGCTTATCAGCTAAAGAACAATGATGTCACCAATTTTTCTTACATTTTTGCTACTAGCCAACATATAGATTAATTTAGATTTTTTTTTAACTATAAATCAATCTACAATAAACAAAAATATGTAGTTCTTTGTCTGGGACACTAAAGATGTGAACATAAAGTTCCATGGCACTTAGAATTTTGTGGAAACTGTTACAGAGTAGAATGAAACTCTACATATGAGTGGAGCCTTGCCAAGACAGTTTAGCTCCCCAAGTAGACAGGTAAAATTTAAACTAGCAGCATTTCAAAGACAAAACATGAATCTCAGTACAGTTTTTGAAACCCTTTTGCTATTGTTTCTTAGCTCCATGTACCATTTTTAAGTATCTTCTCACTGCTAATGCATAAAAACATTATGTCTCTAGAAATTGTAAGTAACATAATTAATGAATTTTAGTTTATTTGTGGAAGGTAGAAAATGAAAAATTTACTGATTTCTTCCTTCAATATTCTTCTTCTATCACTTTTCCATTTTCAATAAGGCTGAAATAGATCTTGCATCAACGAAAGAAAGCACAAGCCTCTGCAATTTGAATTCAAGCAGTAACTGCATTCAGGCACAGCAGCACCAAATTCTTGCTCTCTGTGGACTGTACACGTTCTCTAGCATGCCAGGTCTGTAAGAGCAAAACTGTACCAAGCTGGTTGTATCAGGCTTTTCCATGCCTCATTGGCTGCAGCAGCTCATTTTCTAATGCCCATTGTATTGGCACACCTGCATGACACTGCATCCTCTGTGCTACAGACACAGCTCTGGGGCACTGCAGCAGCAGAACCTTGGGCTCTCAGCAACATGAGAAGCCTTGCAGTGCATTCTCTGGGTCTCTGCACAGAGCATTTGGATCACTCCCTTGGATTTGGGGATCTAGATTCTGCCTAAGTTTTTCTTTATGCACCTAAGTGCTTTTTTGGATCTCACTCTAAATTCTTATATATCATAAAACCTTTTCCAAAAACTCCATTAATTTCTCCAGCAATTATCAAAAGAATATGAGATTATTTCACTAAACAACAAAATAAAGAATGTATTAAATTGTTTTTCTGGTCTGAAATGAATTATGAAAGAAAACACATCTGCAAAATAAACCTAAAACAGTGGTTCTAGTGCTTAAACTACTTTATAATAAAAAATATATGTAGTGACTTCTGAGACCCTACTGTTGCTAGATCATAAAATCTAATGCTTAACTGCTATCAACAAATGTATAAAGACACCTAATTAACCAGGTATATGCACACACTTTGCTTTTCCACACCAAGAAATACAAACACTGCACAAAACTCTTTGCAATGTCCTCCACACTACTGAGAGATTACACAGCATCTGCATGAAAACACACTCCTTCTGCAAGGGAACACAGAATTAAATAAATACTGCATGATCTAGAAACAGCAGGACATCTAGTCCAGGCAAGTATAATGACTTTGCTGTGTTTTCTTGGGAAACAAAAATACTCTCCTTCATCCTTTCAGAGCCCCAAGATGGAGATAGCCAGCATCATTTTTCAGGGCTGGTGTCATAAAATGAATTAAAATAGTAGGAATAGGTTGCTAACATTAAATAAACCTGTTGGAATGAGAAAGTATCCATATACATAGGGATTAATAAGGACATTCTCCCCTTCTCTTTACCATGTAAAATAAGAAAAATCTAAAGGCTTTCAACTCATCACCCTTACAGGAAGTATCTTTTATTCCTCCTGGCAGACTTTTAGTATTCAAGCTGGAAGATGTGGATTCTACTTTCATCTTCTTTTGATTTATATAATGATCCAGTTTGTTTTTATGAGCTCAGTATACTGTCAACAACAACGGGACTCTCAGCTGGGCTTTGTGGAGGCCTGAGCTGAAATTGAATTTAAATGGCTCTGAAGTTTGTCTGAACCACAACCTTCAGATTCATGACCAAACTTAGGATGGAATGAGACCCATGTTCTGTCCCAGGGCCATTCTTCTTCTACACGGTTGTTTCATTCCCTTGACACTCCAAGGATAACATCCCCCAGGAGGGATGGAGGTTTTGCCTCTCTCAACAGCAGAAAAGATATAATACTAAGAAAGCCCTTGGAGCTGAAAAAGGATGGCCATATAGACATTACCAGCCCATGTTTCTGACCTTTTCAAGAAAGTAACGGAAGAAGGTGAGCATGCAAATTCTCTAATCACAAAATTGAATTTCAGTGTTAGTATTTTGGATCGGTGTTTTAACTAAAAGGATCCATTAAAGGCAAACTTGGAAGAGAAAAAAAAATCAAGGTAACATACAAGATCTGTAAAAAGTGTCCTCTTAGGGGGAAATATCCATTAAGTCTTTATCTGCCATGGCTCAGGCTCATTTTCCACGAAAATTCCTACAAATGAAGACAATATCTGGGAAAAAAAAAAACCAAAAACATAAGTCAGGGAAGTGCATGAAGCAGCTCTTGAAAATACTGAGTATTTGGTACAGACCTCCAGCACCAACTAACTGCTAACACAGCTAAACTGCTGCTTGTACTAAATATAACAGAAGCCTTTCAAAGACCCTGCAGAACATCTATAGTCCCATAAGGAGACAGTACCAACATTCTAAATAAATCAGTCTTGTAATTTAACCTGTTGATAAAGTCATTGCAAACTTCACCAATGTGATATTAATTGCTGTGGCTACATTTTTTAAAGAAGGATCCAAAGCCTTCTTTACCTTCTTTACCTTTTACCTTTCAATAGCAGGAGCAGTATCAAGAAAGAGCATTCTGTGCTCTTCCAGGTTGTGACACATGAATACAAGAAAGTTCTTGTTTTGTTCTGCTAAAGAACATTTCAAGCACAAGTTCAAACTACCTATGTCTAAGTCAGGGGTTACCTCCCACTAAATTCAATAGCACCAAGGGATGGACCTTCAAAAAGCTTCAGTTATGAGAGGATGTTCATGTCCATATGAAACCAAAGGTTTTATTTTTCATTCCACATCCAGTTCTGCCATATCTCTAACATGCTGTACTTACTCTCAGCTTCTAAAATATATTCTTTTTTAAGATGAAGGGTTTGGGGGAAGCAGAGAAACAGGGAAGGACAGACTAAATAAGATCACAAAACCACACCACATTTTCAGCAACTAGCTGATATCCTATGTCACAGGATTTCAAACCATCAATTGGATTCCCTACTAACAAATTCCCAAGAGCTTTCTGTGTATGATGATAACAAATTTTCTTTTTTTTTTTTTTTTTTAATGATTCTTCAGAAAGGGCACAAACTGATCCTTTGGAGAGATAGTGCTTTTTATCTGCAGGGACTTTGTAAACAAATTGATCCAGATGTTTTGCTTTAGAACTCTCCAGACACAGTAAATTATTCCTTACTACATCAACACTTCATTTCCTCTATTTGCAACTAATATCTCAAAACAGAACCCTTTTCAAAAGACAAATAATTGAAATGTTGTATCAGCATTAGCAAGATCATTTGGACACTTTCTTTTAAAAAAATCTGTCTTCTATATATGGATGCATTTGGTTACATATAATCATTTCCAGAAAGGATCAAGATCAAATGTATTAAGAATGTATTTGGATCCTTTTCCTAAGCCACTGAAAATTTATCAAAGAAATACTGAGAATTTTGTTTTTCCTTTCCTTTGTTACATGATTTGTTGCATTTATCTTTAAAAAACCCCTAGACATGTGGAATGGTAATGGTCTCCAAAGTCTGAGTAAAAACTCAGACAACAATTAGTCTATGCAATTAGAATGAAACTAAAGTGAGAAAAAGGACAAAGAGACAAAATAGGCATATGGACTAGGTAAAATATATTCAAGAATATTTGACAATACAGGCACTTATACATTAAAAAATTAATGGAGAAGAAAGAAACCTGCTCTCTGTGTTTCTTGGTGTCATGCCAAATAGACTGGTTCTCATAAATGCATATAAAGATTTTTTTTTAATTAAATTATTTTAAAATCAGTAACAAAAAGAGTTAATTTATGTTAAAGATATAAGGGGCTTCCAGAAATATGAAGACAAATATATTACCTGTAAAAGGAGCCCTATTAAATATATCCCAGATGAATATACTGTATCAACACATTTTGCTAACTTCCCTAACTACCTTTGGATGTTTCTCTTTCATTTTAAAATGCAAATGTTTCTTCATAACATCAAAATAATCTCTCCTATTTACATGCTTTCTGAAGATCTCATACTGTCAAATACAGCAACCAGGTTTCCATCCTATGCCTCCAGAATTAGAATATTTGCTTTAAAATGAAATCATTGGTAGCTTTCCAGTTACTGTAAGGACAGCAGGATCAACTGAGTGCACAGCAACAGATTAGGAAGCAGGTGGCTTGAGGCTAAATCTAAACAGTTTCCTCACATAGCTTTGTAAAGTGGGGTGCAGATAACTCCTAATGAGTGTTAAGGGCTGTCTAGTCACTTACTTGTATACAAGGTCTAGACAGGTCAAGGTCTAAGGATCAGAGCTTCTAATTACATTCTATTAAATGCTCATTAGTTGTAAAAGATGTCACCAAAAGAACCATCAGAGATATAGTGCCTAATTATTAAATATTAGTGCCCTCTTAAGACCCTCAGGACTTGAAAAACTATGATAACTTGAAAAAGAAAAAGAGACAGCCAAAAAGGAGGTGAATCTGAGGACACAGCTGAAAATTGAGGTCATTGTTCTATATCACATTCCCCATGTAAAAGAGGAATTTGAAAGTCATCATCTATTGAATCAGTCAGTATTTGGCAGCATCATTTCTAATGTTGAGTTAAACCATTTAGGAGACAAATTTGGAGAGTCTTTCATTGCAAAATGAGCAAATAATGAAATACATTTATTTCATAACCTGTATTGCTACAAACACAACTCACTGAACTGTTGCTCATTCCCTAAAAGCTAATAAAAAAGAGAAATAATTATGACTAAAACCAGCATGCTTTTTTACTTCCTTTAAACAAAAGCCTCATATGAAAGCTCTTGTGGTTTGCTGATAGTGTGCTGGATTCAGCCATGCAGCCCCCCAAAGGCTCTTGTTGGGCTGTTTTTCTCCCAGCACTCACATTAGGACAATACATCAAGTTGGACAGATAAAAGGGAAGAGCACCTGTTAGGCATGAATTCTGCAATGACATATTTTAAAACAGCAACAACCAAAGTGAGTAGTAAATAAATAACAGGCCCAGGCTTTGGCTAGAGGGGAAAGGCACATACAGCCAGGAACACCAGCACCCAGCTGGGTCAGAAGCAAAGGTAACTCCTGTGTCTCAGGTCAGGGAGTGCAGAATGCAGTGCCAAGGACTCATCTTGTCCAGCTGGCATGATCCCAGGAGACAGAAATATGGTCCCCAGGGTTAGGAGGCAATTTCCTGAGGTTCCCTTTAAGGGCAGCATAGCAGCGCTGGAATAACTCCAAAGTACTCTGACATTTCCTTATCTCTCCTTCCTTCCTTCCTTCCTTCCTTCCTTCCTTCCTTCCTTCCTTCCTTCCTTCCTTCCTTCCTTCCTTCCTTCCTTCCTTCCTTCCTTCCTTCCTTCCTTCCTTCCTTCCTTCCTTCCTTCCTTCCTTCCTTCCTTCCCTCCCTCCCTCCCTCCCTCCCTCCCTCCTTTCTATTTGAGCACCCAAAAACATGAAAACATGACTGTTCAGACTTCTTGGACCTATGAAACATTTTGGAAAATGAAAGACTCCAGGTTTTACCATGACCTCTGGTGCTTCTCAGTCTCCTGACAGCCCTCAAATTACCTGGACTGCAGCCTTGCTTGCAATATCTTGGCTCTACTGTTCCCTGTCTGCCTGGAACCAATTAATGCATTAGCACAGAAAAATAAAAAAAAAAAAAAAGAAAAAAAAATTAATCATCCTTTTCTGAACCTCAAAAGACCCAAGTTTTGGACCTCTATGGAGATGGGGCAAGATCTGAACTGTTACCCCTTCCTAGCTGAGAAAAAGTTTTGGTATTTATTCCCCTTTTTCCTCCCAGCATTCAAACTGCCCAGTACAAAGTGGCAAGAACCTCCTCTTTGTCATCTTGTCTTTTGTAGAGAATCTTTTTTAGCCTCAAACTGCAATGTACCAATGGCAACAGGAACACACAACCTTTTTTACCTCGCTCATAAATGGAATAACTTCCCTCTTCCTTCTTCTGAATCTCAGAACCTCATAAACCTCTTCTGTTTCCTGTAATCCTATCTATCCAGAAAAGCACCTTTTAGTACCATTCCCTTCTCCTGACATAGTGCTTCATCCTCCCTGAGACTCACAACCACTCCTCCTGCCCTGACAACCCTCCACCAACCCCTCCCACAGGCTCAGGGCATCCCTAAGCACATATTAAGGCTGAAAGAATCCTTAGACTCAAAATCTGAGGATACCCTCACTCCTGACAAGCCTCTGCCTCCTCCTCCTACTTCATTCTATCTCTAGTCCTTGATAAGGAGAAAAGGAGGCTGCAAGGAAAGCCTGTAAGAGCAACTCACGTCAGCAGTGCACCACACCCTGCCTTTGCTCTACCAAATCATTTTCTAGATGTTCCCTAGGGCCAGCACCATTTAATAAAAAATCACTTCATGCCCACAGCAAGCAGAGAGCAGCACGGGCACAGCAGGATGGGGTTCACTCACCCCTAGTGCCAGAAAGATGAAGCTGAACCTCAAGCAGCTTAGCCACTCTGCAGGTCTCCATGTCCTGCAATCCCAGAGCTACCAGAAGGCCCTGATCCCAACTTCAACTTCTTTTAATTTTTTGTCCCTTTACCATATTTTCATTTCTGTCCCAAAATACTCCTGTATTTCCTTTTTTACCCTTAAAAACACAAGAGTTGGCTTTTTAAAACGCCAATTAACCAAAAACAGAGGGGAAATGACACATCAGGAGTAAAATGGAGCACTCAATTCTCTGGCTTGCTAATTAGGATTTATGTACTGGAAAAATCCAATTCCTGGCATGGGTGAGTTAATAAAGAAATGAAAAAATGTCTGGAAAATTGGAAAAACTGGTATAATTGTCTAAAAAAACTAGCACATCTGGTCATTTCCCCACACATTGTTATTAGCACCACAATTATTTCAGCAGGAGGCAAGCTGGGAAGAAGTAATACATGACCAATGAAGAAAAGCAGTAGCAAGAAAACCTATCATTCAGGCACTAACTCCTGAGAGAAAGCAGACTTGGCCCTAAACAGAAAAGTCTATTTTAACATGCACCTCCTTAAACACTGATTTATAGTGTTTAAACTGGAGATAATTATTTCCACTAGGGGTATCACAACTGCAAAATTACCCTGTTCTTTCTGTGAAGTCATTTACATTGGTACATGAGTTACTAATGTTTGCTACTTAACTGCTTTTTCTAGGGGTAGGGAGGAAAATATGAGGTGCAAAACAAGATAAAACAGATCTCCAGATAGCACTTCATACAGCATGTATGTGTGTGTGAAGAGGATTCACTTACATGCTCCTGAGATTATAATGCTTAACATAAAGATTTCCCAGACCATACCACTGAATGTGGTAAGTTACTTGTCCTTCTTTCATAATTGTTTTTATGCAGAAGGCAAGAAAAAAGTCCCAGGAATAATGAAAATTACAGCTTTGCTTTGTTGATCCTCCTTTAAGATTTTTGCTTTTATATATTTGCATATAAAATGTAATGTTTCATGATATGATAATTTGGACAGTGTAATGGGGTTCTCTTGCTTATTCTGCAGCATAATCCTTCAGGAATCTTATGCAGAATAAGCTTCTTGCTAACATATTGATTCCTAAGACCTTTTTCTTTTAAAAAATGTCCATATAATTATCAGCCATGCTTCATAAGGATGATAATTTACACTGTAGCTAAATTGGGCAAGATCCAGTAAGGGAGTAAGGGAATTCAGTGCTAGGCACTATCTTTCAGTACATCAGATCCCACTGGAAAATTCAAAAAGGAAAGTCTTGGCTCTCTATTCAATTCAGAGGATAAATCAATGCCTCAGAATTTAATCCAAAGCAGCCAACATACCATGCAGGCAGCTGATGGCAACATACTCAGGAGGCAACCCCCTAGAAGTGGCCCAGATGAGTGCTATGCTTTAAATCCTGATCATTCAGGGCAGCAGTTTCATTTCCAGAGTCTTTGGAGCCCAGAAGTCTCGACTCATGCTACGTATTTATCTCTGGGGGGAAAAAAAATAACCCAACAACAACAAACAAACAAACAAACAAAAAATCCATGGTTAATGCTTTCCTATTAAAAGCAGGTTAGGAAAGCAGATGGGCTCCTGTCTTCATATAATCACCCAGTAATTGCCCAGGCAGTAAAGGATCTCATTTCTCCTCTTAGCTCAAGGGAGCTCAAAATCACCTCTCCAAAGAAATGTTCCTACTTGCAAGTATGCTCAATCCCTGAAGCACAGTCAAGAAGCTCTGGGCCCAAGACAGACAGCAAAAATTGAAGCCCAACAGGTCAGTAGCTTTACTTGTAAGGAGTACTTTTCCGCTTCTACCAGGACTTTTTCTTCACTTTATCAAGCAGCAGCTCCATGGAAAATGCACAGTATATGCAGGGAGCAAGGAGAAGGAACACATCTCTTTGTGTAATTTGAGCCCTTCTTCACTTGCATGCTCAGTGAAACTGCAGAGTGAGCAGTTGACTACTGCCTACCCAGTGGCAAAGCTTCATGGAGTAAGATGGAGAATCTCATGGAGAATCTTCATGGAGAATCTCTGCCACACAAACCAAGATTAAATGACAACCTAAAGACTAGGTATAATTCATTTGGTGGAAGATGTAGGATTTCATATTATTAGTTAAAAGGGAACTGGAGCATTCTCATTCTGCTCAAGTATCTCAGTCTTCAGGCTGGGTGAAACCCCTGTAAGTCAGCAGCTGCTACTCTTTTTTTTTTTTTCTCTTTTGTGAAATGACTGAATATCCCAGCATGTGAATACCCCTTACAGATTAAGCCCATCTGAAATTCACAAACCTACCAACTTTGCCTTTCCCACACTGATATATCATCTACCTCTTTAATTTAAACTTCTTCTTACATGTCTTCTGACATTATTCAAACACCAACTAATTTATTCCAAAATATGTTGCTTCAACATGTTTGGGTTTATCTCTTGAAACTAGCAAAACATTCTTCCCTGTCCCAAAAAAGTGGTCAACAAAACCCAACCATATTTATCTCAACCATGTCAAGATTTCACTGTTAAGTATACCAAAGAAACACAGGGAAAGGGGAGAAAAGCATGAATTTGGACTAATGGGCTTGCTGTGTTTCAACTTGAAATGAAAAAGAGCATCTCAGCAAGTCCATACAAAACACATCCATTTGCTGTTTACAGTTACCTGATATTATGTTCCCATCCACATACAGAACCGATCTACTTTTTTATATTCTATACTAACATGTGAAGACCTGAGCAAGGAGTACTCTATTGCTAGATCCCTTTAGGTTGGTATGTGATTTAGATACTGAGATGCTTTGTCTTGTCCATGTTAAGGTGTGTGTACAAAAGACAACACTCAGGCTCCTGGGGAATGTAGACAAGACAGTCAGTGGCTGTCCTGGATGATGGTCCTGGATGGCAGCAATCCTCTTTTATTACTGCTCATTTCTACCCACCTTGTTTTTAAATCAATGACTGCCCATAGTGGCAGAGATGCTCAAACTGTCAATGAAGGAGCCCCTCAGCTGTAGTTATCTACACTTGGAAATTTCTGACCCCATGCTCCCCAAATGACCTTTGCCTCCTCAACAGAAACAACCTGCACACTTTAGCCATTTCTAATGTCCAGATAGACAACAAATTCCATGAGAAAAATAGAGCACAGGGATCAGCTGGAATGTCTATCATATTAAACTGAATGGTGATTCAGTTTAACCCATCTCTATTCATAAATCAGTGCCCATGAAATGTAGAACATTCCAGTTTCAGATGAGGGCACAAGGGAAGAAAGAGTTCAAGATCTCTTTTGACATTTTTAATTAAAATAGATTTCATTTTTTTAATCTTAATAAAGATCATAAAACCATATAGCAGCAGTTGCCTTAATGTCTACTGTGCTTATAATTAACCTTTGGTCTCAGACATTAGACAGTGAATTCTGGATTCCTGAGGCATTAATTACATGGTAGTTATCCTATAATTGGTTTGAAATCAGTCTCTTTGAGACACTTGTACTAAAGACCCATGTCATTAGAGAGTATCCATGCAGTTGAATCATCTCATTTTGTTGTTTGGCCTCCCATGGTGATTGTTGCCCCATTCAATGTTTGCAGATTCTCATCAGCTCACACTGAAAAACCAGTATTGTCAATAGTCATAAATGCACTTTTCCCTGCATTTCCCTACCATGCCCACTCTCACCCACAACTGATTATCAGCCAAGATTTCCAAAACTGATCATTGATGTCCTCTTCCCCAAAGGTGCAACTGAAAAAGCAATTTTTTTATTTTCCACCCCTTAGATAACATGCAAGAATCAGATGCTTCAAAGGGACTAGATACAAGGAATCCAATTTTTCTTTTATTTTAATCACTATCATCAAACCAGATTATCTATTAAATGATCAGATTTATTTTCTCCCATTAATATATGCAATATATTAGAAATAATAACTTGTTTAATATGTATACTTCAAGTGCCAACAAGGGCTAGCTAATAAGGTTGTGTCACCCAAAATCAGAATCAAATACCACTTCTCCAACACAAAGAAAAACTTGTGAATAATTTTACATCTTTGTATCTTGGTGCACTTCGACAAAAAAATAGAATAAGTGTTCCCAGCCATACTTCACCTGACAAGGAACTGAAGTGCAAAAGGGTCACCAGGTGTGTTCCATGCAGGGCTGGAAGCACAAAGAGCAGCTCCTCTAAATATTAGTCCGCTGCACACATTTTTCTTTCCCTTTATTTTTCTCTCTTTGTATTAGAAATTCTGCTGTCAATGACTCTCATGATTGACCACATCATATTACAAACTCAAGAGTGAAAACTAAACAACTGCCGAAAAGAAATTATTCGTTTCTTTCGAAAGCGAGACTATTCTTAAGTCTTTGTTTCTTCTTTTTTAAATTCTTCTGTTTTAAATTGCTTTTTATTTTTTCAGCAACTAACACAGGCTTTGATTAAGATTTTCTTCCACATTTTCACTCCTGCTGTTCTTTTGAGAAAGAAATGAATACCTATCCTCTGAGATACGCAGGAAATCACCGGGAAAACCATAACAGAGCAGACTTGGCATTTCTTAAATTTCTAAGTAAAAATCAAACAGCAAAAAACCAACATGCTTTACAGAACAGAAAGCAGCAAAGAAGACTTGTGCCAAGGCTTTAAATAAATTCTTTCAAATCTTCCTAAAAGAAAGTGGGGGGGGCGGGCGGGGGGAGAAGCATCATTAAGCTGGATTCCATGGAAAGACAGTTGTTGTGCTTTGGGGTTTTTTTGGTTTGGACTATTTTTTTTAAGAGCTAAAAGAAATTCCAAGGCTTACACTTGCCTTGGAGCCTCAATGCCAATTTTTGTGGTTTTACAACCACAGTTTCTTATTTTTCTTTGTTTTTTCTTTCTTTTTTTTTTTTTTTGAGAGAGAGGGGGAGGAGTTGTTTGTTTATTTTTCTAAAGTATTTCTCTCTTTCCCATTGTCATGTATGATACCCACACACTAAACAAGGGAAACTAACACCAAAGGGCATTCAGACTGCCTATTTAAACCAAATGGCATTTTCCCTTCATCACCAAAGTGTAAAGGCTCTAACCAGCAGGACAGTTAAAGTGAGAATGACATTTCACCTCTCTTCCCAAGCTGTTACTGAAGTCCTACAGGACCTCAACTCCACCACCAGTTTCTTTTCTAGCCTTTTACAAGAGGCGTCATTTCCAAGATGGAATTCTACCCAAAATGCATATGAATGTACAAGACAAGCAGGATGAGGGTACAAAATAGAGTATTTTTTCATTCCTCCTTTCCTTACACTTGCAATTAGGTTACTGCTACAGGCTCTATGTCTGCTATGAAGGAGAATGTGTAAATTATCATTGTCTAGTATAAGTACTTTGTCCTCTATTGGCTGGCACCAAATAAAACGAAAGAATCTTCTGCATGCACAAGTCTTCTCTGCATCCAACTTAAAAAGATTTATGGGGGTAGTCAAGGGAAAGCCAGGTTCTGACAGTGGCATTGTGAGCTCCTTCATCTACTGTCCTGGGTAGCTTCAATATTTATGTGTTTTATCTTGAAAACCTCTGTGAAGAAAGAGCAAAGGTTTGGGTTTTTCTGATTGCTGCAGGCTTCTCCTAATTTGTCATACTGTGGTTTATGTTATGGTAGAGAAAGGAGAACATCCTTTGCTGATTATGATTGCATAATTTTGCAATCTTGTTTGAAGTTTTAAATAAATAACATCTTCTTAACAGTAGTTTGAAATAAACAGTGACATTGTCCCTGGTCCGTGTACAGTATTTCTTGGTTTAGGTGGTGGGCTTTGGCAAGGGGAGGAAAATGAGAGCAAGATGTTTCCCTCTGCCCTTTTTCCTCTTACACCCTGCTAGAAAATCTAGTCTTACCTGTCAGCATCCCCAAGCTTACAGAGATTACTCCTTGTATTTCCAGATTATCTCAATGAGCCCAAAGTTCTCCCCAAATTAAAGGGGAGACAAAAACATAGCTTTAGAGGTACTCTGCTTCAGTTATGGGACTTACCAGGCTCATTGCCTGCAATATCTTTGGAGACAAAGGACCTTTTAGATATCCATCCCTCCCAAAGGCCAGTAGAGGCACAGTCAATTCCATTTCATGTTGTGTGATTGCCTGTGATTCAGATTTGCTTGAGAAAGTCTGCACTGTTCTCACAAGCAGCATACCACAAGGCAAAAGCTGAGTTGTTGATGGTTCCTAGTGACTAAGTTTTGACAACATTAATAAAGCATTTTACAGTTTCTTAGAGTTTCTTTCCAAAGTATTTGACTATTTTCTGTTTAAATTATAACACCACCATAGAAGTCATTCAGGCCAATTCAGCTGATGCTCACTACATCACAAACTGATAATACACAGGAGTGTTAGTTTCCCTCTGCATTCTAAGGACTGCTCATGCTAAGTCAAGGCAGGACTCTCAGAAATACAGTTTAGAAAGAATTAGCTGGTTTAAGATTTGTTGTTTACTTCCTAAGCCCATGAAAAATTTATTGCTCTAATAAAAACTGAGTAAAATAAATAAAAGGAGCATTAAATTAAAGAAAATTGACAAGTTTGACTAACCTGATCTTTTCTATGACGAGGTGACCTAGCTGTAGATGAGGGAAGGCTGTGCTTGTTGTCTACCCAGACTTTAGCAAAGCTTTGACATTGTTTCCCACAGGACTGTCCTAGAGAAACTGCCCACTTATGGCTTGGACTGGTATGCTCTTTAGTGAGTAATAAACTGACTGTATGGCTGAGCCCAAAGATTTGTGGTGAGTGGATTTACATCCAGGGCAGCCAGTCCCCAGTGGTGCTCCTCAGGGATTGGTCTTGCTGCCAGTACTCTTTAATTACCTTACCAATGAGGGGACCAAGAGCACCCTCAGTTTGCAGATGACACCAAGCAGGAGTGTGATCTGATGCAGGGCAGGATTTTGCACAGGGACCTGGACAGGCTGGATTGATGGCCCAAGGTCAATGGTATGAGGATCAACAAGGCCAAGTTCTGGGTCCTGCACTGGGGTCACAACAACCCTGGGCAGTGCTGCAGGCTGGAGACAGGGTGGCTGGAAAATGGCCCAACAGAAAAGGACCTGGAGGTCCTGGTTGACAGAAGCTGAACATGAGCCAGCTGTGCCCAGGTGTCCAAGAAGGCCAGTGGCATCCAGGCCTGTGTGAGGAACAGTGTGGCCAGCACTGCAGTAGCCATCCCCCCCATACTCATCACGGTGAGGCCACACCTCAAACTCCATGCTCAGTTTTGGATCCCTCATTGCAAGAACAACATTGAGGAGCTGGAGCAAGTCCAGAGAAGGGCAATGGAGTTGGAGAAGGGTCTGGAGTACAAGTGATAGGAGCACATACTGACAAGGAGTAGCTGAGGGATGTGAGGTTGTTAAGTGTGGAGAAAAGGAGGTTCAGGAGGGACCTTTTTGCTGTCTACAACTACCTGAAAGGAGAGTATAGCCAGTGGGGGATTGGTCTCTTCTCCCAGGTAACAAAATACAGGACAATAAGAAATAGCCCCAAGTTGTACCAGTGGGGGATTAGATTGGATATTAGGAAAAATCTTTTTACAGAAAGGGTTGTCAAGCAGGCAGCTCAGGGAAGTAACAGAGTCACCATCCCTGGAGGTATTTAAAAGACATTTAGGTGTGCTACTTAGGGACAACCAGCTTGGCAGTGCTAGGTTAACAGCTGGGCTCAATGATCTTAAACTTTTTTCCAACCTAAACAATTTTATGATTCTTTTATAAACCAGAACAAATGCAAAGGCGTTGCAAGACCTGAGGAAAGGGCGGTTTTCTTTTGTATTTTACAGTATTTTTAAAGTTTCTTGAACATAAGCAATGTGTTTTACTCAGCAACATCATACCATTTGTTCCACAGTTTGAAAAACAAATGCTCCTTTTAGCCATTGCTTTTTCCAGACCATGGGAAAATACCAGCAGTGAATTTAAGATTCATGTTCCTGAAGATGTATACATGTTGTTATGATCTCAAGTATGCTACTGCTTGAGAACTTGATTACACACTTTATGACTGTTTGTGGAAACAGTGACATTTTCCTCTAAAGATGAGGATTTACTATGAGTGAAAAGGGTTGCCTTGCAGCAGCTTAACCAAAACAGAAGTTCATTATCATGGCTATTGAAAGGCTAGAAAGAGACATTTTAAAAAGCAAAAATAAGAATCATACTCTTCCCCATTTCTCTCTCCCATTATTACTCATTCCCATCTTCTGTAACATCTTGCCATCTGTATTCAAGTTCCTGTTTAGCCCCCTATTTCTCATCTTATCAGTGTTTCTGACTTATATCCTCTATATTTTCTTTCTTCCTCTCAGCATCCTTTGCTCATTGCTTCTCTTCTTAGTATTTCACTTCTACATTTCTTGTGGTATTGCCTTTGGATTTCAGGCTCCTGAATCAGTTTGGTCGTAGCATTAGAGAGGTTTTATCCCCAGGTGAGCATTTGAGTAGCAAAAAACCACTAAACCTGGGCATAAAAGCATCTATTATTTACAAAAACACAAAGTTCATCTGCAGGTAACATTCCCATAATAAGACCTGGAGTTCAGTTTCACAGCAAGGAATGAGAAAACATGAAGTGAAATTTGTCATCTCATATCTTTAAAATGGGGACATTTTTCTGGGTTCCCTGCAGCATAGCCTGATCTTCAGTTTAGCTTTGTTATTTTTAGAGCACATATTTTTCATCAGCTGAACATTAGTTATCCCCAGTCATGCTAAGAATTATCTAATCCTAATTTTACTCCATTTTTCTTATATTTTGAATACTTACCTACATTTTTGCAGGATTTTTCCTCCTGAAGTTGTGAACAATCCCACTACCATTCTTTCCCAGATGTTCAGATGCTTGTCTCTCAGAGAACCCACAATTCTATTGTCAGAGATTTTGTCAATGTGCTTCCACAGTCCTTTTGAGCTTTTTTTTATATATGACCTAAAACCCTAGTGCTGAAGATAGCCAGCATAAGACAAGTGCTCTGTGACATACTTATTTATCATCCCTCCAATACAAGCTGAGGCAGCAGATGCTCTCTAGAGTTTTCTCTAGGCTGATGTCTCCTGCAGGACACATGCCCAGAATCAGTGAGGACTGGAACTTTCAAAGTTCCTAAAATGCTGTGGCTTATCTAAACTTGCTTCATGATTAGCAACACTATTTAGGGATGAAGTTTCCTTTGTACTGGGTGCTGTGGTAACATAAGTAAAACATACGTACTCTATCCCAATGAAATTACATTATGGGCATAGAACAGTTGAGAAACAAATACCAAAGGCAACAACACAGCACCAGGTAGTCCAACGTGTAAGGAACAATCACTACAGACCTAGTTTTTGCCAAGGTTTCCTTTAGCCACCCCAAAAATCAAAAAGAAAAGTTTTAGAGTGTAGATTAAGACTACATATGTTTTTAGTGGCTGGTTTCAGGAAATTCTTTTCAAGCATTGGGAGCAGTAGAAAGAAAAGCCCAAAGGTAATTGCTTGAAATAAAAAACTAGAAATGAAGATTGGAATCACTTGCAAAATAGAAGGCCAGTTTGGAGATAACATCTGAAGGTGAAGCTGAAAATACAAAAGACCACAAAAACCAAAGCAAAATAGTTCATATTTGTTAGGAGACATGTGGATGATTGCAGGTAAAGGAGAATAGCTGATCTTAGATAATTCTATAAAGAAAGGCATGAAGATCTGAAAGTGATGACTTAGAACAAAACTTCTGTTTGATATGAATTTCCAGGTCAAAAGCCTGAACATTAGGAAACATGTTGATCAAGTAAGGATGTATAAGAAAGGGTTTGGGTGAAAAATTAAAAAGCCCAAGTTAGGCCATGGTAGACTTATGCTGGTGGCAAATACACTCAGGAATTTCTAGATGCAGGCTAACGTGTTTGTTATCAGCTATGGCAGAGGAAAATAAGTATGTTAATTGTCTGGGGAAAAAATCAGAAGTTAAATTTAATCCTGCATAAAGGAATAGGTCCTTCTAATTTCAGTCTGTTAGTTTATGATTCTTTTGCCTTCATTGTAAAGTATATAACTTCTAGTCTATGACTCTGACCACTGCTACATTCAATTCATGAAAATACCAAAAAGAAATAAAAAATATGATATCTGCTGAAAAGGATCATCAGCAGATTCAGTGAGAGGGATTTTGCAAATGAGAAGCATGGCATATATTGGCAGAGATCCATTGATTCTAAGGGAAACCTGTCATTCTGTGTCCAAGCATCAGCTTCTTCCTGTTTCCAAATAAATGAAGTGTTTCTGACCCACAGGTTAACTCTGAGATTCGAGCATTCATAAAAATGTTCAGTATTCTGGCTTTCTCTGTGCCTAGATATGTATGGCAACTCACAGAAATAGCTATAGATGATAAATGGACATATGGAGAGTATCTGGAAAAACTGGGCAGCTCCAAAGGCTTTCAGTTGTTCCTGTTCTTTTTCTCTCTTCAAAATACCTGTCAGGATGTATGGTAGAAAACAGAAGATGCTCCTGGTAATGGGCAAATATAGTGAACCATTTGGAAAAATCTGGCCTGGCTTTTTTTTTTTCCTCTTTAACATGTACAGATTTAGAGATCAAAAAGTGTTCCATGTAAACAGAAGAGAACCATTTATAGCATACATGGTTCTGCTGTAGTATCTCTCCAAACAGCTGTAAAGCTAGTTTTTCTTGCAGTACTGGCATTTTAAAGATATTGCCTTATGAATTATCAATAAAACAATGGGGAGAAAAATTGAGATTTTTTTTTTAACCTGTGGTATATTGAAAAGAGAATATTTCCCTTCAACTTAAATAATGAAGGCCCCCTACTAAAATAATCCAACTGAAAAATAAGTTAGCTGAAGATTGAATTTCATGTGTCTCTCAAAATTAATGGCCTAGTCCCAAGCATATCCAACAGTGGCCTGGAAGAAACAGAGTTGTACCACACATTTTGAAGCAAACAGGAAAACTGTCAAAAGTATCTACCTAATCAAAAGCATCTACTAAACAATAAGTATTATGACAGGGTATTTAGCAAGAATTTATGAACCAAATGAATCTGCTACTCCACAATCCTGAATGTTTTACAGTTGTCTACATCTGTGCAAAAAGATTGCAAAATGTGCAGATAAGATCACTTTGCACTGATGCTGATTACTATACAATACATAAAGCAGCAAAAAATCAACCCTTGTGTCTCCCAGTTACCCAACATGGATAACCAGTGATGTTTACTCTGTGACTGTTCTCCCTAAAACTTTAATATATTTGTAAGACTGCTATATGAAAAACACATTCCCCAATGGCATAATACTTTAAAAGATTCAACAAATAAATTAATTTAGCATGTTATGAAAGAATTAAACAATGCCAACATATTTTTACTGTTCCCATGAGAACTACTATTTTCTTATAGTCTTGCTCTTTGCCTCTCGCCAGAAGTCAAGATGGCCCCAGAGAAAGCCAGGATAAACCTGCTAGTCATTTAGTGAATGGCAATTGCCATTTCTGAGCTTACATCTGGTAGAGGCCACCTTCCTAAAAAGGACAAGACAGGGTGACATTTCTTCTGACACCAAGGGTCAGTGAGTTAACTACAAACACATTTACACCTTGTTTTAATACTGTTTTAACAAGCAGAAGCAAAATATTCATATTTTTAAATATATATTTCCTTAGTAAGGTTAAAATTCTTCTGTGATTGTTCTAGCATTTAAAATAATAATAGCAAAAAATTTTAATGGCATTTAGCTCATCCTACAAGTTTTTAAAGTGTTTTGTTCCACAGAATCATGCAAGATAATAAAATGTCTCTGTACTGCTACAAACCAATGTCACTTAGCTAAAAGAATTGGCATATTTAGGGATAAATTCTTAAATACTTTATCAGAAGTTCTAAGATATACCAGATAACATGATTCATCTTCTTACTGGTATTTTCAGAAATGCCTGTTGGTTTCTCTAGTCCAGAAAGGAAGTTTTCAATGAGCTGCTCTTGGCCCCTTGCAAACTCCCTCATCCTGAGTCCCAGGTCACAGTGCCACTGCAGAAGAGACCCATTTGCACATATGTTCTGAGAAAACAGATCTTTGGACATACTGAAATAATTTTTACAAATTCTGAGGCCAACAGAGTCAGCAGCAAAACCATCACTGACTTTAACAGGGCCTAGATTTGTCTCTGAAGTCTCTTCACTGCACAGCAACTTTGCTGGTCGACCAGAGGTGACTTCTGTGAGATGGCCACCTTGACTATCATGGTCAGAATGGCCAACACACTAGGCAGTTCACTCACAGGTAAGTGAAATTCCAACATTTTTAATTGAATGCACTGCTTAAAATAGGTAGAAATTAGCTGGGTTTGGATTTTGCAACATGTGAGGAAAGGGTCATGAGTCCATGAGGGAAGTATGCAACAACATGATTCCCCCTCCCTTACCTACTCAGCATGTATACATCAGCCAAGTGACACAGTGGCATCCCATAAGTACACAGTGAAATGTGAATTAACTCATGGAAATGCTGGTTGCAAACACATTTGTACTTTGTTCTCTAATTCACTTCAGTTTGCCTGTTGTGTTGTTGAGAAGATAGCCTTGACACAATAGTTAAACTTTTACTCAGTGTGATTCTGGCAAATAAAGGGCCTGATACATTTTCCTAAATTTTTTGAAAACTGGAGACAATGTTAAAGCTACATTTGTAATGCACTTTAGTAAAAACTAATCACAGAACCACAGGAAATGGTGGTTCATTGCTCATGGCATCCTGAAATGATGAATACTACATTTTCTTACTTTGATTAGAGACACCAGTTGTTTTTGTAGCCCAATACACAATGGTGGGAGGAAGGTAGGAAATGAAAGCATACTGAAAACATATTACTAATATACTGTGATTTGACACACATGTCCTGGAGCTGTTGTGAACAGCCTGGTAACAAATTCTAATGTGATTCATGTCTTTTTAAAGTGATTTTGCCTTCCATTGACCGAATATACAATAAGGATCAGAACTAAGTGCATGAATAGGAAGAATATCATCACAGAAAGACACGAAAATCTACAATTTCAGTTTGAAATATCACTACAAGACAATGTCAGTAATAGCAGTATGTGTATTTCCTATGCAAGAAGATGTATATGTTGCAGTTAGATGCAAAAGAAGAATATTTACATTTAGAACAAAAATTACATACTTTGAGCTACACAATCACTGAAGGACTTTTCTTTGCAAAAGTAACTTCACTACAGGAACAATAACAGAAGAATAGAGAAAGTGCTTTGAGTACAGTCAGAGAAAAGGCAGAAAATTGATTATGTTTCAAAAACATGAACATTTTTCACTGGACACAATATAATTAACATATGCCATATACTTGACTGCACACTTTTGAGGCACTGTAGGTTATTTCTTCCTCAGAGGAAAAAGAAATCATAATCAATGCAACAGTACATTAATCCATAAATTAGTAAAATCTGAGCACAAAAAACTTGATAAACGCAGCACCATGGTGTCTTACAGAGCCAGTAAAACCTATGCATGTGAAAAAACCATGTAAGACATGATACTGCCCTTTAAAATAACTTGGGAAAGATTTTCTAAGCTATGTGATACACCAAAGCTCTAATAATTTCTTAGAAATTAACCTTCTGACTGTTTTGTACTCAGAAGCACTAGCAGCTATAAATGTGGCTAGATACACAAACACCTACTTTATGGGTAGGTTCTCTACTGTTGCAAAATATAGTGCAAAGCATAGCACAAATCTCTCTGAGATAATAGTTAATAAATTTTAATAATATGAGCAATTATTTATATCTGAATATTTTGGAAATCAGGATAGCTTTGGCATTTCTGAACCACAAAAAATAATTTCCTTTGCACAGGCCTAATCAGATAGACTTCAAGCAGGCAAAATATAAACTGATAAAATCACAAATTAAAAAACAAGGACATTATGTTGTTGAATTTAGTGACCTGAGCAAGTAAAATCCCCATTAAAAGAAAATTTGTCACCAGACTTGACAAGATGGTGGTTACTAAGCACAGAATTAAATATTTTAGGCATTCATTGGAAGATTATTCTTTTCAACAGTGGCTGCATTTTTGTTATTAATTCAACAATCCAACCACAGAAAAAGTAAACAATTTAAAGTATTCCTTTGAAAAAAGGCATCAGAGAAGAAAGATGTACTAATTACTGAACATTTCTGCCTCATCCATATATGTGGCTCCTTGATTGAATCCAGCCCAGCATAAGGAAAAATAAAGAGCACAAATTAAATACACTCAGGAGAGCCGGGCTTGGCTTCATGCCCACCATCATCATAGTTAAACTCCATTTCCAAGATCCACCATAACACTTTCCTCTTAAGCTTCCTCTGGGTCACAGTGACCTTTGTTAAACGTTACAACAAGTGATAAAATGAAGACTGGGAGTACATTTGTTGTACAGTTAAAATTGAAAGGAACCAGGGGATCTGAACCAGATTGCAGATAAATATAAAATATTGCTCAGCTACATTCCTCTTTGTTCCAGATGTGTGATTTGTTACTAGTTATAACAGAAGGCAAGCTGTGTTTTGTAAAGACTAAAACCAACACATTACAGAATGCAGAAGCACCATCTATCAATTTTCTAAAAGGAAATTGCACCTGCCTGCAATCTTGTCCTCATTTGACTGAGCCCTCTGAGAAGCACAATGATTTAATGCAACAGCTCTTCACATTTGAAGGGTGTGGTTCAGCTCTGGCTTTGCAGAAATGAGTCTAAGAGTCTAAATTTAGCAGGTAGTAAAAGTTTATCCATGAAAAATAAATACAGAAAAACTCTCTTCAGGTTAACTGTGTACATCAGTGCAATTCACAGATTGTGCCCTGCCACTTCCCTGGGACTGACCCACACCAGCTGTATTTTCAGTCCTGCAGTTCTCTCAGGCAAAGTGGGCAGCATAGCCACTGCTTTGCACCAATGCCATCCTTCTCACACTTTCAAAGACGTTGACCCCCAAGTTCTTATTAAAAAGTATGGGAGTTTAGCCACGTAGCTGTAGCCCTAACAACTGGCTGTGATCAATGTAAAAGTAAACAGTTATTCAAAGTTAGTCTGTTAAAATGTCCCAGTTTATCTTCAAGAAAAAATGTGAAGCTTTGTTTCTATTTGCTCTTTCCAAAAGACAAAGATAAAGGATGTAGTAAAAATAATCATACTGCAAAAGGAAACAAGGTCTGCCATTCACAACATCTCAATTCCAGAAAAAGGGAGACAGGTGACAGGGAAAAACTCATTTCATTTGTTATTACTATGGACACTGTTACAATTTTCATTCTCATCTACTCTCAGCTACTGACATTTTTTGATGATTTAACACAGTCATTACCAAAGCAAAATTTACATGGGGTTCAGTAACATTCTTGTGAGAGCAAAATTAAGTAAAACAAGGAAGAGCTGCGCATGCCGATGATGATGGTCTGGCAGCTGGGTTACACTCAGAGCCATGTACTGCAATGAATGGGGCTATTTGTGCCCCAAGGAGCTGTTCAAAAACCTGTGTTGGCACATTACCCTGCATCCCCAAGCAAACTTCAAACATACACATGCTGTCTCCAAAGCACAGCAGGAACTACCCTCAACACCAATACAGCTCAGTTCCTATCCATCACAGCTGCCCTCCCGTTCTGTGCAGGGCTCACACCAGGACAGGACCTTCTATTTTGTGTACCAGCATGTTGCCACTCTGCAGGGAGAAGTGCTGCACGCAAAATACTTGCAGGAACTCAGCAGGAGTCACTGCCTCATGCAGAGTCAAGAGACTGGCTAACAGTGGGGCTCACTGAGGAGCTGCTTCCCAAGCCCTTTGCAGCAACCCACCTGTCCCCCTCTGCAGATGCAGAGGAGCAGACTGGTTCATGGGGAAATTTGGAGCCAGATTTTGAATTCCCATTATTCTTCAGACTGTGTCATTTTCCAAATGATTTTCTGTGGAAAGAAACACACCGCTGATCACTTATTAGGGCAAGCATTGTGCTGGAAGTCTTGTGCAGAGCTACTTATTGGGGAGGCCACAAAGAGGCCTGCCAGAGGAAAAGACATGGGGCTGCTTTCAGCCTACATGAAGCAGATCCTTGAACAGGAACCAGAGAATGAGACAGTAACTCTGAGGGAATGCAGAAGTCAACCTCAAAAGATCAGGTGACTGGTGGCATCATGTACTGGTATGAAGCAAAGTCAGCCAGCTCTCACCAAACAAAAATCTCAGCAGGAACACCCAGGCAGGAACCCCTACGCTGAAGAACAAGACACCATATCCCAGTAAGATACCACATGGGCAGAAATTGCTGCATTATATAATGGTGAGCTTGGCTCCTACCTCTCTGCATGGTAGGGATTCTCAGCTCCCAAGGAGTTCACAACTTGGAGGAGCTGTGAGATGTTGCCTCTGGCCATGGGTGTGGCTTTAGCACTACCATAATTTCCTGGCTCTTCTGTCTCTGTTGTCCATGTCAAGCGTTTTGAAGTGGCACTGTTACTTATTTCTAAGCACAGTTGCCACTGATGCTGAACAGTGATCCATTGTTCTTATTGTTGCTTCTTCACTCAGTGGTTCATAAAAACAATGCTTAAGATGCAGCTTCAGCACAGGGAGTCCTAAAACTGCCGAGTGTCAGAAGCTGGAAGAATCACTCTGTACTTGCCCTGCTTCTTGTGTTCTTGTGTTTCTCCCTGAGCACCTTCTGCTGGCTGCTATCAGGAAAAATGTGCTGAGACTTTTGGTACAAGCATGTACTGTTCCTCTTATACCCTCTCTCTGATATTTCCCCAATCAACACTAATAGCTAAGGTGCAGTTCTTTTGACTGACCACATTAATGTTCTTCTCCTGTTGTTTAAAAACTGCTTTCACAGTGTAACACCTTGATTTTCCATGTCAGCATCCTTCCCAGATTGTACTGCATTGACTGAAGTAACCACATCATGGGAGTGAAGCAATCTTTGCTTCACAAAGAAAAGCCTGAAATAAATATTGGAACATATTGATATACTCTGGTTTGGACATAACTACCTAAAAAAAATCAAACATATCCCCCCCCTCCCCCCCGCCAATGGAAAAAAAAAAAAAAGAAGACAATCCAATCTGCATTCTGTCACCAGGTTCTCACGAGGATTTACAAATTCAACAATAACAAGAGGGATTTTTGAGGAAGGGGAAAATTAGCAAAGATAAATTTTACCAGCATTTTCCAGCTTTTGATAAAATGTCAAATGGGTGTTTATTTCATTTTTTTTCCCATTTTGAAATCCTAATTTCACCAGCTGTTTTCTTTCTCCCCATGGGAAAATGAGATAAACATTTCAAAAACATAAGCAAGTGGCACTGTTTTCTACCAACAGAATTCCCCATTTCATTAAGAAATTCTGAATCAGAGGGTTTCTAATTTTTAAAAATAAAAATTAAAAAATCAGAAACTTTATATTCAAGAAACAAGTAAACAAGAATTTTTCTTTGCTCATAAAAAAGTAAGAGTATAATGTACTATATGTGGAATAGACAAATTAATGATCAGAGCTGCACAGCAACTCTGAATTTTAAACATATGGCAGAAGAATACATAGATTTCAAAGCAAAATAAAGCTTACTAAAATGACCTGATAATTTTGAAGGCAGAGACTTAAGATGAGAGAAATCAATACCCACAGGACCCAAATGGGCACACCAGAAAATGTGAGGACTCTGGGGAAAATCTTCTATGGTTTCTGAAGGGAATTTTTCTTTAAGCTATTTAATAAAACAATTGTTCAATAGATTGCCTTTCTCTTGAGTAAGAGTTATTCCCAAAGGAAACAAACCTCAATATGATTGAAAATATTTGTGAACTTATATACTTTGAACAAACAGAGGAATGTATTTACTAAGGAATAGGTAGCTTATCTATAAGGAACAACTAATGAAATATGCTGTATCATTTGTTATCACAATAAATGGCAATACTTGAATATAAAGCATATTCAATGCTTTGACACAGTATTTTTAACAGTATAACTGTAAACTGCATATGCCACACCAAATTGACTGAAAAAGGAAGATACTGTGTTATTCCTGAACTAGAAAACAAAGCTAGTTTTTAAAAAATACATGAAATTAATGACAAATTAAATCTTAAATCTTGAAAAAGGAATTCATAAATATTTCACATCCATTTAAGATTTTTTTAAACAACTAGATTTGTAAGAAAGATACTTGCAAACAGATATTACATTTGAGATTAAATTAACCAAAACTATCTCTGCGTATTTAAATGCTTGCAGAGGTTTGTTTCTGGCTAACAATTCAAATCATACGTCATACCACAGTTTTGGATAAACAGTGATCAAAACATACTAGAAGAGCAATCATGAAAGGACTAAACAGAGAGAAACAATAATGATGAAATGTTGATTTGCCCCTGTATGGGAGATTAAGGAACCTGCACAGAGCGGATGTCACATTTTTTTAGCAATGCATGTACCCAAATTTGCTTTTGGCAAACATTGCTTAACTGCTGCTGTTTTTCATGAAGCCAATGAAGACTGGGTTAGATAATGAGCTGGCATGCACTTTTGAAATGTTTACTGTGTTCCTTAAAGTAAGGGGAACATGCTGGTTCTTAAACTAATTTGTTTTTTGTTGTTGGCTTCCCCCATCTCTCCCCTAGTATTCTGTTCTCCCTGTCTTTGGAATAAACAGAAAATGACTGAATCTTTTTATACTTTTTTTTCCCCTCTTACAATTATACAACCAAAAAATCTGTAGTTTCCAAATGGCAAACAACTGAGCCATGTCAAGAGCCATGGTAATCTCATGTGTTCACTCCATTGTTAACAATGAAGGAAGGGGGATGGGGAGGACAGAATAAAATCTGTCTATTCTGGCCTAAATGCAGGACATGAACGAGGAGACATTCCACAAACAATGTAGTCTTTTTCTTCTGGCAGGGGGAGGTGATGGGGAAGATGATGGTAGCTGGACTTTTGTGGAAGGAGAAGCTGTACCCATCTTGACAGTCAATACAGCATTCAGAAAGCTTACATGGTGGGAAGAATTTCCCACCCTTTGTTAAGTAGGAACTTGATTTGAAAATGCAGTTTTTAATTAAAATTGGCACTTCCAAGCTTCATGCTGGCATCCACCATCTTGCTAAACACTGAGCTCATTTGTGGTTCCAGCAGTTTGCAAACGCAGTCTCGGAGGTGACAAATCATTTCCCATCCTGCCACCCTTACTCAATCCTACATCCCCATCTTATCATGAGTACATGGGAAATTTACTCCACTAAGACAAAGCAAGGACTGTAGGATGTGGCCTCATTTGGCTAGAATCCACAGATCCTAGTCTTTATTACTTTTAAGGCCTTATTAACAGAACAGAATTCTTCAGAAATGTTTGGAGAAAAACAGGGTCAGTTATTTTTGAGGCTTCTACATGCTTCATTTCACTCAGACATCCACAACCATCATAATGGATAGAGATTTGTTGCTTAGCTCACATTTCATTCTCTTCCCACCTATGCTCCAGACAGTGGAATTCAAAGACAGAAATTCCAGACTATTACCACCAACAACAAAAATTTCTGGGTAGATAAGATGCAGAATTTATCTATCTGTTTCACATGGATGGACAAAATGGCTTGTTTGTTTTATTGATTTAATGAATAGATTTGCATATATAATGCCTTCTGACTTGAGGGATCTCAAATGAAAATTCAATTTACAGGACTACTGAAGAAACCAGCAAAGCATCTTCATAGTATCTTCATCAGGAGATCACATATCATTATTTAGGACCTTTTTCTAAATAGTCCTCTGGGGGAAAAATACTATTTTTTTAAAAAGTCTATTTTTTCTAGCCATGCATATTCTGAGATGATGAATAACAGGCTGGGAGGGTAATTTTTCTGCTTTTTAAATTTTATTTGGATAGATGTCTTTACAATGGCTAACATTGTTAGGTTCACTACAAAGGATTTCACTTCATCTTACAGTAAAAGAAAAATATTATGCAAATTGCATAAAGGACTTCACAAGACTATCCAGTTCATGTGAATACTAGCTAGCAAAGCAAGCTGTTGTTGGCTTTTGAAAAATCTGTCAACAATTAAGCTCATCAAAAGGAAATTCATAAGCCGATTTAGCAGAAATGTCTCACAAAGCCTGAGCCCTGTAAGGTACATTCATGTATTTATTTCAGTTAAAGTTATATTCAAGAATTAAAGTAATTACCAAAGATCCATATATTTGTACTAAAAGCTTGCAGAATGTACAAATCCAAATATAGAAAGAACCTCAAGATTTCTAAATTACTGCAATTTGGAGTCATTTGCAGAATGATTTTCCAACAGGAATAAATCAGTGTTCCAAGCCTTCTCACATTATTCTGAGAAATATCATCTTTCAGACCAAAAAATGCAATATCTAACACCTACACTCAGTGTCCACTTACCAACATACATCCTATGTACCTCTGTACAACAAAACCCAGATCTTCATTGCTGCATTTAGAACATTCTAAAGTTTTTATTTAAGCCAGAGGACAAGGTTTTAAGAGGGTTCCACAGAAAATGAGAGTTCCTCAATCTGAAACCAAAGGAAGTAATCCAACAAAAGAATATGTCTGCACTGCAAACTGTCTCTCCATCTCCCAAAATCCTATTACAGAGCACACAGAGCCTTGCAAAAAAACAGGAGTTCTTTTGTCTTGTGACTTGTCCAAACCATGCTTAGCAATCTAGAGAAGTCTCTTCAGGAAACTACAGACTTCATTATGGAAATTCTCTTTTCACTGCATGTTAATTTGATTATTTTTATTCAGAATTTTGCACGTATACACCACTTGACCAGATCTGACTCATCACACTTGCCCTGTGCTTAAGATTTTATCCTAGCTTCTTCCAGTAATGAATTTGTGTTGATTTTGTAAGATCCTGTTCATGACCTTAAAGCTAGTTCATAGGGTCAGACCTTTCATTTTTCTGTGTTCAGCTATTACTTTCTGCCACTGCTCTTCCATTATTCAACCTCCAGTCTTACAGGAATAGGACTTGGCTGATACTTATTTTTGCGAAATTCTTTGCCTTCCGATCTCAGGAATTTTGTAACTCTGTGCTTCAGAGTGTCTGATTAAATCTGCATTAGGATTCTGTCCTTAATCTAGAGTTCAGCAAATGCTTTAGCTTCGGTCTGAGGAAACTTGCAAGAACAAAAACTAAAAACATTTATGTTTTATTTGGAGAAATCTATTGAGGAGCATCTGCTACACTATCTTTCTACATTTGTAGATGACACTTACTCATTGGCTACTGTTTGTTTCCTTTTACATATGAGCACAGTGCAGATATTGCCAGAAAAAAATCAACGTTGAAGTGAATTCAAGGTTGCATGACTGTACTAGAAGTTTTAAAACTCAGTAGTAATTGTGCCATTTCTCCCCAGATAAGCAGCCCAACACTTAACTTTCTTTGACTGAGTCCAAATATTAAGATAGAAATCATATAGGTGTGAAACAAGCAATTTCCATCCCATCCTGTAAAAATACTACACATGAGCTGTACAGTTCTGATTAATCACAATACTGTTCATCGTTCCAAATCAGACTCAGTGATTTTTATAGACATCTGTTTTCTTTCACATTTACCACATACATGGATGTAGTGTCACTATTACAGAGATTTGACTCATTGAAAAACATCACAAGTCAACCACTAAATCAGTGAGGAATATGCAGCCCATCAGAAGCCATGAATAATATAAGATCCATATGGGCTTGGATAAAATTACCAAATTTGCGAGGCCATCAGGCTTTTTGCACCCTGCCTTGCTGGAGATGAGGTGGTGCTCAGCAAGTAAGCTTTCTGAGCAGCCAGCAGCCACAAAGCTCCTGGAAGCTGGTGGACATAACTATCTTCTACTCAGTCTAACTGAGGGAGCAAGAAAATACTCCTTTTGTTTAGCAATAAATATAACAATAGAAGCTACAGGCTAAAGCACGAATCAGCATGACAAGGTTGGAGGAGGAACTGGGCGGTTCAGCCTGAGGGATCTCCTCCAGAGTCAAAGACAGAAGCAGGAGTTGGACTTTGCTTGTTATAACTACTTCTTGTCAGAAGAAAGTAACAAGCAGGAGAATGAGAAGACAGTCCAGAAAGGGGTTTGCAGAGGCTGGTCAACACAGCAATAGAACCCTCAAAGAAAAGCAGAAGGCTTTTGGGGAAAACTGATAGCTGCTGGAGGACTGATCATGGCTGGGACCAGGGACAGTACAGCCATTGTGCTGGTCACAACAGGGACATGCTGTGTTAGGGCCAGCAGTACTACAGCACTAGAGTACCACAGTGGAGCTGCTGCTCCTGCCTCCACAGTGCCAAACGTTCTCTTCTGCCATGACAGAGGGCCTGGGCTGCAAAAGTGGGACACCAAAGACCCAGGAAATTCACAGCTGGCTGTTCCTGCCACACTTTTTCTCCCCTGATACTGCCCTGTACTATACAAGAGGATGAAGGCAGGGTCAGCTCAGCAATGCCAAGCAATAGGACAAGAGGCAATGAGCAGAAACTGAAGCACAAGGGGTTCCACTCAAACATAAGGCTGAACTTCTTTATTGTGTTGGACAGATTACCCAGAGAGGCTGTAGAGTTAGTTTCCTTCTCTGGAGATATTCAAAAGCTGTCTGGACACAGTCCTGAATAATGTGCAGCAGGGCACCCTGCTTGAGCAGGGAGGTTGGACTAGATGACCTTCAGTGGTCTTTTCCCACCTTACTGATTCTGTGTTTTACTTCTTTGCCCAGAAATGTTCTCATACTAGGAGGAGGAGTGGGCACCAAGCATATGCTTCCATTGCAACTGCTCATCAGGGTTCAAATCTGAATTCAAAGCGGGAATTCCACCTTTGGAGCACTCTCCTCTCAAGAGAGACAGCATGGTTATTACCAGCTCCAAGGCAACCAGCTGGCACATAGCAGCAGGGGATACCTGTGTACATCCTTCTCTGGAGCACTATATCCCCCATGTCCCTCCGTGGATCCAGCTGATATTTTGCAATTTGTGCTTAAAGCAACTGAAAGACTCTCACTGACTTCACTAGGTTTAGATCAGATATTTAATAGAAATTCATGATGGAGAATGGCTGACTAAAGGCTGCTGGATTTAGCATGTATTTTTATGAAGGAATGCACAATTGCTACTTGCTGCGTACCAAAATGCATACCTGAGAAGCATAAAAGTAACAAAAAAACTTCAGGCTCCAAACCCCTATTTTATCTCTGAATTCAGGCATTTTAACCAAAGGGACAGAAAACAACCTTGAATTTCTTTTCTTTAGCTTTTCCTACTGACTTTTCTCTGAATTTTTCTGCTGTGCATCCCAAGCTGAGGTTCATCTCTCTGCCCCCAGTCAGAGTATAGTGTTGGATACATAATTTTAAGTTATTACCTTTGTGATTATTTACTGCCATAATTTTATTTCAAAATTAGTTATTTTAATGTGCTTATACTAGTACAACAGTATTCAATTTTTACAGGACACCTATTCGATATTTAAGCTGTGTGCAACTCTTGGCAGCCTACTGACATAGCAGAGAGGCCAGGTTTGCAGAAAACTGTCTCCTCCTGCAGACCTTCTAAGTATCTCATATTGAGCATACTAAAAAAAAAAAATTAACATCTTCTGAAAACTAAGCAGTTATGAAGGAAAGAAAAAACAGATTGGAGTTACTAAAGAACAGAGAGAAGGCAAGTAATTTGTGCTAAGGCAGTCAGGAAATCACAAGCCTAGAAAGACCATGCAGAAAACTGTCTGTGTTTTGCCAGTGCTACTGAACAATACCCTACTGCCTGGCTTTTTAAATAGTTTTTAACATTTAGCCCTTTTTAAATGTGTAATTGTGTTATGGATACTAATTTCCTCAGAACTAAGTATAATTATTCTTCTAAATATTTGGTCCATCTCTATTGTAAACTCTTCTTACGACAGCTACAAAATATTGCTAATATTTTTGAGTTAATAGTGTATTTAGAAGGTCGTGTCAGGTTATTGCTGGGAGGATTAAAAGATTTTCTTTCCTCCAGAGCCCTTTGTTATAAGAAACCAAGGAAATTTAAAACAGGATTTATTCCTTAGAACCACGACAAACCAACAGAGTACCGTGGCAAGAGCATGAAGTAAGAGCACTCTGGGCCAGGAAATTTACAAAGAGAGCTTTCTTCAAACTCAAAAGTTGAGTTGAAATTTTAAAGCTCTTAATGGTTCTACATTAAGAGCAGCAAAAGACAACTGGTTTCACAGTCATTCCCACTTACAAATTCTCTTTCAAAAGACTCTGGTACAATAACTGGTAAGCTAGTGGCTGTCACTAACACAGGCAGACATTCCTGGCACATATAAGCTTCATTTGGTGCTTGTCAAGCGAAGCCCAGCTGGCTGCTCCCACTGCCACTGGCAGGAAGAAAGGATAGAGCATCCCTTCAGTGGAGAAACAGGAAAGATAGGCAGGAAGGAAGAAAATAAAAAGGAGAACCTGGGAAAGTTTGGTCTCAGATGTCAAAACAAATCCACTGACAGATATAATGGATTTTCCCAACAGATGTTACTCAGAAACAAACAAGTCTCCCAAGCCTTAGGATCATGCCTGTAGGAGGTTTCAAGTCAGGTCTGCACCTTTATAGGAGTGCTGTCATTACATTAGTCAACTGCTTAGACAGAGTAATGATGATATCAGGATGAATGGTAGGTCAATTGAAGTGGATGTGCCCTCTGACTTAGTTTCAGATTAGAATGCATCAGCCCTATGAAGTAATTGTGGATGTCCCAAAATCAGAAGGAATTTATTTGGACCATGCCAAAACCCCCCAAATCCTACCAAAACCAAGGCATTAGGTATTGTGGTGGCTTCCTCTTAATCTTTTAGAATGATCTCTCAAATAGAGATAGCTTAGACCTTGCTTTCTACATTACCTTATTCTGTTTACATTACCTTCTACAGTACTTATTCTGAAAAAAATTCTATGTAGATATTTTTTTCTCTGTGTCATTAAAGTTACTTTAGCATGAGAGTGACTTCTAAACATTGCATCAAACTGGTTTTTTGAGCAACTGAAAGTAAGAGCATTGGTCACATGCTCATGTTCTACTGGAACTGGGCCTATAAATATTCTGACCATTTCCAAATGTATGTGACATGCCATAATGGATATCCTGAAAAAGAACTGATGCAACAGCACCAACAGAAATATTTACATATCGTTTTTAAAGATTTCATCAACAGGTGGCTTTCATCTACCACACAGTATTCCTAGCTTAGCTACTGCAACACTGTGAACAGATGTTTTTAGGCATCATCAATGGGATTACTCTAGAATTTGCTCATCATAAATCAGCACACTGCAATGTCCTTTGTGGTGGGCAGTTAATATATCCTGCTTCCATCGGTTCATCTATATGATAGTTCACGGGAGGATGAATGAGCTCACTCCTATTTGAGATGACAGCTTGATGCAGCATTTCAAGGCTTAGCCTAACATGCCCTTACTTGAGGTCAGCCAGCAACCAGTCCCAGAAAACATGTTTGTTAGATGTAACTGAAAACAGTTTAGCACTCGCATTAAAGTAATAATTAAACATGAACAGTGTGCCTTGATGTTGTTTAAATGAATGACACATTCCATGCCCAGAGCAGTTTTCAACCCAGTTTTGTGACAGACAAAACACAATAACTGATCCAAGAAAGAATTAATGAAAAGAGTACCAAGAGGTTAAGCAGCTATCATTCTGACTGAATCATATATTATGGTGTCTCACATATAACGTACCTCAAAAAAGAAGGTGGAGCTCAGTCACATCCAGCATGCCTCCACTAAAACAGCTGGCACAAACAAGCAGATGGGCTTGTTAGCAGCTTCCTCTTGAGAGCTGTTATATAAGCATTGAGACTGTAACAAGAAAAAGAGAAAGAAATGGAAAATAACTAGATAAAAATTTCAAGGAAAAACATTATTTATATGCATCTACCTTTGTAATTCTAACTTGGACAGAAAAAGGAAACAGAAGTTTTTTCCTCAACTGTGTAAACTCTAATTTAAAATACCTTTTCATAGAGATTTGTTTGCACAGTTTGTATCAGCTAGACATTTCCCAGAAACCCAGAGCAATTGATACTATTGACATCTGTATCCAGAAGTTTCTTTTCTCTCTCTAAACCATACTGCTAAGATGAGAACCCTAAGTCAAGTGACTCTAGACAAACTGCAAAAATCCACTAAGCAGTAGGTGAGCACTTAGAGAAATTAACTTTTATGTGGGCTGGAGGCAGCTGCAAAAATGGGGCAGGAACAAACAGGCTAGAATGCCCCATTACTTGGCCTATTTGAGTCATTAGAAATGCTCTATACTGTAAAAGAGTATCCATTTCTCCACTTAGAGTTATTAAAATAGTCTAAAAACAGGTCCAGAAGCAGAGACATATTTAAGTGACTGAATCCCAGTCTCTGGTGTGCTCCTTTCCCAGTGACATTCCCGAGGTGCCCATTTCCAGGTACACTCCAAATGGGCTGTCCTCATGTTAACAATGCTCCCCAATTTAGCATCTGCAAATGAGGCTTCTCCTTTTACACAGAGTTTAGGCATTTTCATTCAGATGAACTATACTAGAATGGCTACCTTCAGCACTGTAACATTTACTTCTTGTGTATCTAAGCTATATTCAAAAGGGCACCTGGCCACAGAACTGCTTTGTGCCTGGTCTGTGCCATGTGAGGGGACACTGGCTCACTTGAACAAGAAGAGATGGCTCAGCCTCAGGCAGCTGGTGAGGTTACTGTGCCCAAGTGTCCCCCTCACTCTCCCTGAGCTGATATTTGAGCTGTTCACAAACCAGCTGCTGAACCACTGGAGTTATTTAGCTCTTTAAGAGTGGGGTAAACAGCTAGAGGTGATAACCACATTAGCTGTCTCAAGCTGGCAGTAACACATAAATCAATCAGAGGCCTCTAGGCACATTGAAATGGAATACACAGACACCAGCAAACTAAGCAGGAAGCTGCTTAAACCAGCCCTTAGGAAACTCAAAGACAAGTGCAGTATAAGATTGCACACACACTCACACACACATACCACTCACAAATGGCCCCATCTCAGCCTTGGTTTTCTGCTCTTCCTCTGCTGAGAGACTTTTAACCTACATCTTCCAGCAAAAATTCAACCACCAAGATGCCAGAGCAGGTTCCCACTGTCCTGCCCACCATCTGTACACACACACACACCCCCTTTTATTTTCTTCCTTTTTAAAAAATACTATTTCATTTTCTAGATGCCTATTAGTCTCAATAAATACATCTACCTCTCCTTCCTCTGTAGTAAATATACTAAGATAGATTTTCTAGAAATCATTATTTTTCTTATCCCTCCAGAAACTGCATAGGGAAAATTCAGCAGGAACATAAGTAGGAGGGCATCAAGTACAAAACCCCAGCCCTGGATAGTGTTACATCATTCTCCTGGTGAAATGTTTTAATTCACCAAAACAGGCAAAAAATCTCAACATCTACTGACTGAAAGGTAAGAACCCTAAGGAATGCTTGATTCAACACCACAAAACAGGCCTTTTTCTGATGAAATTATACATATTCTCTACACACTTTTTTTTCTGTAACCACAAGCAAGACAGAAAAGAAAGAGGATGAGAACACATTTCCCTCAGTTTTAAGATGTGGGCTGAACCCCACAGGGATTGATGTGGTCAGGACACAGGCAGGTGGCACAAACTCAGAAACAGACTGATAGGTTCTGTGGGTATTTCACTAGCAGAAACTAGCCCAGAAAGGATTGGCATAGAGAGAGAAAAGGTAGGTGGGAAGGCAGGCTAATGCCAGTGACACTAGAGATATCCTAAGCACTAAAGAGACATTTAAATATAATTCCTCACATTAATAGATATAATTCCCCACATTAATCTAGCCCACTAGTTCTGGTGATTCAGTTGCCTGCACAAAGAATTGTGCTATTCTGCCAAAAAGCTGCATATCTATGGAAACATATGGAGAATTTCAGCCATCACCTTATCTGCACTGATCATTTATTTTCTTGAGATAAAAGCAGCAGCTGTAATGGCAAGAAAGTAAAAATATTATGCTTGTTCATACCTTCTTTTCATACAGTTTAGACAGCACTTCCCCTCTTCTTTATGCTCAGCACTGGCAGATAGTGTGACTTCCCTTCTAGAACCACACACACTGTGTGTACAGTTGTGTCCAACACTAACCTACAGAACCATTCTAAGGAAAAACACATAAAAGAGAAGTGTACTTAAAAATAGAGTCACAGCCACGTGCTGTACTCAGCGTGCTTAAACAGGGCACGTAATGCAGGTCAGTGTAATAACCACTCACTACTCAGGTTTCTAACATGAAGGAAGATACAGAATGGAACCATAATTCAGCCTGGAACTAATTCTGGAGTACAGCCAGACTCATGCAATCCATAAAAATTCCTGTGTCAAAATGATGTGTCCCATTGTCTTGATGCCTTGATCAAGGTTTCAAAGTTTCTCATTTTTCTCACATCTCCCACACTAACAAACTTACGGTGAACATATGTTAAACTAACTGCACCACCACTGAAGTTCTGCTCAAGAATCCACTCCTTTGAAATTTTTTAACCAGCAAATGTAGCAGTGAATGCTGTCCTTCTCTTCTGTACAAATTAAAGAGTGCCTTGAAAAGGTAGTGAAAACGCAAACATTATTGCAAAAATTCCCTTTGCCTGCAACACCTTACCAAGTTACATTCTTTACTTATCAGCCACTGATGAACTGACTACAAGAAAATAACAGTAACACCTAGCCCTCCTGTAAATAATCCTAAACACAGAGTTCCCAACGATCACAGAGGTCTTCAAAAAATAAATCACTATCCCCTTGTTATATACTTAATACTTCCACATTTTTACTCAGGTTTCCCATTGGAACAGAAACAAGGAAATCAACTTTATTAAAAGGATTTTTTTAAAGTTAATTTTCCCACCTCTTTCAGTTATTTGCATGAGAGAATCAGAATGACAATTTACCAGAGCATATGGAATATAGGTAGAATGCACAAGTACCCTGTATTTTCATGAGGTCTTTCCTAATCTCCTAAAAAAGACCCTGAAATAATAAGAAAAAACAATTCATATTGTAACACAGTAAACCTTCTTAAGATTGTTAAGTACCCTCTGCCCTCCTGGTGGGACATGGGTTCCCTCTTCCCCCAGCCATCAGATGGGAGATGCTCTCAAGCAGAGCAGCAGCAGTGCCCCTGGCAAGGGAGGAGCCTTGCTGGGAGACGTGTGCAGTGCCACACCTGCCTGCCCCGCTGGTGCACCAGCCAGGGGGGATTGGATTCCACAAGACAGGAATGCGTGGTTAGAGACCTCCAGTTCTCAGAGACTGAATACATATGAGGGCTATGATTTCTGAAGCCAAATTCTTATTAAAAACAATAGAAATTTGGGTGTACAAATCCCTCAGTCTCTGTCCAGCCAAAGCAATTCCTCTCCCCCCAGCCTCTAGCTGCTACCCATTGGTTAGCACTGCTGGTACCATTTTTTAGAAGGATTTGTTGCACAAAGAGAGAGACTTATTAAAAACAGAAAAGAATGTGTTGTGCCTCTGTAGCCAGAATCATAGTTTAAAAATCTGTGTGCCGTATTTTCCTGAATGCTCAAATGATACAAAAGAGTTATAAAGCCATAGGAACCACCTAAGCTCAAGTATATGGCTGGTTTTCATCTCCAGTGATTCAAAGGAGGTATGTTTACTACTGCATCTGGCACAGCACACTTCCAGAAGAAACATTTTAAAAAGTCATGTTTTCGTTAGTATTTTTTTTCTTTTTAAACACTCCATTATTTATTGGTTCAAATTGGTCGTGATTTGTTTCAGTATAACAGTCTAAAACAAAAATATTTTCATCTTATTTTGTGATTATTCTCTTTTGCTATAAATAACCACTGAGTTATCAGGCTCTTTAGAGTCCTCTTTTGTCTTTCCACTTCACTCTATAGCTGGACTGACTAAAATACAAGAAGGATGGTTACTTTTTTTGAGCTAACAAGGTGTAATTGTTTTCTCTGTTCAAGGTGAAATTCACCCAGGAGAACCAGCAGCTTAGTGCATATTTGTGACCAGACCCTGAACTACTTGTACGACCATTTCTTCTATTACTTTCTATTTAAGTAATGTGAGTTCAGTTAGATATTTGTGATTTTGCCAGGAATGAAGGAGAGGAAATAAAGCAGCCCTTTAAAAACTCTCAAAGCCGCTGGAGGACAAGTCAGCTGATGAGTATGTTTATTGCTCTTAAATAATTTGGGAAGAAAAGAGGAACCATTTCAGTGTTGAGAAACCTGTTAGTGAATAGACCAGACACTAGGTAAATTGCTATGTTTTCTTTTAATTTTTTTTTCTGCTTTGTAGATGACTATCACAGCAAGATTTTTTTTTCTGTTACAATTATTTCTGAGATGAACAGAGACGTCCATTGTCAAATCAGTGTCCCAGGGTGTCAGCTGCCTGCCTGCCAGAAGCCCAAATCCGTGATATTGCAGACATCCTGCCAAGTTTCAGCCAGTGATCCAGCCATTGCCCAATGCTGTTCATGAGCACTAATAAAACTGTCAGGTGTGACTCAGACCAGACCAACCAGAAGTGACTACTGGCTCTAGGGAAGGGCTGGGGAAACAGGGACACAGGAAGTATTCTGGACAATCTTCCTAATGGAGATGAAAAATAAATCATCTCAGACCATCCTATTTTGTTCCATGTTTATGGCCCACAGGTTAAGGGAGAAAAAGAAAATAGGATCTTAAGTTTAGAAAGATTGTGACACAAGCTGCACAACATGCCCTCAGCAATTTCATCGGGAAACCAGTAGAAGAAAGTTCTTCAAAATACATTACCATATGATTCCTGGATGAAAACTGTATTATTATCACTTTGTTTTGAAAAGATTGACTTAAGCCCAGCAGAATGGTGGAATATAGACTTCAAATTTGCAGAGCATCTGGCTGTGAAAAGTAGAAAAACCTTCACAGGACAGGTTGAAAGGGTTGTCAATTAACCCATTGCCTGTGAAACTGGTGGGATGAAATAAGAAGACCAAGCTCTGCCCTTCAAGAAAATCAAATGAACAGCTACAAAGTAGAAAAAAGCAAGTTAGCTAGAGAGCTGTAGATGTTAGAAGTATAATTCTCTTGAAATATGGTGTTCTATGAGAGGTAACTAATCCACACCTTCTGGCACTTGTGATACCTCAAACCAAAAATAAAGCCCAGTTTTGAAATACATCTTTCCAGATTCATGCAGATTTAGTCCAGAAAAGAAAAAAAGAAAAAAGGTTGGAATATATAATCTAGGAAGAAAAGCTGAAAGATTTGGGTTTGTTTAGTCTAGAAAAGAGACTGAGGGAAGACATAAGTCTTCAAATATGCAAGATTCTGTAATAAATATGACAGTGATCAACTGTTCTTCAGGTTCAGCAAGGTTAGAAGAAGAGTTCTGCTTGCCGTGTGGTAAAAGAAGATTTGTTGGCTATTAGGACAAACTAACTAACAAAAACAGCTCACCAAGGCTGGTCATGGAATCCTCATCACTGGAGTCCATTATGGAAAAGTTAGACACATCACTGTCAAAAATAGTCTTGGCTCAGCCACAAAACAGAGAGATGAACTGGTTGCTTGAGCTCCCTCCCATTCCTACACTTCTATGATTTACTAGGGAATATGCAGTTTCTTGCACAAGTCACTCTTTTTAGGGGTTTAGTAAGTCACATTGACTAATATATTGCATGCAAAAACCTCTATCCCGATGCCAAGTATTTCAAACTCTATTTAAAACTTTACCACTGTAAAAACTGTTCTGTTCTAGCAGGAAAATACAGGAAGTAGTACTCTGCAATATTATCGTACCAAGGGAGAAGCCAAGTAATTTCAAAAGACCTTTCAAAATCTCATGTGTGACAACAAGGCAAGGTCAGAAAAGGCCAATGACATTTGTCTCAGAAGGTAAGAAAACCCCAACACAGTTGGGGTTGTCACAGTCTGACAAAAGCCAACACACAGCAGTGGCTGAAGGCTACATGGAAATTGATTCAACAGCAGAAACTCTCTGGTGTCCAGGACATCTTGAGTATAAAAGCTAACATCTAACTAGCCAACACATTTCAGAAGCTTTCATCCTAAAGGTACCTGGGGATAACCCTGGTGAATTTATTAAGCATGTCAGACACTTAATAAGGAATCCCTGAATATTTAGAGCATTGCATTAGAAAAGTAATACTATTTTCTGCATCAAACTAGAACCAGCTCTTTGCAGAAAAGCAGAGGAAGCACTCACAGATTTTAAGACCCAGCAATGAGTCCATTACAGACCCACTGACAAAGGCATTGCTTCATACCATGTGTGACACATCTACTACAAAGAACCAAATTCCTGTCTCAGACCTTACACATCACTGAGTAAACCAAGAAAAAGAAAAGGAAGTCTTCTCCTTTGCCAAGAATGAGAAGAAATGTTAAAGACAGCCATACTACTGACTCTGGCAGAAAATACTCTTTGAAGAAGCGTGGTGACTCCACTCCACTCTAACTAATGAAAACATTAGCAAAGGCCAGTGAAGGCACAATATCATACTGTTAAATTCTAGGACAAAAATCAATTAAAGCTAAAATCTTCAACACTTGAGAGATGTTATCAGCTCCACAAAAGATCCACTGAAATATCCATGATTATCTGGCAAGGCATAATTCATAAAAGTACTTCAAAATCTTGCAAACTTCAGTGGCAGCCAGGCAATTGGTGTATGCTGCCTTGGTCAGAAACAGTCTCCTGAGTTATTTGCCTTCAAAAGCATTTCACAAAAGTGTCTGATGACAGTACGGAAGAATGCAAGCTACCTGCAAGGATAATTCATAAAAACAATAGCCAAGGGCCTGAAGGAGCCCAGTTTTCTTGCCAAAATGTTTCAGACAAGCTTCTGCAAAACATCTTTCAGTTTTAGAACATTTCTACCATACAGATTCTGTTTTTCAGAGATCCCATTCCTGCATTCCTTGCAAACCCAAAAACACCCGCTGACATCAGTGGGCAATGCATTGGCATCAGGAATACAGGACAAAGCCAACAGAGGTTGTGGGTAGCCAAAACTGTGCTGGAAACAGTTCATCCTGGTTTGGTAAAACCAACTTTTGAAATCACAGCTGGTTCAAAAGTTCCTGGGGTGACCTTCCTGGGGTCCTAGCAGACCCCGCTCCCTTCCGTGCTCAGTGCAGATGACAGCTCTTCTCACCTCCTCAACCCTCACAAGCTTGGACCCAGAAATCCCTTTACCTACACTTAGGGAAGCAGTTATTCCTGCTTCCTGGCCCAGCCCCATTCCCTTACTCCCTGGCCCCACTCCCGGAACCAATTCATATGCAATGGGCTACGCATCCTGCTGGTGAAGAAGGACTAGGAGGGACTGTCTCAAAAAGACTTAAAATCTTATTAATGAATACAATATGAACTTCAAAGTCCTACTGGGGAGCACTATTTGTGTAATGGCAAGAAAGAAAAACAAATGTATCTTGAATCCTGACACTACTAAAGGCAGTGGAGAGAAACACCCAGGGAACCAAGATTTCAATCAACAATTGATTTGAGACTTATTCTTGTAGTGGATGGAAGGAATCTGCCTGAGAGAAGCATAGAAAAGGAAACTCTGGATGGAAAGAAAACAGAGATCACAAAGGCAAAGTGCAAGGGTTGAGAAAAAGCCAGAGTGAATTATAACAAAAGCAGCTAAAACAAACTAACAAAACCATGTTAGTTAAAATGGAAAAAATAGCTTTGTTGGTATTAGCTTAATAGGCTTCCTGTAAAGAGTCAATGGGCCCTTAATTTTCTGTTATTAGTGCTGTGCTTAAAGAACCTTAATCATCTTTTTACAACCCAGACATAGGAAGGACCACCATACAACCCCGGGCATATAAAGAGCAGGGACACGGCAGATTCCGGACTAACTCTGCTCTCAAACTGGCAAACTAGGTTTGGCCACTAGCTTGCAGGGGAGGGAGCAAATCCAGCCCTTGGCATGAAAATGTCTTATTCAGGTAATCAGGGTCAGTTGTTCCCATGCAGCTGTCAGAATCTTTGGGAGGTTAACCACCTCTCTTGTCCTGAGCATGTTATGATCAACTACATTTCTGAAAAAACCCAATTCTTGGATTTAACAGGTCTCATCCAGCTAATTACTGCTGAAGGTTGTTGATGTGTGACTTGTGATGAAACCTGAGGAAAACACAGAATCTCAAACACAAAACTCTGTTGAGAAAATCCCTTTAATGTAGGGAGATCACTCTAAAGCAAAAGTCCTTTTCCTTTTGTATATTAGAAAAGAGTTGGCAGATCAGTATTATATTGTAAACTTGGTTTCTCCCTACCCTGCACAGCACTGCACCAGTCTTTCAACTATAGCACACTCTTACCCCGTGAAGCAGGAAGAAACATGATTATTATTTTCTTTACTTTTCAGGCAATGATAGTATACAGGGAGAAAGAAGAAGAAGACAGGTCCATGTCAGTATCACTAAAAGCTTTAAAAAGATCAGTTACAGTTCTGAGTATTTTTTCTGCAAAACCGCCACCGAAATACAAGGACCAATTCTTGGTAATACAAGCTGTTTTCCCAGACAGCATATCACTGGTACAAACTCTGTCAGACTTCCTGCCAGTCTCCTCAGATTTTGGATGATGTTCAGAGATTGAACCCTCTGGATTACAAATATTCATAGGAAGAAATCCCATTTTGCAGTTTTCCTCCTATTTGCCTTCTCTGCAATTAAATGTCTTCTGCTACTTTGTCTCTACCTCCAGCAGAACATTCGTTTTCGTGCTTCAGTAGAACCAGTGTTCAGAGGTTCCAAAGAAAGAAGTTAAGACTCTAAAACCTCTCAAAATTTCTCTATTGTACTGTTTGATGGACAAGGAAAACAAGTTTTGACACTACGGGTGTTTTTCATTATGATGGGAAGAAAAGACCTGAAACTATATTTCCCAACAGGCATGACAAATTGATTTTGATGGTGCAGAAGACTGTCATTAGCTGGCCATGACATTATTGTACTCATGTCATAATAATCATTATTACAAGTGGATCAAAAATAAATCACCTGAAAATTAACTAAATAAAAAAACCTTCACATTTCAAAAGCCAAATCAAAATCAGCAGAGGTAATACCATATTCCAGCAGCCTTGCTTTCTATGAATACATTTTATCCTTTATATTCTATTTCCATATTTATTTTTACTTAGTTGCTATATTCACTCGCAACTGAAGAACAGGAAATAATCCTTCAAGCCTTCTTAAAGTCTAAAACCAATTGTGCAGCTTTGCTTTTAACCGCATATTTGGCTTTGGAGAAAGAAAAAAATCAAAATACCGGAGTGTTTTCTTCAATTTTTTCATTAATTTCACAGAATTTCTAAAGAAATGCAAGGCACATACCAAAACTTTAAATAACAAAGTTCCATCTCGGGATCTGGAAGAGTCTGCAGTTAGTATTCACTGCAATTAGAATTCTTCATTGTGCAGTGGAATCTGTGTTCAATGGCTCAGTTAGAAAGCATTTTTTACATGGACTCAGGCAAAATTTTCATTAAGCATTTGATAGTCAGAGGAAAATGTTTTTTGAATTAAGCAATAGATATAAAATTTCACAACCTTCTTTGACAGCAGATGAAATTCACCTTGTGCATCCTTGACCAAATCTGAAGTAAATGGGTTGATACCAATGGAATGAAACTGATGTCAAAACACTTGGGGCAGTCCTACCTCTTTTGAAATTAGTTGCAAAACTCCCAGTGACTTCAGATCCATCCCATACATGTAGCTCACAGGCACAGTGCTGCTCTTGGTTGGCCTACTAACCTTTGTGACTTTACACATGCTACGCTTCCCCTTCCAGTCTCTGAGGAAAACCCTCTGTCTGTTGAAGGTTCCTGGCCTAAGGTATCTTTTTCTTTGTTTACTGTCTGGCTGCATAGATGTCTGGCACAGATTTCAAAGTACAGTAGCTCAAAAATATGCTCTGTGCATGTGTGCATAAAGCCTGTAGTGGATTGCATCACACATCCTGCATCTGAAACTAAAAACCTTTACCTGGTTCTCCCTGCTATTTGTGGTTTACGAAGCAGGTAATAAAATGCAGCTGTATCAGTAACACACCTCAGTAGTTTAACATCATTGATTAAAGTGGATTTATTACAGAATTACCTCAAGTAAATGAGTTCATTATATTTTTCTTCATGTGTGCAAGAAAAAAATCCAAAATACTCTGAGTTCAGCACTGTTCACCTAATCCAGTTTCAATCTGTGCCAACATTCACAGTACATACAAGAAATTCTATACTGTACAGTTACTGAATTACATTTCTTACAGTTTTGCAAAGCTTGGCACAGTCAAATGCTCCAAAAAAATTCAAAAGCACATTAAAAAAGTATACCAACTTAGTATCAACAAGTCCCTCAGATCAATAAGAAAACTGTTCTCTGAGCTTCCAAGGAGGTTGCTTAACGTGGATTGCACTGAACTTGCTGAAGTCAAGAATTTAAGCAGTATTTATTTTACATAACCTAGTGATACAGAATCAGAATTAAACTGCCCAAATGAATGAAGGCAGCAATGGGAAAACAGCAAGTTAGATTCTAGCCCACCCTTTATATATCCTTTTATTTATATGGCATAAATACATAATTTTATATCTATGTCCAGCTTCAGCAAAGCATTGTAATCACTCCTGCCACAACTGTCCTGAATTCCTGGGACAGAGTTAATTTTCTTCCTGGTAGCTGGTGCAGTGATGTTTAGGTTCAGTATGAGAATTATGCTGGTAATACAGATGGTTTAGCTGTTGCTGATCAGTGCCCACCTGAAGTGAAGGACTTTTCAGTTTCCCATGCTCTGCCAGTGAGGAGATGCACAAGAAGCTGGGAAGGGCATGGCCAGGACAGATGAAGCAAACTGGTCAAAGGGACATTCTATAGCATAAAAGGCTATGCCCAGTATATAAAGCAGGAGAGCTGGCCAGGAAGGGCTGGGCACTGGTCAGCAGGTGGTGAGCAACTGTATTGTGCATCACTTGTTTCTTTTGGATTTTATTCCCCCTCCCTCTCGATTTCATCACCATCATCATCATTATTATTATTATATTATTTTACTCTTTTTTTCAGTTATTAAAGTGTTCTCTCCAATTTCTCCATCCCACCAGAGTGAGGGGGTAATTAATGAGGGGGAAGGTTATGAGGGGAAAGTCAGGTCCATGATACTTACTTGCCAGCTGGGATTAAACCACAAAACAACCCCAACAGCCACAACAACCACAAATTTATTTTTCATTAAATATGAAAAAAACCTATTCATATTTAATTGCTGATTTTTTTACTGCCATCTACTATTGCTTACCTACCAGCCTTTCTAAAAAGGCTGATGCAGCCATGGCACAACAGCAGTACTGGAGTCACAGCAAATCCTAAATTGTGATAGACTGTTGGTACAGGTGTCTCTTCTCAGACCTTGAACTTCTCACACATCATGGATCTTGTCAATTTAGACACAGGGAGAGGCGAGTTCCAGCCTTTTTATTCCAGGAAAAACAGGACAAACAGAGAAAGTACATGGTCCTGGGAGGATTAACCAACTCCTCCTTTACTCTGGACAGTATGTGCTGGCCCAACAAGAAAAATCTGACCAACAAGACTGAAATCTGGCTTTTACCCACTCCTAGTGAAAGCAAAACTATTACGCAGTCTAAATAGATGAATAAATTTCTTTCAAGTCAATTAACATCCTTGATTTTAAAGCATTACCACATCATAAGTTGTTATTACTGTTACTCAAAGAAAGGCAAAAATCTGGTAACTTTTAGAGAATAGCTGGGGTTGGGAGAGACCTCTAGAGACCATCTAGTCCATCCCTGCTGCTAAAGGACCTATGACAGGTCCAGGCAAATTTTCCATACCTCCAGAGAAGGAGACTCCAGAGCTGCTCTGGGCAGCCTATTTCAGTGGTCTGTCACCCACACAGCAAAGAAGCTTTCCTCATATTTAGATGGAACTCCCTGGTTTCAGTTTTTGCCAGTTGTCTCTTGTCCTGCCACTGGGCATCAGTGAAAAGTCTGGCGCCATCCTCTTGGCATCCACACTTAGATATTTGTATGCACTCAGATCCCCTCATCTCTTGTCAAGGCTGAACAGGCCCAGCTCCCTCAGCCTTTCCTCAGAGATGCTCCAGAGTCCACTCATCATCATTATTGCCCTCTGCTGGACCCATGCCAGCAGTTCCTTGTATTTTGTGAATAGAGGAGCCCAGAACTGGGCACAGCATTCCAGATGTGCCTCACCAGGACCGAGCAGAGGGGCAGGATCACCTCCCTTGACCTGCTTGCAGTGCTCTCCCTAATGCACCCCAGGAGACCATTGGCCTTCTTGGCCCACAGGGCACTGCTGGCTCATGGCCCTTGTGGTCCACCAGGACCCCCAGGTCCTTCCCCTCAGAGCTGCTTTCCAGCTGGACTCTGTGCTGCTGATCACAAAACTCTGAGCTCTGACATGCATTCAGTTCTCAGTCTACCCAACTGCCCACTCATTCAAACCACACTTCCTGATCTTGTCCATGAGGATGTCAGGCAAAACAGTGTTAAAAACTTTGCTGAAGTCAAGGTAGACAACATCCACCACTTTCATCTTATCTACCCAGCCACGTAGTCCATCCTAGAAGCCTATCAGATTGGTCAAGCATGATTTCCCCTAGGTGAATCCATGCTGACTACACCTGACAACTTTCTTCACTCCCACATGCTTAGAGATGACATTTAGAATGAGTTGTTCCATCCCCCCTCCAGAGATGGAGGTGAGGCTGACTGACCTTTAGTTTCCTGGATCCTCTTTCTTGCCATTTTTGAAGACTGGAGTGATATTGGCTTTCTTCCAGTCCTCACATGTTTCTCCTGTGCTCCATGACCTTGGAGAGTGGCCTGATCTCAGGCACCTCTTCTATTCTCCATCACCATGGAGAGTGCCTTAGCAATAACATCTGGCAGCTCCCTCAGCACTGGTGGGTGCGTCCTATTTGGTCCCTGGATTTGCAGGTGTCACTTTGCCTAAATGATCTCTAACCTAATCCTGCTCAACCAGGGAAAGCTTTCCTTGCTCCAGACTTTTCTCTTGCCTCCATGGTCTGGGATTCCTGAGAGCTGGCCTCAGCAGCAAAGACTGAAGCAAACATGACATTCAGTAACTCCACATACTCTGTATCCTTCATCAGCACAGCACCCACTCCATTCAGCAGCAAGTCCACATTTTCCCTAGTATTCCTTTTGCTACTGATGCACTTGAAGAACTCCTTCTTGTTGTCCTTGACATCCCTTGCCAAATTTGATTCCAAATGGACCTTTCCATAATCCCTACTACACATCCGAAGTTGGAGAGAAACACAGTACATGTTTGTGAGTGGACAAGCATGGATTTCCACAGGTAAAATTGTTAAGGATGCTATGTTTCCCATATTTCTTGATCAGCTGATCCTAGAGAGGAGCTCTAAAGCCTGCAGTCCAATTCTGGCTTCAAAACATTGCCAGTTTGCCCTCGCTGCTTGGCAAGAAACAGCAAAATTGTGTTAACAGTTTCTTTCAAGAATACATGTTAGTAAGTGCCAAATGACAGTTGTAATGACCCTGATGCATTTCTCTCCTTAGGGCTTTTTTGTTTAGAAGCTGGTTGCCGCCCACGAAGAAAAAGATCATTCTTTGTCATGAACTCTCCCATCACCCTGAGCTTTCTCCACTGCCACCAGCATTATACCTAGTAAAGAGAGTAAAGTAAGAAACCACCTCCTATTTAACAAAGAGCTACTCCCACCTGGGATTATAAACACCAGAGTATGCATTAAAGACCTGCTAAAATTCAAGGAGTCTTTCCATCAATTTTAACAGGCTCTTGGTCAGGTCTTGAGAGTCTATTTTTATGAAATCACTCATTTCTTCCCTTGTTTATGTAAAGAACCTTTTTTAAAATCCATGTAGAAAGACTCTACTTGGACCTGTATCAGGGCAATGGTTTAATCATAAGTTAAATTAAGAAGTGTCACTGTCTGCAGCCAAAAGAAAGAAGCTAAGTCTGACACAGCACCTGTGCACTGCTTCTCTGGCTCAGCATTGACCTTGGTTGACAGGAACATGTGCCTGAAAAATGCACCCAAGGGGAAACTCATCACAACATGAACAATCACAGTAGAATGATAAACACCCACACTGCACAAGAAAGCTGCCAAACCCTCACAGCAGCCAGGACTCCAAGTGCATCTGGAAGGAGGTGTACCAAAAGAATATGTGTGTAGGCACACATATGTGTTTGCACACAATCTCTTGCCCCACTTTGTGCCTAGAGCACGATGTTTCATTATGTAATAAAATGCAGGCATAAAAATACCTTTCTGCTCCCTTATGACAGGGACAACTAAAATTACCTAGTTCCCCACATGCAATCACAACAGAAGGTTATGATGTCCTGCAGTGATTTAATCATACCAATCCATTCACATACATTTTTCTCCTTAACAAGATAACTGATGTATTTAGCTTTGAGCAGCTTAGCTTTCCTTTTAATAATTTATGATTACATGCTCCCACAAGATCATCAAAGCTGTGAGAAAGCCATAAAAACACATTCAGTAAGAAATTAGTCTGTGTTTCCTCTTAACTAATGGAAGAAACAATGGTTTTAAATGTTGCATGGATGATTTTCTTGCACATGTGGTCTTACGCAAGATCCCTGCTGTAAAAGTCTAAGGTTGGCAGGCATCAAGGATGAGCTGAAGAGCCAAAAGAGTCTCTATGGGCTCAAATCTGTTCACCCACACAGGTAATTGCACAAGCAGAACTCAATGCATTCATGCAAAGATCACTTAAACCATGAAAGATCAGGTGCATTCAGTGTTCACATTGTCAGAATAAGCCTTTCTGAAAGTGAAATGCAGAAATGACCTGCTGTGCCAATGAAGACTGAAAACAATTCTTGCTTTCTTCTATCATCTTTCATCTAAAATATTTGCTGTCTCCTGCCACATGCAGCTATCCACAGACCAAGAGTAATGAGGGAAATAGAAGAAGTTGAAGGTGCTTAGTTTTTCAGCATGAGAAGTATATTTGTAGCAACACAAGCAAGAACACAAGAAATCCATTTTTTCTGATCTGTATGTCAATCACAGGAGATCTGTATCACTCTTGTAAGAAGGAGGATTGGAAAAGAGTTGCACCTCTGGTGAAATGTATGGATATTCAGGGCTAAAGCATAGGTGTAATTGCAATCTGCCTGTAAGAATGTCTGATAAACTTCAATTTGGAATGCCAAATCTGACACCTTTTAGGTAGCTTTCACATTGCAAATGCCAACTCTGCTTAAGATGTGTGAAATCCTTGATGTGGCTAGAAAAAGCTGTAGATCAGCTCAAGCAGCAGATCCTGCAGGGTGCTGAGCCACTAAAGTCCCTTCACAAATCACTGGTGGAGTGCATTCTTCCTGCTCCTGCCCACATGTGTGCACTGCAGCATTTAGTCATGTAAATATGGGGAGAAACAGTGCATGATCTTGTTTTTGTTTCAAAGACTGACTGTGCCTGCAGCCTTGCCAGAGCCAGATGCTGTAACTCTGCATAGTTGCTATTCTGCAAGATGGGCCAGAATCTTCCAGTCGCTGGGTGTGGTGGGTGCGAGGTCGCCTCATTAGCATTGTTTGAAGCTGCGTGGGTAGTTTCCATTGTGGTCTAGCAGCCATGCAGGACACACCCAAAGGAGCTGGGTATACTGCATGCAGGAATTAGCCCACGCTGAATTCCAGCTTCCACAGCTGGATTGCTACCCCCACTCCAGCAAGTTAGTTGAGAGCCCAGTAGGTACATCTCCAGAGAGAAGAGATGGGTGAAGTATTGAAACAGGAGGCCCTTCTTTTTGCATCCTACAGCACTTGAGATAAAGGTGAGTTTAGTAGAAGGAGACAGATCTGTTCAAGAGAATGTCCCAAAGAGAAAAAACATCAAGCTTTCATGGTTTCAGTCACCTAAGCTGGAAATTCTGGAAACCCTGAGCGTAAAAGGGTACAGCGTAAAAGAAGTACTTCCTACTAAGGGTACAGAAAACATGGAAATCCCAGTATTTTCCAGACTTTCTGATTGCTGAACAGATTGCCAGCTGGGAGCTTGGAAGCCCTGCAACAGACTTCCAGTCAGCCCACAGAGCAGGGCTGCCAGAGCACCACTGATAGTGTGTACTCTGCAACTACTCTGCAGAGCTGATAGTCAGAGTCACCTGTCAAATGCCATTTTAACTGAGAAACTGCAGGAACCAGAGAGCATATTGATTTCAGAAATAAAATGTTTGTTCTTTCCAGCAGGAAATTATCACAAAATTTCTGGTTGGCAGAAAAATTTCTTTTCACTTCCCAGATCAATTTTGATTGATCTGGGAAGTGAAAAGAAACCCAAAAACCCAAAATCAATTTTGATTGATCTGGGAAGTGAAAAGAAACCCAAAAACTTCTCCTCCTCCCCCCCTCAAAAAAAAAAGAAAACAAGATTTCCCATGAACCAGAATTTCTCTTCTTCTTCAGCCAATTTAAATATTTAAATCAGTAAGAAGTAAAAGGGAGAAAAGGAGAGAGGAGTACTCTTAACCAGTATAAAACTTCTCAAGACCTTTAAATTACCAGACTGTTTTCCTGTAGTCAGAGATGTTAATACCAGAAGGAACAACAGCAATTTCTTATCTCCACCTTTACATGAGCTGAAGGCTTTACAAGTTACCACATGCCAGCTGAATCAAGCACTCTTTGTACATCCTCAGCCCTTAAGTAGCACAAGACAATGTGGTTTAACATAACCATTTTTGTTACTGGCTAAACCAAGTTTCATTGCCTTAAATATGCCCAGTCTAAATATATAAACACCTCTATTTTACCTATAGAATATCTCAAGTTAGGGACTGACCTCTCATTTACCTGCAGCAATTAAAAAAAATATATATATATATGAAAAGAAGCATAATTGATTTGCAGCACCATTACTTGGCTGTGGTACTACAGCAGCATTAGGAGCACCACATGAGAGCAAGGCTCCCAACTCCCTTATTTAAGGTCTCTTCCCAGGCCATTTTGTGATTCTACAATTCCCTTACACAATAAGCAGGAGCAACAGATGTTACTCTATCAGTTACTGATTAACTGAGCTAATTAACTAATAATTAATTAATTACTGGTTCTATTTACCCAACTGTTTCAGATCAAACTTATGTCTGAGTCTTACGAGAAATCTCTCCCAATCACAAAATGTACTACAGATCACTATTTGAGCACATCACTCTTTTTTATATAAGGATGTGCTGTTATGCCCAGTTTATAGATTCAAAGGGAAACCATATTAAGTTCTCTAAAAGTCATGCAGGAAATCTGTGGTGTAGCAAAGCCTCAAATCCAACAGAATTCTACATCCCTTTTACACACTGATATCTCCTCAATGATCTCACCTTTGAGACTGCAGTCTGTCTCAGTTTACCAAGTTAGTTGTCAGGAGTCCTAGCTTATGATCATTGAAAATAATAAGATTGCTCCTATTGCTATCAACTGGAGCTTTGCAACTAGTTTTAACAGGAAGAGGCTCATTTAATTCAGAAATCTAGAACTACCACAATGCTTCCCTTATATTGCAAACAGAGCAGTAGATTTGTTAACAGTTAGAGGGACTATGTATATACATATGTATGTAATAATGGAAATATGTAAATTTAGAATATGTATGCTGTTGTAACAACATCCCACTTAAGTTTTACTTCGTAGCCAGAAACAACCTGCAGACCCATGAAACATTCTGCATCTGACTTTTCCCTTATTTACTTTCTCAAAGGCCTCTGTTAACTTATCTCTCAGTCCCTAACATTCCTAGTCTATAGAGATTTCAAACTGCTACCATTAAAAGGTAACTGCAATGATTTAAAAGGAAAAAATAGCCTACATCTACGGAAATTATTCTATTATTTTACCTTAAAATAGAAATGGGGGGGAAAAGGCACATTTCAACACTGAGGTCAATATACAAGAGTCCTAGCTCACCCTCACCATTTGACAGGACTGTCAAATGTAAGGATCAAATATCCCATGGTTTGCTGTGATTAAGGACATGCTCACTTCCCAGCATTTGCTGCAGTTCTGGCAAGTCGTGAGACAGCAGACTTTAAATCTGTAACATGACTGATAGAAGTGTTGTTTTTAAAGGTTGAAAATGTTTTAGCACTAAATATTAAGTCACTCAGAGATTAGAATATGTATGGGATCAATTTTTCACCACATTTCATCAGACTTTTATGCTGTGAAAAATAGTGGGGTTACTCTGGCATAAAACCAATGCAATGGAATGGAGATTCATACCTGTGGTCACTAACATGGCCCAGTTGTATATACAAAAGGATATGGGGGAAAAATATTAAGAAAAGGTGTCAGAGCCCAAACATGTTCTAAAATGACTTTCCAGTGCAACACTAAGTAAAATCAACATTGTTTTTTGATAAACACTTTGGTAGCATTTGTTGGAGAGTCTACAAGTCTCACTTTCCACTCGTCATTGGGACTGCAGAATTTGTGTCCCTGTCAATTACAGAAAGTTGCCCCATCTTGCCACCAAGATGCAGGTGAGCCTGCAGTAGGCAAACTGTGTGACACAGAGGTCACATGCCGTGCAAAGTGGCAGATGGAAGCAGATTCCAGCAAAAAGCCTGACAGCATTCTAGCTGTTAGGCTATGCTGTCTCCATTTCAATTCTCTCTCAGACTATTTCTTACTGAATCCAAGACTACCTTTTGAGTTTTGCCCTTGGTTTATGCTCTCATAATAATTACACTCATTTAATGTCAGAGAAGATTCATGAAGGCCACGAGAAGATCAGCCAAGCAGTACAGAAGAAATTTCTGCATTAGGCAAAGCTGTGAGACACAAATCATGGAAGATGGTAGTCTGGAGAAAAATGGCTTGGCAAGTTGAAATGAAGGCCCTAAAGTCATAGAATTATAGAATCATTTAGGTTGGGACGACCTTAAAGCTCACAGCCTTCAGTTAGAAAATTCATTTAAATCAACCAAAAACGAGAAGGTCCACATTGCTCTTTGCTCCTATGGGTTTGTTTTCTCCAGTTTAGATCAGCTCTGCCTTTGAGCTCTTTCTGCCAAACTCTTGACAAGTTTAATTTTGAAAACTGACAACAACAAGGAAGCTTTTAACCGTTTTTATATTAATCTACTTCAACTCATTTTTATCTAGCTAGAGGCAGGGTTTAATCAATTACAGGTTCTTTCTCTAAAGAAGGCCTCAGCTCAACTTAACCACAGTTTACACTGTGGCCTACATTACTAAATTCCAATGGCATTTAACTTTTCAAGGTCTTTCTTTACAGTGGTAACACTGAGTTTTACATGATACACAGTCAAGGGTTTAGGAAATGCCAGATGGTTACTCCTGAAAGGATTTACTGATGGACTACGCCACCACTAATGGAAAACTGAAGAGCACACTTAGCCAGAACATTGTCAGACATCAGGATTTCTCACTACTCATCACACACACACAAACAAAAAAAAAAACCCTTTCATGCTTACTGGGAAGCTCCTGGAAGAGCCCAGTTCTGCATTCCCTGCAAACCCCCAAATTCCCTTGGATTTCACTAACAATTTTGAGTTGCACAAGCATAATTCCCTCTCCAACAAGTAACTTCTGCCAGAGCCACAAAAGGCATGACTCTACTACAACTGTTAGCCAGAAGATTTAGCCTTTTTGAGCTCAAATTGTCAAGCTATTCTCTAGCTCTGGTAGTTCCAGGTTCAATTCCTGGTAATGATTAGGCCAACAGTTACTTCACAGGGAACCCAGAAACCATCTCTAAGTACTTCAAAAATTCTTAATATAGAGGAACACCTTTAGTTTTATTTTAGTAGGCATAAATGTATACCAACATGCTCTTCAATATATGATTGGGGGAAAAAAGCATTGAAAACTGATTTGTAAGAGGAGATGGAGATGAATAATAAATGCTTATATAACACAAAATGGCACATAATATTATAAATCATTAACTGCAATACAAACCAGATGTTGCTGTGTCTGTAACAACCCCACAAATTTCTACTTGTCTGTTACCTCTGGGGTTTTTCTTTTACATATACACTTGCATGTTAAAACTTGCAATTTCCATGGCAAAGACGAATCAAGGAGCTTTTATGTCTGAGCTTATGAGGTTTAATAATTTTCTAAATTTGCCTAGCATAAAACACATAACAGCTTCAAGCAGATGACTCAAAAAATCATATAACATTATCTGTGTATGTATTTACAGTTTATGTTTAGGAGGAAAAACACATTCAGCAAGAGAATGACATCTTTTCAGGGATTTAAACAAAACACACCAAAAAACCAGAGTGGAATTTAGGCTTACAAGCAGGAAGATATACAGCAATAATTGCATAACAGCCTTCCTGATTTTTTGCAGTGGCTCAAGGAAGCTCACTGTATAAGCACACACTCTTTGGTACACTGTAGCTAAACACAGAAACTGCTTAAAATCCCAACTCTGGAAAAACTTCTGAAAAAACTTAATTTGAAATTCTGCTGCAGTCAGTGGGACATGCTTATCCATATTTATATGCTTGGCAGCTGAAGACCCAAAAGATCTACAGCAGGTTCCTCCTTCCCCTTGCACATTGAGGTCCTTTCAAACCCCACCAACCATTTACAGAGCTCCAGCTCTCAGCTGAATAAAATGCTTACCATAATCTGGAGAGCACAGTCTAGACAACTCTCATCCTGAGAACATATTTGCTACCATAGGGTACCAAAGTTCTTCAAAAAAATTGTAAAGAAGTAGAGAATTTCCTTCCCTTTGGAAAGAGTGAAGTCCGCTGCATGTTTTAACTCAGACTCACCCTAACAATTGCTTTTTCCTTCACAAAATGCATTAAAGGCCTAATATCATACTCCATTCCTATAGTGATCAAATTCTACAGACACATAAATTATCAAATATCAGCATGCAAATTCTTACAATCCTTGTTGTCGGGAGCAGTAAAAGCCTATAAGTTTACATGTTTAATCAAGATAAAAATTATTATCCAAAGCAATAGGATGACTTGACTTCTGTCTTCATAGAGAAGAAAATGCAAGTTCCTTTTCTCTTTTGCAGAAAAAATAACATTTACTGATGATATACAAATGTTAAGAAAGAAAAGTATGAACAAACAAAAGCTGTTTCATGAAATTCTCTGACAGACACAAAAAGGAAATGCCAAGATGCTTTACATTTATAAGATGCACTTTATGACAAGTAGTTAACCCTTTTAAAATTACAGAATCATAGAATGGGTTAGGTTGAAATAAGCCCTAAAAAATATCCAGTTCCAACCCCCAGCCATGGGCAGGGACACCTACCACTAGACCAGGGTGCTCAGGACCCTATCCAACCTGGCCTTGAACACTTCCAGGGATGAGGCACCCACAGCTTCCTTGAGCAACCAGTGTGTCACTATCCTCACAGTGAAGAAATTGTTCCCAATATCTAATCTAAACCTGCCCCCTATCAGTTTGAAGCCGTTACCCCTTGTCCTATCACTCCATGCCCTTGTAAAAATTCCCTCTTTTCAATCTCTTTAGGTACTGAAGGTATCTAAAAGTACCTAAAGATCTTTCTTTTTTCAAGGCATGAGTGATGCTGAAAACCATGAGACTGACTTAACTCATTTCCCTGCATAGTACAATTTGCTTATTCTACAATGGGAAGTTCCTCTTTTTTTTTAGTCAACTTTAAAGTTTATTTTAATGCAAGATTCTCCTCAGATACAGCAATGTGACCACCTGACCTAAGCTGGAGTGTGGTAATACACATCCATACTGCCCTTCCTCCTGCAGCATCTTTTACAATGTGTGCTGTTCACATGCCAAACACTCTTTCACCGATAAATTCTTTATTGGGAAATTAGGTAAACTGAATAACTATGTGTACCAATTAAGGGTAAAACTGATAAAAACTGGCTAGAGGAACACACAAGCAGGGGTTTATAATAAGAGAGAGGAAGCCTGCTGGAGAGGAAAGAGCAGGGGTAAAGATAAAAATGGTCTCTGAAAATTAGAGCAATTTAATTTCTGTCTGTATATACCATGTATTTGCATTTCACCATGATAATAACAGGATCCACCAAGAAACAGTATCATTGTATGAGGAGAGATCCCAACAGTTTTGTACAGGACTCTGCAGGGAAAACTTGTTCAGGAAAGGTCTTCCCCAAGAATCCTACCAGAACCTGCAAGCAGTTTGTAGCTTGCTCCCTGGCAGAGCTCAGACACTCACAAATTGAGATGACAGCTGGGCATGGTTTTATGGAGCCTAGCAAGGCCCACACAGCGCAGTTGGGTGCCTGCATCCCTCTGCAGACCTATCTGCTAGAATTTTACTCAAGTTTACACAGGCCATCTGTGTAACAGCCCAAGTGACAATGCCGGTGCACCGCCACCCACCGCGCCAGTGACTGAGCAGCAACGCCGTCTCGCTCTCTCCAACCACCTCCTGCCACAGATCTCCCCACTACAGCCACTGATTGGGAAACAAAAATCCAAGCAGGGCCATTCCTCATGGAAAGCAGAGTTAAACACCGTGGGCACCAATCTGTAAGACACTGAGGGTCTGAGAGGCAGATGCCCCAGCAGGGACAGATCTGGTACTGGTTAGAGAGCCATAGCCTGGAGTACATTTTGAACAGCTTACATATTGCACAGTTCCTTAGCTACTCCACACTGTGCTTCTGTACACTGCACTATAAAATCTCCCAGTGCAGTAGGTGGGCTGGCTATTTTTAAAGTGCTTTGGATGAGTTTAGGCTGATTATTATGCCTCTTTGATTCTCCTCCTTTTTGCAAAACAGACTGAGTTTTGACTCAGAAATAAATACGTCTGGCAAAAGAAAACAAAGTCAGGCTTTATGTAAAATTTACACTGAACATAAACCTAAGTCTAAGTACAAGGCAAATCATTTTGATAAGTGGTTAATAAGTTAATAAAGATACTATTCATCAACCTACTGGAGTTGAACATTATAGTGATTTATAATTCTCTGGAATGTTTTTTACTGGTGTATTTATAACTGCTTACACCACATGGTCCTCACATGGCTAACCAGCTCTGCAGGATCTGTTTGTTATTTAAGAAAAGCATATTAATGAAATCTTAACATAAAGTGAGTGACCAGAAAATATAGTGACAGATATTATACTTTATAATCCATACATGAACTAAAAAATTTACCAGATCATTCTTTAAATAACTGTTAACATATTGAGCCAACAACAGTAATTCATACATATTAAATAAACAAGAAAGTAAAGGTTACAATGGAATACTGTTCTATTGCCGTAAAAGTGGAACCTAGTGAGCTCCAAAGCTCACAAGATGCTGCTGAATCCATTCTCAGGTTGAAGAGTTTGAAGCTCAGCCTCAGGAAGTGCTTTAATTCAAATTTAATTTAATAACAAAATATCTTATTAATTCTTCCTGGCAGGTTAGAGGAGGCTGTTGTATGCACTATCTGTGTCCTTTGCCATGCAGCTGGCAGCAATGCTGGACTTTCCTAGGGCTCTGCAGGAGCACCTCAGGAAGACCTCACCACCTCTCACTACAGCAGGCACTCAGGGTTCAGACTGCACTCCCAGTTGCTGCAACAGAAGGGTTATGAACTCTTGCACTTCCACAAGTCCATTTCAAACAGACATTCAGTGCCAGTAGTCTTGCACAAAAGCTTGTTTGCAGATTCAGAAAATGAACAGAAAAATAATGCAGTTGCTCTCATGTCAAAATTTAACTGGACTCTAAATATTTTAGGATCCAAGGTCCTAAAATTCACATCCAAATATAGATGTAGACACATAAGGAATAAGGTAATTTCAATACAAAGATAATTCCTAGAACATTGCTTGAGCTTTATTGACTGGTTAGAAAGACAAACTAAACAGCCAGCTTATCCTGGAAAGAATGAGACCCTTTTACACAAATGACTGTGATCTGTTTATTGGGACACAAGACTGGACCCAGCATATCTAAACTGCATGCACCCTCTGGGTCTGAACTTTGGTTACCTTCCTCCTTGTCTCTATTCTTTTGAGATCTAGCACTAGCTGTATTAATACTTTTCCCTAGTTTCATCTAGGTGGCTTAACTTTGAACTGGAGCAGAGCAGAGGAGACTTGTTTGCACAGCAGCCCCCAACCTTCAACCATACGGCAACAATTAACAGCAATTTCTGTCACCACCTCTTTGCACTGAATAGATATCTCTGAGCAAACAGACCCTTGCACAGTAGCCCCAGGAGCCTGAGAGGCTGCAGAATCATCAGTAAGAAAACCCACAGTCCAGAGTCTGACATGAGCTGGGTAGACTAACTAAAGTTACATCACAAGCTCAAATGAAGTTGAACAAAGTGCAGCTACAGGCAACACCTCTGTTCTGTTTCCAGATCAAATAATAAGTTTTTTGTGTGTTTGAACACTTCAGTTTGTTTGTTTGCTTGTTTGTTTGTTTTGCATCTCTTTCTGAGACCCTCTTTGTCTGACCTGAGTGTACTCCCAAGAGTTCTATCTGGACCAGTATATTTCTCACTGCAAGTGCTATATCAGCAGCTTAGCACATTGGAGAGCTTCTTTCTAAATTCAAAATTGCCCTTGTACTTGGAGGCGTATAGAATGTACTTGAGAGCATCACAGGCATATCAGTTTTCTCTCCGTGTAGCCAAGGATGACGTTGCAGGGTACCATCTAAACCATCCCACTTGCAATGTAAATAGTCCAGCACTGCTTGCCTTCTATGCACATTGTGGACATCCCTAAGACTATATGGGCTATATGGGATCACACCCAGTCAAAACCTGGTATTTCTGCAGCACAAACAGACACTGTGTGCTTATAAAGCTTGGAGCATTTTGATATAGTTCTGCATCATTTTGCAAAGTTGTAAAGTCCTCCAGGACCACATAAAGCCTCTGGAGAAATGGGAGAAAAGGCAGGAATGGGAGATAAAAAAATTAAGAAATTACTAGCAGTAGTCTGTGAACTTCATGAACCTATTACAGAAACCCCAGACACAAAACGCAGTTTAGGGCTAAATTCCAGCACCCATTACTCACCCTACTTTTGAAACATGAGTAAGTCATGTGTGGAATAAGATACTGCTCTGTATGAGACATCCGTGGTTCAGTATAACCTGGACCACACTGCATGAGGGATTCTCTGTCCCAAAAGCAAAGAAGCAAATTGAGTGAAAAAGAAAGTAAAAAATATGACAGTGTGAAAGTTCCAGGTAAACAATATCAGAAGAAAAAAATATGAGTTATATATATATACACCCTGAACTCTGATTTCAGAGTAGATACAGATGTTGTTGTCAAGCATTTGCCATGGGGTAGATGATTTTGTTGGACCTTCTGGAGGGAGAAGGGAGAAAGAGTGGTCAGATATTTTTTATCATCTTTAAAATTACTGGAATTTATTTCCAACTTTGTTCCAGCTGAAGCTTATTTTTTTTTCCAAGATTCTAAGCATACCCTACCCGATGTGTGGGCTCGGCAGGCTTTAGAAATGCAAAAGAAACAAATTAGGGAATTGTCTCTTGCTTTTTCATTCTGTCTTTACTTTCTCAGTCTTTCACCATTTCACACGGATTCCAAGCTGTATCCCCACTGAGAAATGCAGGGCATGTTAAATAAGGAGTAGTTTGATCAAATAACAAACTCTGAACACAGCTGTCAGTGATCCGGTCTCCTCCTCTCCCATCCCATCACCAGTCATTCCACTGCAAGCCCCACATTTCCTATCTTCCTTCTGTGCCCTCCAAACTCCCTCTTCTTCCCTTTTCCTCTTTCACTTGCTTCTCTGCCTCCTGTATACACAAGGACCCACCTCCACACTATCATGCTCAGTCTCTCAATTAAAAAGGTGACATTTTGTATAAAAATAAAAAACTCAGAAATTGTGAACAATGACAAAGGAGGTAAGACTTCAAGAATAATGCACCAAGGAAGCAAAAATGTCTCTATTGGGCCAGTGTAATCTCTCTGTCATGGCCTAATGACAAAAAAAAAAAATTGAAAATGCTGTTTGGAGCCTAACCTGATAAGTTCCCATAATTTCCAGTTAGTTGTTTGGGAATTTCCTGTGTGGCACCCAAACTACCATGTTTCATATCCATACATAAATTTCCTCAATTAATTTTTCAATGCCCTCTCATTTTGTATTTGAGAGTAACAGTAATTAATTGTTGCTTGAATCTTTTCACAGAACTAATTCACAGTGCTTCCATTAGTACCCTGTATGACTGCTGAAATACCACATCCAATCCATACAACCATAAAGTTTTGTTTCACATCCAGTCAGTACTCACAAGCTGGTATTATCTTCCACAATAAAGCCAAAACAGCTATCATTATATCAGGTCTACTTTCTAGCTTCAAGCAAGTGTATAAGGGCAGCTTTGGAAAATATTCTCAAAGTACCTTTTGCAGTTCATTACTCTGTACTGCCAATGGTCATGTAGTGCAAATTAACTTGTATGTTTTTGGATGTAAGCCTGACAGTGAATGTCAGCCACAGCCCAGACTATACACATTCACAAATCATTGTAATACATATAATAATGCTTTGTTAAGTGCAAGTCTTAAAAGAGGGTTAATGTTGCCTTAAGTAGATCAGATGAACAAGGTAGTCACTGTAGCAGTTTTAGCCTACTTCTTAAGAGTTACTGGACAGCATGTGATGTATCTATATGCAGAACAGTGCTTGTATTTGGAAACGTGATTTTCAAGAAATTTCAAGTTTTGTTTTTCAAGAATTTGTGTCATTTCTGCAGCTGCATATCATAGGGTTTTCAAAATGGGTTGACTCAGACACACCCAAGTATTCTTGTAGGGCTCTGTTATTTACAAGCCATTCTGTTAAAATGGCAGTTATGATTTGGCTATACTCATTACTTTGTTTTCATTGTCTTCACATACTTTCATGTGTCTTTGTCTTGATACTGCTAGGCTTCCTAGCAACATGGAGAAACTTAAGATTTGCTCCTTCAAAGAACTCATGGCCCCAACCCAAAGAGTCCCACTGACCACAGTGAATTTTAAGGTTAAACAGACAGAACACCTTCAAGAGCAACAGCAAATTCTAAATCTGAATTAGAGGGATAATACAGTCTATCCTTGCAATTTTCTGCAACAACAAACCTTCACAGTGGGTGAAATCATGACCTCACTAACACTGACTAACCCTCTCTGGAAGAATTCACTAATATGGCTCCACTGGTACATGCACCTTACAAGTTAATTCACTTCTGCTTTTATTTGTAATTTGAGAGCCAGATGCCTAGAAAATTACCAGAATGTTTACTCCTTAAAAACAAGTATTAAAGACAGATATGAGGGATGGAGAATCCTGAATATATAAACTCAAAAGCTTAAGCAGTCAATTCCAATTTTTCATATATCTGACACAATTTTCTTAATTGTTGCATCACAATTTACTAACAAGGCATTTGTCTTCTTCATTTATTTTCTTTCCCTTTTTTCCTTTAAATTCACAGCTGCAAATCAATGCAAACTCATTCAGCAATTACCCAGGAGAAAACTTCTATTTTGTAAAGCGAACATTGTGCTTTCAGGACCTCTCATTTTTAACAATGTTACACCCTTGGGCCTTTCTGTCTTCCAATTCCTAGCTTGAAAGCTTGCATTCTCACTAGCTGTCCCTTTTTAAGTATGCTTTTGTAAAACTGCACTGAAGTGAAAAAATGTTCATGAAGAACTTTGGTTTATTATTTTAAATAGCAAAGCCTGCTATTTAAAATACCTGCCTCAATCCAGGTATCTTATCGATTTTTTTTTTTTTTTACATTTTGGCCAAAAATATCAATCAAATAAAGTAATTCTCAGTTTCCTATGTTACAGCCAACAAACTGATTACATTATTACTGGATAACATCACCTCTCTGGAATTAGGCTGCTAGCTGAGGTTTTATTATAGTAGTGAATTCACACTGCCATGGTTAGCAATGTCAGCATTTCAATTAAAGTAGTCTCTTCCTCCTCCTCCTCCTCCTCTGCCTATCTTTTCTCAAAGGGCTGAAATTTGGACTTAAAAATGAACTTAAGGTAGAAGGACTGACAGCATAATCCATGTCACTAAATCCATGGCTTATCATTTTAGCACATTTCTGACAAGTAGCTTTAGAGTATTTTTAAGTAAAGGCCCGACTTCATGCCTTCATCCTCTATCCAAAACTTGAGCGTGTACGCAGAGTATGTAACACTCATTACCATTACCTTTGTGGCTTGAGCTTCTTAATAAATGAGCTTTTAATAATCCCCTCATTTCAGGGAGCCACTGCTTTTAAAACTGTGCATCTAGCAGACAGCTTGGACTGAAAGACTTGTGTTTCTACAGCTTCGCTTCAAAATTCTGTTTCAAAACAGGGATGTCATGCACGAAGCATGTTTCTCAAAAGCACTGCTGGTGCTGCGGCACGCAGTGCAAAGGATCTGAAAGCACTCCACCTGAGAGCTCTGAGAAAAGGTGCGAGACCCGCTGCAGGCTCGCCATGAGGACATCCTCCATACGCTTTTGCTGGGACGTGCCAGGAGGGCTCCATGGAAACCGCAGGCAGCTAAAACCCAGCTGCGTGTTTGCCGAACAGGGCAGAGCACAGCGGTGATGACACCGACGCTGCCCGTCACTCGGACTCCGAGTCCCTGTCCCGGTGTGCGCCCCGGGTCCCCTCCCCGCCCCGCGTCAAGGTTCTTCTGTGTTTGCCTTTGTCCGTGTGCGGGCGGGCGGCTGTCCCCTGGGCACACGCCGGGCACACCTCGGGGACAGCGCGGGGCCACGGCCGGGGCTGCGCTCGGGGCCACGGCCGGGGGTCGGCCCGGGCCCGGCCCGCCCGCCCGCTCAAGCCCTGGCGCCGAGGGACCGGCCACCCCCTCCCGGCCCCGACGGTCACTTACGGTGGGGGCGGGTGCCGCCGGGAGCGCTGCCGGCCGCGGGGACGGACCCCGGCCCGCCTCCGACGGGGGTGCCGGCCGGGAGGGGGGCGGCCTCCCGTTCGGTGTCGGAAGGGTGAATATTTGCCGGAAACCCGGGCGTTTATTCCACTTGGCAGAAGCGCAGGGGGTCGGGGAGGGGGCAGGGGTGCGGCGGGTGGCACGCGGTGCCCGGGGAAGGGGGCGAAGAATGGGGCCCGAAGTGCCCGCTCGCCGCTCCACTGTCGGATCCGCTACCCGGCGGCTGCCGCCGTGAGTCACCCCCGGCCGAGGCAGCGTCAGCTTCGCCGCGGCGTTGGCAGCCAGACGAGCCGCGGCGCGGAGCCGCCGCTGTCCTCGGATGAACCCGGCGGGGCTGCCAGCGCCAGCCGAGTGCGCGCAAGGCGAGAGCCGAGGCTGTGCCGGCGCGGCGGCGTGCGACACCCCTGCGGCGGGGATGGCGGAGACGGGGCGGGGGGCGGGAGCGGGGGGGGGCAGCCCCTCGGCGGCCGGGCCGGAAAGGTAAGCGTGGGACAGGGAAGGTGCGGCGGGGGCACGGTCACGCAAAGGGCACGGTGCGGGGGGGAGGCGCTGCCCCCAGGGCCGCGCGTCCCCGAGGATGCGGCTGTGGCGGCCCAGGGCGAGAGGAGGAGGCGGAGGGGGGCGTGGGGGGCGAAAGCCCCTCCGCTCTAGGCACGGGTCAGATGGCTTCCGACAGCGGGGATGCTCGTCGGTGCGAACGGCAAACCGCACACGGGCCCTGTCCTGTTGAAAAAAAGAAAAAAAAAAAACAGCATCCTCTGCCCCGCGGCGCAAAGATCCGGCTCCTCTTGGGCGAAAGGTGCCTCGTTGCCCAACAGCCTTATCTCCCTTCTCCTGGCCGCGGGGAGCGGCAGGAAATCGGGGCAGCTGCCAGCAGCTGCTGGCGATGTCTCGAAAGCCGCAAGCAGGGTCACGGCCGCTGCCGCGCTCCCACCGCCGTGTCCCGAGGTGGCGTAACCCGGGGAGGGGGGTTCATGGGCTTATCCATAGCCTCTTCCTTTGCTCCCACCTGTCATCTTTAGTTTTTCTTCATTTCTTTGCTGTCCGCCCACCCCATCCCCTACAGCTGGAGTGACCGAGTCCCTAAGGACAAGGCAGGTTGCCCACGCGAAAGCACGGAGAGTTTGAACCCCGGGAGGACATCTTCTGCCCTCTGCCCCTGCCCCGGGCGTTCCCAGCGCCGCTTTCCGCGGGGCTTTCGACGAGCCCTGGGGACCGGACTGGGCTCTACCGGGGGCGGTGAGGCACCGCGTTACCCCTGAGGAGCCGCGCTGGGAGGTAGGATGAGCCGGGGAAAAGCTCGACATCAGGGAGACGAGAGCCGGGAAAAAGGCTTTTAAGGAAATTCTCCCTCGGTGATGTGAGGTCGGGTGGGAGGGACGGAGCCCCTCTTGGCTCCGGGAGGGAGAGACCTCTCCGCACACGCAGATCAGGTCATCGCAGTGCAGCAGGTGCTTCCGAACCCCTTCGCTTCTTCCCCCCGCTCCGTCTCTGAGAACAGCGCGGGAGGGAGCCCAGAGACACCACCTTAATAGCCGTAATAATTAAAAACAACAACAACAACAACAAAAACCCCCTTCTGCCTGGCCTTAATGATCCTTTACACACATTCCCCAGCCGCTCCCTCCCCCGTCCCCCCAGTGAAGGGCACTGATTATTCGCACTCCTCTGTTTGCCGAGAGCGCAGCCTGATGAAAGGACTTTATCCTCGAGTGACTCCATCGCTTGCTCCTCCTCCTCTCCCCAGCCTCGCTTCCCTCTCAGCCCTAATTGGGCTCTTGCTAATATGATTAAAGCCCAGTTAAATGTTTCTTGATAAATCTTGTCAAGAGAGGATCCCCCTCCGTCCCCTCCCCTCTCTGTCGGTTGTCAGAAGCCCGGTTATAGACAGGACATGCCCGGCTCCTGCTGTTCATACGCTGGTGGGAAGTTGGCATTTCACAATTGTTCCTTTAACAGGGTTGTTTTGGAGCCGGTCCTGGGGATTGTTCCTCTTTAGGCCGGGCTTGCTGATAAGAACCGCCCGTGGCTTTTATGTAACACGTTAGGATTTGGTCCTGGTCCCAAAATCGCACTGTTTCTTTAGCCTTTTATTTCATACCCACCCTCCCCCTCCTGCTCTCGCTGCTCTTAGTAGCCTGTTCCCGGAAAGGCTCTTGCTCGATGTGAGCCGGCCAGGCGCGATCGCCCGTGTAAAAGCCGCGCAGGTCCCAGCGGAGCTGCGCGGGGGCGGAAGGTGCGCACCGGGGGCTGGTCCCGCACAGCCGGCCGCTCCCGCTTCCCGGGAAAACCCCGTTTTCTTCAGCTCCTCTGTCCGCGCTCGGAGCCCTCGGGCGAGGCTCTCCCTTTGCTGCCCCTCGTTGTGTGGGGCGCCCCGATCCCCCGCAGGTTTTGCGGTAGCACCACGGCAGCGGGCGCGCTCTGCCCTTCACCTGCGTCTGTTTCCTTGTGGTTTCACTACAATTGTACTCGGGGGTTAAACCCCATCCCGCCCCCGTTATCCCTAGGGGAATGTGGTTGAATTCGTAGGAATTAGGAACCAGCAGTCGGCGTTGGAGGGTGAGGGTGGTCCCCCGGGCGCCGGGCCCCCTGCGGCCAGCCGCGGGCTGGCAGCGCTGCGCCTGTGCTGGCGGTGCCGACCGGCTCCCCCACAGTTCGGGGGGGCTCCTTGGTGGGCCTGTTGGCTCGTTTCCACTTTGGTGTTCGGTTTTCTTTGGGGTTTCAGAGGTCCGGCAGGGTCTTTTCGAGGGTGTTTGGTGACTGCTTCTTCAGCTTTACTGGGTTTGGAGGCTGCGGGGGCTGTAGCTGTCGAAGGGGGATGGGGACGGGCTGTTTGCTCCCCCGTCGAGCCGTGCAGCCACGGCCTGGAAGCTCTTCGATCCGCGGCTGGAGGTGGCATTTCCCGATGGCTCACCTGGCCCTGGCTCCAGCAGCAGCCCGTGCCCCCGTGCCGGCAGAGCCGCTGCCTCACCGCGTTTCCACGGGGGGCACACACTGCCCTCACCAGTGGCAAGCAGGGACAGGGGTGGCCGAGGGACACAGACCGCTGCCTCTGTTCCACACCCGGCGAAGTGCTCCCGAATCCCTCCCGCTCGCCACCGTTCCAGCCCCACAGGCTGCTCCTCTTCGTGCCCGAGGCTCTTCCCGGGGACAGGCGGCGGCGCTGCCCCGTCCGCCCTCGGGGCCGCCGCTGCGGGGACGGGCCTGCGGGAGGCAGCGGAGGAGAAAGGTCAAAACCAAAAAACGAAAAATCACCCCCAGCCCTGGGGAGCGCAGCTCCAACAAAGGCGCTTGTTCCCTGGGCAGGGGAAAACCCGAGCCAAGGGGCAGAACAGCGATGTCCGTCCCCGCCGAGCCCCGCTGCCTCCTGCGGGCGGCGGAGCCCGGGGCCGCGGGGCCGAGCCCGGCGGGGCGGGCGGGGGGCGCGGGGCCGAACCCGGGCGGGGACCTGCGTCCCGCCGAGGCTTCTCCTCCTTGCTTCGACCCCGCGGAGCGTCGGCCCGCCTCAGGCGAGGTTTCAGCCGCGGTTTGAGGATGGTTCCCTCTCCCTGCTCGTTCCTTCCCTTCTCCCCTGTGTGTTCCCCCACCGGGGGGGTCTGGGCTAGTGCGAGACCACAAGGGGTGCGGCCCCTTTGGCCCGGGACTGTGGATTTACCCGAGAAGAGTCCTAAATAAGCAGCTGTTTGTGCTCTAGCTGGAACGCTGGAGGCTTTCTAAGAATGGCGCTTTTCTTACACGAGGGTTGGGGTTTTTTTAATTTAATTTTATTTTTATTGGTACATCGAACCAGCCTACAGCATTGCTGGCATCTTTCCACCAGGTGTCTGGGGCTTAGAGAAAAATTCAAATGAATCTGAAAATTGTGAGACAGTTTCCCTCCCCTTCTCCCAAATAAAATATAAGAATTGGTACAAACTGTCCAGGAAGGGATTCAAGATGGAAAAAGAAAAGCACCTTCACTCCACCAGAGTGGTGAGGACCCAGAAAGGCCTTCCGCAGTCAGGAAGGAATCAAAGCACCTGGAAGATGGAATTTGACTGGTTTGAGAACCAGCTTCTGAGATGTGGTTACCACCCACAGCAAGGAACTTGACCCCATGATCCAAAATATCCCTTTTAATACTCTTCCTAAAAAATAATAATTTGCCTTTCTATACACCAAAAAAAAAAAAAATTCAAGTACATTGCACACATAAAACTACTCTGCTCCACAGCATTCTTGTAGGTACGGGTCCCTATTCCCATTCTACAGAGGATTTGCTGGTTTGCTCCAGGGGTCACACTTGGAGCTGAGGGCACTTGCTGGGTCCTGAGAGCCCGAGCTCCCACCACCACCCAGCACTGCTCTGCTCACTGAATCCCCCCTGACACTGATGCTGTTATATCTGCAAATATAGGGGGCTGCTTTGCAAGACCCAGTAAACATCAATTCTGGATGTTGTTTTAAATCAAGTATACGGTATGAGGAAACAGACATGCAACTGGGGGGGTTAGGTTTTAAACTCTCAGTGTTTGACTGTTATCATTATTTACTTAAACACCACTTAGTCTTAATAAGTAGTCCTTGTTACTTTTAGAAGAACCTAGCTGAACTGACTGAAAGATTTTCTACTCACCTGACTTACAAAACAATCGTTTTCTGTCTGAATAAATTTAGAGGACTGACTGATGCTCTTGCTTTCAATGTAGACAGCAAAAGCTAGACTCAAATCTACTTGCTTTTCTTATGCAAATCTTCTCACTGGATTAGAAGGGAAAGTAAACAGCAGTCCAAACTTAAGATCTTTTTTCTTTTTAGAGGCAGCCTGTTGTATAAATCTGAAATAGAAACTGTTTTCATTTCAAGATCAAATAGAAGCTATCTAGTGAAGCTGACAAACAGGGCAGTATAATCTGTTTGCATTTTTGTGAAAAGGATAGCTCTGGTTTGGTTTCAAGGCAAGGAACTTTTAAATAATATTTAACGAAATAATTGACCTTGATGTTTAAACTACAACTTCCTTCATGTCATTAAGCTCACTGGTTTTTAAAAAAATGTTTAGTATCTGAACTCTGGCGTTCATTCTGCTAATCTCATAATAACATTTGTTTCTTGTGGAATTTTGTTTGATGAACTCATGGTGAAAGAGGAGAGAAAGAGTTCAGAACAACACGAGCTTTACAGCTCATTTATACTTTTTCTCTCTGAAAAAAATAGCAAAAACACCCTTATGCAGAATGACTTTTCAGGAACAATTTCTCAGATGGATGGATCAAGAAGAAACTTTCTACAGCTGAACCATAAGCCTTGGGACAAACTGTTCTTTTAACATGTATTCTGACTTTTAAAAAGTATTGCAGTCCTTGACTACAAAAAAATGATTTTGTGGAGTTTGTCCTTGTGATAACTAGGCTCTGAGTCTGCTTTTGAAATGTGAGAGAAATGGAACTAACTCCATAAAGTGTGTCTATCACATAAAGCTTTAAGGACAGCCTAATTCACACTATATCCTGCTCTTTGTTCAACTGACAGATTTCCAACTGCAGAAAGAGGCATATATCTGGGGACTGCTATTATCTAAGCTAAATATGTACATTTTGGATCAGTTCTATTTTATTTGAATACTCACAGTTTCTGTTTGGGGATCTTAAGCATGAAAGGATTGCAGTGATGTGCATTTTATTAACTATCCATCATTCTTTGTAGATGCACAAAGGTGCATAAACATACACATTTACTAGTCTCTCTGCTCTGCAAGAGTTCAGAAAATTACATGCAAAATTATTTCAAATAAAAGCAAACAAGGAACCAAACAACATACACATTACCATACAAGAAAACAGGGAAACAAACAAGGTGGGGAGAAATTACAGCAATAAATGAACAGAGTTTAACTTAATTTTTATTTGTTTGTAAATGAAAAATACCATGACAGAAGTGGATTTTTTTTCCAGTCATGTGATTCTTGAATTGCAAAACACTGATATCTACCAAAACACTGTTTTGTACCCTGCACATTGTGTACTCACTCATAGATGAAAGCTCTTCCTTTTTCCCTGTTGGCACACATTTTTTCTCTCCAATGAGTACCTACTTCCAGAAGAAGTATGACAAATCAGGTTGCTTTACTCCCGACAAAGGACACGTAGTTAACATTTCCACTGATAAACAATATTTGAATTCCCACCCCAGGGTACAAACAGTCAGCTCAATAATGTTTTAAGACCTGGTATCTACAGAGTATGGTGGTGTTACACAACTGGAGATGTGATGTTATCTGGCAATCTGAGCAGGGTCACACTGGTCATGGGACAATACAAATTCTGTGTCAGTCATCGTGTTGATGCAGGTTTTCTCAACTTCACACAAGTGTTATTCAGTACAAGCAAGAGTAAATGGTCAGAGCCATCTCCCATCTCATCACTGTCCTCTATCTCTGCCTCCCCTATGGCATACTTGGCATAGGACATCCCTCAGAGCATGCCATGGCAGTCCCTCAGGTTCCTGTCCCCAAGTGACTAACTGGTGTGTGGGACACAGGGCAGCACCCACGTCACACCAATGATGTGTTTGCAGGAGGTACAGCCAAGGGGCACTTTCTGTTACCCCCTTAATACAATCCCCCATTGTGACTCAACACCAGCAAGGGAAGGGAGGAGGCACCTCCTGTCCTGTGGGGTTATCATGCTGTTCCCCTCCACAGGTTGCCTCTGTGCCTGCCAAGTTATATTTCTACTTATTTCTACTTATGCAGCTGCTGCTCTTCACTTTTACATAGAATGAGAATGTGACACCTGGGCATGGCAGTTCTTGACCTGATAGACTCCAGATGCTGCAACAGAGTAGTAGCTGTCATTAAGCTGTAGTTACTTGCAGAAGCTACTGACTCTACTTTTTTTTTTTTTTTTTTTTTTTTTTTTTTTTTTTTTAATATTATGAGCTTCAAAGAAAATAGTACAGTAGCTCTTCCCAGTGAATTGGGTGCTGTGCCAGCCACAAGTCACATCAGACCTATAGCCTGTGTGTTTTGGGGTATGCAGTCAGCATCTAAGCTGATACATCTTTTCCCAACAACCAAACTTAGCTTGCAACACACAGGCAGAGACAGAAGATGGCATTTCTGTCATACAGGGCATACATGCTCTTTCCATCTTCTGCTCCTCTGTTGATGATTTGTGAGGAACCAACCTGGCGTACTGCCTCAGCCCAGGGAGTGAACTTCATCTCCTCAGCACAGGTGCTAAGCAGGCAGCTGTGCAAAACCAAACTTCTCTGTGAGACTGAATGCACTGTTCTTCCATATTCTCCTGAGAATGATTTACCTTGAGATTGTGATAGACTGTGTGAATTCTCAGCCCAATATTTATATCAACATATTTATATCCCACTCTTGATTAGGAAACCAGAAACAGTGACTGTGTCCTAAATTTCATCAGTCTCTGGTTATCTTGCTTTAGTCTTCTATCCTAAAAATGTTTATCAGGCATGGTTGTTCTTTTTATCCTCTGCTGAACTGGTATAGAACATTTCTGCACACTGCAAAAGAAGCAATGAATATTTCCCCCTGTGCTAAATTCAGTGGTTCTTATGGAAATCATGTCAGTCAACTTGCAAAGATCTTCAGGGTCTGTAGGTAACATGAGTTTAAACAACACCTGCCTGGATACATCTCCTTACCTTTTCCTCCAAACAAAACTGTGGGTCTGTCAGAGAACCCTGGGGAAGCTGTAGCCATGATGAAGGTGCTAAGGGTGTGAATTCAGAGAGGATTAAGGCTGCTAGCCACTGCAGCATGTCCCTGCTGCCTGCGCCTTACTAAAGCACTAAAGTCTTGTGACTGGCATGTCCTCCACTTCACTGGGTTACATGACACATGCCAGAAAATGTGTCAACCCACTCCCCATCTCTTCAGCATTATTAGCCTGGGGAGGGAAACACAGCCAAAGAACACGCACACAACTTTGACAGGTTCTGCCTAATCCACCCACATAATGACATTTCTTATGCTAAGTGCCAGAGCGGTGTAGGGAGGCCACTGTCTGTACCAGCTGCTGGCAAGTCAAAGTTAGTTTCATGGTTATGTTTAAGATATAGCCTGATGTTACGTTAAGAAGTCTTTGTCTCCTGTGGTGCAGTGCTCAGAGAATGACATCAAAAGCCTTCCTAATTCACCCCCTGGGTCATCTGATTATAGGCATGGCACAGAGCCACGCTGCCCCAGGAGCCCGTGAGTCAGGGTGACATCCATGACTATCCTCTTAGTCCGTGCAAGGAAGTAACGTGCCCTGAGCATGAAACAACCAGGAGTAGATTACATCCTTCCTCGTGTCAGCTTAGCCCTGCTGGCTGTTGGGGCAGGCACTGGGGAGGCAAGAGCAGCCTCTGATTCCCCAGCCTTGCTCCTCCCCACCCTTACCTCAGGGAAGCTGTTTCTCCCCGTGCTGGGACACGCCATGCAGGCAAACCACACGAGAGGGTTTTACTCAGCCAGGCAAGGAAGAGGACGCTCAGACTCTCTTCTCCAATGTTACATCACACAGTGAAACATCCATCCCTCCTCCAACAGGCCAGGCATATCTGATCATGAGGGTGCTGTGTGTTCTCCATCCCCTGGCATTTATTCTTGTAATTAGTCTATCTGTTTCTGATTTATTTATTTTCAAGCAGTCTTCTGCACCCTTGCTCCCTCACTTGGGCATATGGGGCAAACCACAGACTTGCCCTTAAACTACACAGAAAAATAAAATCAGAAACAGACTAACCACAAGAATCAATAGCAAGGGGCAGAAAGCACATGATTGAATAGTGGAGCTTCCTTCAGAGATCCATCTGCCTTGAAATGTGATGTAACTAGGCTCACATACCACATCTGCAAAAGGGGGTAACAGATTCGTCTTCATAACCTGACTGGCAGGGTGAAACTATGCTGGCTCAGAGAAGCCAAGGCATGTTTAAAAATCAGTTCTAAGGAAGAAAAAGAAGTCCATTTTGTGTTCACAGAGCTAAAGCAATCACTTTCAAGTCTGACGTGATTCCTGTTAGTGTTATTGTTGCTTCCTAGAATTTAGGCTTGAATTTGGCAGAAGTCGAGAAGCCAAGGCATACACAGAACCATTTGTGAGAATCAGTGTGTCTGTGTGCATGGGCCAATTCTTTTCTGAATAAACACCAGTGCCTGGGCTGCTGGGTGAAGTGTCGATATAAGATGGCAGTCAGACAGGTAGGCTCATACCCATGAGGTAAGGCTATTTAGGGATGCAAGTCACCTTTTTTCCCTACAAATAAACACAAATAGACAATGAACCACACCTCCCAATGCTAAAAAAATATTTTTGTTACCTTCCATACTGTTCCTTGCTTGTCTCCCAAAAGTAGCATCATTGCCTGGGAGAGGGTATCAAGACATTAATCAAAAATAGATGAGCAGTACAAAAAATGAAGGACAAGCAGACAAGTATAAATATCTTCCTGCATATACAGAATACAGAAGCTGTCTGAAAACCTTGTGATTAGAGCAAATACACTCAATCCAGCCACACAGATAGTGTGCCCTGCTGTCATTCCTATACTGAGCATCTCATTGGATACCCTGTGATTCTGCAGCCCTCCATCAGGTGAATGATGTGAAGTCATTGTTCATGAGATAGATCAGACAGTACAGAAACCCTCCAGACAGAAACCTCTGCTTGTTTCTAGCTAGGAAGAATAAATCTTTTCTTTTGGGATCCGCAGAAATACAGATGCAAAAGCAGGACGTGGGTAAATGAGAGAAGATACGGTATTGCTCCTGCAAGCAGAACATCCTGTCTTCAAAATGGGTGAGTACTTCCAAACTTTCCAAATATTTCATTGCCCTCCAAGTAGATCATAGATCTGACCCTCTTTCCTTTCTAGATACTTTCCAGCATTCTAAGCCATAATAGAGGCAGGTAGAAAGCAGAATTTTGAAAAAAAAAAGAGACAAAAAAATAAATGGGGGGAAAAAAAACTTGGGGATGCCCTAATTTCCATAGCCAACCTTCTGGACACTGCCACAGAATTTTGTACATCTCCATGAAGATGTGGCTGATTCTGGTTGATCATTAGCAGAACTTGAGGCAGCTGTATAAACAGCAGATTTCTACACCTACAGGTCTTCATTCATTTCCTCCAGTGAGGTTTTTAATTTGACTGGCAGCTAGCCTATCTGTGCAGCTGATAAGAGAAGGAAAAAATCACCCTCCAGTGCTTGCATCGCCACTGCCTTTCCTCTGGTTCTCATCACAGAAGTGTACAAAGAATTAAAGAGCTCTCAATACATTTGTAACCAAATATTTACCCTAAGTGAGGTAGATTATATTTGCTTATTGTACCCATTGCCATGCTGGCACATGTTCAAGACTGCCTAATTCCTTGGAGTGCTATGGAATGGTTTTAAAACGCTTTGTTTATAGTAAACTGTTTGGCAATGAGTGCACATTCAGTGTTGTCCAGGGTATAGTAGCTCCAGAGCTCACACGCCTGGTGTTTGGGCACTTGGCGTTGTCTCACTTCACAAACAGAGCACTGGGGACAGTTCTGGGATGCAGCCAATTTACCTTAGTCTCTTGCAGGGTTATTAAAAGTATTCTGAAATTCTCTCCGGCATTTCATGAAGAGAAAAGATAATTAAACCATGTTCAGGGGAAACGTTCTTCAAGGAAATACAACTTCATCTTAATCAGCTTGCTTTTTTGAGAGCATACTCATTTTGACAACATTTTTAATGGAGACAAATTAAAATATTATTTACAGTAAATTATATTTAAATTATTGCTTTCCATAAAGTGAAAACATATAAGTAGTTCCTTGTTTTGTTTAATCTTGTTTTGAACTTTATATAGCATTGATATATTTAACATTCTCCTACTAAATTGAATATTTTAATGTCATTATAACTTTCGGGTTTTCTGGTGTGAGAATGATTTGACACTTACAGAACACTTCCACCATGCCAAATATATTCTCTTGGAATTCTCAGTCCCTGAAAACTTCACCACCTTCACTTTTTCCCCAAGTGTTGGAATTTCCCATAGGATGGAAATTCTGTTTACTGACCAGCTCTGCTAAAATGTCTTTCTCTATCAAAAAAAAAGGGGGGGAGGGTGTCACAAATACACAACCGTAAACTTGTCAGGATGCATTTCTTATTGTTGGCTCATATGTTGCCCTCTTTTGGTAGCTTTTGTATTGTACTGCACATAAAATATTTAACAACTGCTGCAGCAACTCAATATCCAAAGGGGACTGAGTGCTGAATGTTAAAAATAAGCAAATGTATGAAGAGAGCAGCAGGTTGTGAGTTTGGCACATAAAGATCTTATAGAGACATCCTGTTGGGAGAGGCAAAGCACTAAGGTATTAATAAAGCAGTACAGCATGAAACTGGACTGTAAAGGTTAGTGAGAAAGAGGAAAAAGGAGAAAGATATGTAGATACTCACTCATGTGAATAATTTAACCCTATATCCTGACTTCAATCCTCTGATGAGAAACCTGACTTTGAAAAATTTGTTCGATCAAGACTTCTAAAAGGAAGCTCTGCCCTAATCATCACTCATTGGGTCTTTCCCTGTTACTTATTTCATCATCTATGCAAGGGTTTTATTAAATTCTTGTGGCTATTGACTAGTAAAGCCCAGAAAAGTGCCTGCTAATTTTCCAGGACTAAATCCCTACCAAAGTCAACACTTTCTTCACTAATTTATTTCTGAATGATGAAATTAAATCTGCAGTGATTTGCTAATACTAGCTATAAAATCATGAGATAGTTACGGTATTATAAGCCTAGAATCATTATTTAAGCAAAACACTGAAGTGTTAATTTTTTCCAGAAGAGAGTTTTTTCCCCTACTATTTCTGACTAAATTTTATAAAAAGCCCCTTCTCAGTCTGTGCTAATGATTAAGAGTCTAAAGAGATGGGTATTCACCTCCTCTTGACTTTGCAAAAGAGCTGAGTGCTAACTCCCCCAAAATACCATTCTTAGAGAACAAACTGCTCTCTACTTCAGATAATTCTCAGTTATAAGCACAATAAATGGTTACACATGAGAGATATTCCCACCGTATCTGTGATTCCAGTTCAGCATTCCACAGCCCTATTCTTTAAAGATTAATTTTCTTTGGTTTGAAAACTAGCATCAGGAATTCAGCCTCACAGTAACTGTTTTATGAACAGTCATAGAGATCATTTCAGAGTTCAGAAGGGAACTCTTCCTCCCACCTTGAATTGTGAAGGCTCTGTGGTAACTAGAGGAATTCTTGGGATAGGGAAGAACACTGAGCCTTCCAATGTAAAGACATACATTCTCTAGTGCTTTACTCAAACCTAACCTAAACCCCCAACAATATGAACTCCTCTTGAGAGACCATTTGACAGCCTTCCAATTTTCACCTTAAAAAAATACACACGAAAGGCATGATTTAGGTGCCATCCTCTCTCTCTTGTATAATGTTGGCTGGTTTTAAGATTTCACAGACCTTTGTTCCATATCTTGTGGTAATAAATGACTGCTTGGTGATTTTGATGCAGCCAGTATTCACCTTTTGGTGGCCAAGGGCTCACAGATTTTGATCAAGTTTCCTCCCAGATCTAACCAAGCTCCTTCCTGCTCCAGGCTGATGAAGTGCTTTAACATGTGCACTGTTTAACCTGATATGTAGTTCCTTTGTTAAAGCCACCTAGCAGGGCTGTAAAGGGAGTTGTAAATCTGCAGCACGGCTCATACACTTTAAGTTAAGTTTATGCTTAATGAGATGTTTGGTTTGAGCCTGAGTCTTTCCCCCAAGTGTTTTTTCCAGCCTTTGAATCGTTGTGGGATTTCTTCCAAGTCCTTCCAGTCAGTCAGTGGCTGGCAATATTGAACACAGAGTTGAATGTAATAGCACAGATCTTTTACACAGGCACTCTTACCTCCCTGCTTCATGGTACATATCTGTATGTGCACAGCTTTTATAACTGTGCAAATACATACCTCTCTCCCATCTGGTCTTCTCCTCACTGTACCTTGAAACTCTGTCAGAAATACTGATGGCCAGGACATGTACATTCCAATAAATAGTGGTGTTTGTTTTCTTCTTTTTTTTTTCTTTTAAATTCTGAATTGTTTGGGTGATTTTGTGCTTAGCTTTCTAGTATCTCCCATTCCTTTGATATCATTATCTGCTTTCTTCTGTTTACATTCTTTCCTGGTTTAGTATCATCACCACATTTCACTATTTTGCTGTTTACCTCTACTTTGAGATTATCATACAGTTACTAAATAGAACAATGTCTGTCAAAAGTCCCTGACATGACCTATAGGACATTTCCACAAGCTACAACAATTGATCATTGCTCTTTGTTTACATTCTTTCTCCCATTTCAGTCTACACAGCAGTGTTCTCCGCCAAAACAACTGAAGTTCTTTCTCTCAACACGAATACCTGAAACTGTGTCAAATGACACATTCAGTGCTCCACACAGCATCACCCCCATTCCCAGCAGGCTGTGTATCTCTCAGTTCACTCACTGAGCATACTGCCTTGCTTGCTGAGTGCCAACTTGGAGCATCCTGGCCACAGCCTACAGCCTTGGTCCCCAGATCTGTACTATATAGAATTTATATGTTGCATACTAACATGAAAGGCATATTTAATATGTTTTACTTTTTGCAAGACCATACTACTTGCTGTTCCTGATACTATTTGCCTCAGTGTTTCCTTGGGATTAGTTGAACAACTTAGCTGTAAGAAACAAAAAGAAATTGGTCTAAAATATTAAAGTTATTAAATATCTAAAATATTAAAGACATTGTCCTTGATTTATGGCCTTTGAGGTCAGAAATGTCCATTAACTGTCCTGTCTAACATTTTCTGTCGCAGACATTACCCGATTCCCTATATATGGAGCCCAAAATTTCTGCTTGGCTGACATGTGTTTTCCAGAAAGGGATTCAATTTTGACATGTACACAATTGCTTTCTTGGGCTGTTTGTTTCAGCAGCTCATCACACTTACTGCTACAAATCCAAGCCTCAACGCTCGCTTAAATTTACTTGGCTTATATTTCCACCCACTGATTCTTGTAATATATTCATCTGATGCAAGACACTTTTTTTCTTGTTGTGAAGGTAATTATACACTGTAATCCAGTCATCTCATTTTGGTAAGGGAAACAAAACGTACTTTCCAATCTGCAAGCAGTTCTTGTACTTTTTCTCCCACCCTTTTTCAGATTTCTAGCACCCACTGTGCTGCAACGCACCCCAGCCACATAAGTCAACTCATACATCCCTGCTAACTTGTTCAAAGAGGATGTTATTCCTCTTGCACACCATCAGATCGAGCCCCGTGTCCAGTTGCTTCCCTGCAGTGATACCATGGACTCTTCAAGCACCACCCTTTGGATATGATTTCTATTGCATCAATACAGACACTATTTGTGCATGATATAAGATTCTTTTCTGCAGAGGTCCTGCTTACTGAATTTGGGCTGCTCCATCTTCACAATTTATTTATCATTCCACCAATTTTAATTTCCTCCCTAATTTTCTAAGCATTATTTAAATAAGGATGTACTTGTCTCTCAACCATTAAGGGCACTACTGGGGCCCGCCAAGAGTAACACCCATTTCTGCAAAGTGACTCCAGAGCTTTCCTTCAGAGCTGACAGCTGCTTTTTGACACCTATCAGTTAGTCAGTTCTTAATCCCCTCAGCAGTCACTCAATACCTGTTGTACAGTACTCATTTGTATTAAATGCTTAGACAGAGAAGGCAAACAAGTGTATTTGAATGCTGAAAAAATGGACTAAGAACTTAAATCCTGGAAAGTGTTAAAAAGCCTAATCCGGGCTGGTGCCTAAACACTTACAAGCACACAGACTTATGTGACTCATTGTAGGTCCACAGTTATGAAACCTCATGCTTTGTATATTTTTCTGTTGATATTAATTTCTCTTATCTGTGAAAGAAAAACTTAGACTGTTGGATAGATCACACATTGCCTTTTGTAGTCACACACACAGAGCTTCCCTTTTGTTTCTCTGCATCTTCACAGGTAACTATTCTTTTTCAAAAATAATTGGCAATGTCAGTGTAAATCTTTCAGATGGTATTTCTAATATTATTGAGTTCAGATCATGTAGCTTTGGTGACTTTCATCCATATATTCAAGTATTCCCTCATCTGTTTCTATCAATAGGATTTATTTATTTGTGTCACAGTGTTTCTTTCTTGTTAATTGCTTCAAGTTATTTTATGTAATTAAAGACAGATGGTAAAGCAAAGTTCAGTATCTCATCCATTTGTTAATCGGTGGCTTATGCAGCTCTATAAATGTAGCAGGGATGTTATGATTTTGGTGTTTTGTGTGCTGTGCTTTAAATTAAATACTGGGACCAATTCCGAGTTACACTGAAGCCAATGACAAAAGCTGCCATTGACCAGGATCTCACAGTGGGAGACCATGGATGAGGAAAGCTGTGAGCCAGCTCAGTGTGGTGTTTACGCTTTACAGAGGCACACAGCTCACTCCCTCCTACACCCAGGTCTCACCAAGGACCTTTGCATCAACAGCTTCCACAATGTGTCAGGGGCAAAGGGAGCAGCAGGTCAGGACATTGGTGAAGAGGTTTATGGAAATCCATCACTGGTTTCAGCGTTCTTTCAGTTTATTCTATTTTGGGGAAATTATATTTTTTTCATATGCAAGGGAGCAAAACATCTGTTTTCATTAAGGACATCTTGTTCTTCAGATCAGAGGAAATAACCAGAAAAGGAATAACAAACAAAAGTCTCCAGAGGAAAAGAAGCCTGCCACGTGCTCCCTTGGGCAGCCATCTTGAACTGATCCAGAGCGTTGGCAGCCTGGGAGCAGCCCATCAGATCCCAGATCCCAGCACAGATCCCTCACTCCCACACAGTCCATGCATCACTCACTGCACACCCAGCATGTTCATGGGCTTATTTTACCCCAGCTATCTCCTATCTGCAGATCAATCTGGAGAGTACTCTCCTCGCCCTGCAGGCTCTAGCATACTGTGTTATTTTGATGCCCTTATCCTTCCTCTTTCATAAAGAAAAGGTTCATGGCATTCTTTCTGGCTTGCCTGTCTGTCCCCCATGCTCCCACACTGAGCAAGTACCCTCTGTACAGGCACCAGCAATGGCTTTCTAACCAACTTACTTGCTCCCATCTTTCAGTCCAACAAGCAATTTGGCTTTATCTGTTTTGACTCAGTAAGAGCCTGCTCCTATTGTTTCCCACATTCTTGCATTTCCACCACAGTATGTGACTGACAGAAAAGCAATTCCTCAATTAGACTACAAGGGGTGTGCTGGAAATCACAAGTCAGCCTAAGGATTTATGTGCTAGACCAAATTATCGTAACTGACACAACACTTCCAGCAAGTGAGTGTGGAAATACCAGAATCTCCCCCATCCCCTCACCACCACCACCACCCACTCCCCCCCACCCCCACTCCCCCTTTCTTCTTTGGGAAAGGCAAATTAGAGAGAATAAGGATTCCTCATCGCTACTGTGAGTCATGCTCACATTGAGCACATGGCTGGTGAGGTCAGTGGCAAGGGTTATTGGGCTTCAACTACAGAAAAAAATGGATTTTTCTAAAAGGCATCACAGTCAGAGCAACATGAAAGAAGAGGAATGCAGAAGCCACCAAGGCCCCTAAACCACAGGTGAAAGGGAAGCACAGTTGGACTCACGTTTCTCAAAAGAATGAGCAGAGACAGGTGGCATAGGATACTGTGCCCTTTTATTCACCTAATCTTTTGGCCCTTAACATAGACTTTTATTTCCTCACCATGGATGTTCACCAAAGTAAAAAATTAACCTATTTTACTCAGCCTAAGATAGGATTTTAAAAAATGTTAGCACCACTTATTCTGGGGAACAAGCAGTGAGGCATATTTGAAAATAACTGAGTAATTTCTGCCAAGCAGGTGTCATGCCTAAACCCTATTTAAAATTCAGACATTGAACTTTAAGCACATGCTTAGGTCCTGATAAGAGACAATGCAATTTAAGCAAAGTGGAATTCAGCGTGTGCTTGGCTAAGTGCTTGAGTCAGGTCCCAACCACTGAAGGATTACTGGCACCAGCAGTCCAGCCATGGATTGTAGGGTGGCACTTAAACTGCTGAATCTGCTATAACAAGTGGGTTTTTTTTTTTCCTTTTACTCATTTTTACTTCTTCTTTTTTTGTGTGTGTTCCTGTAAAACAGGTTTCACCCTTCAGGAAACCATCTGTATTTGGCACCTATTTGGCACATTTTTACCTATTGTAAAAGAATGACAGTTGAAAATTCCAAACTGCTTTAACTATAGAGAAAAAAATCTTCTAATGTTGATGCTGAAACAGAACCTAAAGTATTATAGGTTGATAGTTCTTTTTTTTCTTTCATTTTTTATTGTTAAATGCTAAAGCATCGGGCAAATACACTTTACAGTCTATTGCATCGGGCTCTTTTTCAGTAGGTTGTCTCCTGCCAACAGCAGGTTCAGAACTGCCAGTTCTAATTAAAAACTTTATTTTAAAGATACATTTCACAGTTTATTCATGGCATCCTGAGAAATTTAAATTGCTGGATTGAGCAAATGGATACAGTTTCTTTTCTATTGATTCCCAAGTAATGGCTTTAATTAATAGTTTCAGCAATTCACAATTGATGTACTGTGGCTGTTGAAATCAATTTCTTCTTTTATACGAGTCACCTAGAGTGAATTCCCCTAGTTTTGCCTATTTCTTTGCACAGGATTTATCTAAATTTTATTTACTTTTTAATTTTGCATTGCATCAGTCTAAAAATGGCCAAAGATTATTCTGGCCTCAAGAATTTCAGTGACAAATCCTTTTAGTAGTCCCAGTTGTAACAAACAGATAATTGCCATCATGAACTCTGTATAAGCATTGTGTATAGCATTGTGAAATCTCTGATTTGTAAGCATATTGCATAGCAAAAGCTATTTTGATAACCCATGCTTTTCCCTGCTATGTCCAGCTCTCTAGTTGCAGAAAAATATCAGTGAAACAGTTTCTGCCTTCTAGATTTGGTGGGAAAATAGCGCCTTCAAGAGCTGAACACCAGATCTAGAAATGCCACACCTATGGGTGGCTAAATTTTACTGTGCCTTATTTCTCTGCCTTAGGTGGCAGAGAAATAACTTGAACAGCATAGGATGGAGTTAAAAAGGAGAAAAATATAGCCTAGGCTTTTGATTCACTATGTTTTTATAATTGTTAACCAAATGCACAGCATATATTCTACTTCAATGACTGCCACTTTTAATCTTGTATCCTTTATGAGCTTTTCAGATTAAATACATGGATTGCAGTGTTCTATTAGGTGATTAAATAATATATCATACCTTTATTTTATTATTTGGTGATCATTAGCTGCTGTAGAGCATATTACCAGCAGCAAGTCCTCCAAATAACTTGTACTAACAGTATCACATCAGAAAAAATCATTACAATTCATGAGCACCCTGTCTGCATTCTCACAATGATATAAATACACCTCAGTTGCTTAGTGAAGTCAGATGTTTGCATTTACCAACAGGTTTTATCAGGACATAGGCCAGAGATTCCTTAAGAGTTTCAGACTACAGGCAGCATCTTCCTAAGTTTTCTCATTAAGACTCACCCCTGCTTTCTGATCATACAGAAACCTTCTGTTTTTGGTGGCTGAATAACAGCCCTGAGGCAAGCACAACTGTTAGCATTTGAAAGTGCTAGCTAGGAAATATTTAATGCGTTTTTAGCTACTTTTAGCACCATTAAACTGTTGGGGGAAAAAAAACAAATCACAAACAAACAAACAAAAAAAAAACAGTCAATGCTATCTGATGAGCCAGCTCTTCTACAGACACTCCTCAGGTCTTTGGTGGTCTGCAGACCACAGTTTCAAATCCACTGCAGTGTTTGAAATCTCACCCTTAGAGCAGCTGAAAGCTCTTAGCACCTGTGTGTTTCTTTTTACAGTAAGAGCTGGATCTGGCTTCAAATGCAGGATAAACAAAGACGTATAATTTTGACTTAAGAGACATTTAACTAAACCACCAATATATTCTCTTAATTCAAAGCAGGAATAGGATGAACATCTCCAAATCCAAAGAATGTATTATATCATCAACCCCTTATTTTTAAGTGGTTCCAAATCATCAAAAAGATTGTGTAAGAGCAGCTGATTCCCAATATAGATATCCTTTTCTTGGGCACCAAGTCATGCCAAGATGCTGGCTGAAATTTTACAAGCGTCTCAGATTGTACTTTAAATAATAGTTATTAGTCATAAGGATTGGCTACCTTTCTTTTCTTTGAAAAGAAGCTATAAATGTATCATCATTTATTCATTTCTGAAATCATCATATTGTTCTCCAAAAGAGTTGGGTTAAATTTACAAAATTTAGAAACATATGTTGTGGGACGTGTTTAGGATGTTTCTACTCCTAAACTCAAGTTCAAAACTATGCGTCCCATCCCAGTTGTGAATTCTATGAGAAGTATGTTCAGTCAGAAGTACAAACATTTCTGCAAATTTCTGAAGGTGGGATTTCCTCCTTATCTAAGTAAAACATTTTCTTCTTGAATAAAAATAATCTGATAATTACTTTTATTCTTGCATTGGTGTACCAGTTCCAAGGCCCAGTCATTAACTAGGACTCCAAGTTAATAAGTGCTGTATGAACAGGGAGAAAGCAAATTTTCCCTGCCCCAAAGCGTTTGTAATGTAAACTCCTAATTTAAAATTCATTAATTTTACACATCACCTTACATAACAATCACAATGCCATAAAGGAGTGAACACATGCTTGTAATTAAAGCCATGGCAGTCTCATCCCATTGTATGAAAAATAGCTCTATCATAATGGTCCTGAGTTTGTGCCAGACTAGCAGCTAATCATGGGAGAAAGATGATCTAACACTTACAGAACATGAAAATAGAAATGAAACGTTCTGGTTCCAGCCTATTTTCTCTAGACTTGCTGGGTGATCTTGTGCGTGCTACTTGAGCTTTCCGCCCCTCAATTTACCCATGTGCAGAACAGCAATAACAGTATTTATCTGACTCAGAAGTGTTTTGTAAGAATAAATTCATAAATCATTAAGTCTCTTACGCACTCTCAACATGCTTTCTACACAGCACCCATTATAGACACTCGAGAAGCACACATGAACTACTGGTTTTAGTCGCAAAATGCCTTTAAAAAGTAGAGTTCAGGGGATGCATGGCAGGAGAATATAGATCCATCATGGTCAAAACCTTTCTACTCCTGTGCTATTTACATTTCACCTGTAATATGCAATAAGGATAAAGTCAATCAAATTCATTTTGTCACTTCTTGATTTACAACGTGTTAACAAATATATGTTCAGAAACTCAGATCAAGATTTTCTACATAAAACTTCTGGAGAAACTTCTTTGATTCTTAATCTGTATACTGTTTTCATATCAAACACTTTAGAAATTGAAAAGGTCACAGTAATACCTTACAAGGAGAAAAATTCTGGTTAATGCTACTTTGGATAACTCTTCATCTTAAAAGAATGCAGGGATATTGCTCAGTAGTCATAGCATCACTGTGCTTGTACCTAGCAGGAAATGCCAATACTAGATCATCAAGGTCAGTAGTCCCATTCATTGACAAAACCATTCATTATATGAGAATGAATGAAGTGTCTTGAAAGTTAGCAGTCTCAGACTCTGTGTGCAGATTTCACAGTTCAGGACAGAGCCACTCTATCAGTGGAATACTTTCAGCATGTAATCGTCTGTAAAGTCAGGTCCCAATAGAGATAATGAGGTCCCATTCATTATTTGCCAAAGAAGTGCAGCAATTTAAGCCTGACTCTCTTCTGCTGTAAAATTAAGTGTTTGAAATTTGGACCTGATCCTACCTTCACTGAAGTCAATGATAAGGCACCACCTGATTTCAAGGGAGCAGCAGCAGATTTTTTGTAATGCAGAGATCACATTAAATTCACTCTACCCTTCTCTCACAGAGTGAAAAGCAGGTCATGGGTCTGATGTTTGCAGCAATAATGAGGAGGCTTTAGAAACTAAATGGGATGTAGCTGATTATTTTAGCACAAATTGAACTGAAGTACTAATGACTTACCAAGCATTATTCTTATCTGTTGCACAATCAGCACATGATGATGTCCAGAAATAGTGTAACATCATACTTTGTTCAGCAAAAGGCTCAAGGGCTGATTCACTCTCTATGACATAAATCGGGAGGCAACCTCACTAAAGTAATTGAATTACATAAGACTAAAATTAGTGACAGGAGAGTTAGACCTGAAAAGGACCTCTCCAAGCAGTGAAAGGGAAGGTGCCACCTGCCCCCAGCACTGTCCATCTGAGCCAAGGACCACCCCAGCCTGCTGTGCTGGTGAAGGGCTGAACCCCAGCAGGGACTGCAGCAGCCCTTCTGCCACAGTCTGTGGTACCTTTGCTTGGGGAAAAAAAAGGGTTTGAGACCAGAGAAAAAGTGACTTGATGGGGCCACCCCAAAGGAAGCCACAGGGAAGATCAGATACTTGGATTTTACTGTGACACCAACTTGTTTCAGTCAGACCCAGACCAAAGAACAGGGCTGCTCTGAGCCAGTTTGCCTGGCCAAAGAGCTGGCACACAGATTGCAGTGAATATCCTGGAAATGTGCTCTCTTTTTGACACTTGTCCGAGCTCCCTGACAAGCATAGCTGCCCCCAGCAGAGAGGCATTAGCTGCTTCTGACATTGGCTCCTAATTTCCATATTCAGTGCAAGATATTCATTTTTCTCCAGTTTTAATGCCGTTTACTCACATATGTTATTCAACTCTCAATGCAAATGCAAATTTCTTGGTCCAAGTATTCACCTCCACTCCTTCTTAGCCATGTCACATTCTCCACTACAGCACAGTGATGTGCTCTGAGCACTGCCCTGCCATGTCCCCTTTATTGCTCACCAAGATCCTGCCCCCAGCTGCAGGGTGCTACCACAAGTACCTGAATTGTCCAGTGGAGATTATAGCCACTCATAACATCCTGCTGTGAGTAGCAGCAGGACACACAGTAAGGCTACAGGTGGCCATACAAGATCCCATTTGCCAGTAAGTCAGAGAGCATTTTTCTAACACCAAGAACAAAAAACCAACCTTTGAGCAGAACTTTGAGGCTGACAGAACCATGCCCTTCCCTTTTGAATGAGTGTTTCTACATTCTGAAGTCAGAGAGACACTGAGAGTATCACCAAGCAGCCCCTTACATCTTTTTACACAAGCCCAGCATCATGTTCTAGCAAGAGAGCCACAGTATTTCCAAAGCAGTAGCATGTTCATCAGGAGACCCTTAACTTATTCTTCCCCTTATGCACAGCAAACATTTGTACTTCTACAGCTGTGAGCATCCTCTTTTATGTACAAAAAAGCTAAAATTAAGATTAGTAGTTCCTGTGCAGAAAATCAGCATCCATTATAATGAACAATTCTGGCTTGTAAAGTTAAGGGGTCTTTTATATAATGAATAAACTGTTCACCAGCATTATGCCTTTAAACAGTATTTGAGCTATTGTAGAACTATCTGCAAGTCAGCATCTTACATGGCTCAGAGAAATTAACTAAATTGAGGCTTAAACTAAATCAATGCTCAGCAGAACTGTAGCCTTATTTTTGGATGCCAAGCCACACTACAGAAAACTTTGTTAGAAAGCAAAGAGAATGTTACAGAACATGTGTGTGTGTAAAGGAAAACATTATTCACAGCTAAAGTTACCCATGAAATACAAATGCAGAAGATTAGGAAATCTGAAAATCTTATGTGTACTTTAGGAACAATAAACTTTCTATAATGCCTTACACTTGAGAAGATTTAATTAGATCACAATAATTAAGTCTGTCTGATAACATCACTGTGATATACGTCTTCATTTACAAATGGATAAACTGAGACTGAAAGTGGTCTTTGTGCCAATTTGTGCCTTACCCAATCAATCAAAGAACAAAACAGCACAGAACTACTGATGTCCTGGCTTCCACTTCACTGGTCAAACTTTTACCAGATCACATCTCATGCCAACAGGACCTCATGCTAACAACCTCTTTGTATTTGAGAGTGGGACCCAGAGTTTTCAACTCCATTATTGCAGTAACACTTCATCACTTGTATTCCTGTCTATTAGTTTAGCATATACAACTGTTTTTACAGCCAAACAAAACAAGTTTACGAATTCACATATTTTTATTTTAATTATTAATTACATTGTTTTCCAAGAACCTCATTTAAAATACCATTGAAAGTCTTTTTCTCATTTGTCAAAAGCCCAGTAAATTTATTCCCCTTTTATGTGGTACTGGATTATTTACTCTTCATTTTCTACATGAAACAAGCCCTGACTAGTTACTAGATGGCAGACATGTCATGTCCAAATCCCAGAAACCTGCTTACTTTACTTCACAGGTCTTTTGAGGGTTTGGCTGTTTTCCTGATCTTGCATATGTGAGCTCCATCTTTCTGAGAATGCATCAGCCAGCCTGCCTGAGCTAGTCACAGGCAGGATTAGTAAAACCAGGCATCTGCAGATCTTAAGCTACCAAAAATGAATACCAGTGTTGTATTCTAGGGGCTTTCATTTGGTGTAGGACTGTGGGCCTTGGCAGGGTGAGTTGGGATACTCCCTCACGATAACTTATCTGCAGGAAAAGGAGTGCCAGGTTTTATAGGATTCAGCAGCAGCGCGGCTAATGAGGACAGAGCAGCCTGACCCGTGGAAGTGTTGAGCAACCACAACTCCCATTTACTTAAGCACTTTTGTAGATCAGATCCTCAAGGTTATTTGCTTTTTGGAATAAGCCACTTGTGGTCTGCATCAGCCTTTTCTCTTGGCAATGGTGGCCCACGCCATTTGTTGATGGCTTTGGTCAGCCGTGACCAGCATGGCTCCTGATCACAGACCATGTGACACAGCTATTTTTGGCATATCAAATTCGCAGAGAGACTAAATGCCCAGTTTTTTCAAAGTTGTTGAAAAGACAGTTTCGTCTTGTTCAAAGCATTTCTGTCTCCAGGTCCAGCAAACTGCTGCTTTTGACAAACTACAAGTCACCATCTTGCTACTGAGCAGACTGTGCCTGGGAGAAAGGAATCAATTAGATAATAAAAGTGTTAGAGGATTTGCTTATTTTATCACTTCGTTTATCCTTTCAGTGTTATTGTTCTGTCAAGAAACCAAAACATGAAGAACTACATCACAATTACTCTTTGCTTTGACTCACACAAACCAAGAAAGATGGGTCAGTGAGGGCTGTCACGAGCTGCACCCATTACCACTGATGTCCTTTGGAAGGAGCCTTTGTTCATTTTTCCTCACTTCTGGCTACTCATCAGGAAGGGCCAGTAAGGAGGGAATCTTCTTTAGTGAGCTTCTGCATTGTTTTCTCTTCTGTATTAGTAAGAAAGAAAAGAAACTAAGCAACAATATAGAATTTTGACTTACAGAATGCTATGTGTTTTTTTCCCACAGATTTTACTACCTCCCTCCATCACTGCCATTGATTTATCTGTTTCACTGTGTGAAAAGCTCATCCTCTACTAGGCTGAATAGCTGAGTACTGCACAATTCATACCCTCTCCCAAAGAGCTTATTTTCAGGGTTTTCATAAGGAGAGGAAAATAACCTGACAACCTGACTAACACAGCTGTAAATTGATTGATTAAAAAAAAAAAAGAGAGTTTTCCAAAAAAATTTCCTGAAACTTATTGCAATGAATTCAAGCTTTTCTACAACAAACGAGACACAAAGGGGTCTATGCAACCAAATTCAATTGTATTGCAAATTACCTACCTACCTGAGTAGAGATCCCTCCTTTGTCTGATTGAGAATATAGATATAGGCATGGGACTGCCACATGACTACTTTATTGCAGAGTTCATCTGCCTCTTTCCATCCCCCTTTCCCCATTTTCTGCCAATCTGTACTTCCTCCCTACTGTCAAATGCTCCCCTGGTCTACCTCTAAAAATGTAGCCCTTAAAATATCCTAACAAGCTCTATGGACCTGTACAGCAACAAGGAAGATTTGGCTATCAGAGGGCTATTTGTCACACACACTGAACTTAGCTCAGAGCCTCATTAGATACACATATGGAGCTTCAAGGGTATTTGTTTGGGATGGGCTGTGAACTTAACCAAAGGTAACTCCCATTCACTGGCAGATGGAGGAGGTGGTGCCAGTAACATTACTGGGTTCAGAAATACAACACAGCTTGTCATAACATGTTGCTCTGGCAACATCTGTTAACAGCCCACAGAGCTATGTAGCACTTAAGCCAGATATAGCCATAATGTAGTCTTTTGCACTGAGCTGCAGCTATTTGTACCTTTCCCAGACAGCAACATGTATTATTTGCTCCTGGCCTCAGAAAACCCCACCATCTCTTTCAGGGTTTATTTTTATTTTTCTGGGATTAGGCTACAATGCCGTGGCAAGTACATCTCAGTAACAGCCTTTTTGGAGATGTGAAACTCAGAATTACACCAAATTCCTTCAGGCACTCCTGACAACACCCAGCTAGAAGCAGAGTTTGGTCCAGACAGCATTGCTCCTCAATCAATGGAGCTAATTTCTTACAGGAACTCCTCCCAGCTTCACCAGCATCACTCCAGATCCTTTACAACATAACATCCACTCCCATGTACTCTGTTCAGCAATGGGGAAGCTAGTCTGGCACCACCAGGAAAGATTATAGAAATAAACATTTTTGCTTTTGAGTTTATATTTATGACCATTTTGATGTGTTAAAGCTGCAAATGGACCAATGTAGTCTCCTACAAGCCATGAGGTCATATCAACACAAATTCTCTATGACAAATGTAGTCTATAAAGAAGGATAGGTGATAGGGAAGGAGACAAGGACTTCTGCTTTCTTGTGCACCATCAGGATTTTATCACAAATCATAATTTTTTTATACTTTTAGAATTTTTCATGTTCAATGCGTGAAAAGGATGACAATTTCCAGAGTGATAATTACTTGAGAATATTTCTGTTGTGATAAGGGAGCCCTTCAGGGTGGCTACAGAGACAAAAGTCAAAAGAGGTTAATGCATGCCACAGCTGTGCTATACCCTTCCTCTGGGTCTAGTAAGTCTGGTGGGTTTTTCCACTGAAACAGCAAGGGATTTTCCTATCAGAAGGCAGCTGGTATCAGCAGATCTCCCAGCTTATCTAGATGTCGCATCTCTTCCAATTTAAATGCTACATCAATGGTTATTAAGCCTGCATTGCAAAGAAATAAAACTAAGGAAAACATTCTGGAGGGTGCTCTGGATTCCATTAAAGGATTGAATTTCTCACTATGTTACACTTTTTCCATATGGCTGAAACATGGAGCTGAATACATTCATATACTGCTAGTGGTATAATCCCAGATGGTGACAAATGACCTCATTTCAACAGCAACGTATAGATCTTTATGACACCAATGCTCAGCCATGCTCTTGGGATATTCTCTCCAAACAATGAATGACTGGCAGATAGCATAATGTTTAACTTCTGCCTTCACTTTTGCACACACTTTATGGCTAACGCTGCAGAGCTACTCGTTCATTAAGTACTCAGCCTTGTAACAGCGTTCAGATGACACGAGATATTCCCTGAGCTGCCAGCCAAGGACCTCCTTTGGCCCACGAAGGTCAACTGTGGTGCAGGCAGTGTGTCACTGTGTGTGTGTAAAGATATGCTCTGGCAGGGTAGAAGTGAGCTGATAACGTCTTACCCCTGCTTGGGCCCTTCAGCTGCCTCTTGGGGAAGCGTGAAAGGCTGCCAAGCTCAAGATGTGCTGCATCCTGCAATTTGGCTTTCCAGAGAAGAACAACCCCTCCCCCCAAACTCACCCACGCAGTTCTTTACCCCAAGAAGAGGTCATCACACAAAAAGTAGATAGGAGAGAAAAAGACTGCACACTTGACTGTAACTGCAAAAGAGAGAAGTCTGGAGTCCTCTTGAGATGTTGTGTAAATGGAAAGCAATCTGGGCTGTCTCCATTTTTTACAGAAAGACCTCTGTGCTTTTGTGGACTTCATGGCCTGCCAGATGGAGACGGCTCCAAGTAACACTGAGATCTTATTGCTGCAGAAAACCAAGGAGAGCTATAACCCCAAGTACTGCAGGTGTAGGAGGGAGTACTTGCTCGGATGATGATTCATGTCAGCATCTGAATAAATAAGGTCAGACAGCCAGAGATTATCCCAGTGAAGGGGAGTTGATTTGTTTGGGGGGCAGAAAGGAGGGGCTGTTTGTTTGTTTCGTATCATTATACTGTGACCCTGGCCTACTCTGACTTGTTTTTGGTTTTTTTTTCCCAAGATTTAGTACTCATTTATTTTAATTAAGACCTCCATTCAGCAGAATATATAACTGGGTGCAGCCTACCTGAACTGGAATAGCTGTATCAAAAGCATAAATCCTAATGTTAGCATCCACTATGTAGTCAGCATAACGTAGCATTTATAAACATATCTGCAATCTGTTTTAAGGAAGATGTCTCCACTACAGACCATAAAAAATAAAAAATCACTTGCCTCAAAGGGGTGAAAAAGGATTAATTAGTTAGTGCTCGTGTAGCACTGTGGAGATACAAATCATGGGACTGTGTTATTGGTAAGCAAAAGATGCCAACAGGAAGCAGCATTGTTAAAGGCACGAGGACTAACAATGGTTTTGTTCTCGCATTTGTAAATGATTCGTCGGCTATTGAAAGGTGTTGGCCTTTCAGCCTAGGAGACTGAAATCCTCTTTCTTCAACCAAAAGAGCCTTCATGGGCTGTGCATAGTTTCTCACACTCCCTCACTAGTGTTCCTCACTCTTAGCTTATAGATGCTAGACAGTAGCCCATTCTCCATAGTCCTTTTATTGCTTGGCCTCTGCCTCAGCTGCCAAGAGGGGTGCCATTTAGACTCATTGTTATGGTAGCTTTTATGATCTAGACATGGTGTCTAGGATCAGAGACTTCCTAGCAATTTTGCATATGCTGCTGCACTGCCGTCAGAAGAGAAGAACTCCTAGTAGCCAAAAATGTGGGCAGAATTCAAAGCAATGACCTACAGATGAAAGGCACCCCATCTGGGCCGGTTAAGCCATCCAGCCCCTGAATGCCAGCTCTTCACTGAATGAAACTGTATTGTGATGTGATGCTCAGAAGGGAAAAAAAAAAAAAAGAAAAAAGAAGCAGTTTTAAAATATCTGTGGATAACGGCTGTCTAGAGCTAGGGCTACAGACATTCAAACCTTGCTTACATAATATTTCTATCACGCACCATCCTCCCACCCAACTCTCCACATCATGCCAAGGTGCTGGAGGGAGGTCTTGTTCTTATTTATGCGGCATGAATACAAAATCAGAGAGGGTGGCAGAAACTTTCCACAGAAAGGTATGGTGCCTTGGCATGCTGAGTAAAATAGTAGAGCAGGAACAGCTTGTAAATGAGGGGGGAGGAGAAGGATTAAAGAAATTGAAATAACGGTATTCAAGTATTTCCTCTAAAAAACAGGATGACTGCAGTCCCTTAAACCCAAAAACTCAGGGAGAAAAATACAGAGCAAAGCATCTTTTCTCCCTATGTTTGTTAAATTGCTCACTTAGACAAGGAAAATCTTTTTTTATCCCGTTGTCCTCAGCTTCTTTTTCACCCCGTTGTCCTCAGCTCCTTTTTCACCCCGTTGTCCTCAGCTCCTGACACACATATGACCTCTGTCCCCCTTCCTTGCAAACATAGGCCAGATGAGGAAGGTGGTTTTGTCACCTGGAGTTAATTTATTCCAGTCTCCGCTGTGCTGTGCTGCTGTGCTGGGGTGGAACCTTTTCAGATGTCGGGATGACAGGAGAAAGAAAAACGAAGCAGCAGAGTATGTGTGGCGGGTGGCCGAGTCATCCTATCACCACGTATTTGTGTAGTTTCTTTTAGTGCCATCCAATCTTTCCTTCTGTCCCTAAATGGCCTGTGTTGAAAATGTCCCTGCTTACAGTTGCTCAACTGGAATGAGGACAAATTGTTTGCAGTGGCCCCCTTCCAAATGCTTGTGCTGTAACTTTTGTCTTGACTAGTCTCTGGAGATATCTCTAGAGTGAATTTCCTATGACTCGTTTGTGCTACCCCTAAGTCATGTCAGATTTTCTTCCTCTAGTCTTTCAACTTTGCAGCAGAAATCTTATTTAAAACACCCCCTTCACAGAAAAAGCCAGAGCAGGCAGAGGCTTAATGCTGTTATGTCACAAGTTCCCCAGTGAATTAAAAGCAAGGGGGTTGGGTCCCAAGGGTGCCCGAGGTTACAGAGGGGTTCTACAGGGCAAGGAGACCCACAGGCACAAAGGAGATGACCACACCAAGCAGCTCTGAGTTATTAAGTCCCAGTGGTGTTAGGACTGCATTGCCTTCCACACTAAGATATTGGCCACTTTTGTAAGTAGTAATGCCTGGCCCCTTGGCCCTCCAGACCACTTCAGCTCAGCACTGAAGGGGTGGTGAAGGTACTCTTCCCCCTCACACTCACATGTGAATTAGTCCAGGATGACACAGCATCAAAAAAAAAGTGGGTTAGCAAAGCCTGAAGAACTAAGCCAAGAAAGGAAGGGTTTATAGTTCCAAAAACCATTTGATGGAGTTTTGCACGTAGACTCATTAATAGATGTTACAGAGTTACAGAAGAAAAAGTTCATTCCTCCCCTGTTAGATGCATGACCTGTTAGACATGTATGTGTATATATCTATAATATTTTCCAAGGATAACTGATTTCAAAGGCTATTGTCTGCTTAAATATTAGTTTTTCATCAAATGTGCAGTCTGCTTTTAGAAAATAAATACAGAATTAATGGTATGAAGTGGTCTCTTTCAACACTACTAGGAGAGAAAACCAGGCTGGCATAAGGCATCTTCCCTGTCTCTTTACATGCTTTGCAGAAAATTATCTGAGCATCCTCAGACTGAGGGAGAGTGAAGCCAGGAGATGACACTGCCATGGTTCCTCACAGAGCCCCTGGGCATACAAGGGCCATGATGGGGAGCAAATTGCAGGACCATCAACCCTTCCTGCCTCTTGGCTGGAAGTAACCAGCCATCACACAGACCCGTGGCTGGTTCCCCAGGGGGGCTTTTGCCTGCTTAGATTTCCCAGGGTCCCCAAGTCACCAGACAGTCCCTATCAAAGCACCTCAGCACCTTTTGCTTTGTGTCACAGGAAATAGGAGTGTGGGAAAAAAAAGAACAATGGAGTTTAGTGAGGGCATCCCATGGTTCCAGTCATGGGATTGTTCATGTTGCATCTTGGGTGGTGCATCACATTGCAATCACATCTCCTGCTCTTTGACCATTTTCTGGTCTCGTGACTCAGCAGAGAGATTATCTCTTCGGCAGACATATCCCTGTATCTCTGAGATAATATTACCAGCTAGAAGTGGACAGAGCACAGCCAGCCAAGGCATTCCAGACACTAGAGGTTGCTCAGTGTTAGGAGGCTTAGCAAACACAAGGATTGTACGACTTTGCCATTATTCTGGGGATTTAAAATCTTTGTCACTGGCTATCTTTTATTCATTTTTTTTCTTTTTCTTTTTTTTTTTCTTTTTTCTTTTTTAACACAACCAATGTCATACTGTGCCTCTGCCTCCCAGTTAGCTAGCCAAACGATTGCTTGCATTGCACCAGGATCTCACAAACACTATGACTACTTTGTTTTTCATTAGCACTAGAAAGGAAAAATAAACAAGCTGGGCTCATGGTTTATAATTGCATATGTAATTACCGTTTTAAGACCACTCTTTGCAATACAAATTAGCTCACTGCCCTTTGTATCATCTCTGCAGTGCCTCTCAGAGCAAATGTAAGCCATCCCTGTTTTTGTCCATCATGCAGCCAGATTCCAGTCTTGGATGTGCTGAAAACAGCGTGATGTACCTCTAAAAATTATCTGCTCTGCTTGCAAACACAGTGACCAGTATTTGGAGCCATGCCTTGACATTCGCTATGTAGTTGGAAGAAGAACCTGTCCAGGCCAATCTTTGGGTCCAATCCAGCTGGCAAACATTTTATAGCACAGCAAATTTTTGTAGAGTTACTCCTGGTTTGCTTTGTTTTCAACATCTCAACAGATCCATGGGAAGAGATCTACTGATACCACAAAGGCAGTCTCCACTTGGCTTGATTGGTTTCTTCCATATAAGTTGTAGGGAAGATGAGGAGCATATTGTCAATAAAACACAGACATTATTTACAGTTCAACTTCTAAAAGATGCCATAAAGTAGTGAATAGCAATGAATAACTCCAAAGCCATTCTACTCTGTTTTGGTTACTACTTTATGCTCCCAGAGCTCATATGTTCAAAGGGACAAAGCAGAGACGCCCAGAGGAGAGGAAGTCTCATTCTAAAAAAACATAAAAAGAAATGCATGGCCACAGATCAGGGGATAATTTTATGTCTCACATGTTTTCTGACCCTATAAAGAGCAGCTTTAAATTGTTGCTCTCCTTGATTTTAGAAGAGGCTGAAGCAGACACCGTAGTTTACAAAATAACAGGTGGGCATGAATCCTGAAAAAGTAGATCCATAACAAAATCTTGGTCACTGAGGCCAGAAGGACCCTACCCTTCTGTCTGTGGCAGGATTGATCTAATTATTCTATAACTGTTCCTGCAGATGGGTGTCTGGCCTCGAATAACTCCAACGACAGTGATTGTCCAACGGCTCTTGGCAGCTTGTCCAACTGCCGAACAGTTCTTCTTCAGTTTTGCCTAATATTTAACCTAAAACTTCCCTTCTGCTTCAGCCAATTATTATTTGTCCCATCTTTGTTGACTAATGAGAATAATTGATCCTTGTCCTCTTTATAACATTCCTTTATGTCTCCCGTTATTATGTTCCCCACACTCTACTTTTGCCTTTTGGCTAAAGGTGCCAAGTTATCTTAACCTTTCCTCTTAGATCTGAATGCCAGACTTCTTACCATCTTTCTTCCACTCTAAATTCTTCAATTTGTCCACATTTTTTCATACAGAATTGAATGCAGTTTCTCCAGTTATGCTTTAACCAGTGCCAAGCAGAGCGCAATAATTACTTCAGTAACCTTACTGACCCCATCTAATAACAAAGGCAAAATGCAGCATGTAATTAAAATCTAAAAAAATAACTATTTTTAAAAGCTAATTGCCTTAACAATCAGAACATTCTACAGCTCAGAGAACACACACTAAAGAATTTAAAGGTTATTGTTCATTCAAAAAACATCTTTTTCAATTATATTCCCAATATTATATTTTGAGCTACGTTCAGTTTTACTCCTATTAGGAATGGTCTGCACTGCATCTCCCACACTCCCTTACCATCTTTTTATTTCCTGCAGATTTAACTCCTAGAAGCTCCATGGTGTCCTGTCTGTAGTAGGGATGTTCACTAAGGATTTCCCACTGTTATTAGACCTTCTCCAGCTCCACCAGTATGGCACAGCAGAGAACTCCCACTCATGCTTTTGATCTTTTAGGCTATTACCATGTCTTCCAGCTTCACTAATGTCAGTGGAGCAGAGCCAACAGTGAGGCATTTTTAGAAAGCTTCCTTTACAAGGACAAAATATTCATCTCCTTTGCCAAGTCCATGGTGCCCTACCTTGAATCCCCTTCTCTCTGTGGTCTGGCTGCTGTTCTTTTAAAGGGCCTTCTGTCCTCTTTACATCATCAGCACCATACATGTCCATCACAGTCTGTAACTACATGTACTCCTGCCTTTCAATGGGCACCTCTTCAGGAACAGAAATCCTTGTTACAACCAACACAAATGATTCAACATTACTATCAGTCTGCTGACAACAGTCATTCTTGGAAAATGGTTACATGAATTTCTAGAATCCCTGAAAATAAACAAATTTGGCTCCATTAACAGGAATGGCAAATTCAGACTGCAAACTCACTTGACTCAGCCAATGCATTTAATTAAATTGTTTTGCTATTATACTGATAAGCAGAGATATGACTGTTGTTAGTAGACGTAATAGTTTCTATTCTTGTTGCCTCATAGCACCTTAATTAAATTACAATTGTTCTGTTGGAAAACATGTCTGTGAACACCTCCAGAGAGACAACATGGGAAAATATTCCTAACAGTATAAAAATCAGGAGTGCAATACTGCATGGTAGATAGGACAAAAAGGGCTAAGATTGCAATAGGGAAGATTCAGATTTGACTTAAGAAAAACCTGACTATTAATCATTGGAACATATCACCTTGGCATTGGAATAGATCATCTTGATTTTCCTGTCCTGTGTTGTCTTCTAGCACAAGTTAAATAAACAGCTGACAGGAATGACCTAGGCATAATTGGTCCTACATTTTACACACAGATGATTGAGGTTCTTTTGAGGATCTTTTCACCTCTGTGAAAAGATTTTCTATGGTTTTTTCACTTTATGGTTGTATTTCATTTTAAATTTCTAAAAAATGAAGTAAACTCCTGATCTCATTTACACACATCCAAGCCTCTCATATTCTATAAAATCTGTACATTTACAAATGAGGTCAGAATTTGGCTTCCAATAATAACACATTGTAATATGCCAGCAATTCCCCCATAACATGGAAAAGAGCAAAGTACCTTGTTGTATAGGTCCCTAAACCAGTACATACAAGGCAAAATAATCACTGCTTTTTATGGCCAGACCTCATCCAAGCACTTGTGTAAGACCCTCTCATATAACTATGTAAAGTAACACATGCACACATTTCCACCTGGAGAAGGGATAGCTTTGGAGGTCTGAATAAAATCAAACAGAAATACCACCTGCAAATGTATAATGTACAACCAGGCATTGGTTGGAGTCCAGGCAAACAAGAGCCTAAAAGACTTATGTTTGCAAACTTATGTTTGCATGGTTCTTTGGTATTTAGGTATTTTCTTCCTTCTTTGTTTATAACAGTGTTCTGGATAGAGATTAAATTTAGCAGCTCGGTATTTGGTTTTTTTCCACTTACCTTGAAATAAGATTTATACACATTTTTGTAGCTAGATTAAAAACTGCCAGGTGGTCTTTTAAACAATCCTCAGTGCTTTCAAAGGAGTTGTTCATGGCCTCTTACACACAAGTATGTCCCTGGACCCACATCAGGAACTGATCCCATCCCATACAAATAAAGCTTTACCCTCTTTGTCCAGCAGAAAAAGCACTCCTTAAAACATGCCAGGACACAAAATCCCCATTGTATTCCACTAGCAAATTCTACAATAAGACTCCATTTAAAGCCTATTTAGGTTGGTTAAAGGCTTGCCATCAACTCAGTGAGGTTTGGGCCAGGCTCTTAGCACAGGGGTCTTAAGGACAGGAAAGCCTCCCTATACACTATAGGTCTTAGGGAAATCACTGAGGTCAGCAGAGGCTGATGGACTTCAGCAGGTCACTGAGGTCAGCAGATGCTCAGTGGCAAAAGAATTTTGTGCTGATCCAAAGCTACCAGAGATATAAGAAGGTGGGAGGACTGAAGAGAGTGAGTCCTCCCCACATGTCATTCACCTGCAGGCTGCTAGGTCTGCAGCAGCTGGAAAAGCCAACCAGAAATGTTCTTTGGAAGTGATTAAAGAAGTCAGCACTCCCACATTGTGTAGAAATGACTGCATGATGTGGTTTTTATTTTTAAAATAAATTTAAGATTCCATCCCCTAATTCACACAAAAGCTAACAAAATAAGGTGGTTTTTTAATGATGTACAAATCAATATTATAAAAATAAGTAAATATTTTCCTTGGCAAGAAAATATAAAATACCTCATCCTCGTAACATGCTAGTTTTGTATTTACACAGGGTAAAGTGTCCCACATTACCATAATATGTTAGTAGCATGAAAATTTTTTATCTGCCATATCTTAAACAAAGCTTGAGTTACTGTCTGCAGTGCCCTTAAGCTAAATGTCATAGTCTTCACAAGATTGAAGCAAAACGCAGAGAGCAGTGAGCAGTAACCACATTAAGGTTTAATGCTTATAAACACAGAAGGTTTAACACTTGGCAAGCCAAAATTCCCCTATGACCTGAAGACATGCAGATCATGACCTGAGAATTAAGTGCTGCGTTAAGCAGTCAAGCTGTCTCCCTAAAGAAAAGACAAAAATAGCCAAAGACTAGCTGAGCCATTGGGTTGGCATATGTCAGGTGAGACCAGGCCCAAATCAGAGCTGACCTGTAGCCATGTGGGCCAAGCCTGACCTAGCCCAGCCTTTCTAGCCAGGGCTTCCTAAGAAGAAGGATTTTCAGAGGTGCTCAACATCCATTGTCCCCACTGACCATAGGGAAGAGGAGCACTTAAACTGTCATGCAACCAGTCTCAACAAAAAGCTTCTGATATTAGCTGGAGGGAGAGAGACAAAGTGAAATTACTTTCCCCTGTGTTTTCCTAACCATGAAGATGCCCCCTTGCTTGCTCTGTCTCCCTTCAAGGGCTTCTCCTAAAAGCAAGTGCCACAGTCTTGGAAAGCTTGGGGATAGAGGGGGAAAGAGAAGGAAGCAGGGAAAGTAAAATGTGAAACAAAGGTTTTGAACTTCATGCTTAAAGATACATAGGTCAACCTTTGTTTTAAAAAAAAAGAAAAAAAGGAAGAAAAGGTCTGCAAGGCAGAGAAGTTGATTTAGAAAGATGAAGGTCAGCAGAGCAACAAATATCAGAGATGAGGAGGAGGAATGCAGCAACAATAGGGGAGTGTTAAACAGCTGCCATGGGGGGCTTAAAAGGGATGTTCAGCATGCTCAAAACACTCTAATTTTGCCATAGTAGATCTGCTTGTGCCAAATTCCCACACAGAAAAAAATCAGGGACATAAGACTGACCTTGGTATCATGTTTTTACTTCTCTTACTTTCTTCACCACAAGCTGTGTTTAGCTTGTAAATACATGAGTGTTCTATTCTCAAGTATTTATTGCATTCCTTACAAGATATTTTTGAGGGCTGATCAATATGAAGCTTATCCATGAAGTTACTATATAATTCCTACAGGACTAGAATTGGACATTTCTCTGCTTGTTGGTAAATTGCCAAATGCTGTTACAAGTAACACTCAATTGTAATAAACTTTTATTTAGGGTCCTAAGGTGCTCATTACAGAGAGATGCATATATATATGTGTGTGTGTGTGTGTGTGTATGTTAAATTAGGCAATAAAAGAATCCCATGCTGCATAAGACCTAATCAGAAGACAGAATTTCCAATCTGGAGGGAATCTTGCTATTTCGACTTTCATTTCCATCCCTAAACAGGTCAAGAAATCAAAACATCAATTAAATTAATTGGTGGAGCACAGATAGTAGAATAATTTAGGTTTGAAAATGTCTGTAGACAAAATGCTGTTTCTTCCAATTGAAAATATAATTGTCCCAGGCTGAAAAGTCCTGGAAAATGATTCTCTTCTCACATGGCTAAAAATCAAGGCTATTCTGCTAGAAATCCATGAAGTTACGTTGGTGGAAACCTTCACATGGGTAATAAAAAATACACAGAATTACAAGCATTTGATAAAGCCAAGTGCTTTGGAAAGCTTTACGCTTTCAAGCTTCAGGGCATAAAGTAACCTAGGAATCAGGAGGAAATTTAATGGCTTATCCCCATGGCTGTGATAGTGGAGGCCAGGCAGTCACACTGCCTCACCAGGACTGTGGGGAGCACGTCTGCTCAGCAGAAATACAGGAGCATCCATATTCTCTTCTGTTTAGCAAATGCTGGGATTGTGTCACACACTGGACATGGGCTAGTGAATAGGACTTGTGAATGGCAGAGTCCAAACTGTCTGCTGGGCTTCACAGGCAGCTGAGAGACAACAGGAGGAGGCAGCAGCTGGCCGTGCAGTGGGAAATACTGGCTGTCAGAAGCAGCCAGGCAAGATCTGGCAATGCACTCCCAAAGAAAGTGGAGACAAGCTGTCTGCCCAGCTCTCTGAATGCAGAAGTTTTGGACCCGTGAGCAAAGAAACTCTCTTCAGACATTTGACTCCTCTCCAGAGTTCAGGAAATTAGAATTTAGATATATTCATTGTGAGGGATACAAGGTGTCACGCCATTCTGCTCCCAAGTGCTCCTTTTACTGAAGACAGCTCAAAACTACTCTTCTTGTTTGGGCCTTTCCTGTTGTTTATTTTTGGGGTTTTTTTAATGAGATTCTTTCAAAACACCATAGCCCTCAGGCCACAAGGTAATCCTTAGCCATCCGCTTAATTTTTTCTGAAAAGTCTGGTACCAACCCTTGTTGAAAAGTGCCCCTTTGGGGGAAAAATACATGGATATTCCCACACAAAGCTCCTTCTGCAGGGGACCAGGAGACAGTTCAAGCTCTGGACAAGGCAGACATCTTATCTATATCACCACAGAGTCAATACCAGCAAAATTACCAGCTTCTGATGTAAAAAGCAGAAATTGAAGAGGGCTACTGCCATGTCTTCTAAGAGTGAGGACCAGAGTGTAACATTTGCACCACCAGCTCTGAAGATGGTCCCTGTGTCTGGAGCAGCAAAATTACAGTGATGGGAAGCTGTGGTTCCAAGTCTAGCGTACAATAAATATATTAAATGCCATAAAGTTCAGAGCTGAGCATTCAAATTCAGGATGTTCATTTGTCCCAAATCTAGTCACTTGAACATCTGAACATGACTACAGCTGCTTCTTGTAGAGGATTGTTAGAAAAGAGAGAAGAGCCTCTCTTTGATGGAGTACCTCATCTGCAGGCACTCATTGGTTGTTCATCATTTTTTAAAAGTTGAAATCACCATCTGGTTGTGTGTAATATGGTAGTGCTCTAAGGATCATACTACAAGGTAAAAGAAAAGACTTAAGGAAATTAATTTCCCAATTTTAAATTTGAGACTTTTAGAGGCATTCAAAGGAGTTAAAACCCAATTGCAAAAGAAGAAAAATTGGCTTTTCCAGAGAAACTATTATCACAGCCCAAAAAAGAATGCAGAATGCACTGAACCAAGAGTTTTATACATAACTTCAGAACTAAGCTGAAAAAACAGGTTGATTTGTCCCCAGCTATTTACATTTAGTTGGGGGTAAATCACTTCTAAGACAAATTCAGTTACCACCTAAGTGAGAGAATGCAAAGGAAGGGTCAGTCAAAAATCTTTCTGTATATAGACCTGCATTGTTCATTCCTGACTCCAACCTCCCAACCCTACTCCATTCTACAGTCCTGTCTAGCCTCCACAGTTATTTCGTAAAGTCAAGCACAATGGAAGTGCAACAAAACCAAACTTAAGTCATTGAACCCTCACACAAAATATGGACAGATTTTTCCACATAATTTTACCAAAATTTTTCAAATCTCAGGCTGGGGCATTGGCCATCAGATCATTTCTGCTGCCCAGAAAAGGAAAGAGCATCCATTTCAGAATTACTGAGAATGCTGGAAAATCTGAAATTTATGAAATAACTTGTGATCAGGGCAAAAAGGAAAAAAAAATGTCTAACTTCAGAAATCAGCTGGATGGATCCAAAACTCAAGGCAAAATTCAAGACAACTTTATTTACTGGAGAAAAAAAGGAAAGCCTGATCTAATCTCTCACCCAAAATCCAACCACAGTGTCTGGACTCAACAGGGTCAGGTTATTTTCCCATAGTATCAAAACCACAACTAGAAATAGTCAAAAGAAGCAACTGTCAAAAGAAGCCACTCGTTTCATTAAGTTTCCAGTACAGCTCTGATCAAAGTGACAGTTACACTTCAACAAAGTCTTTTGATCTTGTTGATGCTCAGATGAATGGAATCATCACGTCTTCAGAGCCGTGCCCAATGAGAACATAAATTCTGACTGCTCATTGCTGAAAAGATGGCTTGCTATTTTTATCCTGGTTGTTTTTTACTTTAAGAAAAAAGTTGAATTTTCTCTGTCAAAATCAACAGAAGAGTTATTTAAAGGTATGGCAAGGTACACATTCACTTAATGGAGTACATTCAAGAGTCTTTACAATAACTTGATGAATTCCAGAAGTGGACTCAATACTACACAGCAAAGTCAATCATGCTGGTAGATACATTAAGCTAAAAATGCAAAACTGATTCAGAGGAGGATTTCAAGAAATAAAAAAATCCCACCAAAAACACAAGGGAAGAGAAAATACAAGGTGTGCATGGAGCAAATGGAGATAACATCAGAGAAAGAATACAACACAAACCAGCTAATGGGTTAGGAAAAATCACAATTAGTCTTGCAGTTTTTGCATGCTGAAGTCTCTCAGCCTGCAGTTCCTGAGCCATGATGCACAAACGACCACTGGCGAACACATCTTTGGTGGCAGCCTGCTGTCAACTTAGCATTATCTTTCTTGTCCCAGATGTTACCTCACACTGAAAATGTTGTTAATGTGTGTCAGACGGAACCAAGCCTGTGCTATCATTGCTACAGAGGCATTTACAGAACTGCACATGAGAAATTAATCAGATCAAAGGGCCGAAAGTAAAAATTTATCTCTCCCCTCTCTCCATATGGAGATACAGAGTATTCCATGTTAAAAAAATTAAGATTCTTGTGTCCATTCAAAAATTTGCACCAGAAAGTTTGAGAGATCAGCTGTAGACCAAACAATGGCTGATACATCAGTCAATACAGCATTTAAAAAGAGTTCACAAAGGAAAAAAGTAATTTTGATTCCTGACTTAGAGAAATTCCTGGCAAAGGAAGTAACTATGCTCAACCCCCAAATAACCGAACACCCATCCACTGCATGTGGAAATTATTCTGCCATCATTTTACTACTCCAGCAGAGGTGGTGCATGGCCTTTCAAAGTTTTGGCTCTTTTCAAAGGCTGTTATTTTAAACATTTTAGTACTGGGAACTGCATGGAGATGGCAATTATGGAATTAGAGTGCAGTGTGGAGAATGTCACTTTGAAATCATTAAGCTCAGTTAATTTCCTTTTCAAGCGCAATAGAAAGCAGATGGAGCAGGGAGGGCCAACATGCCACAGAACTCCCCAGGCCTTGGCCAGCACTCTCTTCCTCAGGTCTTACAGAGGGGTCACCAAATCCTCGTGGAGTTATTATTCTTTAGGAGCACCACATGCTAGAACTCTGCCAGGATCCTGGTCTTTGGAGCAAGTTGCCTCAATCCTAGGTTTGTGTTCAGCATCAAATATTAGACCTAAATTGCTAACAAGGTCAACAGGGACACAAGGCTCACACCAGAAGAGCAGTGCAGGGGAGCCAGAGAGAGGCCAGGGGAGCAGAGCAGGAAGATTAAGTGCTATGGAAAAGAGAGGCCTTGCTAGAGGGAAAGAGGCCTCCAAAGAGTTGTCCAATATGAAGGAAAGGCTGTTACCAAAAGAAAGCATTGCCATATGCGGCAAGAGTTGGACAAGAAATTTTAATCTTGACTTGCAGCAAAGATACACTGAGGTCAGGAGAGCAATAATAAATGAAGTGCAAGGTGCAAGGGGAGTGAAGCTTTGAAGCCTCAGTGTGTAATTGATGCTGCATCACTGGAGGTGGCAGGGAGGAGTTAGAGGAATTTCTCTCAGGGACAATCTAGTTAAGTGTGATCTTTCCTCAGAGCAAGGGGATGACTTCCAGGGATACTGTCCTGCACAACATCTCTTGGATAACTTAATAAAGTCTGTTATGGCTTATTCTTTGTGTTTCTTATGCAGAGAAAGAGGGATTCCCCAGAGGAGAATAATGTACAATAAGAGAAACAGATTCAAGTGCTGGAGTTGCAGTAGAGTCTAACAGAGACTTAGGAAGTCCAAATCCATTCCCTGTTAATGTAACAGCACAGATATTCCTCTCTCAGAGTCAATAATGCAGAGAGCTCAAGCCTCACTGGTCAGGGTTACTTCCACCAAGCAGAAACCAGAGTGAGCCCCAGCCTCTGAACCACCTCATGCACAGCTCCATTTTGAGCCACGCGCCACACTCATCCCCTGTGCTGGGTGTTCCACAGCACAGCAAGCACATTAAAGGTGGGTTGTGCTCCAAGCTTTCTATTATCCCTTGTCCTACATGCAGGCAGCAGCAGCATCACCACTGCTTCCCCTTGCTTCACCTCTACCAAACAAGTTGCTTGTGCTCATCCATACAGCTCTTGCTACTATTTCCCACCTCTCACAAGATCTGCCTTCTTAAAAACAGTGCATGGTGTCAGTTGGGCAGACTTGGTCAGGTGGACCTCCAAGGCATAGACAAGACTGATGCCAAAGATAAGGGCAGCTACTCCAGAGTGATGGCAGACATGGGACATAGTGATATCCTCTCTTCATGCTCACAGGAGGTGTCCATTCTCCCTGGAAGGGTTTGTGCTGTGCATCTAGAATTACCCTTGAGGGAGGCAACACTTCTATATTCATCAGAACAACTTCCTGCAGTTCCCCTTCTAGAAACCTGTAGTGAAAGAAAAAACTTTTGCAGTTGCCTTAGAGAGTTTTGCCATTCTAAGTTCTCACCAATATTATGAGTCATGGGTGCAATTGTGGTAGAGGTCTGTGAGATTAGCTTGTTGGTCTGCTTGTGCAATGTGTCCACTGAAAATACAGAAGGCTGGTACAGGTTCTTACCCTATGTGCAGTCTCCAGATACCCAAACAAACTAATAAAACTCCTTAGTATCCTCCAGAAATACCTCAGCAAAGAGATTTCCTCTCTTCCCCTTTCTGAGTCTTAAACAGAAGGCTCAGAGATAACTGGCAACTTCACCAGACACCTGCAAAAGAGAAGCTATTTGAAACACTGCTCTGTGCCATGGGAGCTAAGGTTTTCATCCTACCTCAGATATTGGCAAGAGAACACTTTTCAGCACCTAGGCAAACTCTACTGACAATCTCCTACAGAGATTCAGGCCCTGTATCAATACAAGTATGGGTCTGGCTGCCTGCAAGCTCCCAGCAGAGCATGTGATCAGCTACTTGGCCTCAACATGACAAATCTGGGGCGACAGGCTGGACAGGTCATTGCAGCCTCTTGCATAACCCATTCCAGGCCACCAGTAAGCCACCCATAAGCCAGGTCACCAAGAAATCATTCTGGCAGTGTCTGTCTTTTGCTCCTCTGTCTTTCCTCCCCACATGCCCTTCAGAGGCAGTGTCCCTTTCCCTGTCCTGTAGCACAGCATGTACGGAGGTTTCTTTCTTCTGTTCCAGCCACCAGGAGCTTCAGTCTCTGTCCAGACCAGAGAGGTAACCCTAAGGGAACCAAAAACTCATATGTCTCAAGATTCCTAAGCCAACACTATGGCTATTGCTCCCTCATTTCTTTTCTGCCTACTCTCTCCTCCTTTGAAGTGTGTCTCATGTTCTCCCTCTCCTTTTTTAACTGTCACTATAAAGAGACCTGATGACCCACCACTCTGCAGAGAGGTCCAACTCACAGCAGGCTGTGGGTGTCTCTCCAGCTTGAGGCTGTTGCACACCAGCTACAGCAAAACCATAGAATCATAGAACTGCTTAGGTTGGAAAAGAGCTTTTAGATCATTGAGTCCCACCATTCATGCAGCACTGCCAAGTCCATGGTTAAACCACGTCCCTGAGTGCTACATCTACATGTCTTCTAAATACCTCCAAATGTGGCGACTCAACCACACCCCTGGGCACCCTCTCCAAATGCCTAACAAGGTTTTTGTTGAACAAAGCTTCCTAATATCCATTCTAAATCTCCCCTGGCATAACTTGAGGCCATTTCCTCTCATCCTGTTGCTTACTTAAGACAAAGAGACTGACTGATCTCACCACATCTCCTTTCAGGCAGTTAGCTGTAAAGAGCAATAAGGTCTCTCCAAGCCTCCCTTTCTCCAGGCTAAATACCCCCAGCTCCCTCAAATGTTCCTCACAGGACTTGTGCTCCAGACCCTTCATCAGATCCCTTGCCTTTCTCTGGACATGCTCCAGCCCCTCAATGTCCTTCTTGAAGTGAGGGGCCCAGAACTGGACACAGGACACAAGGTGTGGTCTCACCAGTGCCAGTGCAGATGATCACTTACCTGGTCCTGCTGGCCACACTATTCCTGATGCAAGCCAGGATGCCTCTGACCTTCTTGGCCACCTGGGCACACTCTGGCTCATGTTCAGCTGTTGTCAACAAGCACCATCAGGTCCTTTATCACTGGGCAGCATGCTGCCTGGAGTGGTGGGGATGCTGGTAACAGCATGGCAGTATCACCATGGTGTCAGTGAGAGCTGTCAGCCTTCCTTCGAGGAGCACACTTCCAGCGCTGTGTCTTCCTTCTCATCTGGTATTAAGAGATCTCCACCTGCATGTGTCCTTGCCTCAGGCCCACTTTACTGGTCTTAGGTATTTTTTCTACAGGCAAAAATCCTGGTGAGAAGTCTCCTTACTTGTGGGCACACACCTGTTTAATTTAAGTCATTGTTAAAGGTTTCAGTGTGGCCAGGGCAGCAACCCTTCCACAGAGGGAAGGTGCCTCATTTCTCTGGGACTGCAGCAGTGCTAACCACAGCCCCAAGATCCCAGACATGCTCCATGCAATGCCAGAGCACAAAACTCTGCAGAAACCTGACCATGGAGTAAGAAGGTTGCCAGGGTGTGACTGGATGGGAATGGCTGGCAGAGGGAGAGAGGGGAAGGTGTCTCTCAGAAAGCTGGGGCTGCAAAGGTGTGAGCTGAGGGACAAGACTGCTGGGCAGGGAGTAGATGCATTGGGCTAAAATCATCTCAGTCAAATAAGCTCCTCTCTGCCTGTGATGGCAGCTTATTCCCATTTCTCCTGCCTCTCCAAGGGCTGGAGCACATGGGAGAGCATGTACTGTCTCACACATCACTTTGAGCAGCCACTGGGAATAATCTGTGTTGGGTGCAAGAAGACAAACTAGGTATTTCCTTCCTCATTGTGCTTCTGAAGAGGTTTCAAGAGACAATGCTCCTTCTGGATTTTGTTTTAAGGGAATCAGTTCATTCAACAGGGAGTCCAAAAGCAATTTAACTAAAGAACATATGGCATAAGCTGTCAGTATAGTTTCACCCTCCCTCTACTGCCTCATGAAAATTAACATAACCTTCTTGATGAGGAGGAATGGCTAAATCTTTAAAAAGAGGCAAGAAGGTGTTTGAACTCAAAGGGAAATATTAAAAATCTTTATTCAAGCACATTAATATGTATTAAGAGACACGGACAATAATTGCATAGTGTTTACACCAAGTTATTTAAACAGGAACAGAGTGCTTGGCACATTAACATATAGAACAATACTGCTCTGGTAGTTCAAATGATAATAAGACCTAATAGGAGTTCCCTATTCCTAATTCTGCTGAATCCGAGTAAGACTGATTTAAAAATTGTAAATGTGCAGGAGGTGGCTTCCAAGACAACAAAAGGCATTTCTGTGCTCTGAAAAACAAGCTTTGAGGATGTGACAACACATGAAAAATTCCTTCACCTGCACCTCTGTCAGGAGAAGCTGGGTGAGCTGAGGCTGCCCTAGCGGCAGGTCTGTCACACCTTGCTTCATTTCCATATGCATTGCGCTCCTGCGGCTTTCTTGGCGGCTTGCTCCCGGCTGGTACCGCAGCCCAGCGCCGCAGCGCACCCAGAGCGAGCTCCTGGGCTGAAGAACGGGCGGAGAAGGGGCAGCGCTGCCGGGAGGCGCCGGAGCCGCGTCCCTGCCCGGGCTGCGCTCAGCAGGCTGCGGAGCTTGAGGCGGGCATGCGGGCAGGACAGAGGGGAACGGGCACGTGAAAAGGAAGGAAGAAGTAAGGAAATAACTCAGCCAGCACAGACACAGCTCAGCTAAGTCTCCTGAAAGAGTTCCTCAGAAAATTAGAAAACCAGCAAGATGAGCGCATGTGCTGTGCGTGTGTGAAGGGCGCGCATGCACAGGTGCACCTGCGGGGAGGGCTCAAGTGTGTGAGCGCTTGTCTGAACAGCAACAACCTCCTGGTTCCATTTGGCTACCACATCAAAAATAAAAGAGGTGCTGGAATATATACAGGGACCAGCATAACAGAATGGATCTGCACAGGCAGCAGCCACTCTGTGTTTAAAGAAGATGGAGAGGGATGCAAGTTTAGAAACATAACAGACAGCAGCACTGAACAGTTTTCAGTGAAATCCACGCTCATGTAAAATTCCAGCATCTTGGACTAAACACCTTTGTTAGAAGTGATTGAATCCCCAACAGCTGCGGCAAAATGCCTTCATTTGCAAGTGTTACTGGTGGATAAGCAAAATTATCTTGTTATTACTGCTATTTTTAGCAGCACCCATAACACTAGCTGCTTTCCAAACAGATTTCTCTCCAGTGAGCTTGCTACAACTGTTGTGTGCACGTGGAAGTTAAATTATTTTCTTCTGTAGTAAAAGTTGCTCACCGTAGGTTTCAAAGTTCAAAAAGCACCATGGTGGGTAAAACTGAAGTTAAACAACCCAAAGACTATAATTTCATGAGGGATATAAGAGCAATTCTCTCTCTGCAATCACCATTTATCCTCTGGACAATAAGATTTTTAATGTTGAAAAGCATGTTTGATTTTAAATTCATACTTAAATTTCTAAGAAAACACTGTGGTACTCTATGTTTGAACTAACAATTTTATTTTCTTTTATCACTGCTACAATTTTTGTGGACAATATAATCATGAAATACTTTTGTGAATAAAAAGTAATAAGTGAAAGCTTAGAGATTTAGAGAATAATATTTCAGGAATTTTGCCTCAAATAACCAGGTCTTTTTTTTTTTTTAATGCACTTGTATGCATGAGTAAAAACAGTGGTGTTCTGTCAAATAAAAAAAAATCTTTCTCATTAGGACTGTGTTTATCACGCTTTCAAATGCTCTGCAAACCAATGCCCCTATTTGTCACTGTAATTCAATATAATAAAAGCTGTCAAAACTGCTCACTTTGCTCGCTAGAGACAAATTTGCTGAAGTTTTGCAGCATGAGCCAAATAACACAGCACCAGATCCTCCAGCTTTTATTTCACTTTGCTCTAGGCACTATTCATACTGGTTTCTGTGCAATTTTTGCTCAAGTAAGGGCTGAAAGTTTCAGGGAACATGAGACTTTTTTAGAAATAAACAGCACAGAAATCCCATTTACAAAGAACATTGAGTGACTGGAATGGTGCTGCTTGTGAGCTTTATCTCTGAAATGGCAAGCTTATTTCCTTCAGATTGTTGCAAAATACAGACTAAATACATCCTTGATGAAATTCTCTCAAGGTCCATGAGGTCACTCTCAGGATTAAACACTGCCTGACCTTTTTTATACAGAGTCCAGAAGTACTGTATTTTCGTGCCTACTAGCCTTCCAGAGATGTTAGTCTGTTCCACTAAAAACAAAGATTATAGATCTCTTCTCTCGTGGGAAGAGGTTTGATGAAGCAACTCTCAGTTATTACCTTGTCCAGAGTCTCAAGGAACCACACTGTGTCCTTCTGGCAATAGACAAAACAGACAAAGTTATCACTCAAGGACAGCCTTGAGTAATGGCTACATTTCCCATGGTTTTAAAAAACATGTTTTGATGCATTAAATAAAGAAAACACATGAAGAGCTATGTGTTGGGAATAGGTAGATTGGCAGGTCATGAGAAAAGCAGCCGGGACAGTGGTTAGGGCAGAAGATTAGAGTCAGCTGCTCTTTTTAGTCCTCACCACATTACTGACTTGTCCTGAGATTTGGAGAAGACTTTTATGGTAAAATCTCTATACTAGAGTCCTTCGTCTCACTCTTTTGAACTGTCTTTCTGCATCTGTGCAGACCACAGCAGTTTAACATGTCAAAACACTTTCACAGGCTCAGATAAAAGCTGAGAAATATTAACAGCTGTACTGGCCAGTCGATGCATTTTTATCTCTTTGTGAACATGTGCCCAAAGCCCATTTGATGAAGATGTGTTCTACACCTGTAAAGAAATAGATTTCCACTTAGACACGGGGGGCCTAGTAAGACCAGAGAACATGAAAAGCAAGATGAAATCTACTGATGACTACAGCTCCTCTGACAGAATCCTTTATTGCAGCTGCATGGACAGACCCCTCCCTGAGTTTTTACTCCAGCCATTATTCCTAACTTGGCATCCAGAAGTCAGCCTTGGCTTCCAACCTAAAAAAAAAAAGGGAGATAGGCTAACACACACTAGCCTCAGTTAAGCATTCAGGGTATTGTGCATGTGATAAAGGATTGGATAAAACAGTGGCAAAAGTCTGCTATCTTCCAAGGCTCAGGAAAATAAACCACAAAGACAATTCAACAAAGTCCTCTTTGTTCCTGAATAGCACCAACAAAATCAAAGGAATCTGGTGGAAGGGAGAAGGCAAGAAAGAGGTCTGCTGCAGGGAGCAAGTACAGACAGAATCGCTCTTTGCCGGCTCCTCTGACAGAGCAAGTGCATGATTATCACATGAGCCTCACAAAGACTGGAATTAAAGGGGCTGACTCGGCTGTCACATCGCTTAAGCTGCACTGAGGTCAAAGGAGTCTGGACTAACCGGGGTCAGCAACACACAGCCTGGGAAGTAGGGGTCTCTTTTTCAAAGCAACAATTGCTTAGGTTGATAAAAATAGATACCTAGAGCCCATGGTGGCTTACAAAGCTGTCCCTTTATATCAGATTCCCACAAAGTGCTGCATATAATCAATAGCGCTCTGAAAAGAACAGAACCACAATGAAGGCAGTCAGGTGGTCGCTAGAAACAAGTGTAAAGGGCAATACACACAAGGGAAGTCACCATCTGTGCTAACCCCTTAAAACCAAGGGAAAAAATAATAAGTCTGAACTACTGGCACACAAGTATGATAGAATCCAAATGCAAACAGGTGTCAATGGCATGACAGTAGGGGAGTCTGTTATTTGCAGGTCGCCACATTTCTTCTGTATATTATTTCATGAATCATGTCCCCAACAGAGACTTCTCTTTGCTGATTTCCAGTGATGCCAGGACTACTGATAAATGTCTCTGTGCTAAAAATAGTATCTATTCTCTCCCATGCCCTCTGTCCCCTTTCAGCCTCCACTTCATATGAATCAGCTCCAAGAGAGGGGCACTGACCTCATCTCACCAGGAATATCAAACATCTCCACAGCTTTGATGAACCTTTTGATGAGAGTGGAAAAAGGAGAAATGTACACATCAGCTGTGTAATCATGTGCTGGATGAGTCTGTATGCATCCTAAGGTTTGTGTTTAAAAGCAAAACCGATACACATCTCCTTTGGTATGCAAGCACAGAAAAGCACCCTTTGTTTTTGTGTGGTTTTGCAGGGGGGTTTTCTGGAGCCTTCAATAGTACTTGGATGGGGTCCACAGAATAATCTGCTAATTTTGTCATAGACATAGAATATATCATCTTTGCCATTATCATCACTTTCCAGATAAAATCAAGATCAGGATATTAGGCTTGTTGCTCCACAACATGGATTAAATAATTGTTTCTGCCCAACAAACTCATATTGACCTTTGAATCCTGATTTTTGAATCAGGATTTTCTATTGTGACACTATTTGTGGCAACATACCAGGTTTTTATTATAATTTTTACAAATACAATCTGTGTCCCCCTCATTCCTCAAGCCATAGCACTGGGGCATGCTGGTAAAAAACTAGATCTGCTGTGACAGTGATAGAGTGAACAGAGACAGGTTTTCAAGCATCATTCTTTCTGGACAGGGAACTTGCAAAAAAAAATCCTGAGGGCAAGACAAAGCAAAGAGGGCAACCTGCATGACTGCTGGGGCATCTTCACATATGTGCTCAGGCTGATTGTGCAGATGAACCTGAGAAACCAAGTCCTTGGGTAAGCTCAGTTATCCTTTACAACCTGACTGTTAATGGCTATGTGTTTACCTGTCCTTGAGGAAAGAGCCTCTATTGTGGCTTATCAAACACAGAGGAATTCCTGGTGTCCTCGGGAAAGTCTGGGACAAAAGTTAAGCTGATAATTCCAATACACTATTTGTGCCTAATCATTTGACTGAGTTTAAACTGGAAATCCTGTTCTATGTCCAGTGCTGTAACAGCAGAAAACTGCAGGTCTTTTTCATGTCTGTTCTTTTAATCCAATTGTACTGCATATTTTCTGTTCTGTTGCAAAGCTTTAGGCACTGCTGGTGCTGTGCCCCCTAGGTCAGAATCACCTTGCAGAAGGAGATGCCAATGCCTGTTGTTAAGGGGTTTGTGTGTGTGTTGAGGCCAGGTGAAGGACAATTTTCTCCACTGATGCCACCTCAGAGGATCCTGGACAAAACAACACAGAAAGATTCCACAGAAGGAAAGCCAGCACCTACAGTGCTTGTGAAGGGAGTGGGTAAAACCACAAACCATGGAATTTGGGCTTTCTGATACAGATGGAATCCAGATTGATGAGAAGATGAGAAGCAGGCACTCCAATCATGTACAGCCTGGGTGAGGTGAGGGGCTTGTTCTTAGGGAACTGGAAGTGTTTACTCCTGATCTGCTGGACACTGAGAAGGGTGCAATCCACCAAACAGTAGCACTCTCTGTTGAGCATTCTCCACTGAAAATGTTTTGCTTTTCTCTGTAAGCAAGCTTATTCTTGTATCTCCAAAGTGATGGGAAGTAATGCCAATTTCTCTTTCTGCGTATTGTCACCAGCTCCTCAACTCAGCATGTCTTGCTGGTAACTTATCCTTCCACTGCAATAAAGCAGCCTTGGTCTTTCACACCATGTTAAAGAAAATAACCAGCAGAGTACTTAAACCAGGCTTGGCTTGACTGCAGATTTCAATTGAGTTCAGCAGTAAAAGGAAACCCTATTAGTACTACTTCCCCACAGCTAGCTTTGCTCAATGCCTAGTGTTAAGATAAATTATGTTCTTCAGTGTGTAGGATGAAATAAGAGTTGCTATCACAGCAGGATGAGTTTTTCAAATACTCCTTACATTAGGCAGCAATCTTTTGTTCCTACAGAAGGAAAAATTTTGAAAATAGATAACCAAGCTTATCTGGGAGATCTATCACTTAGGGCCATAATCCATGATCTATGTAGCCTCACTTTGTGCAAAGTATATCATTTTGTCTAACAGCCTTTAAAAGGGACTTTGAAAGAACTATTATTTTGTTCTGAATGATATACAAACAAATCCAGTTCTACAATTTAATCTCCAGTCATCTCTCTTCATTGTTCTTTTATTGCAAGTATTCCTTGGCATGGATTAAGAACTACTGAAGTATTTAATAGCTGTTTACAAGTAGCAGCTATTACTACTTAGACTAGAGGACATAATAAGAGGACAACTAAACAGGTCATTACCTTTGCAAGTAAGGTGTGTATGGAGAATGATTTAAGAGAAATGAAATTATAAATCCAGTTACTTCATTATTCTTTGTCTTTTAAGTGAGAAAGCAAAATGAGTTTGCAACGTTAAGTACAGGGTAAGACTGAGTCTAATACAAATATGAAAGTACTGTTAGAGAGAATTTGCCAGTGGCTTAGCCCTTAGAGAGCCACTTCTGGGACTGCTTAGGTAGGGATTCTTGGCTCTACATCTCAAATGTGTGCTTGTAATTCTGGGTCACTAAAGGGTATGCCAGTTGTGAACAAGAATGTATTTTCCATTTAGATGGAGAAAGTAGGGGGAAAGGTATAAGATGGAGTGCCTCATTTCTCTTGAGATCTATCCAAGACCTTAAAAAACCAATGGAAATCTTTTCTGTTGAGTTCACCATGCTCTGGATCATATCCTTACAAAACTCATTTTATTGTCAAGTCCATTCTTTCTTCCCCATTCTGTTGCTCAATTTGCTCTCTGCTGTTGGGTACTTTTTTGCAAATATTAATAAATCTGTATAATCTTTGGCCTTTAGCCGAGTCTCGATTCCATGGCACACTGTTGCACTGTGTGCGTGACTGCATGGTTGAGGGTTGCTCTGGAAATTACTCATAAAAATTAATTGTCTGGTAATACCACAATTGTCAATATGTGTAGGTTGCAGCATTCCCCCTGTGGGCTGTTGTAGCAGATCATAAAACTTCATTTCCAGGAAAGTTTCAAAACTTTTATTTTCTAGGGAACATTAATTATCAGAGTCCAGATGACCTGTCCCATTTCTCCATTAACTTCATCTCTTTTTTCTCTCATCAGACATGGTAATTTGAAGGCAACTGGCAACAGATCACATGTCAGCCTCCTGGTTTTATATCAATGTCAGCTAAAGTGTTTAAAAGCAGCCAGACTCATAAGCCTAATCCCCAAACGAATGTTTATATGTGACCATTTCCCCATTGTTAAACTTTTGTGCCAACAGCTGATTTACAAGTCTGACACTTATGCAGACATATGCTTTGGCATTCTGCAGGCTTCCTGAGAGTCATGCCCTCCAGCACTGCTTGTTGACCTCCCCTTCAAACTCAGGGCCTTGATGGATCATCACAATGGACAAACCACTCTGGACCTACATGGTCGTAAGAACTCCAGTCATGTTCCTGTTGGAGTTTACAGCGATGCATTCTTTCACAGAGAAATTATATTCCCTTGAGACCAAACCTTTTGCAGGTTTTTACCAGTTCTTATGAAGTTCTTACCTGGGGAAGATTCTCATGCCTAGGACGAAATACATCAAAGAGCAAGAAAACTTCCACCCCTCCTAGATAATCATCCTATGATCAAGACACTGACTGGTGGCACAGGAGTCCAGAATTCAAGTTTCTGTTTGGCAAGATGTCAGAATCCTGTATTCCAGGCAAGCTTCCTGGCCACCAAAATATCAAGCTCTTCTTGTATTCTGTCTCTCCTGTTGGACCTGTTTCACTTTGTATAAATAAATAACCCTTAATTGAACAAGGGCTTGAATTCAGGCTGCCCATTGAACTATTGCATTGGTCAGTCCCCAGGTCAGTGAACAGGTAACTGCTTGTGTGAAGTGAGCAGGTTGCAGAGCAACAGAGGTAGCTGAGGTGTCCCAAAAATGCAAGGAAAGCAAAGAAAACCACTTGGTAAAGTCATCTAGTAGAGTACGAATCACCTGTTTTTCAGTCCTTGACCTGAATGAGGAAGAAGAAGGATTTCTAGTTGTTCTAGGAGAGGCTTTGTCCAATCCTCTGAAAGGTCATAATTCCACCACACTTTAAAAAGAACTAATATTTAAAAGTCATACTTCCTTCCTTTCTGAAGTAAAAAAAAGAAAAAAAAAACTTCAGTTAAATGATCCTCTGAAAACCTCCTTGCACTAGAGTGAAGGTGCATCACAATACCTTGAGTCTTAAAGGTGCTGGAAACTCTGTCCCAGACATGAAAAAGGACCTCACTGTTCCAGTTCTGAGTGATTTCTTCACGTAATATTCTTCCCAGCTTTGCTGGCATTTTTCAAATGAAGGATTAAGTTTTTACTTACACACTATTTTCACATGATAAATATGAGTTTTAGTCATATTTAGTCATGCAGAAAGATTACTGAAAACAATAGGGAGAATTCAGTGATTTAGTGTAACATTGCTATAAAAGATCATATAAAAGGTAAGACAAGGACTGGAGAGGTTGAGTCCCAATCTTTTTACTTGCTGCTAGATAATATATCGCAATAACTTTAATATTTATATTTGATGGTCAAAAATATTTATTTTCAAGCATCTCTTTGATAAGAACTTGGATTAGTCTTTGATTAGGAACAAAAATCCATGTTTTAGTCAGATTCACCTCTCCATAAGCATATCAACAAATTGGTATTTCTGTAGACATAAGTCTGCTTTTTTTTTTAATGTTATATAATCTTTCTCATAAGCACTTGCATAAAATCAGTTAAGAGTTAACCAACTAAAATATACAAATATGCGGGAGGTTTTATGAAGAGCTACAACTTCAAAAGGACTTGGTTTAGGGGTCATGACCCCATTTTTTGCAATAACTTATGCATCACGAACTTACGTAATTGGCAGCAGATAACATATCACACTCTCAGTTTTATGTCCTTGGTTTGACAACAGTGTCAATTGAAGTATTTGCTAACTGCAGAACAAATGGAGCCTCATAGATGAAAATGTTTTCATTCCAAAACTGATGTTTGTAACAAAACATTCCCCCTTTATTGTTCTTCTTTAACATTACAAAATTCATTATCAGAAATGAGTAGGGATAGACACATAATTTTGGACATCAAAAAATATTTCTGAATATTACTTATCCTTGCAAAATGGAAAAACCTGAAAAAGTATGTATTTTTCTAAATAAAATATCATCAGTACAAAAGAACACATATGAAGTGGCCTTGGATCTCTAAATCTTTGTTATCTTTAGAGCATGAATCAGCTTTAAGATAAATTACTGGAAAATAAGTAACCTGGATTTTAAAATATTTTAGTAGGGTAGGTTTAAGTCTATGTTTTCCCAGAGACTACATTAAACAGCAGCCAAGAGGCAAGTCTAGACTGCTTCTCTATGTCAAAACTGGACACTTATACCATCCTCTTGGGACACTGGAATCTTCACAAGCTGTAGCAGAAAATGCATAAAGCAAAAGAATTATTATACAGAAGGGAGGCATTTAAAAGGAACCTTAGTGACTTAAGGTCTTAATATCTATTAAAATTCAATGGTACAGAGGCCAAAATTCATTGAGTCTCTTTTTGAGTGATCTGAGGCTTGGGAGTAGGATTTGTTTGGGGTTTGGCTCTAACATGTGTATTTTGTGGGGTGCAGTCCTCTTTCAAGACTCTTCTTTCTCAACAGTGAGCGTATTGACACACACTATATTGACCATAATTCCCAAAACTGTACAATAGAGAAGAAGAGAATGGTGGCAGTTTTATTAATGTGAAGTTTTCTGCTTGACCTAATTACAAATTAACATTGGGAAACAATTATATGCCATCAGTTTAGTGAAACATTTGTGATTATTTCTCATCTGAACCTGAATTTAAACTGACCTAAAGAAAACATGATATGTGTTTTGAAATCTAGCTCACAGTAGATTATCACTTCTGATGTATATTATTTGTTAGACAAGGTTTTTGAGTCAACTTTGTTTAAAACCTTTGGTGTCTGGGAGAATAAATTGCCTGCAGTGAGACAATGTATGATGATGTCTCACTGAGAGCTACATCCCATGATGTAGCTAAACTAGCACAAGTTATAAGTTATAGACAAGGAAAAAAAAATTATGGCAGGAAAGATGGACAAAAAATTTTTAAAATGGAAAAAATTTAAACTGATATGCATAAGGAAAAGCGATGCCCATTATACAATCATAGAACTGTTTATGTTGGAAAAGGCCTTAAAACTTACTGGGTCTACCACTAAACCGTGTCCCCAAGTGCCAAATCTACAAGCCTTTTAAACACTCCTAGGGAAGGTGATTTCACCACTTCCCTGGACAGTCTCTTCCTAGGCTTGGCAACCATCTCCATGAAAAAAATTTCCTAATACCCAGTCTAAACTTTGCCTGGCACAAATTGAGTCCCTTTCCTTTTGTCCTACTGCCTGTTACTTGGGAGAAGAGCCTGGCTCCCATCTCGCTGCAACCTTCTTTTGGGTAGTTGTAGAGAGCAATAAAGACCCCCCCACAAGCCTCCTTTTCTCCAGGGGAAATTTGGCCTGAAGGGATGCCATAAACTGACCAAAATCCATTTCTGTTTTTCTATGTAGGAACAACTGTATCTTTCTTCTTAGCAAATTATTTTTTATTTATCCCGTTCCTAGAAACATTTCAGCATGGATTTTATTCAACTTCCATAGTGCTTTATTGCCCTTATCATTACAAACATTTTCCTGATGTCTGAGTCAAATATCTCTTGTTGGTATATAATGTTGCATTCAGCTCTGAACAGCACACACTCAAAAATATCTGGATTGTATCTGCCACCAGTATTTTAGTTCATCCTTACATATTACACTTAGATTCACATAACAAAACAAACTCATACTCACAGACTTTCAGGCAAAACTAAATCAGAAAATGCATTCCAGAAGTCCATATAATAATCTCCAAACAGTACATACATGCAGTTTGAGGGACCAGCCCAGAACAACTGCAAAACCTTAAGGCATGCATGACTGTGAATGTTAAGCCATTAGCACCAACTATTTTATTCTATATAGTTTTGTTTCCACCCCACACTCTTACAAGACCACACTACTTACTAAAGTAGATACAGCTGCTGGCAAACACTCACAGAAGAACAGCAATAGCTGTGATGGGATGGAGAAAGCTGTTAATTAGGAAAGAGGAGGCCAAATACAAAAAGGCAGCAAAAGATATTTTACAGCCATTGCTTGCTCTGGCCCTTGTAATATAGAATAATTATGGTCATGCAGCTATGCAGCCCTTTGCCATGGGGTGATCAGCATCCTGAGTTTGAGGACACAAAGGTAGACTGTAAGAGCCAAGAACTATATTGCCTTTAATAATGTCAGATTTTGATTTGGTATCTTAGAACATAACCAAGGATAAGATGTAAGTAAGATAAGAAAAAAAACAAATACTTAATTTCAGAAAACAATGAACTGGCATGATGTTTCTTAAACAATGGAACAGTCTCCCAGACTCTTCCCAGTAATGGAGCCTATTTGTTTGGTGCTTTTATAGCCAGATTGGCAAATGCTAGGAAACAGCCTGCAGGATATAATCTTGCTTTGGCAAGAGATTGGACTGGATGATCATTTCCATCTAAGTTTCCTCCCAGTTCAGGCTCAAGTTTTGGAAACAGAATCTTACTGTCTTACTTTGTATTTACCATTTGAAACCATATTTCAACTGGAGCTCCTAGATATGACAGTCTCAATAAATTCTGGTTAGAGTTCTTGGGATATGATACAAACCGCCTTAGAGATGACTGGACTGCTTCCACTGCTATGGGGACCCTCAGAACAGGCCTTTGATACTCACAGAAATGGATGCATGTCTGTGAATGTGTGAGAAGTCAGAGACTTTAGACCCCTTTAGGCTGGCAAGAAGCAACCCAGCATTAACAGAAACATTGTGCAGCACTGTGAGCAGGTGACTTTGCCTGAGCTACTATCTCCTGCAAAGCAGTGGAGCACTGACACAGTGACACAGCTTCTGGATTCAAGCTGACTTGTACCTTGTCAGTCTGCTACGTGCTCAGAGGAAGCTTTCACCTGATCTCATAGAAATGTCTTCAACTAATTGTTAATAAGCAAAAGTAAAATCCCAAAATCCCAAAACAGCTTCTCCCTTTTGACTCATAACATGGTGCCTTATCTTTAATGCCTGCCATCAGAATGTCAGGACACTGAGGCATGATGCAGTATTATTTAATGTCTAATAAGAAACAAGCAATCAAGCATCTTGACCCAACAAAAGCAACAGAAACCAAGGGAGATGCACTGCACTCACAGACAGCAGCTGACAGTGTTACTGGTTCTTTGGGGCCAGCTTGTCCTGTCAAAATTTCCATAGTGTTGAACATCCTTCTCTAAAAATTTATTTCTTAAAAATATCCCAGTTTAGCCAGCTATAAATGGGTCATCTAAGCCTTACAAGTAAATTTGAAAAACTACAGCCACATTCTTGAATGGAGAGGCCACATTTTTATTTCAGCAATATGGATATAAATTAGAACCCTTCCTTCTCTCTTTCTCAAAATAAAGAACAATGCTATTTACTGGGCTATATATTGTAGCCCTTCAACACAAATACATGCACACTAAGACCAAGACCACCAGTACTAAATGCAGAATAATTTATTGCCATGTGAAAGATAAGTACACACAACACAGCAAACAGAAAAAAAAAACTGAAAACAAGTTTTAAAATTAAGATTACAGAGCAGAAATAACAGGAGAAGAACTTAAACACATTGCTGCCCCAAGAGGATATGAATTTCAATGGAAAATAACTACCAAATGTTTCCAAAGCCAACCACAAAAAATCAAATAAGATTCAACTTAAATGTAATTTATTCTGAAGATTTTGTTGCTATAGAGTCACACATGCATGTTGGATTCATGGTTATTTCTCAAAAATTAAACTCTTCTGGGCTCAGATTTGTGTAACACCAAAAAAGGGTTTTAAAAAGAGAAATCCCTCTATTCTGTGAAACAGTTTCTGGGAACCTTCCTGGAAATCCCAGAAAGACCAGCCAAAGAAAATTATCTATGGGGAATTGTGATTGTTGCAGCAAATGTGAGCTTATACTCTCTGATTCATTTAATTAAGCTCTTTGAGTGAATACTGGGATGCAAAACAAGGGATATACTGAAGAAGAATAATCAAGCTATAACAGGATCTCTCCAGTTATTAACTGTAAATTACACAAATGTAAATCTAGATCAGCAAAAAAGCCCTACCACACTCACATATTATGATTTTTTAATAGAAGCTTTAAAGCAGCATTTGTCAATGGTGTTAATTTTAAATTATATGGCTAGTGACAATGCTGTATACCACCCAAGATTTCAGCATGCTGGGAAAATCACATTTCTCTTTTGAAGTTATATTTCAAAAAGACCCAATCATTTTTGAACTATATTAATGGATACAGAGAGAGAGAAGAAAACATACACGGCGAATAAGCTAAAACAAAAAATAGATGTATAAGAGACATATTAAATGTCCATATTCCAAAGCCTGAGTGACTTTTCATTTCTATTTCAATTGAAATGAATAGTAATGTTCAATAATTGTGGTAGGAAAATAGAAACTGCTCTCTCATGAGCAATACTGCTGCTTCCAAACAACAACAGCACTGTTAACACATTCATTTGTATTGTACTATATTAGTAATATTCAAAAATTGTTATGAACTTGTGGTTATTGAGTGAAGTGCATTGGTAGGTCCATGAATTCCTCTTGGACAAGCACATGAGACACTCAGCAACTATGGATCTGTGGCTATTATTAGCACAGTCTTTGAGTAGGTCAGCAGCTACATTTGGGGGAAGACTGGTCTCCAGTGGTCCACAAGCAGATGTACATCTACCCATGCTTATTGTGGGACAGCTTGGAGAGGAGCCACTTTAGAGAGATAACACTACATGCTGGGGAGAAAGTGTAACAGCAAGAAATGCAGTACTCAGAGAGGGAGACTGAGATGCTGCTAAGTTAGAACTGAGGTTGATAACCTTTTAATGAAGCATAGCAACAGAGATGAAAAGAGGCACAATGCTTTATATTCATCCCTGCAGTTTCTGATGTACCATTCAAAACACCATAACTAAGGCATGCCAGCTTGGACCAGGACTTCCAACTGCTTTTTTTCAAAGTATGTCATGCTTCAGTATGGCCTTGAAATTTTGCCTTAGTCACACCTTGTGTTTCAGATTACTCACAGGTTCCTTTGACATTTTTATGTTCAAGTCGGGAAAGATCAAACTGGCCAGCTGAAAAAACTTAATGCACTTCATTTTTCTTTCTGAAGAAATTTTTTAAAAATTAAAAAAAAAAAGGCAAACCAAAACTTCAGCAAACAAAAAAAAAACCTACAAGATATAATTTGAACAGAAGAGTTGTATTTTGGGCATTTATAACTATCCAGTTAAAAATACACCAAATTCTGGAGTGATTTTATATAGCTCAATTACAGCAGAAAAGGAAGGGAAAATTTACACCCCACACTTCAAATGCGTATGGGGAGAGGAATTCTGCATTTGAACAGCTGTCTTATGTGGAAAGGAGTGACTTCATCCCCAACACACAAGATATCTGAGCTGTCAGAAAGCTGCTAACAACCTCTTTAGTACTGCCATCCTCATGTACCTCGGGATACAAAGACCTGGGCTGAACTCCAAAATTACATTGTTTAGCAGCTGAATGACAAAAATTCATCTAGAATTAAAAAATTATACATCAAATTAGCATGCAGTAAATAATTAATTTTGTGGTCCTTACTTAATTAAACAATTTCCTCACATCACCTTTCCCAGAAAGTAAAGCCTGAGACATTACAGTGCTAAATTAAATCTCATACAAACATTACTTACATGTGCAGAAGTACCCTGCTTCAAGTGCTTACTCATTGAATGCCATTCAAACAAATGGCAAGTTATTGGGGGTCAGGGGCAAGCATTGCATGAGGACTTTTCAGCTATTCAGAGCTGTGAATCTAAGGTGATGTATTGTTAAATTGAATATCTATACAAGAGGGCTGTGGTTACAGAGTTTGATGGCAGTGAGCACTGTACTGAATTTAAATGTCACCTTATTTATCATCCTGTATTATTTTTAGAATGTTTAGTGCTAGGAAATATACTTATGCAACTTTAATTCTATACTAAAAACCTCTCTATAAGAGAAAAAGGTTGATGCCAGAACTTTCTAGAAAAAATATTTTCTGTTTCTACAATTCCCACAGCTGTGAAAATAAGTACCTCTTCACCTATAGTCTATAACCATATTCACCATATCAGGTCATTTTGGGAAACTTCCATGCAGGTGTTTCACAGATTATGGCTTGATGTCCTAATGGGAAAAAAATTGCATCAAACACTAAATAAAGTAAATCATTTTTACACACAGAATGGAGAATAAATGTTTTATAAAATCCTTCTCTGATTGATTAGAACCTAGAAATGAGCACAAGTTCCAAACCCCTTTAAAAGTGATCCATTAAATGCTGGAGGCAGCATCACTGCCTCCTATTGCCACATGTTTAAATTTCATCATCTTCTGTCAGACCAACTGGCCAAAGTGATGGTGGCACCCACTAACTAAGCAACTCCTGTCCTGATTACCCAGATGAGCTGATTCTCTCAAAAAACAGGGCTGCTCAGCACAGGACCCCCTCCTGTTTCCCCAGTACACACAATTTTCCAGCTTTGTTCCCCCTAAAAAGGGTTCATATTCATGGAGCCTGCTAGGACTAAATTTGGATGGTTCTTAGTAATAGACAGATATTAGAACCAAAATACTCCCATTAAATCAGCCAGATCTAGGATCCTGCCCTTCTTGCTTCTTAATTGTCACCATGACAATGTCAACACTTCAATCATCAGTGCTGAACATATGTGAGATGTGGCCCAGCTTGTCTCTTGGAGTCGTTACCTAGACTGCTTTCAGATTTACCACTGCATTCAGTTTATATTGCTGCAGTTTTCTTCACAGTCAGAAAGCTGGAGAAAGGAGATAGGAACCAGACAGCCCTTGTGGCATAGAGAAAATAGCAACATAATGCCCAGCTCTTAGGTTAACAGAACAAAACTGCTTTAAAGGCCAACTTCAACACCACTGTTGGAAGGGACTGATGGCAGGACTGATTGTTGCAATATCTCTTTGGCGTCTGATTCAAAAAGAGGTGTGTGCTTTGTCACAATAGCTGGGGTCATTGTAAGTCATATGAGGAGCAGCTGAGGGAGCTGGGTTGTGTAGCCTGGAGAAAGAGAGGCTCAGGGGAAACCTTATTGCTCTCTACAACTACTTGGAAGGAGGTTGTAGCCAGCTGGGAATCAGCCTCTTCTCATAGCAACCAGTGACAAGAAGAGAAAATGGCCTCAAGCTGCACTAGGGGATGTTCAGGCTGGACATCAGGAAGAATTTCTTCTCTGAAGGGGTTGTCAAGCATTGAATAAAAGGGTTGTCAAACATTGAAATGGACTTCCCAGGGAGTCATCATCCATGGAGATGTTCAAGAAACAACTGGACATGGCACTTAGTGCTATGTTTAATTGACAAGGTGGTAGTCAGTCAAAGGTTGGACTCCATGATCTTGCAGTTCTTTTCCAACCTAAATAATTCTGTATATAGGAAAAAGTTGAGGCTGAGTTAAACAAGGGCAAATATTTCTCATAATGGAAATCTAAACCTTTAATATTGTAGTTCCTTTAATATTATGTTACATCCTTAGTGTTAATTTGGTATAAGAGTAAGTGTTTCATAAGCACAGTTTTATTTTTAAGTAAAGCTTTTGGAATTCTTTTAAAAGATGTTTACAGTAGTTAAAGAAAGATCACATTTTAAAGGTACATTTCTAATTACATTCTGGCAGAACCTTAGCTGGGAACACTACCAGCACTATTTTGATAGCAAAAGCTGTGACAGTTACATCAGCTAAGGTTATCTGCTGTCTGCTTATTATCATGATCAAATTAAAATACAAGAATATGGTCAGCAGACCAAATATATGACATAGAACACTGGGGCACAAAGATTGGGAACAACCTTAGGAAATCTATAAGTGTACAGAACAGGACTGGAGTATGTCACTGGAAGAACTAAACAACTTCAAGAACTGAAGCAGTATGAACAGGATGAAATCCAGAGCTGCCTAGCTCAAATTCATGAAGCTGGCAGCAAAAAATATCACAATAAACTGGGCACTTGCCAGCTGCACGTGGAGGAGAAAACTCTAGATGGTTCAATCAAAGTCAGGGTTAGTATAAGCCCCTAAAGAGAGGCAGCAATGGTAAACAAGTACAATTCAAAAACACATGGGGCATCCAGCAGTGAGGGATGTGCTGGTCATATGTCACTGGAATACTGCGTAGAATTTAGGTCACTCCTTTCAAGGACAGACACAGCTGTGCTCCATATGGGGAAGTTCCACAGCCACAGCCCTGTCACACGGCCCCCGAGCATGTGCCTGGGCTCCCATGTTTGTGCCTGGGAAATCCCATGCCATGAGCAGGAAATCCAGCCTGTGGAAACGTGAACCCAGATGGCCAGCGAGCGCACAATCCGCCCAGGCCTCTTTGGTCACACCAGGCTCACCAGGATGGGTTGACTCTGTGGTGTGCTGACTGATACAACAAGAGAGGCTTCAGAACAAAATGTACCCAAACTTTTCATTTGTCCTTTGAGTTTCCAGTAGATCCAAGCCATATGCAAAGCAGTGCTCAAATAACACAGCACATGTAGGGTACACCCAGCATGTCCCCAACACGCTGCACTCCTTGCCCAGGTGTTCAGCTGTCAAGCTGCATCTGTGTTTGTCTGTGACTTCCAGATGCCAACCTGACTGATGAGAATGATTGTGCTGAACCAGTGACCATATGGTCTGCCAAGCATGCACATGAAAGGAAAAGGAGGAGAGGGTAGAGCCATCTTTTGTTCTCCAATTAATTCCTTCCTATATTGATGCAGCAAAATAGACTTGTCATGAAACAGGTGCAGAAAATTGCTTCTAGAAGGATCAGGGAAATGGAAAATCCATCTCATGAGAATAGACTGTGCTCACATCTGAACAAACAGGTGCAGACCAATGTGAGCCTCAGTTGGCCTCATACTGTCCCAAAATCTACATGGCCTGAATTAAATCATTGCTAATGAAGTCTCCCACAGAACTCACAAGCCCAGGCTTAGCATTCCGCTGCCATAGCCCCACAGGCAGCAGGAGAGGCTCAATTCATATCCCAGCCCACTGAGATCATTAGCAGAGAGCCTGGGTCTGCCTGTCCCCATCAGTGCCAGCACACCCCACAAGAGTTTGGCTTGACAGTCCCAGGGGAGTGGTGCCCCAGGGGGTAGGACTCTCAGGAATTTTAAAGATCTTTTCCAATCTAATGATTCTACGATTCTTTAATTCACAGAGATATGGGAGGCAGGAAAACTGCCTCAGCAAAGAGACAATGTTGGCACACCAATAAGCAGTGTAAATATGCCATAGATAGAGTTAAGCTGAAAATATGAATAATTCTATCCATTATAGCAGCAAGATCCTGGAAGAGCTCTCACAAGTAATGGAGAAAAACTGTAACAAATTTTAAGGTGATGCTTGATTTTTCTGAACACATCTCTGTGCCACAGAGGTGTCTGAAACACCCGCAGATGCCCCATAAGACCCCATCCTGAAAATCTTGTTAGCTGTGAACTGCAAACCAAGATCCAATTGAAATCAGAAATTTAATTAAAAGCAGCACTTCTGAGCCAGCTGCTGGCAGGCACTGTGCTGGTAAAAAGTGACAGCTGCTTCATTGGCAGTGCAATGTCAACAACTGTAGAAGAGGCCAAGGAATAGACATGGGCCACAACTGCTCAAAGATCACCCCACTTTGAAGAAGGTACTTGTAAAAAGGCTTCAGAGGCTTTTGTCTATGATTTCATCAGCTAAGACACTTTACTCCTAGTTTATATTTATATTTTGCTGCTGTCTTCCTTGTTTGTGTGGGTTTTTTTGGCTCAGTGGGATCACAATGCCAATTTAAATTAGTTAAGAGAGAAAATGTCAAGTTTTCCAAATACAACATAATTGTTCTTAAAAAACTATTCCCTCACTACCTAACAAATCCAGGGTTTGTTTGCAATAAATGTGCACTTCAGAGATCTTTCCCTTTTATACAAGTGGACTTAGATCCCTTTGATCCATTTTATTTGCATATGTAAGCATATGATTCCCATTTTTTAAAAGGAGTTATTAATACTTTCCTTAAAAGACAGCATTTTCTTGTTTTAAGAAATACATTCTTGGTTTCAAGTAAGACAGAGTAGCAAGGGAGTGGTAGTGTGGCCATTAAATTAATGGTCCACATGGAAGGGTAGACCATTCCAGGCATGCAGAATAATTCACACATTAAAGACAGTGAATTGGAACCCAAAGTTTCATATCTAAGTTTAAAAGTAACCATTTAGTATTAGGTTGGGGTTTTTTTTCCTGCTGGAGCTTCAGGTAGATGTGATGTGCCCTCAGAAATGATGAGCTGTATCACATAGATCAGCTTGTCACAGTTTCTCCCTGTGAAGAGACTATACTGCTTAGTCTAAGAATAACTTTAAAATTCACAGAAAGTGAGAACTGTTGAGCAGTTAAAAATAAGAAGTCATAGGAGGACACACTGTTAGGCATAAACATTAAGACCCTTCAAATCAACTTGAGCTGTTGAGCTAACCTAAACATTTCAGGTCAGATCCTGATCCCAGTGAATTCAAAATGATTGGCAGTGATAACTAATGTTTCTCCTTTTATTTCTGTTTTCCTGCTAATGAGTATCAGATATAACATTGCAAGACTACACTGTAAACAAAGTGCAAAGATAATCATTTTCAAAGGAACACTTTATTCACAGTAGGCTGTGTAGGGAAGGAATTAAGCATGAGTAAATAAACCATAAAGGTAGATGAGAATATAAAGAGAAATCAAAAAATAAGAAGATGCAAGTTAAAAAATTAGTGGGTATATGGTGAAAGCAAAATATACTGCTTACGAGGAAAATTCAACAACTGAGTAAAATGCTGAGTAATTTCATTTGTGCGTTAAATTATTTGCAATTTCCTGCATAAAAGTAAAAAATAGAACAGAAATTCAGGATTGCCATGCCAAAGATCTTTTCTTCATCCAAGAGCAGAGGAGCTAGAAGGTTTACACAATTTTATGTCAATTAAAATATTCCATATAAACAATGCATACTTGTCCAAACTAACTGACTTCCAATTCTTTCTGGGCAAAGTCTGAGAAAGAAATACTGCATCACAATATAAAATAAGCAAATTTCATCTATTTTGGAACAAGTGAAGAATTACATGTAGTTCAGATACATCAAAATCTTTCTATCTGGCTGCAGATGCCTATTATTAGGATGTGTTAAACCTGTCCAGAAACTTCTTTCTACTATTGATAAACAATCCACACATTAAATTAGAGATTAAGACATGTATTCCTTCCAGTCCTTATGTATGTTTGTCATTAATCCAAAACAACATTGCCAAACCTCAGCCACAGAAATAGTAAAAATAAATACCAAAGGTCTGGGAAGAGAAATCCTGAGGTCACAAAGAGAAGGTAACTTCAAGGGAGTATCCTGGAAATTAAGTCCTATAAATCATCATGGTCTGAAAGAAACAAATTCAGCAATTGCATAATGCCATTTTACATGGCTAAAAATAATAAGAGTCGTGGGGTGAATGCCAGGAAAAAAATCACTGGAAAACTTCACAAACATTTATGTTCAAATAAAAGGCTTGAAGCAAGAAAGTTGTTTGATGAGAGCCTCAGTGCACAGCACTGGTGCCTTCCTGCCTCCTTGCTTCGAACGAGTCAGTCATGCTCACAGCAATCATTTACACAAAACCAGACCCCATTATGTTCATAATATACATTTTAGTGATGGTGGGGATAAAAGGTCAGCAGAATAATCATCTCCATTCTATATTCAAAGTAGGCTGATACTCCTGTCTTTCTTGGTAAACTCCTCCATTCTTGCTAAAATGTTTGTTCCTCTGCTCTACAGCTTATTCAAAACCATTAAACCACTGCTGGGTAAAACCATTATATTGTAGAAAATGAGGGTCACCCTGAAGAAGATTATCCTATACATGATCCGTAAAGATTTTCCTTGAATAAATGTTTTTTTAAATGCTATTTTTTCCTGCCTTCCCCTCTGAGTCTGTTAGAGATTGAAAATTCAAACGTGTGTATCATTTCAGGCAGGGCACATGCAATTGCCTTAAAACCTGAGAATTATTAAACTATATTATATTGAAATTCTTTATATTCTACTGAACTTGCTAAGGAAAGTGAGATGATGAATATTAGACCCTGAGTTTCCAGAGCCCCTTTTTTCTGTTATCATACTACATGGCTTGGGCAAAGTCACAATCACAAGGGAAGCACCAGGAGTTTTGCTGCTGATCACTCACAGCTTTCATCACACAAACCCTGGGGCTCTGAGGACCAGCCTGTGACAAAGACTGACGGACAGCAGTGGGAGCCCCCCTTGGCAAAGGATCTCAAAGGAATGGTATTCCCTTTACCCTGACATAATAGCGCTCCCTTTACCCTGACAGACCAAGTCTTTCAACTCCAAACCATCCCAGTAAAATCCCAGTTGTAACATTTTGAGAAAACACTCTTGCTAGGCTGCCTTTTGAAAGATAAAAAACTAATCTGAGTTATCAGCCTGCTGTCCCCATCTCTCTAGTGTTAGCATATTGAATTTTTACATCATGCACTGAAACATATCCTGTTGTAAAACACTGCACATGGTGAATTTTGTTACAATCTTCTTAGAGGAGATTTAGATTCAAGCAAATTTCATCTCCTTATCCTCATCTACAGCACACCTGAAACAAAGACAATGGTAGAAGTATTTTCTGTTTTCTGACAAGGACTTCATCTGTATTCACTGTGTATAAAGTCACTGCTTAAGTATAACTCCACAGGGCTCCACTTCTGGACTAGACTGTTGTCTTTGCTGCAGAGCAAACCATTCAGATGGTTGTAATTGTACTGTACTACCAGGGGGTCCAGCCTGAGGTCTTGAGCCACAGAAGCTTTTGAGCTGTTTGCTTGACGGGTAGCAGGGATGTGCTTGGCACAGGGGGTTCTGGATAATCTGATTTCCTACTGATGGAGGTGTTAGCAGTTAGCAGCTGCTCTTGAAGTTGATATTGCTGGCTCCCCCCAGAAGCCATCTCTGCACCCTATCCAGCTACATGGCCCAGCAGGACCCTGTGACAGCCACTGTCACCTCCTGTACATCTCCTGTGCTCTTCCACTACACAAAAGGGTAAGACTATCCACATCTGCAGTGAAACTTGTTTCTACTCTTACACATTCTCACTATGCAATTCCACCAAGGGGTGGATGGATAATATTGCTAAGTCAGTCTGATGGGATGGTCCTGTTAGCCCTGCCTTGGCCACAAGCTGTGGCCATTTCTCTTGTGCTTCCCCGGCACCACAGATGATCATTTCCTTTCATCATTAGCAAGTTTAGGGAACTAACCTGTCAGGAAATAACTTTTTTTCTAAAGCCAAGCTCTTCTGCCTCCTTAGTCCCCAAAGCAGATCACTGCAGATAATTTCAGGATCACACAAGACACAGTGCAAGCAGAAGTGAGGGAGAATTAATGGGATAGAAAGTTGCACCTTTTGTCATTCAAGTTGCACTGAAAGTTATGCCATTAGACACTCTTTTAGGGGTTCTAAAGTAAACCCACTCACCAAAACCATCTGGGTTTAAAACCAGAATTCTCTAATCCAGAACCTTTTAGTTATCTAGTTTCTACCCCAGCCTGACAGGTTGCTGGCACAACAGGGGCACTAGGGAGCAGCCATGGAGAGGCAGGTGCAGAAATCCTCTAACACATCAGGGGAACTGTACACTTGGTCACGTGGCAAAGCATTGGTAGATGGCTCACAGGCTCAAGAAAATGTGTGTTTCCACTTACTCAGGGTGAACATTGAGCTTACAGACCTTTGGCTGTAGAATCAGATCTCCCAAATTAAACAACTCTTTCCCAGTTCAACACAGAGTAAGCAAAAAGTGAGGGGAAAAAAATTTGAAAGGTTCAGTGCAGGGAACCTCTTTGTCATATATGACATGCTTGTCATGTATTTGAAGGTAAGAGTGACAGGGTGGGTAGGAGATTCAAAGGCCATGGCTCCACTAGTGATTTTATAGACAAATCTGCAGCACAGCACTTTTTTTCTTTCCATACTCAAACCTACTTCAGGCATTGCCTAGGTGCTTGGATTTCTAAGTTTTTTTCTGAGTCATATATATTTTATTAAAAAAAAAAAAAGACAGAAGGGAGGAAAATAAGAACAGGTGTCATCTAAAAGTGGTGAAAGATTAAGCGAGAAGCAGCTCCAGAGACAGCCAGACCCATGCACAGTCTCCAGCATATGGTAACTTTTCCAGAGGTGTTGCTCCAAGCAAACAACTGCAAATGGAGATTATCCACCACCAATTTCAGCAATATAACATTTACCCACTTCTTACAGATACCAAACAGGTGAGTAATTTACCACTTCATCTCTCTTCAGTCACCTGGTAGCCACTTAGAGGAGTAGAACTTGCCCAGCTCTTATTTCAGGAAAGTCTTTTTCATTTCCTTCACATAGAGTTCTACCACATTAATGACATGGAGCTTAGATGACATGAGAAGTGGAACTCTTCCAAAATACATTTCAGTTCCTGTCAGAAAGTATTGCGTGCCTTTGTGCAGGAAATTATAAAATAGAAAATAAACATGTAAATATACCATTTCAACACATCCTCTACATCAAAGCAGACCTGATGGTTTTAATTTCAGCTTTTTGAGGTTTTGCTTTTATAAGTTGCTGAATTTATTTTGTAGCTCCTGTTTATGAAAAGAGCTTTAAAAGAGTTATAAATTACATTTATCAAATGAAGAAAAACTACAGCCATAAAGTTCCCAGAAAAAAGGAAATAATGTGAACCATGTATGTGCACTTGTGCGAGGACACACACACACAAACTTATGTATTTTTAAGTTAGTGACTGCTGAACCACAGACCACATGCAGAAGAGTAGAAACCACCCATAACCAGATGTGCCACTGTAAAACCCATATTTTAGGATATATTCTATGAAACCCTCAGTATACAGGAAGACGTAAGTTCCCACACTATTAATATCAGTGATATGGATTCCTAGAAAGACTGACTACCTTCACACACCTAAAAATAATCCAAGTTCCAACTGGGAGGTACAGCCTTGGGGAAGTAGAGAGGGGGTTTAACGGAGTTAAAACACAGGATTTTGAAAACCATCCAGCTTAACACAGACGTGAGAACAGCAGCAAGACATCACTTCAAACCTTCTGAGAACCAAGGGGCTGCAGAAGGAATTCCACCCTTTCCCACGGAGTTCATACATGAGCACTGCACCTCAGCTGAGCCCATCAGAGTGTGGCTTGTAGGGCCATGCAGAGCCCCCTTTGTTCCACCTGAAAACAGTGGCCTCGGGACATGCTTGAATTTTCCTGTTGCAGCAAAGTGTAGCACTGGGCTAGTGAAGCAAAATGCTTCAGTTCTCTGCTCTATCCACAGCTGAATAGGAAACCCCAATTCAAAGATTTCCTTCTAGCTATAAAAACAAAGCAAAGCTGTTTACAGGGAATGGAGAAATAGTCATTTCCAAAGTCCCTATCCAGCTGCAAATAGAGCATATAAGACTAGATAGCATTTTTACCTCAGAATATCTCTCACTGATCTAGTAGAGCAAAGTTTGTTGATATTCAGGGTTGCAAAGCCATCTGTTTACTCAGGCTTTTGTCTGTCAGCATAGTTTGAAGAGGTCACTTTGAGAGATCAATTTTTTTTCCTGGGGGTTTCTTCAGAGCTACCACAATTTGTTATTGCGTCTCTTTAGAGGCTTTAATTTGTGGTTTTCAAGATTGCATAACTGCACAGAGAGGTGGTGAGAGGCCCACATGAATAGTTCAAAATAAGTTTGACAATATAGTAAATATCTACTCAGTAATTTTCCCTGGACTGAGCACCGTGGAATGCCAAAGGAGTTATTAATCATGCTAGTGGATGAACATGGCTTTATGAGGTCTGGAGCATACGTTTCCCCTCAGATGTTAAAATGCTGAATTACCTTGCTGCTGACCCCAACTAAAGATGACCTACCAGGGCACTACCAACCAGCCATCTGATTAGATTGCTCTAAACCAGCCTATTCAGAACCAGATAAAGAAAAAAATAAAATGGGATTTTAATTTTGCCTTTTATTTAGGGTTTTTGTAATAAGTTACATAAAAATTAAGCAAGCTGCCTAGCCTCCCATGAGGAGGCTCAGCATTCATTTTTCCATTTCACAGATGATAGATGGAAGGTACAGACATGCAAAGTCACTTTTGGAGCACAAACTGCGCCTGGGGGAATTGCAGGTCCTCAGGGTCTTTGGGAATCTGCAGCCAGAGACCTGGCACTGGCCACAGGCAGAAACAGAGCACTCAGGAGCCACAGGCACATTGGGTTGCATGTCCCAAAGTCAGTGTGACAGGCACCTGGATGAGTGGCAGCTGCAGCAGTAGCTCAGGGTTGCATGAGCCACATTTGCATAGCAGAGGGCAGTGTTCAGCATTTTGGACAAGTAATATCCCTTTCTGAGGAAGCTGGTGGGAAAATGAAGTGCATGCTGCAAGCTGGGAACCCTTCAGCAATGGAGTGGCAAAGTTCTGAGCAGAGACACCAAATTACATTTAAGCTCTGTACTTTTGGGACAGGTCTCCATCTAGTTCAGCAGGAAGGAATTTGCAGGCCATAAATTCCTTCTGATGGGTGAAGACTGAAGGTGGCCAGTCAGTGTTCAGCCCTGCATAGTGAGCACTTTGCTGCTGATACACAACGATACACAACGACTCGCGTGTCCACTCTGGGGACAGCACACAGGTCTGCCTGGCCATGCCCGTGAGGTGACGCTTCAGTCCTCAGTTTAAGGATTTTGCCAGACCCAGTCCCGTGAGAAGCTTGTGTTTGTCACTTGACAGGTGCAGAGAAGTACTGCCGGCTCCTCCTGGGACGCCGTAAAGGAGCGTCTGCCCTGACTCGCTGCTCTCGGGGATGCAGCAGGACCCCAGAGAGCAGCGGGACATCGCAGACGCAGCGCTCTCCTCCTGTCGCCTCCGCCGTCCCCTCTGCCCACCCATTGTAGTGCTTCCCGCCGCACCGGCCCCGCAGCGGCCGCGATGCAGCCCCGTACTCCCGAGTGCCGTGTGGGGCAGGTGGCGCGGCGCGGGCAGGTGGCGGGGCCGGGGCAGGTGGCGGGGCCGGGGCCGGGCGCGGACGCCCCGGCCGGGGCTGAGGGGCCCCGCGCTCCCGCCGCCGCCGCGGCTTCTCGGCCAACAGCTCCCTCTGGCGGCCGCCCGCGCCCCTCCTCCGCCCGGGGCAGCGCCCACCGGCCCGCGCCCACCTGGTGCCCCCCGCGCCGGGGCCGCCGCCGCCGCCGGGGCCCGGCCCGCCCAGCGCGGGCCCGGGGGAAAAGGGGGGCCGGGGCAGCGCCCGCCGCCCGTCCCGCCGCCGCCGCCGCCGGAGGATGTGGCGGCGGGTTCGAGAGCCGGGTGCTCCGCGGCGCCGGGGCGTGCGGTGGGGCGGAGGCTGCGCTCAGGGGGCGACCGGGCTGCCGGGGCAGGGAGGGGAGGAAGGCGCGGGAAGGGACGCGGCGATGGCCGCCTGTCCCTGTCACCTGCAGGCGCTGCCGGGACGGCCCCGGCCCCCGCTCCCGCCCCGGCCCGAGCCCGCACAGCCCGTGGGGAGCCGGGCCGGGGGCGGGCTGTGCCTGTTGCATTGTCCTTGGCGGGGCTGCCCGTGAGCGCCCGCCGCTATCTGAGGCCGGGGACCCCGGCGGTGCCTTGTGTCGGACTCTCTGCCCCGCCTGATAGCGGCTGCACCCTGCTCCGTTGCACGTCCCTTGCGGCTCCCGCCGGGGCTCTCTCCCCTTTTGTCTGTGTATTTTTAGGTCATTAGAGTGGAGGGGTAGGTAATCCCCAGGCTCAAGTTCCAGAGGGGCGGGTTCTGGACGGAGGTGGAGTCACTTTTCATTTAAATCCCTGACTATAAAATGGGCTTAAAGAGAAGCGGGATCTCAGCTGTGCTGCACAGACCCCGGCACGCAGGGTGCGTGGGGGCCCCCCGGCAGCCAGCGCCCTGCAGCACAAGCCGCTGCGATGCTCCACTCCGTCGGCGTTCACACCTTGCAGCTGCTCACCCAGGCGGCCGCCTGCATCCTCCTATTTCCCCGCTTCCTGCTCACCGCCGTGATGCTCTGGCTCCTGGATTTTCTGTGCATTAGGAAGAAGATGCTGACGATGCCCACGGCGGAGGAGGCGGCCAGCGCCAGCGAGGAGCCGCCCCCCGACGACCCCCCGGTCTGCGTGTCCGACTCCAACCGCATGTTCACGCTGGAGTCGCTGAAAGCCGTGTGGCACGGGCAGAAGCTGGACTTCTTCAAGTCGGCGCACGTGGGTTCCTTGGCCCCTAACCCCGAGGTGATCCAGCTGGACGGGCAGAAGAGGCTCCGCATCCTGGACTTCGCCCGCGGCAAGAGACCCCTCATCCTCAACTTCGGCAGCTGCACCTGACCCCCGTTCATGGCCCGCCTGAGGTCCTTCCAGCGCCTGGCCGCGCACTTCGTGGACATTGCCGACTTCCTGCTGGTGTACATTGAAGAAGCACACCCCTCCGACGGCTGGGTCAGCTCGGATGCAGCCTACAACATCCCCAAGCACCAGTGCCTCCAGGACAGGCTGCGGGCAGCTCAGCTGATGAGGGAAGGGGCGCCCGATTGCCCCCTGGCCGTGGACACCATGGACAATGCTTCCAGCGCCGCCTACGGTGCCTACTTCGAGAGGCTCTACATCATCCAGGAGGAGAAGGTGATGTACCAGGGAGGCAGAGGACCAGAGGGCTACAAGATCTCGGAGCTGAGGAGATGGCTAGACCAGTACAAAACCCGGCTCCAGAGCCCCAGCACGGTGGTCATCCAAGTGTAAAAAGGACCTGGCAAGAAGCGCAGGGGTGGAGAGGCGAGGGAGGGCGGGAGGAGAGGTGGGGAGGGAGAAGGCACTGCGTCGCGAATGGCAGGAGCTGTCTTCCCGCGGGGACACTCGAAGGAGGCTGCTGTGCGAGCTTTCGAGCAAAACGTGCCATAGTCCTTTCTCTATTCAAATCATGTTGATTTGCCAGCCACGCTCTGTCAATACTGTATTTCCATGTGCGTTTTGTAAATAACTCTCTTTTTTCCTTTTTTTTTTTTTTTTCCCTAGCGTTTACTATTTTTTAAGGAGGCTCTCTTCCTACGGGATCTGTTCCCGGCTGCGTGTGTGCGCGGGTGTGTGTCTGAAAAGTTGTGTACAAGTGCTCCGTGCTGCCTAGCAAGTGCTAACTGGGATTTCTAGTATTTCTTTGTGATGACCGATTTTGAAATGGGTTTCTCTAATGCCAGGAAATCGCGTCTGATGTTGTCAAATACTAGAACTGCCAATAGCCAGAGCTGGACGGAATGTCCTATTTATGTGGGGGGGTTTTGTAAGACGTTCGTTCACCTTCCTTTTTTTTATGAATTTTTTTAAATAATAAAGGTTGAGTAACTACACGTCTAAGGTTGACTGCCTTTCTCTGTCTTCAGACCGCTACGCTCACTTTCCCTTTTGCCTACCTCGCAGCACCCCCCCGCAGCCGAGGAGGGGCAGGCGGAGCGGCAGGCGGGAGAGGATGCGCTGCCGGGGGCTCGGGGGCGGCGAGCTCAGCCTCGCGCACCGCCCGCGACCCGGAGGAAAGGGAGAGTACTGGGTGTCCCCATGGGGAAATCCAAACCTCCGGGGCTCCTGGGGGGGAGACCGGTCAGGAGGACCCCGTGCTCCCTCAGTGACCCCGGCGAGCCGGCCCCGGATTGAGCCCTGAGCCCTGAAGGGCGAAGGTGCAGGTCTGACCGGCGCCGAGCAGTCAAGTGAGTCCTGACCGAAAACAGGCTGGGGAAAGCCGTCCTGGGCGGGAGAGCCGCCCCGCCAAGGACACCTCGTCTCGGGCGGGCTGTGCCAGACCGGAGCCCGGCCGGGGCAGCGCGAACCGCACCTGCGGTGAAGCGCGGCTGAGGGGCTCGGGCAGGAGGGCAGCGCCCAGCCCGGCCGTGCGGGGCTCAGCCCCACCCCCGGCAGATACGCTGGAAATGGTGCGGGGTGCCGAACCTTGCTCCCTTGGACCCCGACAGGTGAGACAGGGGGTGGAGAGCATCCCGCAATCTCCGCAGGAGCCATACAAAGCTGCCCAAAGACAGTGGGTCTTTAAGGACCACCCGTGGCGCCTCTGAACGCCTCCACGTCCTTGAGAGCAGCGGGACGAGGCGCCCGAGCTTTTAAGCCCCTAAGTTTTGGAGAGGGGTGCACGGCCCGAAAGCAGGGCGAGCCGCGGACGCCGCTCTCCGCAGCTGGGCACCGAGTCGCGCCCGCAGTGCTGAACCGAACCCGCGGGAAGCTGTTTGTAAGGGCGTTAGAGCCCCTGCCTTGACAACGCTCCTCTGGACCCGCAGTGTTCCAGTCTTTCAACATTCACGGTTTAGACTAGCACGCGTAACTGCTCCCGCCTTTCCCCGCAACAAAAGCAGCACCGAGTGGTCCCTCACAGAGAAATCAGATGCTCCGACCCTGCTCGTCCGTCCCCTTCGCCCCCGCAGCCCCCTGAAAATAGGGCCTCTCTGCTGAGGTGTCAAAGGATCCGGCTCAGGTGCCCGCTTCGGGCTTCCCGACCCGCCCGGCCACTGCGCCTGCTCTGGCGGGGTCGAAACCCTTTCAGCCCTTCTTCACCTTTCCTCTGCCCCCAAGAGCGGACTCCCCGGCACCGGGCTCAAGGCACAGCTTCCGCCCGGCTCAGGTGCCTCCGGTTGATGCTGGGGCGGCGGGGCGAGAGCCCGCCCTGAGGTGGTCTTGCTTCCCTGGCCGGGCGCCGGGCGCAAGCACAGAGCCCTCTGCGAAGTCCCGGAGCGGAGGGGAGCCTCGGCGGCAGAGCCAGCAGGACAGGCTGCGGCAGGGCATCATCCCGCTCCCCCCGGCATCGCCCCGCTCCCCCCGTCATCGCCCCGCTCCCCCCGGCATCGCCCCGCTGCCCCCGGCATCGCCCCGCTGCCCCCGGCATCGCCCCGCTGCCCCCGGCACGGGCAGCGCCCGCCGAGGCACGGCAAAGGTGTGTGCGTGCCTGAGCCGCGGCCAGCGCCCGTCAGTGCCTCCCGCCTGCATGGGCACATCAGCCTCGGCTCCCTCCCGGCACCCCAGGAGGGAAAATGAGCGCTTCTCCCTGGTACGAGGCTCCCGAGCCCCGCAAAGCTCGCCCTGCCCCGCTGCGGGACAGCAGAGCCCCCGCTCCGCCCTGCTGCCCGCGGATCTCAGCGCGGCACCAGCCCTGGCCCTGCCCTGCTGCGCCTTTCCCAGCCCCACGCACGTCGTGCCGTATAAAACAAAGGCAGAGGAGCAGCGGGTCTCCTCTCTCGGCTACAAGGGCAGACTGTGTACGCGATTGCTTTTTTCTTTTTTTTTTTTCTTTTTTTTTTCTTTTTTTTTCTTTTTTTTTTAACAGCTTAGTTTTCCTGACTTTACAATAAAGCCATTCTTTGCTTTCTCACCTCGTTATCTCTTTCCTTTATCCGCTTTTGGCAAGCTTTAGTTGTAATTCCGAAGTTACGGCAAGAGCCGGGCACATCCCCACCCCGGCCTGGCCCCCAGGACATTTTCCGGTCATACAGACAGAAATGGTCACTGTGGGCTTTAATAATAACAGTAACAGCCTCATCTTTACTCTCTACTACTAGCAGATCTTGGTCAAAGGCTATATGAGGTCAGGATTTTTTTTTCCCTAAATAAGTCAGCTTTCTAAAGCTACATTCCTCCTTTAAAGCGAACACAGAGATCTTATTTATCACTTTCTCTTTAATCAGCAACAGAAGAAAAATTTGCTATGAATTCCTGGAATCCCTGAAAGAGATCACACTTTTCCTTTGCACAAATCAAAGTTATCTGCTTCTATTATATCCTCCACTTAAAATGAATCATAAGCCTCCATCCCACTGAGCTTTCTCGGGGATACTTGTTTAGCACAGACGAGAACAATACGCTGTACATCTAAAGAGCCCCGGGCGGCAGAAGCCTCCCCGACTGATACAAAGGATTGAGAAACGTCCTATCTTTAAAACGCATTTTTAGTGCCTTTCCACCTCCCTAGTGCACTACAAACAGAAGTCAGAGAGTGCAGAGAGATTTATCAGAGAGAATTCTGAGTGGCAATTACATGTTCTGTCAATAATTAATTGAATTATGTCCTCATCATAATTACATACAGTCCTCTAGCCAGGAGGAGAAAGGAAAGAAGGAAGTTGTGGTGTGATCAGAGGGGGATCTCAGGTCATGGTTCCAGTCATTAAAAATGTGATGTAACATTGCAATCTGGTGTATTCTGAGACACAAATGGGGAAACACAAACGAAACCAACTACTAAAATCTTATTTGATTTACAGCAGGGAGATAGAAGAAGCACTTGCCTTCATTAGTTGTTTTCATTACTACTTTCTGCTGGGGATTTAAAGGTACTTTGCCATGCAAAGACCAAAGGTCTTGCTCATTTGAACTGTGACCTATATGTTATAGTCTTTCTGTTGTTCACCACATACTATCTGACTACATTGGGTGTTTCTGACGTTTGAAATAAAAATTTAAATTGGTCCAGAAATTAAAATTAGTCCAGCAAAGCAACCTATACTCAATACAAATGACATATTCAAATAGTCTTGCGAGAAAATTCTTACTCTGACACTTATTTCTCTGTACTTCTTCCAGTCATAAGGGAGATCATCATATCATTATTAATTTATTATTTACTAAGAGCTGTTAGAGTACTCTTTTGGTACACAAATGCAGGAAAACAAAGAGCTTGATTCAGTTCTCACACAAGTTTTGCACTGGTGTAACTTCAATGACACGGGTGTAGTCACTTCAGAACCACCTGGGTGTAATTATGATCAAAATCTGGGCTATTGCACTTCCTTTGCTTTTCTAATGGTTCAAAACCTCTATTTTTCTACAGCATGCTGTGGAAGACAGACAGCTGTTTGCATATAGAGCTCAAAAATCATTCTCAAGTTCCTCCTCACTGCCAGTGCCAGGGTCCTATATCCTGCCACAATTTAGGCATGTCAGCACATTTCCTCACCATTCTGCATCCTCCCTACAGCATGAGAGCTGTAAACCCCATCAATATGTGTTTTCTTCCACTTGTTAAGACAGATCCTCCTGGTGTCTTGAGCTTTAGATCAGGTAGCTTTTCGTTCTAATTGCTTTTAAGACCCAGCTGCCAAAAGGGAATTTGACACCTGCTTCCCTCTTTGCAAATTTCTCTTTTCAGACAAAAGTTTGATGATGCCTCTTGAAAAGGGGTTCATTTATGACCTCCACTTAATTGACTAACTCATGAATTTCTCATCTTCTTGGCCTTCCACCTGCTTCTTCAGAGATTTTGGAAATGGTTTACACTGGTAAATGTACTAACACTTAATGGCCAAAAACATCTTAACTAGAATTACAAACAGTATTCAGTACTTCCTAAGTGAAAATGCATCACAGGACAAGGTTAAAATCCTTCAGCCAGTATGTTTTGCATGAGAATCCTTCTCAGGGCTTGTGCCCTCAAAAGTAAGGCTCCCTCATTCTGGTCCATGGAGTTCCTGTGCCAATCAATCTTATATCAGGTCTGTATGTTGTTTCATCCCTCTTTGGCAAATTAATAGCTCCGTCCTTACTTTGCTTATGGAAGCATTTGCTTCCATTTCCTTTCAAGTAATAAATGTCCTCCATCTTAAAAGGACCTTTAGGACATGGCCATATGGGGTAAGGTAGCTCAACCCCCTACAAAAACCCCAGTGGCCAGAATTACCCAACATGAAGGTGATCCCTGAAAGTCTGATAAAGGTATCCAAGAGCTGCATTTCTTACTGGAGTCTCCAAGAATGAACTGGCACATAGTTCCCAGCAGAAGAGCATTCCATGATCCATTATAAAGCAACGGGCACCATGGAAAATTATAAACGGATTTGGATTTTACTGAAACCCCTAGCAATGAGGGTAAGAACCATGACTAAGCTTTCATTCATTTATGCCCATCTTCTCACCATCTTAGGTTTATAAAGCATCTAGTGCTTCAGTGGTCTGCATTTGATGAGATTTTCACATTCCGTTCCAAGTCATCCCAGGCTGGAATTTCAGGTCATATTTCTATTTTTCTTGCATCTTGATTTTCTTGCCTGAAGAGTCAGTCAGGATATATATTCAGAATCACAGCATATTCTGAGCTGGAAGGGACCCACAAGGATTATCAAGTTCAACTCTTATATGAATGGCCCACATGGGGATGAAACCCACAACTGTGGCATTATCAGTACCATGCTCTAACCAGCTGAGCGAATCCCTTGCAGTGACAAAAATTCAGTATAGTTATTTAATCACTACAGGTTGTCAGGCACAATTTCTCAAATTATGTACCACCTTACAGAAATAAAATTGCATAGAACCTCACTTCAAGTATCATAAATTTTAAAAACTTTGTGTTTAAACATCTTCCAGAGCTTTATCTAAGCTCATAGTTCATATAATTTCGCAAGCATAATTATACCAAAGATATCATTAGTGCCAAAGACCTGATAGTGAGAATAATTCCTAAGAATAAAAAAAATCAAAACATCTGGATAATTTTTTTTAATATATGCTTATTAAAAATACATGTTATTAAGTTATAGATAATGTTTTAATGTATATATTATGACTTTTAAGAATTGTTCTAATGGAAGTGACCCTTAAAAATCTATGCGACTGAGTTGAAGAAATTCTGGAAGTTGCACAATTCCATGCAAGAAAAAAAAATATTGTTTATTTGATCATTTTCCATTTGTGATGAAGGACAATCAGGAAAGAATAGGGTGCAAGGCTGCTGTCAAGCAGATTTGCAGCACATGGACATAAAGAACATACTGTGCCACCAACACACAGACACATACAATCACAGAGATCAAAATTAGCCCAAAGTGTATCTGGAACATTGGAAAGGGAGAGGCAGGGAGTTGGGCATTTTATAGAATAAAATAGTTATTTCAAGAAGTGATAAATATACAAAATATTTTTTAAATTACTAAGTTAATTTCTGTGTATTCTCACTCAGAAGTGGAACACATCCATTGCATGGTGAATAATGAACAGCTTTGGGGAAATGGAAGACATTAGACAAAACTCAGTTGTTTAGTTCCCTCTATTTCATTTAATCATGGTTTTTTTTTCCTTTTAACTTTATATTGCCTTCTCTAGAAGGCATACCACTGGAATTATTATGCTGGGTTCTAGTTTATTTGATGCTCATGCAGATCGGTGTGCATTTCTGTCAGTGTTTAGTTGACTGAAGTATTTTTGATACTAAGTAATCTACCATGACATCAAACTGAGTCAATTGTTCTATCTACCTGATAAGAGCAAAAGTATGGTAAGCAAATGCAACAGAAGAATTTGGAACTGTTCCCCAGAACTGACCGTCCAGACCTCTCCTATTCCCATGAGATGTTTTCAGTTGATTCATTCAGCCATAATAAATTCCAGAAGTTATCTATTGGGAGGAACAAAATGGAAGAAAAAAGAGCAGACTGAGAAAGAAATGTCATGGATCTTGCACTTCAGGTTTTTTACTAACTGAGTAAAAGTCTCCTGCTGCCTTTTCATGAACACAAAGACAGGTTTGGAGGAGCTCTATAGTGATTTACCAGTAGAACTGAAACAAATTGGTACATACCTTAGAAGTACATCTGTTTTCTAAAGCTGGGGAGGAAGCTACCCAGAAAGATGTATATTAGCACTTCCTGCAGCTACTGCTGGGAGCTGGATAGATATTTTTTCTTTTGCCACATATTCTGTGTCACCATGAAATCACTTTGAAATCTTCTGGTTTGGTAATAAATCTAATCCCAAGAAAAGAGACTTGACAAAAAGGAAAATCAGAGTTTATTCTGTCTTTCCAGTTATTGAGTGTGCCCACTGACTCACAGTTCATGCCTAGATCTGTCAAGCCCCTCTTGCTCAATGCAGCAGGGCAGTGGTTCAGGGGCTGGACAATGGAGAAGAAGCCACTGAGGGCTCTGAGAGGGACCACAGCACTGCACTACAAATTCCTGAGATAAGGGCCAAACTGTGGGACAATGAGAAGAGGGAGAAGATTATCCATTCCCATGCACAGCACTGACAGCTGACAGACATGCACAGATAAATACTGTCTCTGAAACCTGGGGCTATTTTTGCTACCAGGTGAGAAATCAGGGTGTTCTTTGCAATTCCCATGTCATTCGTTTTTAGACGATGGATGTGTCATCATTGCAAAATGGAATTTGGGGTTTTCTGGAGAAGAAATCAACACTTAAGTCATACTTTTGAGCAAGTCAAAAGACACCCAAGGGTATGATTGCCTTGTGTGCTGTTCTTCTTAATAAGACCAAGGAAAAGCATCACTGGATGGGATCATAATCATCTGCTGCTTTAATGCAGACAATCGAAGAATTCTCCTTACTGATGGCTGTAAATTCATCATTATGGATACCACTCAGAGTCATTTGGCATGACATTTTTTATGCATAGAACAGAAAAGTGCAGTATTAGTTCCTGAGTGATTGGATGAGTTGTACATCCATTAATGTGCATAACAGAAAATGTTTCCAAGCTCTGACTTATCTCTCCTACACAAACTGAAAGATGCAGATTGACTTGCTGCTGTTTACTCAAATTTTTGGTGCATTTTTTCATTCTATCCAAAGTCCTGTATATTTGAGAGCCTACTATCACCATGCATTGTAGATTTTACTGCTGACTCTGAGATTGTAGCAGTCTGGCTATGTTCACATATTATGAAATTTACTGGATGACAGGGAATAGTTGCACTAACCCTAAAATGAATAAACATTTCTCAGTTGACAGCTTTGGGAAATGATGGAATTGGTAGACTATAAGCCCAGGAAATTTGGAAAAAATTTAATCAAATTTTTTATCCACCCAATTGGTAGTTCAACCTGGTTAAAATCCATGTGTCATTCATCTGAAAACTGCAATGTAAGTCCACTAAGAATCCATTGTAACATAAAAACATTAAAATTAAAACGAAACACCTTATGCTGATTTTCATAATAGACCACCTTTTTCATTTAAGATGTTTCATTTCTAAATGGAGCTAGATTAAATTTTCCAGGAAAAAAAATTCATTTTCCATTTTGGCCAACTCAAAAATATACATTTTCCAGTTTTTCAAGTGAAATAACATATACATTATTCAAATTCCCTGGTCTGTAGTGTGTCTTCCTGTTCATGAATTGTTCAGGAACTGGTTATAAATTAACTGATCAGTTAATTTATGCAAACATTTCCTCAATCAAATTACATGAAGAAATCTCAGCCAAGAATGTATCAACTAATTGTTCACTTAGGATATTTATTTGACTGTGATATAGAACTGTCACTTATATGAATGGTGTCATATTTGCTCCCCTGCTGATTACAAGGCTTTTTTTTTTTCAGAGAGGAAATACCAAATATCAAAGTAAATATCAAATATCAAGTAATGGCATTTTTTAGATGTGAATTATCAGACAAATAATCATTAAATGTTTATGAGATATACAAATTTTCTCTCTAGACAGCAGCATTATCTATGTTTAAGCCATTGACACATTTTCAGAACTCTGAACCAACATCTTTTATTTAATGATATGCACAAACTAGAGTTTATAGGAGAGACCTAGATTATAAGAATGCTCATAAAAATAATAAATAAAAAGCCTACATTTCAGCATTTAGGCTTCCAATATAAGCAATAAGGAGAACTCAACCCTACCTCAGCTGCCAGACAGTGAAGACACTCACTTAAAGGAGGATATTCTGGTACAAGCCCAGCCCATGTCCATGGATCTGAACCTGGAAATTCCATAACCTGGACAATGTCATGGCCTGTGAAATACAGAAACCATTTTCTTGGAACTTTAAGGGAAGAGGTACTGGTCAGCACTTGTGGCAAATGGTTGGAGAAAGACTGTTCATTTTCCTAACAAAGCTGCTTACTGAGGATATAAAACAGCTGTGTTACAGTATTAAGCAAAATATCAGGTACATGCCATAACTGTGAGGCTACTATTTAATTCCAGATGACCAACATTCTTCTTTGTTTTATTCTGACCAGAAAGGCTCTTCTGACTTGAGAAAGCTTCCCAACATTTAACCAATGCATTCCCTCATAAAAGTATTTAACTCACCAGAAATTTACACACACTCCAAACAAAACAAAACAAAACAAAACATAGAAAAAAGGGGAAAAAAAAGAAAAAAAAGAAAAAAAAAGAAAAAGAAAAAAAGAAAAAGAAAAAGAAAAAAAAAAATAAAGGGTTTATCTGAAACTTTAAGGTCAGCTCTAGGATAGACTTTTGGACTCACTTGGAATTGCTTTCATTGTCTGACTGGTCAACATGGTTACTTATCTTCCCCTGCTGTGCATATGACCAAGTGTTGTGTAGGCAGGCGTGCTGGCCAATAAAACCTCAAAAAGCAGTGAAACATTCCCATCAGTGCAAGCAACAGCTCTCAGTATAAGTAATTGTCTTGTCATATCTCCCCAGGCCCATTCTTTTCCTTTCTCTCCCTCTTTCACTTGAATTTCCTCAGAAATGTTCTTTCTCCATCAACATAGCCTCATGTTACTTCTCTGCAGCTCTGCTGCCCTCCATTCTAAAATCTGGCATTACATTGAAACTTCCAAGAATTCCATTCTCTGAAGCATTATGAGTCACACTGTAGTCCTCAGCAATATTTTTAAAACACCAATGTTTTTTTAATCACTCTTGAGACCCACAGAAGAAAGTAAGGATATTATCTTGCTAACTTACAGTCGTGGTTGTTTTTTCTATTGCCACCCACACTCTCTCATCTTTCTCCAGATACTCTGCTCCAGTCTCTCAATAGTGCAGGCATATGGTATTCAAGCATGCCAGAGTCTGACTTCAAGTTTTAGTCATTTTTCTTCCTGTAAAAAGGATGGAGGGACGTTGAGCCTTGACCATTTGAGAGCTTTCTTTACGGGACAGTTTTATTCAGGTTTATACTTCAAAAATATTATATGCTGTACTGCAAAGCTAAAAAAGAAACATCAGGACTAGGCCATATTTCATCTTATCTGAATCCCAGCAATGCCATGTGTCTGGTATGTCAGAGGCAACACAGAAATCACTGGTCCAACTGTGAACATAGGAAGGGGAGAATTTATGCCTGCTTCTGGGAGTGATTGCAAAAAAAGGCATTTTGGCAGAGGAGATGGTTATCTTCATGAGCTGCAGTTGTAAATACTATCCCTGATAAGAAAAACATAAATCTTTTTTCTACTGTTTGAAGAACTTTCCATTTTAGTTAGAAAAAAGAATCCAAGTTACTAAGCTATTGTAAAGTTATCTGTTCATTTTCATTGTGTTTCGATGCTTGTTTGTTTTTTTTTTTTTGAGCACAAGGATGAGGCAGCTTCTATTATGAAAGAGTTATTTGCATCTTAGGACTGAAGTTCCACAAATTGCTGTTATCTGCTGTGCAGGTGCTCATGTGACATACTGAATAAATATACCTTAAGGTGAGCACATAACACAAGGTGAGACTGGACAATGGGTGTTCGATAAAGAGGATCCCTAAAGACAACAGTTATCTGAGTTCTGTAGATATCAGCTTTTGCATGAAGCACTTGAGGATGGCTGGCTGTCCCATGATAGTTTTTAGACAAAGCTGCCAGGAAATAAGAGGATGAAGAGACCTAGATTCTAAATTACCAGCTGATCATGTGAAGAAAGTACATACTTAGGTCTCAAAAGTTACTGAAAAATGGTCAGTGAGCTTGCCTGTGCAAGAGATGGTTGAGAGAACTGTGAAAATAAACACATCATTGAGAAATGGAGGTAGGATGAGTGAGATTTACTTAAGAAAAGGTGAGAACAGTGTTAAACAAGATAGAAAAGAATCCATATTAAATAGTAGCATTAATGCAGTAAGCCAGGAAGCTATGAGTGATCAAGACTCCTCAAGAGTCACAGTTAGACACGTTTACTCATATATTTATTTGTCTACATAAAATAAAACACAATCATACTGAAACTGCTCATTTTACATCCTACTCATACAGGGCTTTTCTGTCTCACTGCCTCATACCAAAAGGTGTGGAAAAGCAATAAAGTTGTTTTTCATTTTGGTAGGATTTTGCTTCTACTCTGTGTGTCTCTAAGAAATCTTGACCACTTTTTTTATTTGATTGTACCAATACTAAAATTTGGAGTAAGTTTTAACTCCTGGGCTGCACCCAAAGCAGTGTGGCCAGCAGGTCAATGGAGGTGGTTCTGTCCCTCTACTCTGCCTTCATGAGACCCCACCTGGAGTTTTACATCCAGCTCTGGGGTCCTCAACACAAGAAAGACATGGACCTGTTAGAGTGAGTCCAGAGGAGGGCCACGAGAGGGATCGGAGTATTGGAGCATCTCTCCTGCAAAGAAAGGCTGAGAGAGTTGGGGCTGTTCAGCCTGGAGAAGAGAAGGCTCCAGGAAGAATTCATTGTGGCCTTCCAGCACCTAAAGGGTGCTTGTAAAAAAGAGGGAGTGCAACTTTTACACAAACGGGACAAAGGGGGATGGTTTTAAACTAAAAGAGGAGAGATTAGTTATAAGGAAGATAATCTTTACCCAGAGGGTACTGAAACACAGGAACAGGCTGCCCAGAGAAGTTGTGGATGCCTCATTCCTGGAAGCGTTCAAGACCAGGTTGGATGGCTTTTGGAGCAATGTGGTTTAGTGGAAAGTGGCAAGGGGATTGGAACTTGATGATCTCTAAAGTCCCTTCCAACCCAAACAATTCTATGATTCTGAGATGCTGTAACTACCAGGCCAAGACATTTAAAAATTGCTTTACTCACTGTGGGCGTTTTTAAGATAACAAAAGAAAAATTTCTAGGAAATAGGTCAAAATATTAACACATTTCTTAGCCTAATGTTAAACTTTTAAATCCATATTTAGTCTCCCTCATGTCATTCTCAGTGAAAGATATCCACAAATCTCAGTGAATGACTACGAGCTACAACTTGGCCAAACATCGCACTATCTAAAAAATTAATTATCATTATAGATTCAGGAGCCTATTTAAATACAGGCATCCAGTTTTGAATGTTTGTCATAAGAGTGTTGCAGTGATGAGCTCAAACATTTGGTAACTGCTGATGTCATTGATGAGCTGCAGAGATTTCAATTTTCCGCAGAAGATGCTGTTACCGATAGAGCACCTCCTTAATCCACTTGTTTCTTTATTTTTATTATTTCTAAGAAAAATAATATCTTCACCATCTCTGAACCCCTATCAGTGTGATTTTGTGCCTTGGGCAGAAGAGACTCTAAGGACAACCTGTGGGCTGGGCAGCACACTTCAGGCTTAGCAAGGAGAACGTCATCAGTCAGAGAACAAGAGCCGAGGAAAAAGACTCAGAGGTTACTCTGAATCATTCTCCTGAATGATACTTCATACTACCTCTTACTGGCTTTTCAGGAATAATTAGAAACAGGCAGCAGTTACACCATTTCTGTAAGTTTAAGGCAAGCTGAAAATCAGAATTGAATTGTGTGTTGCTATGTTTTCAACAGCAGAAAATGTCAAGAGCACAGGCAATTTCCAACTGAATTTACCGATGCTTTATTCAGTACTTCACAGGCAGAAATGCCAAGTGACACAATAGGGAAATCCAGCACAAAGTATGAAGTATAAAGGCCTGAAAATGAAGATTGTAGTGAAATTTAGAAATGTGATACTGATGTGAATGTGCATGTCTCTAAAGCAGCCTCTTCTATTACAGATCTCAGATGTGTATATGCCAGACGTAGCTGAGTGAGAGCCAAAGCCTATATTAATTTTCTTTCTGTAAAAGTTGGATACATATGTATCTGAAAATCAAAACACAGAAAATAAGATCAGAAAGCCCATAAAGACTAATGTTTAATTAGTTACAGGTTAGTAACTAATTAGTAGAGATGCAGGACCTTACCTTAAATGATTTTTTGTTTCATTTTGTTTTCTTTGCATAAAATAAACTTCTGGAATTTGGTTTTCATTATAAGCATTCTTTAATGAACTCTCTGGTGCTAATTATTTAGTCAGAAAAATAAGTGGTATTTTTTCACTTTTACCTTCTTTTTCTATGACAAAAACAAAGAAGCAAAATAGGGGGAATACTAGGGGGAATCAAAGGGTAAGTATCCAAATAATTTAGAAGATAAAGACTGCATATTTTAACAAGTCTACCCTAGTATGGCAATATGATGGGAGTTACAGCTGTGACAGAGATTTTAACTGGAGAAGAATCAATGCAGATCTGCAGATGGAAGTCATGTCTCAAAAATGTATTAGGCTTGCCCAAAGGAGAATGTGGATAGGGCGATCTGGTAACTGCAGTGCTGCAATTCTATACTTGGATACTCTGCTGCATATGTCACAGATTTCCATGGGGCTTGGGGAAAATTCACAGGCCTTCTAGAGAACAAAGTTACCATGGCACAAGAGGAATGGTCCTCTTGAATATTATTAGCTTTTTTCAAGTTAGGAGGGAGAGGAAGGGATGAGCAGCCAGTTGTCAGAAGGGAAGAAGCTGCTCACAGGGTGTTACAAGGTCTCTGCTGGAATCTCTGCTGCTCCCACTCCTGAGTAACCTCAGACACAGAGTAAATAGAAACTTTATATGTTCTGCTGGTGATCCAAAATTACTCAGGATAGTCAAAACCAAAGTTGTGTGAGGCAGAGTACAGAAGCACCTCGCAGTCCCAAATCACTTGATGGTCAAGTGACAGATGAATTCAAATGCCATTTCTAAGTAGGGAAGAAAAAGTTGTGTAGACATTTTGCACATAATGCCTGCCTGATATAACTCTGAACAACAAAGTCTACAGAGATTTTAATGACTTAATTAAATGAAATATTAATTTATGTCCATGATTCAGGGTATTCCTGTCAGTGTCTTTTAATTTCATTGGTGCCTTTTGGACTACCACAATAGTTTTTATAATTCCATTCAGAGATTAATCTTCTCTTTCTTTAAGTGCTTCATAAATATAAACTAATTTTCTATATAACTATCATAGAATGAAAACTGAGATATTTCAGTTAAAGGAATTACACAAAATGCTAAAAATATGTCAGATAGTTCTCTACCAGAAAACTTTCATTTCCATTGAACCCCTTCTTCAAAGAAATTAAATTAAATGTATGCATTTCTTGGGAAAGTGGAAAAAACTTTTAAAATGTAGATATATTTCAATCAGACATTTCTGGAAAAGAAAGGTTCAAATTTTCACAGTATAAAAAAATGCAAGTGTTTGAACTGATTGTCTTTATTTTAACCAAACAGTACATTTCAAATAACCCAAAGTAGTTTTAAATTGCATCTTTCCCCCCCTTCAGGAGGTGTTAAAGAATTTCTCTTTCTTGTTTCCACTTGGGGTGACTTTATTTTACAAAGTATAAATTTATTTTTTGAAAAACAAACACATTCATTCACTGACCAAATCAGGATCTGTTTGTTCATTACATGTTTTGAGTAGACAACACCACAAAAGCTGCCTTTGAGAAATTCCTAATATCTCCTGTGTATAAACATTATCTGTCTAGAATTACCTCTTCATAGATTAACTTTCCTGGGTAGAGTATGTCCTTGTTGGTTATTGATCCCTGAAATATCTTTCAAGAGGTTTGTGCACTTGTAGTAGATACTGAAACAAAAAACTGAAGTGTCCTGCCCCAGACAAACCTAGGCTGAAACTAAAACCTTTACTGACAGATGAGGAAAAATACTGAAAAATCCCCACCTAATTTTAATAGAGGATTTTATATTAATCTTCAAGTTTTTGGTAGTAAAGCGCTGAACCATGGTCTGAAAAATTGGCTTCACCAGCTCAGTCAATCTGTAATTTTACATACAGCCCAACTAAAGCTGTAGGCATATGAATAGTTTATATTAACTACCTGTTTTTAGATTTCTTCAGCTGCTATTCTTTACCCTTGCAGGCCCTCTGTTATGTATGAAATTAAAATGTCTTAAAATAACCCCATGCACTAAAAAATGCCCAGAGAAAACTGTATAACCTGGGGAAAAGAAGGTTCCTAGTGTAAATAAACACCTGAAGGTGTGCAGGTTTTCAGTGATGGCCAGTGAATAGGACAAGAGGCAATGGGTATCAACTGGAACCTGGGAGTTTCCATCTGAACATCAGGAAACTGTTTTTCCTGTGAGGGTCCCTGAGTGATGGCACAGATTTGCCAGAGAAGTTGTGGAGTCTCTATTCATGAACATATTCAAAAGTCATTTGGACAGGGGCAAGTTTCTCCATTTGGTCCTGCTGGAGAAAGGGGATGGTACCAGATGCCCTCCAGAGGTTCCTTCCAACCCCAACCATTCCATGATCCGTGATTCTGTGAAATATCACTCAAATTGACAAAATATTAAAGAGGAAAAATGGAAGAATAAAGGAATAATTAAAACAATCATATTAAACAAGAAAACTAAGGAAAAAGAAAATGTGCCTGAGCAACTAGAGCGGCAGAATCTTACTGCTACATTTATTTATAATAAGTACTTAATAAACAGCTAGGAAAAAATATAAACTGAAAGGGGGGCATATGTATCCACAGATCACAGAAGAATTACTGAGATAATTTATGAACCACTGACAATTAAACTGGTATGGCAAGAGGAACAGGTACTGAGAAATGAAATAAATTCCAAAGAGAGAAATACGGTTAATACTTTTCACAAGGAAGTCCAAGGAATTCCAGTACTTGCTTTCCACTATCTCTTCTCCTTCCAGAAAAGCAATTGGATCCATGCTATTAGGAAAAAAAATTTATGGACCCAGTGAGAGATCAAGAGCAGACTAGGACCATAAGCAACAGTAGAAAATGAATAGGATCAAAAGGTCACAGGATAATTCAGGTCGGAAGGTACCTCTGAAGTTTATCCAGTCCAGCCTACAGCTGAAAGCAGGGTCAGCTGTGAGATCTGTCCAACTTATTCATACAGAGCTTGGTCTTGAAAACCTTCAAGGACTGCACAATTTCTCTTAGCAATCTCTTCTGATTCCTGAGATCCTGATCTGTTCTTGACTGCCAAACTGCAAAAAAGCTTTTCCTTAAATCCAGCCTGACCTTTTCTTTTTTTCAACTTCTGCCCATTATCTCTAATCATCCCACTATGCAGCACAGGCTCCATCTTCCAAGACCCCCTGAAAGCCATATCTTCTCCACGTTGAACAAGCCTCAGCTTCTCCTCCTGAGGCAAATCCTTCAATCCCTGACTGTCTTGGTGGCCCTTTGCTAAGCTTGCTCCAGTTTTAAATTGAACTCACAGATCCTGGGCAAGATCTATAGTACTCTCACTTCAGAGATAACCATAATGCAGTGATGAATAGTCTTTCTGGATCAGTTTGGAATTTTTCATCGAAAAGAACTGATAATATATAAAAGACACTATTTGAAAAGATCTCCCTATTCAGGAATGAAGATAAAGTATTCCTTAAGTTTTAATGAGATTGAAGTCCCACTTACACAATTGCATTTAAGAATCTAGTTGCATTTAGTAACGGGGATAGACTTAAGCACATGTTGAAGCACTTTTCTGAATCTGGGCAAGAGATGTTATATGTAAAATACAACCTGTAACTGGACTCTATATCTGATTACAGTGCCTTTCAAAACTTTACCCACAAATTATTCATATTTTCCCAAACCCTTACAAAGCCTTATGAACTGCAAAGTAATTAAAAGACCAAAGCAAAAGGTAATGGAAGAACATATATCAAGTTTGGAAAGAGGTGGTACCAAATGCAACAGAGTTCACTAACTTAAGTATTACTTAAGATTTCCATTAGCTATCCATGGTGACAGATAAACAGCACTTATATTTGTAAATTATGTTGTGCCATTATAAATGTTAGTGAAAAGAGTGAAATACTTTGCAAAGGAGTCTGAAAATATCAGAGTATGGAAGCCAACACTGCTTGCCTTGCTGATACAAAATTCCTATTAAACAATAAGGTGTGCAGAATTTGGCTTCTGGAAATAGGAAATAAAGGAACAAATCCAAAGCTCACTGAAGTAAAGAGGAGACATTCTTCTGACCTCAATGGGCTTTGGAAATCACCCAAAATGAGATTCATTCTGGAAAAATGCAAGCTGAAGGAAATAATAATTCAAAAATATCTGGGAGAGAGATGTTTGGAAAACCTGGAAATCAAGGAATACCTAGGAGAGTTTGTGTAATATATGATACGTGACAAGAGCTTATGAACACTGTTACAAGACTTTTCTAAAACCTTATGAGTCTGGAAATGAAGAAAGAATAGATGATAGAAGAAAACCCATTCCATCCAATGAGAGACCAGAAGTTGGAGGGATATCACATCACAGTGCAGGCAGGTTGTTTTGTATGGAATCTAAAATGTGACAAGCATCAAATCAAAACACATCACCAAAGCTAGTTGTCCCATTTAAGAAAACACTAATTTCTCAGCTGTTTTCCCACATTAGAGTCTGCCAGTATCTACAAAGATCAAATGCACACAGTGTTTGCATACAGGAATCTATGGTCAGCCTTCAAAATGACATAAGTGTCACATTTGTGATGTGGTCCTCTTCTCGTTTCAGTGATGGAGGTCGACAGAGATTTTTAAGATTCCATTTTTCCCATTATACAAACATCCTGTGCTAATCCAAGGATGACCCCCTTTAGTGGAAGGATGCCCACTTTCAACCTCCTGTACACCTTGCTGCTGTCAGATGGAGAAAAGGTTTCAAGGATATGCATAGACCTCAGTGGAATGAAGGTCTGACCTTATTGTCAGGATCAAATAGACTCACCATGCATGTTAGAAATTCTCAGGATTCCTGTCCTCAACAATTATTTCCTACAATTTCATTGATGAGACATGGATAAGGATGTCTGCAAGCACGTGCTATATAGCAGAAGGTGATAAAGGTAGTTTCCCCCAGCTGGTCTGCTGAAAGAAGCACCTCTTCTGTCTCCACTTATTCAGTGAAAGAACCTAAGAATGGTTTGTATAAAGAGTAAACTGGTTATTTTGAAAGACTGGCAGGCTGACTAATGCACCTACTGAAATTCAGAGTGGTTTGATCCTTCCTCTCTGTCTCTACTGTTGCTGTTGAGGAGAGGACTTGATTTCTCACCAAAATAACCAAACAAATCACTGAAACCCAAACTGCAACACAAACCATGTGTAGCTCAACAAGTAACATTAATGTGGATTGCAATTTACTTCTTCATTGGTCCTATTGTTTCTATATCATTTTTCTTTTAAGACTTAGATAAGTGAAGACAAGCAGAAATTTCTGAATAAATATATTGGAATAAATAATTATAAGATGATTGTGATAACGATTACAAAGCTCCAAGTTAATCTAGAATAAGGGTCATACACTGTAGATTATATGCTATTTAGTACCATCATTTCTGGTTTAAAATCCTTCTATTCTTAGATTTTAAAACAAGAATCTTTTTTTTTTTTTGGAATTGTATAACTGACTCTTCAGAGAAAATGTTGGAAAACATATTATTTTGAAATATTCATCCTTATGCTTCATATATTCTTGGACCACTTCACACTTAAAGCTCAAAGGCTTTTGCTAGAAAATTATGCCTCAACATGACTGCAATTCTATCAGTGATCTCAATCCTGTGAAATTCTGAGCACTAATTTTGATTAATCCTCAGGTTTTCTCTGTATCTAATCTTTTGTGACATCATAAAAAGTTTGATGGAATGAAATCACAGAGAAAGAACTAATTCTCATGGGCAGGAAGAAAAAGGAGCACATGGATTTTAAAACACAAAGATTGTAAAGTTCTACAGTAAAAATGGGAAAAGAGAAATTGTGGATAACATGACATACAAGAGAACCCTTCTGATTAAACTGCTTTGGAAAATCTTTTTATAAATCTTCAGTATGTTTTTTAGAAAGTAGAGTCCTATGCTCTTACTCTAAATCCTCCCTGATTTTATAACATTAATACTGGAAAAAATCAAATCTCTTGCCTGAAAGCTATAGTTTCAATTAACAAGGATGTTAAGCATTTTTTTCAGATACATGAAAAGAGTGACAGGATTATAGACCACCAAATTGGTGGTATTTTAAGAATCTGACAGGCTCAGCACCATGTGCCATTCTAGCCTCTCTGTGTATCCTTTGTGGTTAAAACTCTTAAGCACTTTAAATTCTTTTGGTCAGTATTTTTTTCCTTTTAGGGGAGACAACTAGAAGCACATTCCAAGTAACTATTTATGGTGTACAGAAAATTATAAGATACTAAAATCACCTCTTTGAAGGTGTTTCCAGGCGTTGTATAGTAAAACAAATATTTTATTTGTACAAAAAAAAAAAAAAGTTGTTGTTTTAAATCTAGAATATAATTATCTATGTTCCAAATCAAATGAAAGACAGAAACAGCACAAACACACAGCAAAATAATACATGTCAAATCCTAAAGCCTTTACTTGGACAAATCTCCCATCAAGCTTTGGTGGCAGCTTTGCCTGATGAAATATGGCTGAGCCAGACCTGAAATAAGCAAAAATTTAAGAAACCACATAAGTGGAATAAGTTATGGAACAACAAATGAAATATTTATTTTTGTTGTCTGGGAAATAATGACAATTTAGTGCATTATTAGTATGAAAGTAGAACTGCACTAAACCAGCAGTCCTCAGATACATTTATCCAGATACAACAGAGGACCAAAAAGATGTTGGAAGAAGCAGATGACTTTCCAGAATATTTGATACAGGCTGGAAGAAATATGGGAACAAATTTTTCAAATCATCAAGCTCTGGCAAAAAAAAATCTGACTGTAGCTTTGCATAGCTTCACTTAAAAATGGCTCCATCCTCTCATGTTTCTTCTTTTCCAATGAACAAGACAAAACTGTGGACTGGTCCTGTGCAGATGACATATCTGCATGTTGGGGTTCGTGGTGGGAAAGAGGCCAAAGCTGCTGTGCTGCAGCCAGGAAAGAAACACCCCTGGGAGGAGGTTCCCTGGAGCCTGGCAGCTGGGCAGGAGCTGGGGGCCATGCAGACTGTCCCACTGGGCAGAGCAGCACTCTGGGAGACAGGGATGAGAGGAGCTGCCAAGCACCTGCAGCTGGTAGATCAGGTCATGCAGCAGGAGACAGATTCTGGCACTGTGCTAGGAAAGTCTGTAAGACATACCCCTATCTGTGGGGGTGAGTGCGTTCTGGAGCCAAATCTATGAGTCTCACACTCGGTGCACAAAAACTTAGCAGCTCAGATGGATGGGTAAAATCTGTATCTGTGTAGAAACTGCATGGCATGAAAGCTTTACAGTTCTGCAGAGGAATCTGGTTCTGCTCTGTACCATCTGTGCACCAATTGTGTGGATTGTTTGTTGAGCTTTGTTTGGTTGGGTTTTTTCATTCGAGAAAGATACATAAGTCAGTAAAAAGAATGCATTTCAGGTCAGTTTAGTTCCTGAGCTACTCTTTTTGGACCTTGCCACTTCTGATTATAGGCTCAAATTTTGTACAAGAGTTAAAAAATTGATTTGTGCCTAATTAGTGTTTTCTGCAATTTATTTAATTTCAAAGACAACAATTTAATTTCAAACTTTGCTCAAATTAGAGGGAAAAGTAGAAAAAAATCTGGAAATGCAGAAAATGTAAGATTAGAGATCTGATTTTCAATTTTAGATCCTTACAGCTGACAGTATATTTCTATGTGCATATAATACACTCACAGTCTGTTGAAATACAGTGACCATGTGAGAGTAAATATTTGCCAGAACCAGACCATGAAGTGGATGCTTCCATTAGGTTTGTGCTTATACCAATACTGATATAATGTGTTTGTTTGCATGTATTCTTACAATATGCACACAAATTAGACTGAACCATTTTTAGCAACAAGGAAATGCAACAAGAAAAAAAATAATAAAGCTTATACATACATTAAACATTTATATAACAATGCATGTTCTATGCACATAACAATAAACACATTTCAGTCTAGGAGCATGCAGTAAACACATTTCAGATGACAATTTAAAATGAATGTCCACAGGTACTCCAAACATAGTGTGGTATTTTTGGAGTGAAATCCAAAGCTATTAAAACAAATAGGAGACCTTGCTTAATCAGGATTTTGCAGACTGCAGAAGTCCAGAGGAGGATCCAAGGGAATCCTTGAGGAAATTTAAGATCATATGACATGAAGGTGAAAAAAGGCATCACTCCTATCTGCTTCTCCAGAGGCTTCTCTTGACTCACAGGAAACACAGCACCTTATGCTCTCAATCAACTGAAAGCATGATGGACTAAGACTTGCATAAACACTGGTAAATGTCTTACAGGAATGTTTTTTAAAATCATGATGTTCTTTTCTGGCTTCTGGGGTTTTGGCAGGAACTCCAGTCTCTAGGCCCATTTCTGCACACACAGTTTAATGATGGGCTTGATTAAGAGACAGTAATTCCCAAGAGGTTTTGCTATCTTACTTATTGACATGAACACGAGTACAATGCCAAAATCAAATGGTTACATCACAAACCAATGAAAATTCACAGATGCAAAAGCATTATGGATTCTCTATTTTTCAGGTTTCATGTATTTCTATTGTTTCCTACTGCATATAATCTATAATGCTTCATAATATAGGCAACAACCAATCTGGCCTCACAAGACCTTTTGCCAAACAACAAGTAGCAAAAATGTCAGCCTACATCTGCCCATGAGGGAATTACATTGAGGTCCAGTTATATTTGTCCCAGTAACTCTGTCTGCCAAGTGAGCCAGCTTCCCTCAAATGAGAATTTAAAGGAAGAACACAGATGTTGGTTCTGGGATAAGCTAAGACAAGACTGCAAAGGCAAATTCTAGACAGTGAACTCTGTTGCTGGGTAGTTCAGGAGTCAACCTCAAAGGAAAACAAGGCAATGAGTTCATAATATGAACTGGTTGACCTCCTACACAGGATTACAAATTTACAGCGAGGTCAGTAGGATTTTTAAGCATATAATATATCTCAGGACAGGACTTAATATCCTTTCAAAACTGGCTTTTCATAACTGAAAGGCAATATAAAGAAAACATCCTTGACATCCCCTGTATTTAACTAATGACACTGAACTTCTGACCAGTTCACCATTTTCTTTTTCCTCTCCCTGGCAGACTCAAGGAGAAGAACCCTCTCCTATGGCTCTACATTCCATAAAAACTCAGTTTCCTGAAGTCTTCTCTCTTGCAGGAGAAAGTGGAGATGATCCACAGCCTGCAACTCTACCATATATTCCTTTGCTGGAATAAGAAATGTTTTTAGATCAACAGCTTAAGAAGCCAATGGAGCATCTGTGTGCCAACATTTAAGTCTCTTTTCAGCTGTGAGAATTCCATGCTTTCTAAAAGTCTTGCCTTCCCATAGGAAGATGGCCAAAATCTCCCAGATAGGAGTTTGTGGCAGAAATCTACAAATTTGGATCACTAATTACTGCTTTTGAATGTATATCAGCATACATGAATACATTATTCTGTACTTCTTGATTTCTCTTTTATTATTTCCTTCAGTTTGACCTCCATCTGAATTCCAGTTTGTTATGAAATTTTGAATGTTTTATTTTTCTTTCTTTTTCAGTCTTGTGGTTGTTCTCATTCTGGCATTTAGTGACTTTTCCCTTCACTTGTTCCTTTGTATTTCTTTAAGGCAACGAGCCATTCCTGTGGTGCTGGATGGGGATGGGGAAAGTTGCCAGCAAAATTTTTGGTGCACGTGCAGTAAAAATCCTCTCCCCACAAATTCAGGTCTGTAAAAGGTAAGTCTAGGTGGAGTTTCCACAAACAGTGGCACATTCTTTCAGGAGGTAATTGTAAAGTCATCATTTGTCTCAATTACTCACACATATTATATGCTTATGTATTTATCACTTACTATGATAATTAACAAGTATTTATTAGACATATGAGGCATATTAGACATGTGAATATGAGTGCAAGCATAATATTTTTCAATATTCCAAGTATTCCACAATATTAAATATTCCAAGTAGCACAATGAATTCTCAAACAGCTTAGTGCTGCAAATACCATTTCACTAACAGAACAAAAAGTATCTGTCAACCAACTAAAAACATTCACATACAATAAAACACAAATATGTTCCTTGTATCTTATAACATTTGTAGAAAATTTTTAGACAATTCTATTTCTCACAAAAAATATTTTCATCTAATTTATCTATATGAAATTTTATATTCCATTTGCTGTACTAGAAACTCAACAGTATTATAATCTCCAAGAAAAAAAAATAGTGAAATGAACTAGATAGATAAAATCCTTGCTTTCTTTTTCATTATTATGACAAACTGCAAAACTCAAATATTGAATCTGAGAAATATACATTACATTGTAGTTAACATAAGTGTGATGCAAAACCCACTGATATATTTGGAAAACAAATTAGTTTTACAACTCACACAGAAAGTCGTCAAACTGAGAATCAAATACAGCAGAGAAAAAAGCTGGAAAGCAATATAAACTGTGTAAAGGTTAGTGATGGTGCAATGAAACTTTGACTATTGTGTTCCATGCCACTTCAAGAGATGTTTAGCTGAAAGAGAAAGGTGTCAAAGACAAGTAATGAAAATGTGGTTACAGGCACAATATGACCCTATTATAAGAAGAGACTGAAATGAATAAGTGATAATATGACACAGACATCAGATAATTAAATTTTGGCAGTAAATGCCAAGAGCAGTTATGTCCACAATGTTATTTCACAGGAATTCTCAGCAAAGAACTACATAAAGGAAACTTCATGGTTTTGATCACTACTGTAAATGTAACAAAGAAAGAAAATGGAGGGGCTCAGTCATAACCTTCAACTGCCTGCCAAAGTAAACAAGAAGGCGTTTGGTTTTCAGCCAATAAAGATGAAGTGAAAAATGAAAGTGGGAAAGCTCTGCATAGAGCTTTTTCTGGTAGAGAAAGACAGGCAGATGTGCATGATGCTTTATTTATGGCTTTGGTAGAATACAAATGATTTAAAACGAATCGAAGCCCTTTTTTAAAAAAATATTAAAAATTAGAAAGTATTAGTCCCTCAGATGTCTGCTGAAGATGTTAAACAAGGTACAGAAACTTGGCAAAAGTGGAAAATCAATTGGGAAAGTGCACTTTTCTTTATCAATGTTGTTTCCCATAGAAGTTAAACTCAACTATGGCATTAAGCTTCCAGCTGCATTATCAGGTTATCTAACATACATTTTTCAAGACAAGACTGCCAGAGAACACTGATAGATGATAGATGAGAAAGAGTTAGCAAGACAGAGGCACAAACTATTTCCGGAGTTAACACCTTGTACAACAGGACATAAATCAGCAAAGTAATAAATTCTGCAAAACATTTTTTAACACATTTCATGATAACATAATTCATATTTCCACAGATGTTTGACAAAAAGTAATTGCATTTTCCATTTTGGCCATTACACAACTTCCTCAAATCAGTTTTGAAGTTAGCCCTCACACTGCTTCTGCAGATGGATAAATGATCAGTGTTTCCTCCAATTCAGGAAGTGTTGGCACACCACACCACTGCATGCATATTAAACTTGTTTTGAAATCGAAACCAGCAATAGTTTGATATTGGAAAGATTTTTTTTCTAAAATAATTCACAATTTAAGGGTCATTCAGAGGCAGAGATCAACAACCCCTAGCCCAATAAGAGTGTACTAGATTGTATAGAGAGAGAGACACACTGACCTTTTAGATTCAGCCTGCTGCTATCCATTTGTGTGGCCGTCTCTTTCTCGATTTCCTACTTGCTTTTTCCCCTTTAAGTAGATATTTAATGATTTCTTTGATAACGCTTCCTGGTAGAAAGGTAAGAGATGATTGTTCATTGTTAAAGTGATAAAGTGCTCATTTCCCATTGTTAAAGAAAAAGAATGTGGTTCATTGGTAATTGTCTTATTAAATACTTGACGTACTCTTTGACACTATGACAGATCATTGACTGCAAATACTCCCAGAAATTCTGTCTTCCAGCCCAGGATGAAACTTAAAACATTACTTTATGTCAAAATTGAAAGGGAGGAAACTGAAAGATGTAGAGTGAATGGAGAACTATTGCAATACTGTCTTACATTCTCTGCTGTGTTCAGTATCATGTCGATTAAAATATGCTTATCAAGACATTTTCAATATCTTTCCACTAAGTATACCATTATGTTCTATGACATGACTTAAGAAAGCATGAGATCCTAAATTATAAGGAAAGCAAGCTGAAGGAATTATGGAACAAAAAATACTTCAATAAGCAATATTCACCACTAGAGAATCTAGAGAAAGAAACAGAAATTATGACTATCAGAAGTTCTACCTATTCAGGAGGAAGCATTTTAAAATAATTTTAAAACATTTTACATTGACATGTATTTATCCTCTATATACTGAACACAGTGACAAACAAGTGTAACACAAGGAACAAAGCCAATTTTAAGGAAAAAAAAATGTTTGCTATTCAAGCCATGGATCTAGTAACAGATGGAAATTGAACCTTTTCGACTGTTCTTACCATAATGACTACTAGGAGAACTTACTAAGTCCAATTATAGCCACAATTAGCACTTTTTAAGGACATAGATGTATAAAGAACTGAGACAGATCTAACACCAATAAAAAAGTACCCTGCTTTCTGTTATGTTGGCTTATCAGACTCTGCAACTGGAAAAGGATTCATCTTTTTCACCACTTCCCCAGATTTTCCCTCTTCTGGCTTCCAGGGAACAGATTTGTCTTCATGATTTTTAGTGACACCTTCAGTTCTCTAAGAAAAATGCACTAGGCAGTTTTTTCCCCGTGGTGCAACCCCAGCACAGTGCCCTCTATCCCATTTCTCCACCAATAACAAGTCACTGGGCAGAGCCAGAGGGCACAAAGTGAAGTTTTCCTGTGGTTTTTGGATCATCCCAGTGGGGCCATTGGCAGTCAGCATACGTGGGACAGACCAACTCAGAGCACTCTTCTAATAACAGAGAACTTAAACAGAACTTTCTTCCCTTTCTCTTAGGCAGCTCCATGGTACATCCCACTTGCAGCTCTAGGTCCAGCAATGTCTCCTAAGCTATGACAGAACAGACAAACAGAATCCTAGTACTGTTTAACTCTCACTTTCCAACACACTCTGTCTTCCTATAGCTCCTTCTTGTAGAATTTCATCTCATGTCATTTATAGACATATTCTAAACATTATCTGGAGAAGAAATATTAACCCACAAAGCAGGCTGAATGCCTCTTAAAAAGAACTTCTGACATCAGGAGGTTGTTGATACACAATTATTGTTTATTTAAAGAGCTTCTGAGAAACTGTGAGAAGGCTCATTGCTATTTATCCCAAAGCATGGATGTTAGCCTGCAGTTGGAATGGAAACAGATTAATGTTTCCAATGAAAAAAACCCCTTCTAGCCAAATTTTAATTGAAGCTAGATAGCAATTGAAACATTCTTTTCGCCTGGGGAATTGAAGACTCTGAAAACAAAATTGTATCAATGAATTTGGGATTATTTTAATACTAAAAGTCTAAACAATATAAATTATATAAAGAAAACTATTTAGAAATTCTTTTGTGAACAGAGAAAAGCCAAAACTTTTTTCCAGAAAATACTGAGGTGGATACTGATGTGTTTTTCCAATGTGAAAATACTTATCTGTTGGCAATCTGATATCCCCAGCTCTGTCTGCTCATGATCATAGACTAATTCTCAAAATTAATTCTTAAGATCTTCATTCCACAGTTTTAAAAGAAGTATTAATGTGTTCTGAAGGCTTTGTTCTCTCCTAGAATTTCACATTCGTCATTAAACAATCACTTTTCATTGTATACGCTGCTTACAACTTGCAGCAATGTTTATCTGTAATTAACAGTGATCCAACAAATATTCTGGAACAGATTAATTGTTTGTCACTACAACTCACAGTCTTGTCTAAAAAAGAAGAGATGCTGATAGTCTGTAATTCAGATAAATAAAAATATAAGGCATCCAAATATGCAATTGTTTGCGCTTTTTTTTGTTACCAAGACACATATACTAAAATCTGTTCAGCAAAGCAGTTTGGAATTCTTAATTTTTTCTAGGAAAGCTTTGTACAGAAGCTTCCTCTGTAATTCATACTTACCTTCACACATACACCTTACTAGATCCTAACTAAATACTCTGGATCAAGTCCATAGCTGCAGTGTTCTATAAACGAGGAGTGTCTGGAAAAATTAATCTTAAAATGTTTGGACCTCTGAAAAGATCAAAACTAGTTCAAGTCTGCATAAAACATGAGATCATTGTGAAATCAAAATGGAGTCAATAGCTATGCAGAAAAGTTGTGGAGGTTTGGATGGGGAACTTACAGGTGTGTCCTAGCAGTGCCTAGACTAGAGATATTATACAGAGATTCCATTGTGTTTAAAAGACAAGAACATCATGAGTCCTGAAGAACTGTTTTCTAGGGGTTAACAGTAATTCCATCATATAGAATATTACTGTTATGCAGTACTATCTATTCCCTTTAGTAATTAATTACCTCTGGTAAAAGACAGTTTATTCACTTTGAAATACTGGTTGACTTCTGCTCTCAAGTGTTTTGGTTGCTAGACATGCTGAAGCCAGGATGCCTAGCTTGCCAGTTATTTCAATAATCTCTTTCAGTAGCCAGAGTCTCCATCCAAAATCTGAGTACAGAATGTAGAAAATAGGGGCATCCTGTGTCTATTGCGAGTTCTCTGTCTCAGAGGAAACATAAATCAAAAATCTAAAACGAATAATGCATGGCCAAGGCTTACAATCTTCAAAGCCTGTCAAGGCACAGATCATCTCATATCTGTAATTAGTAAAACATTGTTCCCTTTGCAAGAGAACACTCCTAGCCAACAGAACTGGTCTGAGAATTCTAAAGACTGTAGAGTGGAGCTTAATTCTGGAAATGAAAATGGAGGAATGACTAGACAGCAAATTCTCTATGAGTATTGTATGTCCCAAGGTGGCCAGTGTTCTGTGACTATGTAAATCACCACTGCTGAACAGGTAGGACAATAGAATGGGAACTATGTCTGCCATATCAAGAACAGTCAGGAGTGATGTCATGGCTGAGAGACCATCTGGCCTTCATTAAAACAGAGAAGGAAGTATTAGGAGAAAAAAAACACCGAGAAGAAACCATTTGAATCTGTGTCTAGAAAACAAAGCCAAATACTTCAGCAGCCAACACTGCAATGGTGTTGAGAAATAAGCAAGCCCACTTAGACTGAGGAGAGAGGAAGTTGATCCACATAAGCCAATTCAAGAAGCAGACAGCCTTGGAGTAAAACACACACATACACTATGTGTGATGGGTAGTGATACGGAGAATTTAGACTCTCTGGAATAAGCTCTTTTAGTGATCAGAGAGAAGATAAACATAATACAAAAGCTTTCTTAACTCCTGAGAAGAAAACCTCAAAGTCTAGCTGCCTTTTGCACAGTATTTGCATCTTGAACAATCAGCAAAGAGAAAACCCCTGAGAAATATGGCTCTAATTGAGAAAACAAAGGTAATCCCACATGTAGGCTTGGCCAGGTGACTTAACCTTTGCATGTTCTGCACAACCAAAATGAGGTTTTGGACTAAATCCTCAGTTCAGGAGAAGCAAATCTATTAATTGCAAAAAATCCACAAATCATTCCCTTTCAACAAGAGAAGTTCCTTATATGAAGACCAACAGCACACCTCTACTTATACCACAAGGACAAAATTTTGGATCTTGCGTGCCTGTGATGTAGCAAAGCCATTGTAATAGCTAACATGGACCCATTTCAAGAACTTGTGGTTTGAGAACAGATACCGTTTAAGACCAGAGGGCATATCTAGGACTTGACTTTTTTCCCCAGCAACAATAACCTTTGAAGAAAGAATATAGTCTCTGAAAAGGTTGATCAGGCAGTAAATGGAAACAGCAGTGCTAAATATGCAAGGCATTTTGGGGGCCTGTTTCTTCAAATAAATACAGATTCGGGGCAGGTGCCAGACTTAGAGGGAGAACAGAAATTTGGGGACTGTTCCTCATCAAAGAGATTATCCAATAATAGGGAAATACCAGAAGAATCCCCTTCCCACAAGGTAAACTGCACGTCTGTTCTTTCCTTAAGCCACAACTAACATACCATGCCTAAAATATGAAGTTGTTCAAAGGAGTAAGGACACACATTCTTGGTGCACACAATATCACCCTTAAAACTACAGTAGCAATAGCCCTGAAAATGTAAATAGTGTTACAGTGTTTACCTCTCTACTTGATCACACAAAAAACCACCCCAGAAAATCTTTTATCCTTCAATGTGTCCAACTGCACATTGGTGCCCAAGGTCCTGCTCCTTAAAACAAGGTCAAAACAGAAAGCTATTAATTCCAACAATGCAGGATCCAATTCTATATGTAACACTGGAGGAGAGACTCATATTTTCAGGTACATCATTAGTCAAAGACCAATTTCTTAAGTATTGCAGTATTTATTGCAAAAATTCTATGTGAACATAATAAAGGGTTAAACTTAAATATTTTAAATCAAAACACTTATCAATTCTCTCCACTTTTATCCCTATTCATATCATAACTCCTCAAAAAACTTAAACAGTTGCAGCTGGTACAGAATGCATTTTGAATACCCATTAATTTCAACAGCTTAAGCAGCAGTATGCTTTGGCTTGAACAGTCAAAGGATGCCTCAAATTCGATTAATCTCTTCCTCAAATAAGTGTTTTCTACTTTGTGTGAAAAAAAACTAGTAGCCAAACTAACCAAAGTAGGAAATTAAACAGTTTCAGAGTCAAGAAAGGGCTGAAAAAAAACCATAAACTACATTAGATGTGACCAAAAAAAAAGAGTGGAATGACCAATTAATTGAGAACCTAAACAAATGTAGAAGTTTGATGAACACTAATTGGCTTTATTGCTTCAATTAAGTCTAAAAGTATAGGGATAGAATAGGAGGCAGCATTATTGATGACAACAATTAGTCAGGACTGTCAAATCTAAAACTTACTGCTAGCATTTGCAGAATTATGCCATACTGAGACCAGGAAGTAAAATTCATTAACTACAAAGACAGTATCTCTGACTTTGGAATTTCCTGAACTGCAAACTGCTGGAGCTGGGGAGAATATTCTGACTAAGTAACAATGCATTATTGCCCTGTTTGAACACTTTTTTTTCCACCAGCATTTTATTTTAGCCAGTGGCAGAGGCAGGAAACTGGCCTAGGTTAACCTCTAGTTCAACCTAGGACAATCATTCTCAAGTTCTTAAAATGGATCATAGATGCATAAAATCAATAAAGGCAGCATAATTCAAAAGGTCAAATCATATAAAAATATAATCCCTTTATATTATCATAATGAGGGGTGGTCTGAAGAAGACTCATTCTGGATAATTCTTTGAAAATAGCAGTTAAATTTGCACCAGGATTCAAAAAGGCACACAATACAAACTACTAGGAAAGAAACAGAAATAATTCTAAAACAACAAAAACTTACCATGTTCCCAACATGTATAAAGTATGCAGTTTTGACATTCCATCTCGGAAAAAAAGATCCTATAAAGCAATAGTTTTAACTTCTACAATCCTATAGTGTCTATAAAACTATGGAAAGAGTATCAAAGACAAATAAAAGTATGGAACACCTTCATCTGGCTGCTCAGGGCCTGGAACAGTGCTCTTTTCACTGGGTAATGAACTGGCTGGATGGCTGGGCCCAGAGAATGGTGGTGCCTGGATTTGCATCCAGGGATCAGTCTCGGGGCCAGTCCTGTTTAATGTCTCCATCAATGATCTGATGAGGGGACTGGGGACACCCTCAGTTGGTTTGTTGGTGCACATGATCTGCTGAGGGCAGGAAGGCTCTGCAGAGGGATCTGGACAGGCTGGATCAATGGGCCAAAGCCAGTGGTGGGAGGGACAGCAAGGCCAAGTGCCAGGTCCTGCCCTTGGGTCACAACAACTCCTGCAGTGCTACAGGCTGGGGACAGAGGGGCTGCCCAGCAGAAAAGGACCTGGGGTGCTGGTGAATAGCAGCTGAAGTTGAGCCATTGTGAGCCCAGGTGGCCAAGAAGGCCAAGAAGGCCAAAGCCATCCTGGCCTGTGCCAGCAATGGTGTGGCCAGCAGGAGCAGGGCAGGGATTGTCCCCCTGTACTCGGCACTGCTGAGGTCACACCGCGAGTGCTGTGTCCAGGTCTGGGCCCCTCAGCTCAGGAAGGCCAGGCGGGGGCTGGAGTGTGTCCAGAGAAGGGCAATGAAGGGTGAAGGGTCTGGAGCACAAGTCCTGTGAGGAGCAGCTGAGGGAGCAGGGGGTGTTTAGCCTGCAGAGGCTCAGGAGGAGACCTTATTGCTCTCTACAGCCACCCAAAATGAGGTTGCAGTGAAGTGCAGGTGACTCTCTTTTCCCAGGCAACATATAATAGGACAGGGGGGAATGGCTTCAAGTTGTGCCAGGGGATGTTTACATTGGATATTAGGAAAAGTTTCTTCACAGAAAGATGGCCAAGCATGGGAACAAACTGTGCAGGGAAGTGGTGAAATCATCATCCCTGGAAGTGTACTAAATCCATGTAGATGTGGTGCTCAGGGACATGGCTTAGTGGTAGACCTGGCACTGTTATGTTAATGTTTGGATTTGTTGACCTCAGTAGTGTTTTCCAACCCTAATGATTTTCTTTTTCTATGAAAAGAAAAACAAAACACCACAAGACGCTTCTCTTTAAAAAATCCTGAAGATTGGAAGCAAAAGATGACTAATTTTAATGTTGGGATAACTAAAGTCATTAATGTAATTAAAGAGGCTAACAGAGAAGAATAATCTGATTTTTGTTGCTCTGCAAATAATAAGGCTCACCAATAGAACCATCACATAGCAAGTGAGAAGCAATATTAAGCTATACTGACCTTTAGTCTCATTTCATGTGACTGATCTGATATTCTAAATTACATTTAGTAAATGGGGTCAAGAACTTATATGTAAATATTCATATAAAAATAATATAAATAGAGCAGATGCTTACAATTATTATTATTTTATATACATTTATTTTTATGGAAAGAGCTACTTAAAGTGAATCAGATTAGCAATTAGAGTTCAGGAAAATGCCAGCCACAGTAGTTTCCTGTACATTTTTACACCTTCTTTTGAAAGCACAAATGTATCAGCAATTTTCAGAGACAGGATACAGGACCAGATGGAATTCTTATATTCAGATGAACATAAAGTACAAGCCTTTGAAGTTCTGATTTTTCACAATTCCTGAATAATTTTCATCTCATAGAGCTACATATTATTCCAGGCAATATATTTATAAGGTCTTGTTTATTGTTCTGTATTGTTGATATTTCTCAAACCTGTACCCCAGGACTACTTCTTTTAAAATATACTTCTTGTCATGTCCCACAGCCCAAGCATATCCATATTTACTTTTTCTTTTAAATTCCAATATGACTTGGCACACTGAGTAAACAGACTTAATAAGCTGAACTCAATCGTGACTTCTCCACTTACATTTTTTGGCAGAAAATGCCTTTCTGAGTTTCTATTTCAGTAAAATTCACTTAATACGTCCAAAGCTGTGTAGGCTTTGATCCACAATTACAAAGTTAATATATATGGAGAAAGAATAATGCTGGGAAAATGCTCTTTTGGCAAATAGAAGCTAGAGCAAATTAATCCCACAAATTTCCCACCTTTAATGAGTTCAAATCTTGCCATCATTAATAATACTGAAATAGTTATTAACATTTATATAAATATAATGAGAAAAGGTCTTTGGACCTGCCAGCAGGATCGAAAGCTATTGGAACTTTTATCACATGAGCAAGATCAAAACCAAAGCAGCTATACACATTTTTTTTCTCTTGCTTTAAGTAACTCCATAGCCCAGGCATCTGATTATGGTCTTGACTTAAAGTCCTTGGCTATAACCCAAAGACAGGTTCAAATAAGGTTCTTTGATTCCACAACCATGCACATACACACGTTCTTTGAATCCACTCTCCCTGCAACAGGAGTCAACGGGACTTAAGGGCAGAACTTCAAAGTATGCCCAGCACATTGCAGGATGTGGCCCTTTATCCTTATTTGACCCTTCTTCTGGTTTACTTCTGTTTTTACCAGTTCTACTAATAATGTCCAAACCCCACTGATGCCTACTGCCATCTTTCCTTGAAGTCCTATACAGCACCTATCCCCAAGTTACTATAGTTGTTTCTATATTCTATATCATTAATTTTAGAAACTAAGATAATTCTGAAAACCGAGAATTAAAATTCTCACTTGAATTTGAAAGGTTGGGAAATTCTTTAGTAAATACATAATTTTTCTGTGACATATTGTTCTATTATAGTCTGCAAGGAGATGCCTATTTATCTTTAAAATTATCAGGACTAAATTCTCATTGCTCATGATTCTAAAATGTGGATTAGAGTTTATCTTATCATCCAGTTACTCTAATTTATTCAGACTGATAATCTGTCTAAACTGAAAACTTTCTGCCTGTGTCTTTAGGTTCTCATTCAACACAAATGACAGCATTAGATTAGTGCAGAAGAGGAATGATGGTCCTCTGGAGCTTGTTCTGACAGTCACTTAAGATGCATGTCTGTATCCAGGACCTCACAGACACCACAGCAGAATTCAGTAGTTTATGCACAGCAGTTTTACAAACTTGGTGGTGATGAGTGCATTAAAAATTAATGAGTCTTCTGGACTTCGTTTATTGATCATCAAACTATTAAAATTTCCTACAAATCAGTCACCAGTGCCCAAAGGTTGCATTTTTAAATGCATGTTTATATACTGAAACAAAAGTGACTTGAGCTTTTGGGAAGTCAGTCAGCAATTTGACTGTTTGTGAGTCTACAAATCTGTGAAGGAATTACATTTTAGCACCTAAGCTTGCAAAAATGAGTTCAAATGTTTTGGACTTTATTCTTAGAGGTCATACTGCATTTAACTATGTAGACATTGAGCTTATCAATTCCCTAAAATTTCTGTTATTAAAGTAATTGATACATTTCCCACAAAGTTTTAGAAGAGACAGGACAGAAGTTTATCTGATTGGAATCTAAATTATGGAAACAGAAGTGCAGAAGGATTTTTCATTACTGGCTTTTTAACAAGAATGTTCCTAATTTCAAGAAGCTAGGTAAAAGGAAGAAAAAGTTGTCCTCCATTTGAGAGACATAAATTGTTTAAAATTTTTGAAATTTTTGCTGTTTACTTAAGTATAATCACTTTGTGTTTTGTTTCCAAGTAAATTTAATATTGATTGACTTTCCACAAGTCCATTAGTAGCTGTGGAAAGAAAGCAGCCAGCAAGACAAGGGAAAAGCACCCCTACTGTAGTATTTGACACTCAGGTTAACATATCCCAACTTCTTTAACAAATCTTTTTAGTGTTTAACCATCACAGCTCCTTTCCAGGCCTCTTTCTGTTCATCTGCAAGAGATAAAACATTATCAGAGTAATCAGATGTTCACTATATCAATATTTTAAGTGCTTTCACATTCTTAGATTATTGTCACAAAATAAATTTAAATTGCTACATACAACTAGCAGAGTCTTTTTTTAACAAGTCTCATGAGATAGTTTATTAGCAAATAAATTCTCAGTGAGAAAATTAGCACATTGCCCACACAATAATGTATAAATTCAATATTTTAAGAACTCCATTCATAGAATCATCTCTTTTTTGGAAAAATTGGCACTAGAAATTGCTTAGCAGAAGTCCCTACTATTGTTATTTGCACTATAACCCATATCTACTGCATTATTAGTGCTAGTACATTAATCATAATTATTAATAGATTATTATTAATAGATACAGTAGGTGACTCCTGCACGCTTGTCAGAAAAAGTTATGGTGTGCACACCAAGTCATACATTACAGATGTTGGATGATGTTACAATATAACATTATATCACATTAAATACAGTCCAGAAAATGAACTAAAATAAAAAGATGGATGGCAATACCCTGTAGAAACACTACTTTCCCAAAGTTTGTCTTATACACTACAATGATTTTCTACTTTTAAGTACAATTTAAGAGACAGAATTCTACAATCTGTTTTAAAATACTTAAAAGACAGATATGAACGATGCTCACTACAGAGTTTTGGAGCCACCAGCACCTTTGGAGGCAAATAGTAAAGCTGAATGGTGTAATGGTTGTTTTCAATCAAAATTTATTGTTCTTATCCCATGTAGGAACTGCAATTTAACATATGTCACAGCTCACTCCTTCCAATGAATCAGTGGTAGAAATCCTAAAAAATGCTGACAACTGTCTTCTCAAATTTGATATTGCTGCACTATTGCTGATCTCAAAGCAGGCAACTGATTCACCTTGATTCAAACACACTTTTTAATCTATATTATCTAAAATAATTATTGATATCTGTCCCTAGTTTTGGAGCATTTAAATGTAATCAGTTTCCAAACTAAAGAGCATTTTCTTACTCAAACACACACAAAAAAATAAGGCCAAAACAACTACAAGAAAATAAAAAAACTTCAATCTGAAGCACACTCCATAGTGTTACATAAGCCATAGGCACACATGTCCAGAATGTACAAGGATATTAGGTCTCTAAATTTTAATAGTAAATATTCTTTCATGCATAGTCTACCTCATTCTTGACTTCACTCAGTTTTCAGAATCCTACTTTTGATATGAAATCAATTTTTGTTTTTCACTGAAATCAGTGAGGAATTCAAGGAAGAAAGAGGCAAGTCAGAGAAAAAACCCAACTCCGTGCATGTACCATTATATTAAATGGACTAAAACAAATTAAGAAAAATTTTAAGCAGTCAAATAAATGCTAAGTGAATTTAAATATGAACATTCTAGAAAAACGGAAGTTGTAACATACTCTAAAAAGAACCTGATTCTTTGATTGCAGACTATTTCTATGTACTCAAAATTCTCAATAACAAAAAAAAAAGTAATGAAAGGGTAAAGAGAGCACAGTAAGGACAACATCTTGGGTTCCTCATCTGGGTGTTTTTCTTCTGCTGATAAAACTGAAAGGAATGCACATTCCATTAAACACTTCCCTGTACAAGTCAGTTACTCTAAAACACCTTTGGGGGCACATTTTGTGATCCATTCAACATAATAAACTCTTACAGTCTAAGCTAGTGGCTAGACAACTTTGAAGGTCCCTTCCCTACAATACCATTCTATGATTCTATGAATTGAGAAACAAGCACAGAACATGAGCAAAATTCCAGCCTCATGTGGATCATAACTAAGGTGAAGAATTTGACTGGTCCTCTATCTGTAATGCTGCAAGAGCTGATGTAAAACTGAATTAAGAATCTGAAAGTTCTAAGGTTCTCCCTGCTGGTCCTTTGCCAAAAAACTCAGCCCATTATCATTAACATATTTTGAATCATCCTTCAGCAGGCAGTGCTTACATATAAATCTGGTTATTTGCTGTAGTGAAGCTCAGAAACATAAAATCCTGCCCTTGGTCCCCACCCAGGTATCCCCTACTATAAAATATCATCTATTCAAAATTCTGAAGTTTTTTGTGCCACTTGTATAATTAGAAAGGAAGAAGAAAATATGCAGTTCCTTTTAGCAACAGGAGTACTCTTCTACAAATCTCAATTCTTTTTTAGAATGATTTGATAAATCTGTTAATGGCAGTGAGAATTCTGGTTGTGAAAGAACAGCCACATCAGGGACTAGTCCAGAATACAGAAAAAGCAGAGAACTGTGACTAATATTGTTAATGCCTCTTTACACAAGATTACAGAGTCACATTCTCAAATCCTGAGGGGAATTTGGCTTAGTAGTTCACCCTCTCTGATACTTTTAAAGAACAGAATGTAAGGTGCTAAAAATATTTTTTTTGGCAAGAAAATAATCTGAGACACTCTTAGGGGTAAAATAATTTCACAGTAGGGGGGTGCAGGCACAGGAAACAGTTTGGAAGGTAATAAAGAAACTGCAGTTTGTTGTGATTAACAGACAAAATAAAATTATGGAGTCATGTTCTCCATTCCTCAAAAGAAATGTGATTGATAACAAACTTTTTGTAGAAAGTATCTACTTAACGTTTTTCCTTTGAGTAGTAAATTACTTTAAATAGCGGTATTATAAACAACAGGCATGTAATGAAAAAATGGTTAGAATGCAGATTCCCATGGGATTTTTTTAACTGTCTTACAATATATCAGAAGCCATGAGTTTCTTTTATTAGCTAAACAAGCAAAAAAAGCACACAGCATATAAGATTAGTATTTAGTTAAACATCTTTAAAAGTACTATTTGACTTATATTGTTAATTCCTCTATTCATAAGTTTGTGTTCTCAAACTGTAAAGGAGTATGTGGAATTTAATGATTGATTTTTAAAGGCAATACCAATGAAGAATGGGTATCCTGTACTGAAGAGAACAGGAAGTGACATAATTACTGAGAAAAAATTAAGAATTCATATTATTTTAGATTATTATATCAACACTACGGCACTACTTGGTTTAGGCAAAATGCTTCTTATTCTTAAAGCACTTAGTCCTCTCACACTCTGTTACCAGCAATTTTTGTAGCACTGTTTCCCAGGAGAGACCTGCTGAAACACAGAAATAGGCACTCCCTGGAAAAGCTGTGTGACTCCTCTGTCTGGTAGCACTTTTGTTACACAATATTTTGACCAAAACATTTAGAACTCTTGCTTAATTTAGAAAGTTGTTTTCATTTCATATCAGTTTCACTTGTTAACTTATTCAAATATAGAAATATTATCTCCCATCCCAAACCAATATGTCAGTGACCATATTCTTCATTCATTCCTGCACTCAGCAACTTCTCTTTCAGAGAAGGGCAGTAAAAAACATGCAACCAGAAATGGTGCCATTTTCAAGCTGAAAAACCAACTCCCCCATCACATCAAAAGATTCTTTAATAGCAAAGGGCTCCCAGAGCCAGATGAATGATTTTCACAATGGTGAGTACTTATTCTCTTATTCTTATAGTCCCAGCTCAATAAACAGGACAACTAATTTTTTAAGTGCCCTTATTCTGGCCTTCTGTTCTACTTGGTAATAAATTAGTAGGTTTTTTTGTTTCATACTACTGACAGTATGTAATATTAAAAAATGAGAAGGACATAGCTTCTTTTTCAACATCCCCAGTCAACTTCTCTTTTCCTCATATAAAATTAAAAATTTCTATGAACATGAACCTGTCTGTAGCCTAGGTCTCCACTGAATCTCAGGAGGAGCTATGACTTTCACAACCCAGATTCTGATTTATACCTATTTAGAGATATTTGTTTGAAAGTCAGCAATGTGAAAAAATAATGCAGTATTTTTTCCTCACAAATTCCACAAAGCTGTACATTGAAAACAATTTAATTTTCAAAAAGTATAGCTCACAAATTGTTACCAAAAAATACACCACCATATAAAGTAAAGTATTCAGTAGTAAAATAGATTTTTTCTTAGTAAACACTTTTTTTTCCTGACTTCACATTATGGAAAATCACAAGGCTTTTTTATTCTAGAAAGATGAAGCAGCTGGTGTAGAACCTGACTGGAAAAAGGATTCTGCTCTCTGTAGTTCTATAGTATAAAAACTACTTTACAGCTACATTTCATTGTACTTTAGGCTCTTATGCAGCCTATTCAAATCAAATAAATTCTCAGCACATGCTTATATGATCTGTCTATTCAATTTATATTAAAAAGTAATTCTTAATACTTTCCAGATATTTAGTTTGGGCAGCAATACACATAAGAGTGAGCTGATACTTAATAAGTTTTGCATCAAATCTAAATTACAGCAACTGAAATCAATGAAGACAGATTTTCAGATTTGTTGTCATAGCCCTGCCACATGCAGTTGGTCTGCTTTCTCTCACTGGAGATCTCAGGGTCCTTTGTTGAAGACTGATTGCTTCCAGATGCATGGGATAGTGTCAGTGGAGAGAAAGAGAAGGTATACTTCACACTGGTGCAATTGAAAAACACACTCTGCAAATCAAAGTCAGTTCCTTCAATGTATTTATTTATCCTCTCCTCTGTTACATGCTGAAATATTCTTTCTTATGTTTTTTAGTCAAACTCCAGAAAAACTGAGACTTTTCACCTGCACAATTTCTTAGCCAAGGGAC